>NC_073304.1:137720330-138429765 GCF_027595985.1 Sorex araneus | reverse complement strand
TTTAGTAAGAACATTTAACAAGAAATTTACCTTGTAAATATATTTTAATCTATTGTTTGCAATGTGGCACAACTAAACTCAAGAACTTACCCTTTTGCATATCAGAAACTGATGCATTGAAAAATATCTCCTTAACATCCTGACACATGCAATTCTATTGAAAATTTACATCAGTCATTGTATCTTGGGAGTTGATCACGGTTGTCTTTTATCCTGAAATTTATCCCTCCTTTAATGGCTATAGTAGAAGATATATTCTTGTCTATATTGGCTATAATTATTGTTAAGACCCCAGCTCTGCAACTTTTTCCCACTTAGATCCCAAACTCCTTAGAGGTCTGAGGAGATGGCTCAAAAGTGTATGCTTTGCATATATGAGCCTAGATTTAATCCTTGAGTACTCAACCAGGAGTAGTCATTAAGCAAAATTGGATGTGACACAAAAACAAAACAAGGTTGCGGGGGGTGGAGGGCATGTCTCAGAACAATTGCCATGCATGTGTGAGGCTCTGGGTTTGATCCCAGGATCAGAAAACAAACAAAAATAGTGGGACCAAACTTTTTTATTCAAAATTTAACTTATTTTAAATTTAAATTTTTAAAATTTAAAAATTCAATTTATTTCTTTTTGTGGTGCTGGATATTGAACTTAGAGTTCAAATGTGCAAGGTAAAAGCTCTACTGGTGAGAGGTATCTCTGGCCTAAACCAGAGAAACCTGGTTTATAATCCTCATATCTAAGACACAATTTCAGATTTAGCATATTTTTCTTCCTCTTGACTTTTCATAAGGCATTTGGATCTCAGTTCTTTTGAAGGATATTATTTTAAAATAGTAACATCTTCCCTAAGTATGTTCAGCTACTCCCTTCCCTGAACTTTTTTGAAGACAAAAGAATTATTTAAAAATTATTTTCTTTAAAAGATATTTTAAAATCTCCTTCCTTCTCCCCTCCCTCCTCCTTTCTATTTCTTTCTTTATCTTCCTCTTTTATCTTCCTTCTTTCTTTCTTTCCTTCTTTCTTTCTTTCTTTTCTTTCTTTCTTTCTTTCTTTCTTTCTTTCTTTCTTTCTTTCTTTCTTTCTTTCTTTCTTTCTTTCTTTCTCTTTCTCTCTTTCTCATTCTTCACTTCCTTCCCTCCTCCTTCCTTCCTTCCTTCCTTCCTTCCTTCCTTCCTTCCTTCCTTCCTTCCTTCCTTCCTTCCTTCCTTCTTCTTTCTTTCTTTCTTTCTTTCTTTCTTTCTTTCTTTCTTTCTTTCTTTCTTTCTTTCTCTTCTTTTATCTTCTTTTTTCTTTCTTTCTCTTTCTCTCTTTCTCTTCTTCCTCTTTCCTTCCCTCCTTCCTTCCTTCCTTCCTTCCTTCCTTCTCCTCTCCTTCCTTCCTCCTTCCTTCCTTCCTTCCTTCCTTCCTTCCTTCTCTTCCTTCCTTCCTTCCTTTCCTTCCTTCCTCCTCCCTTCCCTTCCTTCCTCCTCTCCTCCCTCCCTCCCCCGTCCCTCCCTCTCTTTCTTTCTTTCTTTCTTTCTTTCTTTCTTTCTTTCTTTCTTTCTTTCTTCTTTCTTTCTTTCTTTCTTTCTTTCTTTCTTTTCTTTCTTTCTTTCTTTCTTTCTTTCTCTTCTTATAAATATTGTACACTATTTAAGGGTCACAATATTTATCATGGTTATCATCAAAGTGTCAATTACCCT
Source organism: Sorex araneus (assembly GCF_027595985.1). Classification (NCBI taxonomy): domain Eukaryota; kingdom Metazoa; phylum Chordata; class Mammalia; order Eulipotyphla; family Soricidae; genus Sorex; species Sorex araneus. Next base: position 138,428,082 of record NC_073304.1, on the reverse strand, counting down.
CTGCCATATTACAAATGACTCTTCCGTCCACTGTGGCCTCAGTTACACTTCAGTATATTAATAGCGTCTCTTAGGGAGAACTGATGGAGAAGCTATATTAAGATAAATACGTTCTTTCCTTTTAGTTTTAAAGCCAAGACTTCAACATACGCAAGACATGGAACACTATAACTGAGTAAAACCTGTTATGTTACCTCATGGAAAAAGATCCGAATTCCCTGCTATGAGGAGAACTTGGTGGAACACTTAGTCTCAGTAGTTATTGTGGGTGCCCCATAGAGGGATTTGAAATCCCTCTTTCTTTGAGCTGTGATCTTGGGGTGAGTTGAAAAGTCCAAGTGCAGAGACTCTTAGGTGGCATCAGAGGTTTACAGTGGCTCTACATGTTAACAGCGTGTGAGGGGATCCCACTCTGCATTTCTGTGACCCTTCCTATGGAGTAAGGCTCAACAGGATACTCTAAGGGATACTGAGATTCCTAAGAACATCACAGTGAAAAACAACTGGCCTAGAAAGCTTGGGAAGTCAGATTAATTATGATCCAGGGTTCAGGCAGCACCTCTCTGAACTGACAATCAAAACCTTCAAAATGGCAATACAGTAATAGAATCCCTGGTGAACAGATGATGATAAGTAAGCAGCAGGGCAAGACACTTGTTCTCTGCTCCCTAATGCTATGTGGTTTTTTGAAGCTTGAGACAATTCTGGAAACAGGGGAGTAGGGAAAAAACCTGAGCTGACCCACATCGTTTGACGCAATTAGGTTGGAAGATAGAAATAAAGTCCTAACAGATAAAAGTAAAATCACACTTTTCCACACTCTTTGTTTGCTGCCTAGGTGACTAGATTTGTGAGCTTTCTACCCTAGTTACTCTTTCTGGTTCATAATCAACACCTGAACTATGGATTTAGGGCTATTGGCTTTAATTACTGATAGAAGAGAAAATGTTTTTCTCTAAGAGCTTGGGAGCTTGAGGGAGGAATTGGAAAAGTCTGACAACATCACTAATAGCCAAATATCTAGAGAACTCAGACCAATTTTTTAACAAGAAGAAAGAACATATATTACCTGAGGTCAAATTTACCAATGACTGGTGAAACGGATGATGATTTAGGAACACTTTTATTTTGTTGTCTTTGCAGTTAATTTGATGACTAATTATTAATTTGTTGGGTAACAGTCTAACACTGTGCTATAAGGGAGGCAAGCAGTTGTCTTGGTGGCTGTATACTTCTTGGCTAAATATCAAATGGTTTATAGCAAGAAAGGACAGTGAGCAATGTTTTGCAAGAACTCTGTTTATACATTTATAGTGCAAACTGAATCATTTATTGATTTGAATTACAATGTTCTCTGTGAAATTATTTGTCTACTGGAATAAATTAAGTTGTCCTTGAATTATAGTGAATTTCCTAATATAGCCACCGATATAGACATTTGTAGAACAGGCACTTCAGAAAATTTAATGCTCTGGTCATCCTAGGTTAATTCAGAGACATTTTTTGGTTTGAGTTATTCTATAACCTCTTCATAAAAAGCATCTATTTTCTTGCTTTAGGAACCACTAGCTAAATGGGTGAGAATAATTTAATCATTGATGATTCAGGATCATGCTGATTCAGAGTCATCATTAAGACCTTAAATTATCATCGTACGATCACGAAGAAAGTGAGAAGATTGGGCTATATGCAAACTGACCTCTCTCTTAAAGTTATTTATGGAAAAAACTTGTGAAAATGGTTCATTTTCTTTTATAAGAGTGAGAGGGAAAAATTTCTGTGATAGTTAATAATTCTAAGATTAAACTTTTCAGTATTTGAATACAATTTCAGGCAGTAACACTAAACTGTTACTTTAGTAAGAAACTTTAGTAATTATGGCTGTCCATTCCATCAGACAGGCCTGACTATCAGTTAGACTACATATTAAGTAAAGAAAAGGATAGGGTACTCCAACTTGCTTTAATGAAATCTTCTGCCTTTTTATATCTGAGACATTGAATTTATGCAGCCATATAAAATGCAGTCATAGAAATTATAACAACTCGGTTGATATGAGGATTTAAAAAGGATTTAAAAACTAGAATCAAGCTGGTCATCATACTGCTCAATACAGAGTGGACACTCTTACCTCTTTTGCTGTGCCTTTCATTTTTTTGTTCATCTATTGCAAGGATCACAAAATGTAACCCACAGCCCAGATATGGCCCTTTACCTGTTATTATAAATAAAGTTTTGTTCAAATACAAACTTGGTCTTTTGTTTACAAATTGTATACACTACAGTAGCAGACTCAGTTGTGACAGAAGTCTGCAACCTTAAAATAATTTTTTATAAAATATTTGCCAATGTTTGGCTGACTTTTGACTTCCTTGGCTCCCTGACAACCCAAGCTCATCATTGCAGAGTTCTTGTCTTTTAAAGAGCTTTCTTTTTGCTTTGAGACATATCTGCTGATATCCCATTCCCTCTAAAGAAATGCAGCTGCACATCTACACACTACATAGTTAGAAGTTTAAGGTTTACCTTTTCTTTGTTTCATGCTAATCAAAGATACGTTATCAGGAGTCACCATAGGCAGAAACTGGGTCTCAGCCTATTGGGGTGCTCGCTCAGGAAATAGAGAGTATCCCATTAGGGCAGTATAGAAACATCACCATTGCCGAAGGTTTCCTCGTAGGGGTACCAACCTGATATCTCTTCTGTCTTTCTATCTGTAAATACCTTGTATTTTCTCATGGTCACAAGTTTTACCTTGATAGAAGAGCAGAGGTGTTTGTAGGCCTCTGGCATTGCTAGGTGATAACAATGTACATGACATGTGCTACACTAGGTCTTATTCATTATCAATTTAAGTCATGCTATGTTAGTATTTTGATTACAGTGCAGTCTCAGAACAGTATATGTAATATGGGGGCCCATTGGTGTCACTGAAAATATATCTGAAGTATTGAAAAGCAACACTATGGTCTGACTACAAGAATAGAAAGTAGTATCTTATCTTTAGTAAGTGTTGTAATAAGCAGGTTATACTCTACATAAGTGTGTATGTCCAAGGTGAGTGACTGGGGACTTCACTTCACTCAAAAAGTCACAGTATTCTGGGATGGGGCTCGGAAAAGTGAATGGTGAGCCTACAAGGACCACCCTTTTCTCATCTGTCTGCCCCAAAGTGGCCACACTTTGTAATTTGTTTGCCCAGAGGATGGTGCTGTTTTGTAACTCACCCACCCCAAAGGAGACACTTCCTTTTGAAAAAAAATTCACACAGATGGACTAAGTAGCAGCTTGCTTATGTGCCATGGTAAGTAATGAGTTCTCCAGTGGGAGTTTTAAATGGGCTCTGAACTCAAAGAAGTTGGTAGAGTTCCGAGCCTATTTAAGGAGATGAGATAGGTTCTGTGAAATGTCAAATAATGCCAGAATTAAATATCTCAGACACTGTAGGTTTATGATCATGGGTATAAAATGGCATATGATTAATTACTAGGCTTTTCACAGCTGTAAGAACTCAGAAAGGGAAACAAGAACAACTCAATACATTTGTCCTTTTATTCTGGCTTGCTACTTTCTCTGAAGGCATATAGCCAAATAACCCAGCTAGGAGCTATGTAACAGTATCAGCCAAAATTGCACTGTGCTTGTGGAAAGAGAAATGAGCTTCCCAGATAGATTCTCCAACTGTAACCATATTGCTTCAGAATAAAGCTCATTTGTATGAAAACTGAACAGTAAAATAACAGCCCATTAGAGCCTAAAAGATTTTTCTATTGTGCCTACTTGCATCTAATATAGTCATGGCTCAATGTTCCCAACTGGGGCCTATTTTGATTTTCCTCAAATAATTCTCCCACATACACTGGTATAACAATAAAGTTCAGCTCACTTTTGACTGAAATCACATTACAAAGATTCATGTCTATATCAAGTCTGTTGGTAAGACTTAAAATGAAATTTAACATTTCTCCAAACCTCAAAAAGTTTTAGAATGTATATTCAGATAATTGTTGAAAATCTTTCTTTTGTACTTAGTTTCCCAGGTATGTATTTTTCAGAGACAGCGTTCTGTCATTGTGGATTTGACATCTATGACTGTCACTTGCTTTTTGCTTCTGGGACAACTTTTCTAGTGACTGATGGAAAAGGAGCAAGGCAATAGAAAATTTGGATCAACAACAATCACTCTGTTCCAAGTCCAGCCCTGGACTATTGAGCATTTTATATTTTCCAAAGCTGAGAAGTTTCATTCTTTAGTCTTCATTACACCCTTAGCAAATTTGGGGGGGGGGGGGTTCTAAACACTAAGCTGAAGAAGTAGTGATATTTCCTAATGGCTAATACATCGTACATTAAAAGAGTGTCATCAAGTAATTTACATAAGTTTTTTAACTTATTTCATTTTATTTTATTCCAAACCCTACAGGCATATATATCACTGTCACTATCATCCCGTTGCTCATTGATTTGTTCGAGTGGGCACCAGTCATATATATATATATGTACATATATATACATATATGTACACATATATGTATAGTGGAACAAAAGTTTTTATTGTATCATTGTCATCCCATTGCTCATCGATTTGCTTGAGTGGGCACCAGTAACATCTCTATAGTGAGACTTGTTACCGTTTTTGGCATATCCAATATGCCACGGGAAGCTTGCCAGTCTCTGCCATGTGGGCCCAATACTCTCCGTAGCTTGCTTGGTTCTCTGAGAGGGGCAGAGGAATTGAAGCCTGGTTGGCTGCGTGCCAGACAAACGCCCTACCCACTGTGCTATCGCTCCAAAGACATGTGGGGAGAGAGAGAGGAATACATGTTCAAGAGAGAACATAGACTCTTCAGAGTGGAGAAAGCAGGGTGAGATATGTGCTCAAGGGAGAACATGGGCTTGAAAGAGAAAGCAACTGAGTTATGTAGTCAAGGGAGAGATCAGGTTTTAAAGAGCACATTATACATGTGTGTTTTAATGATGACTTGGGGTTGTCCCTCGTTTAGAAAGGCAATGTTGCACCTCTTGAAAACTCATTTAGACTTAACGTGCCTGGCCAACTTGTTTGGCTGTCTTACAATGCTGGTGAAGCCTGCATTAAGTGAGACCTAGCCTGATTCCAACAGATAAAGTTTCAGAACTGCTTTAAAAGTGCAGGTTCCTAGGACCGACCTGACACAGCTGGGTAAGCTGTTACTCATTGTAATTAATCTCCAAGAGCTAACTCTAAGACAGGATCCACAGTTTGTTCATAAAAACAAAACAAAACAAAAAAAACTAACTCTCCCTACCCTCCACCCCAATGGCTGTTAACTAAATTTAATTTTCTTCAATTATGGATGTGGACATGTTCGGAGGAGCCTCATGCATGAAGGAACCTGCAGAGGAACCCAGGTGTGTGGGACCCGGGGCCGAGATCTCCAAGGCTGCTCTGATTGGGACTGGGCCTCTTCCACCCAGATCGCCCACTTTCCAGTAGCTAGGCAGTCACACCCAGAAACTGACCCCGGCACCCTGTAATCCCATCAACAGCCAACATCCAGAGACTATAAAACCAAGCTCTCAGAAAACATTTTAAAGACTAGTTCTTCCTCTTGGAGAACCTGACAAGCTACCAAGAGTGTATTGCCCGCATGGGAGAGCCTGGTAAGCTCTCCATGGTGTATTCATATCCCAAATGCAGTAACAGATATATAAATACCTCTCGGAGAGCCTAGCAAGCTACTGAGAGTACCCTGCCCTCACAGCAGAGCCTGGCAAGCTACCTTGGTGTATTTGATATGTCAAAACCAGTAACAATAGGTCTCATTCCCCTGACCCTGAAAGAGCCTCCAATCATTGGGAAAGACGATAAGGAGAGGCTGCTAAAATCTCAGTGTAATAGAGATGTTACTGGTGCCCGATCGAGTAAACTATGGGATGACAGTGATACAGTGATGGATATAGACAAGTCGCATTATTAACAGTACCTATGAGTTTGTTATGGACCTTTATGTCCATACTCCATTACAGTTGTTGGAAATATGTTAAAATATTTTTCTTAATCATTTTTATCTGCAACTATAGTCTATAATTCTTTGATGTGCTACCATAAAAGATAAAATCCATTCCACAAATGTGTATTTTAATCTTTTGATAACTTTCAATGTAATTGCTTTCCTTATTGTTCTATATGTATTATTTTATACATTTAAAATATTATTCAGAGAATGAGGGAAATAGGTATTTAAATACATAAGATGGTTGGTTTGCAACTGAGTGAGAGAATGTTTTAAAAGGGAAATTTGGCAATAAATATCAAAATAAAGGACGGCTTTGACAATAGTCCCCAACCAAAGAATTAATTCTTAAGATGTACTGGACAAATATGGGTGATTTTATTTAAATGCATTTATGACAGAATGACATAATCATGACTTAGAAACTACTTAAGCCTTCAGATAGAGGGATGATGTAAATAAACGACAGTACCTGTAAAATAAAAATCTCTATGGGTTTGCAATGTACTCACTCTCAAAAAAACACTGCTAGCTAAAAAAGACAATGTATGGAGAAATTGCCTACTGAGCTCCTATTTGCATGAAAGTGATGCACTTGATCTTAAATGCAGAGAGCATTTCTTGGAAGATACATAAGCCTTATTGTAGTCATTTCTTCCTAGGCAGGAGGCCTAGGATAGAAGGAAGATACAGCTTTCATTATATAACCTTTTCTTTTATGTAAAAATATTGGTTTTTGCCTTAATAATAACATGTATTAAGTGCTTTTTGACACAAGGAACATTTTTTTATTAGCTCCTTCGTATGAGATCTAATATGGCAGGACTCTTATTCATCATTCTCTTTCTGTGAGCACAAAGGCAGAGGTTAAGTATTTCGCCAAAGATTACAGAGATAAAAGAGGCAGAGAAGAGATTTAGCATAGGAAGTCTGTTGGGGCTGGACTGAGCCATCAGGATGAGCCCATGTAGATTGTACAGCACAACGTTCAGGAACATAGGGACCCATGAAAATGGGCGAGATTTCTCATGTGTCCTGACTGGTTTGGATGAAGCTGAACATTTTCCCCCTTCAAACTGCCTTCAGAAAATAATTTCATAAATTTCAGTATATCGAAAGGGGCAGTTTTCCTTTTCTCACAGAAGCCTGGCTGGACTTTGACATGTAGATCTCAGGTGCTAGCCTGGCCTGACCTTTGACATGTAAATTCCATGCTGGAGGCCAGCCTCATCTTTGGGATGTAGATTCCAGGCTCTAGCCCAGGCTAGTCTTTGGGATGCAAACCCAAGTGCTTATAGCCTAAGAAAGGTTTGGGTTTTGTATCTTTTTCTGGAGGCCAAAATCTACTGGCCTGCAGATGCAAGGAAACAATACATGTTTTGTGCCTCAATGTTCTTTCTGTAACTTCTTTTGATGACATCACTGTATTTCGACCTTTAGAGGCACCATGATCAATAAAAGAAGACCTTAGGACACTTTGCCTCTTGTCACAGGATCTGAGCCAGTCCAGTGGGCCTCCATGAAATACAATAATTTCTCGTGCGTCCCTTGTCTCAGCGCCTCTGAACAAACGTTCACACAACAAAGTCTGGTTCTAGAATTAGAATTCTGCATTAAATTACAACGATTGCATGCGTTGCTTAAAAGAGAAAAAACAAATATGTTGTAAGTGAAAAAGAATATTTCATGTATTGACTTCTTAAAATGACAATGGGCCACTCTGTTCAAATCCAGGAAGTAAGTAGAGTGAATAATTTGACCCCTACCTTGGGACAAATCTCACTGAAGTCCTGAAGAAGCCTGCCTCTTTCTATAATTTATTCATTTAACTGTTTAATTTATTGCATTTGCATTTGAGGTAGCTAGAATGCCTTTGAGGCCTAAACCAGGAAGCATGTGTGCAAGTAAGGTTAATTTTCCTGTTTTTAATGGTATGATTCAACTGTTTTTTTTTTCCTCTGTTGATTATTTTGTAAGTATTACAAGTTTTTGAACAAGCGTCACACTGCGATAAGACAAATAACTTTGGTGACAAGATTCCTGCACATGTTCCCCCTTTATTCCTTTCCTAGAGCTTCTGCAAAACTAAGTGGTTGAAAACAATTTGAAAAGTATTGGCCAGTCAGCCCAACTTCTGAGTGGTCCCGGCCGCCGGAAGTCACGCCCTCGACTCACCCTCGGCACCATCTTGCCACATTCAACAGAGAAGAGGCCAGGCATTCTGTGAGCAATGTGGCCGGAGAAATGCTCCGGACCTGAAACTGGGCCAGCAAAACCGGGGATCCGGACGGAGGAGGTACAGCCAGCACACCTTCTCCAGATGGAGCCCTGGCGACACTGAGGAGCAACTAACACAGCTCTGGCTTGCGGGACTGGGACACGTCCGAACTGCGTGGCCGCGTTACAATCTTTTAATGGAAAACCAATTATCAAATGCTTCCTTAGTAGGGCAGTCTTTCTTGGGGGGAAACTCCAACAACAATAGTGAGTTTTGTTTTGCAATATGGAACGTAATCAAGGTAAAGAGAAAATGAAGTGAAATTCATCAGTTATACAGTTGGGGGGGCGGGAGCGGGGGGTATACTGGGGATTTTGGTGTTGGAATATGGGCACTGGTGAAGGGATGGTGTTTGAATATTGTATAATTGAGACATAAACCTGAAAACTTTGTAACTTTCCACATGGTGATAAAATAAAAATTAAAAAAAATAAAATAAACTATTATAGAGGATAAATTATACTCATTATTAGTAATCTATAAAAAAAGTATTGGCTAGTAAGAGGTGCTCCATTAAATTTTGCATTTGATGTCTTCGGTAGCAATTCATGGAGGGGCCAAACTCTGCAACTCTTCTTACTATGACAACAGCAAGTCTCCACTGCTCCCCAATACTCAGAACCTCTCCATTTCTTGCTCATCTGTCTTCTGATTTGACAGAGGGGAGCATTAGCAGTAAGTGGTCTAGCCTGAGTTGCTTCCTTTGTATTTAATTTGACAATTGCTTTTTATGTCAAGGGATACTATTTGTTTTTCCACATGAAAGAGTGATATATAGTTTCCCTTATACATTTTCTTACAATTAATTAGTCAATTTAAGAAAACAAGCTATGCCATCGGACCCTGTGCCAGGCTATTTCATTTAGGGCACCTGAGAGAGGTGGGTGAGGGCCCTCCCACCACAAGGGACCCAGCCCCAGCAGCCGAAAACCTGCAGAACTCAACCTCCACCATGCTCTCAACACACTTGGGCCAAGCCTCACTCACGAGTAAACCTGTCCCTGGACATCTCATACCTCACACCACTCATACTCCAAGAGTAGTGCACCACATTTGATGGGGTTTAAAGTAGAATGCAACCAATCTTGGAGGGAAATATATTTTTGCATATATATGTGCATACAAGGCTCAATTGCTCAATCGTTACTAACATATTAGTAATTTCTTATAGAAGGGCTTAATGGCCCCTGGGTGAAATAAATAATCTTTACACACTCTCCTCTAAGGAAGGTTTTTTGGAGCATTTTCAGCAGTTTATTCATAACAAACAAACAAAAAATTATTTTGGTTCTGCTTTGGGGCAGGGCTGGAGTTCTGGATGGAAACATCCAAAATATGGTGGTAGGAAGGTATAATGTTGGTGGGTTTGGTGTTCAAATATTAAATATAATCAAATATTGTGAACCACTTTATAAAATAAAATTAAATTTAAAAAAACATGCTACACCCCATCTCCCCCTATTTCTGGTAACTTGGCAGGCAGTCATGCCCATGAGCCACTTCTGGCTGGTGCCATATAATCTTATCAACAGCCATGATTTGGAGACTCGTTATAAATCTCTGAGAAGAGATCATAAAACAACATGTCATAGCCATGCTGCCAGACCCCTTTTCTTTCAGGGGACACTGGAGGGGGTGGGTGAGGCCCCTCCCCATCCAAGGGATCCAGCCCCAGCAGCAGAAAACCTCCAGAACTCAACCGCCACCACGCTCACAGCTGCTTTTCACACACTTGGGCTGAGCCTCACCCATGAGTGAACCTATACTATTCCTGGACATCTCATACCTCACACCACTCATATTCCAAGAGTAGTGAACTGCATTTGATGGGGTTTAAAATTGAAGGCAACCAATCTTAGAGGAAATATATTTTTGCACACACATGTATAAGCACACAAGACTCAACCTTTAACAACATGGTAGTAATCTCTTATAGAAGGACTTAATGGCCCTGGGTGAAATACAACAACAGTCACACACTTTTCTCTAGGAAACTTTTAAAAATCATTTTCAGTGGTTTATTCATAACAAGCAATATAAAATAAATTATTTTGATTCTGCTTTGGGCAGGGGTTGGGGTTCGGGATGGAGAGATCCAAAATATGGTGGTGGGGAGGTATACTGGTAGTGGGATTGGAGTTTGAATATTAAATATAATCAAATATTGTGAACTACTTTATAAAAATAAAATAACATAATGGCTCATTATGGGTTAAAAATAAAAAGAAAGCATATTAGATAAATAATAGCACAGAGAGCAAAAATCATGATGTGTTTGTGATTGGTGGATATTTAGGAAACACTGAAATAAAACAATGGTAACACTTTTGGCTTCAATTTACCTCAGTTATCATCAGAATAAGTCTTCAGAATATGTCTTGAAAGTTTTAATGAGTAAAGGGAAAAATTTTATGATCTTAAAAGCTTTCTGATCCCAATTCTATCCCTTATCATATCAATATCATTGTTTTATTTGTTTATTTATTTATTTATTTATTTTTGGGATTGAACTCATTTAATGAGGAAGAGATATCAGTTGTTCTTTTGACTTCACTTCTTTTGTCTGCTTAGATCTCTGCCAGAAGTCACAGGATAGAAAGGCTTATTCAAAGGGATTTTCCGGCAACATATCATCTGAGTCCCAGGTGATTGTTCTTTTTCTTGACCTGTGTTCTTCCTCCACATGCTCATCCAAAGCAAATGATACTGATATATTTTTCTTGGGTCTTAATCTTAAGTCTTCTTTCTGCAGGATTGGCTTTAGTGGTTTAGGTTGCTCTGAACATTGCTGCATACGTTGTCTTTTATCTTTGGCAAATCCAAATCTGGTAGAAAATCTGTCTGATGAGCATCTTTTCCCAGATCCTCTTGGGTTCTTTGCAGTTGAGATGCCTGAGGTGAATGATTGTTGGCCAGTATTCAGATCTTCATATTTTTCCCCAATGGCTGATAATAGCCAGTGCAGACTTTCAATAATGTGTTGATGGTTCCTCTTTTGTAGAATTCTGATTGCTGAACAGGATTCCACTCTGCAGATGGACTTGTTCTCATTTACTAGATTTTCCAGTAGTAGATACTCTATTATATCACGAGGTAGGAGTGCACCCTTCTTGTCTTGTTTATTTGCTAGGAGTAACATGGGTTTCCCTGCCACTCTCTTATCTGACAGCAGACGTGTTAAGATAATCTTTGCTTCTTGCATGCGATCCAAATCACTGGAGTCCAGGACAAAAACACATCCATGTGCTTGTGTATAATAGTTCGGCCAGATTTCTTGACCCTTTTCGTCTCCATTCAGGTCATAGATGGCAACTTCATACTCATCCACCAGGAGTGTAACCAGTCCAGATTTCAAGCAATGTTTCATTCTATTGGGTAGTAATCTTTGGAAGGCCTCAACAATAACGGTTTTACCAGCGTTGTCCAAGCCAACAGTAATGATGTTCACGTTTCTTCGTGTCCCTTCAGGTGTCCTAAACCGAGGCCAGCAGGCAGTCAGTAGCCGGAATATGATTTGCGTCTATTTTCTGATAATTGGCAGAGGTTTTGAGGGTTGTCTCAAATGCTCTGCATTTTGTTAGCGTCATCAAGAAGGTCAAGTCATTGGTCCAGTGGGCTCTCCGGGCGGCTGTGTCTCACCGCCTGCGTTCGGTGCTCTGGAACCGCTGTGTATGGGCTGGATCGGGACAGCCGTTGGCCAAGGACAGGTGAAGGAAGAACGAGGACCAAGCTGGTTGCTGATTAGTTACCGTTTATTTAATCTTCCATCTTTCTCCTCTTCCGTACTCCCAGCTCCGGCCTCTCTCGATCTACTCCAGCCTCTCTGGCTTCTCTCCTCTCCAATATCATTGTTTTAATCTTTTATATTCTATACACTCTTTAGCTGGTTAGTTTTCAGAAGACTTCATTAATTCATGTAGTTAGCCAAATCTTTAAAATATTTTTAATTAAAAATTTTTGGGCAAGGGGGTGACTGGAGAGATAGGCTGACCGTTTGACCCCTGGCACCCTGAGACTTCCAGGGGTAATCCCTGAGTGCAAAGCCATGAGTAAGACCTGTGTGTGGTCTCAAAAGAAGAACAACTATTTCTTGTAGAGATGAGTACCAGGAGGATTGCTCCATGGCTTAGAAGCCAGCCCCATATGCTGGAGGCAAAGGCAGCTCAGATAGAGAGGGAATACCAAGTAAAAGGTGCTAGGAGGGCCCGCTCGAGATGGGAGATGTGAGCTGAAAGTAGACTATAGACCGAACATGATGGCCACTCAATACCTCTATTGCAAACCACAATATCCAAAAGGAAAGAGAGATCAAAAGGGAATGCCCCGCCACAGAGGCAGGGTGGGCTGGGGGGTGTGAGGTGGGGGTGATGGGAGGAATACTGGGATGATTGGTGGTGGAGAATGGGCACTGGTGGAGGGATGATAGGTACTCGATCATTGTCTGACTGAAATGTAACCACAAAAAATTGTAAGTCTGCAACTGTACCTCATGGTGATTTTTATTATTTAAAAAGAACAATTCTTTCTTAAATCTTGACTGGGATCTGCAAATTGCAGGACTGTCATAGTATCTTAAACTCATTTATTTGGTAGGCAAATGCTTTAGGCCAGAGGTCTTCAGATGCTGGTCAACGAAGCAGTGCTGGCCCACAGATATATCCAAAACAAAAACCGAAACAACTCTTCAAGTGATTCGGATATACAGGCAAGGTTGAAAACCTTTTTGCCTATCATTTATTCTGGTCCCCTGGGCTATTTCAAGTGTGATCTGGGGTTACTGAAATCATTTGAGAACACTTAGAAAAGTCAAAATCTTTGGCTGTTCCTGAGACTGAGTAATTATGAATCTTTATCTTAGCAAGTTTGCTAGGGATTGTAGGAGTTCTTGAGTGTACATGGATTCTTTTTTGAAGGGTACCATGTCCAGCTGTGCTCTGGGGACTGCTCCCGGATCTGTGCTTGGGAGCTGTTCCTAGCAGTGCTCAGAAGACCATGTGCTGCTGGAGATTCTGACCTGGACCTCTTGCATGGGCTCGACCCATTGCTCCCTCTCTCTGGCCTTCCTTGGAATATTTCATTTGTAAAATTGGTCTATGGGGCTGAGTTTGATTTTGCCTCTTCATTTCTTTAAATAAACTCTCACCTCCCTGTTTTCTTTTCCCATTTCCCTTTCTACCTCCTCCACTTAGCCTCTTTGAAAAGATGAGAATACATTTAATAACCCACTCAAAAGCATGAGTAAACTCAATTTATTACCCTTCCAAATATTATTTGTTTTAATATAGAGAATGAACATGGAAAAAAGCTAAAAAACTTCATCTCTGATAGAGATTGAAGGGATTTTCAGTGCATCAGGAACTTCTTGAAATCTCTAGGACTGAAGTTTTTTTTAAGGAAACGTTCAGTGCTGAGAATAGATTTAGCATAATTAATTTTTTTTAAATAATTTAAAAAATTCTTTATTTTATAAAGTAGTTCACAATATTTGATTACATTTAATATTCAAACACCAATCTCACCACCATTACACCTTCCCACCACCATTATTTTGGATGTTTCCATCCCAAGCCACAATCCCTGCCGCAAAGCAGAACCGAAATAATATATTTTGTGTTGTTTGTTATGAAAAAACACTGAAAATGCTACAAAATAGTATCCTTAGAGGAAAGAGTGTGAAGATTGTTGTATTTCACCCAGGGGCCATTAAGCCCTTCTATAAGAGATCACTAACATGTTGTTAAAGGTTGAGCATAATTAATTCCTTAGGTTTTGAAGAAAAGGCCTGATGGCTGAAGGCAAACAAAAGAGCAGGATAAACTGTGTGATTATTAGACTCCACTTTGACTGGCAGTTCTGTGCTTTTGGCTGGCAAAGGCTGTTAAGGCGGGGACTGATTTTGTAAGAAACAAGAGTAAAAGTTTAGAGTGAGTGGTTTCCTGCTGTGAAATAAATTTTGATGAATATTAAGGTTGAAATTATTTTTGCCTACTGCTGCTTAAAATAAAGCTTCTGTCAAAACTTTAAAAATATGCCCAATTATAGACAAACTAAATGCCAAGCTGCTTTAAAGGCAACAGGAGGTAAAATATTTCTTTTAATGTGTTTATATTTCGATGCATGCTTCTTTTACACACTGCCTCTCTCCTGAAAAAGACACAATATGTGTTTTCTAGATCTGAACAAATTCTATAGACAAACTAAAGTTAATAGTGCTAGAAGCTACTTTATGAATTTAGTAAAAATGAAGTGTACATGTGTGCTATCATTGTGTGCTCAGTCATTACTGGGACTCAGAATTCAAGTTTTTATGTAGGTAATACTTGAAACCAATCCAGGTTCACGAACCAATCCAGGCACCTGAGTCTAGCGCCCTCTAGTGGGAATCCTCCTAGCCTTGTCAGTCTTCTCGCATGCTTCTCAGGGGGCTTCACTGCTTTTCTCTCTTTGTGCTTCCATCCTGAGAAAGAGAGCCTTGAGTGAGCTGTATAAAAGCAGCCATGGGGGTGCTGCGGGCCTTTTATCACCTCATTATCCTTCAGGAGAGGTGACACAGAAGCAATGCTCAATTTCAGGCTGAAAGAAAAGGTGTTGAAGAAAGGCAGTTGGACAGAGTTTTGGTAATTTCCCAAGAGAAGAAGGAGAGCAGTCACAGAGGGGTGGGAAAGATGGGGTGAGGGGAACTGCAGACATGCACTTTGGGACCTAGGGCCAAGCCAGCCACCCACAGACAGGACTGCAACAGCGGCTGTTTTGGAGTTCGTCCTGATGCACAACTGAATGACAGGGAGTAGCTAATAGGCAATTCAAGTCCTTTTATTATTTTTATTATTATTTAGTTCTACAAAATGTTAGCCTGCTTTCAAGGCCTTGCTTTAACAACCTTATAAATTAGTGCAAGGAGCACCAAGTTCTGGAAAAGGAATAAGAAAATAATGCAGCAGCTGTGATCTAAATTTGTGTTGTCAAGGTGATGGCATACAAGTTAATTTTTGTTTCCTTTTATTTTGACTGAGTGTTCTATAAAGTTGTAGACATGACCAAGGCTTCTCCATGCTTTCCTCTTGGGAGTGTTCTGCTTAGCCATGAATGGTGGGTGAGTCCAGATAACTGTTGGGGAAAAGGAGACATTGGTCGCCAGCACTCCCCATGCAACTGATTATACAACTTCAATATTACCCTCCTCTCTTTTTTCAGGTCAGAGAGAGCAAATATGAGTTCACTGATAACTGAGTCACTCATCAAAAAGGGTTGTTCTGTCCACATATCATTTATGGAAATTTTGTCTTAAATATACTTGGTACAATGTTTTTCTTCTGACAAAAACATAGCTATCTAAATAATAAATATATCACAGTCATTACTATTAAACATATTTAAACATATTTATGTATACATTATACATGGTTAATCACTTCTATCACTTATCATCCATTGCTCATCGATTTGCTTGAGCAGGCACCAGTAACATCTTCATTCATCCCTGTCACATGCTACTGTAGCCCAATGGCGTCTGCTCACTGCAGGAACAGGAAGAGCCTCAAACCATTCATTCAGGGTCTTAACAAAGAAGAGTCATAGGTGGGCGGCCACCCGTTCTTTTGACATCCTGTGGAATCCAGTCGGTAACAGCTCTAGTCCAGTGGTTGTCTCCAAATTGCATTACGTGTTCTGCCCATCTGATTTTCAACGCCTTGGCAAATGAGACAGCATCCCTGATTCTTGGTCACTGACGGAGGTTGGAACTCCAGATTCCTTCTCTCACTTGAGTGAAATGTGATATTCCAAGCATAGCTCTTTTGATTCCTCGTTGGGATATCTGAATAGCATTCTCATCCTGTTTGCGTAGGGCCCAGGTCTCTGAGGCGTATGTGCAGGAAGAATGGTGGAGTCAAAAAGATGTGCCCAGAGCCAGAGATTCCTCGTCCTCTTAAAAACTTCTTTGAAAATCTTGAAGGCATTTCACGATGCTGTAGTTGCTGACTGCCTTACTTCACTCCTATTCCTTCCCATTCCAGTCATCAAATGACGTTCTCAAGGGTGGCACTGAAGAGTTTCGGTGAGATGGTATCACCCTGCTGAACCCCTCTCTTTACGTTGATGAACACCTCCTTGTAGAATGGTGAGATTCTGGTGGTGAATCCATAATATAGCTCATGGAGAATCCTGATGTACTGAGTTTGAACGCCCTGTTTGGCTAGGTCTTCAATGACTGCTTCAGTCTTAACAGAATCAAAGGCCTTCCTTAAATCAATGAAAGTTAGACAGAGCAGCATCTTGATCTCTCGTGAAATCTCAATATGCTTGGTCATCATGTGGATATGGTTGATGGTGCTGAATCCTTTTTGGAACCCAGCTTGCTTGCCTGGTTGTCCTTCATCTAGTGTTCTGCCAATCCTATTTAGGATGACTCGAGTGAATAACTTGTAGACAATGGATAACAGGCAGATTGGGTGATAGTTGCCAATCTCATGGATGTCTCCCTTCTTGTACAACAGAATGTTCCTGTTGGTTTCCATTGGGACAGAACCTTGCATTCAGACAGGTAGCATGTGAAGAGCCAAGCCAATGTATTGATGAGTACTGGCTGCAGATTCTTCAGGCGTTTGGGTCTGACTTTGTCTGGACCAGGTGCTGTAAGCTTCTTTATCGATGAAATGGTGTGTCAGATTTTGGTAGGGATACTGCTAGAAATGACATATCCATCCTGCGGAATTTGGAATGTGGGCAGTTGGATGTGGCTATTGAAGAGATCTGGGTAGAAGCCATGTATAACATTTTCCATTGCCCTTCTGGAAGATCCATCAGGACGTCGGAGAACAGTCATCTTGGTCTTATAGTTGGCCAAAGATAGCCGGCGTTGAGAATACTTTTCCCAGCTTCTGCCACATAGGCCAACACTGCTGCTCTTCTCTCTTTGAGGACTTCCTTTATCGCTTCTCTGCACAGCTTTGCTAGCTCGGACGTTAGCTTGTGATTGTCTGAGGCTCGCACCAAACTACGTTGGTGAATGAGCTCGAGAGTTTCCGAAGACAGGTGTCTTTTTGTGGATTTCTCTCTCTTACTGTTCCTTGCACCATCATGGAGGTGCCGAACCAGTCTATCATATTCCTCGTTGATGTTGTCAATGACAACATATCTTCCATATTGCTGCAGTAGTGCCAAAGAGATCCCAGTTGGTGGTAGTTCTGGGAGTTCTCTTCTTAAGCTTTGCAGCCCTTTCTTCCTGCTCCGTGAAGTAGAATCTTGCATGAAGGAGACAGTGGTCTGATCCTGTTTGGAATTTTGGGACAACAGCAACATCAGTCAGGCAAAACCGTCGATTGAATACGATGTGGTCAATTTCATTGTGAAACTGTCCACCGGGAGACTCCCATGTCCAACGTTTAGATTCAGCCTTCTGGAACTGTGAGTTACCATGGATGGTCTTGGTTAACATGATGAACTCAGACAGTCTCTCACCCTGCTCATTCCATTCTAGGCTGTGGGTCTCGATATGGAGTTCTTCAGGCAATCTTCTCGGTCCTATTTTGGCATTAAAATCACTGACAATGACCTTATAGAAGGAGTGGTCTTCTTTATAGAACTTCCCCAGCTCCATATAGAACATCTCAATTTCTTCTTTGTCATAGTTGGATGTTGGTGCGTAGACGACGAAGATAGAAACTGCCGGCTATTGAGCCACATATATTCAAACATAAGCATCTGATTTGGTTGTTAGGCATTCGAACAAACCAATGCTCATGGTTATTAGTGAATGTAAATTAATGTAAGTTGAGTCACAATCACTCAGAGTGTTGAGTATTATGACCCCCCATGTGTTCAAGTATAGTTAACTAGAAGTGTTTGAGTTAGTACTAGACATTAGATCTTTTGACTCGATCTCATTCCTTCTCTGTACTGTATGCTCTATTCTATTAAAAAAAGAAAAGAAAATGGGCAAAGAACAGGAAATTGAGCATTTTGCTCATGCCAGCCACCACATTAAGACTGCAGATACAGTAAGAATCTCTGAGATGGGGAAGGGTACTTTACATTGCCATCTACTTTCAAATCCACAATAAATCAAACTCAAAAACTTGTCATCAATCTTCTCACCTTTTTGCTTCAAACACTTAATTGCTGCTTTGGCAATTCCTTTTAGGATAACCTTGCTAAGAGGAGAAGATAGAAATAGAGTGTTATGACCTTGGGAGATAAGCAGAAGGGAAGCACAAAGCACACTGCAAATATCTCAGTGTTTATGACTGAAGAAAAGCTAAGTGGATCCGTTTCCTTTCATGATGAAGTTGTTTGAGTCCTACCTTTGAACAAGACCAATTTTATGTTCCCAGCTAATGTGAAATGTGACACAAAAAAAGAACTGATCCCCAACTGTTCTGGAGAAAGATTAAATGCACTTCTTGTTCCTTTCACAGCTATTCATCATTTTAATTGGTTTTGAAGCAAAAAAAAAAACAACCCAAAAAACTTTGACAGCATTTGTGATGGGAATCCAACTTCATAATTCATAAACTATGGAAAAGTGATTACAGCTTTTATTTGGAGGCTGTTCACAAACTTTATTAAGTTGCTATGAAGATGAAAGACCAGAATGCACATTAATCACACAATTACTTTGAGCATTGGGATTGTAGCAATTGAACTTTGGATACTAGACTCTTGAGAAGGTAATACTCTACTTTAGATCTCTTGGAAATAACATGCCATCAACTCATTATGTTCCTTGCCATCTCATACTGCCATCATTATTTTTACAATATCTAAGAAACAGGAAAGGAGATCATCTACCCTTCACTTTCTCATCTACGACTTCCTCTCAGCTACATGATTCCGCACAATTTTTATCCCAGCATTTCCCTTTGTTTCCTCCAAAGTCAGAACACTCTATTGAAATCACAGAATGCCCATATTTCAATCTCTGTCCTACACTGTATGCTTCCCAAATTTTCTGCTTTTCTAACTATCAATACACCTTACTGGACTCAGCAAATTTCTAGCCCACCCATTTTCTTTTTATACTATTTCTAGTCCATTTTGCATTAGCATGCTTTCTATCAACACTGAACTACATCTCTCAGAGTTTTCAGGGTCTGGTGCTTATATCTAAGGGACTACCAAACTTTTTTTTCTGATTTGTTTGGAAAGGCCAGATGGCTTCTGCTTTAGGCAATGTGGGGCATACAGTCTCTGTCTTTGTGATGGGAAAACAGCACACAGAGCACAAAACAAATGGATGTGACAGTGATCCTATAAAGCCTTAAGCCAGCCAAAGGGTAGTGGGTTGTCTTAGTTGGAAGAATCCTGTTTGTTGTGAGTCAAAATGTGTCTCCCCCAAAGATAGGTGAAACTTAGAACTCTGGAATAACCCCCCAAAGAGGTGACATTTTTTGGACATAGAAGCTTTGCAGATGTGAGCAGGTTTAATGAGGTCATTTGAGGGTGGGATGGGGTGGGGTTCTACATTCAGTGCCTTGTCCTCATCGGGAGCCTATGTGAAGAGATAGAGACATAGAGACACACAGGAAGAACAGGTTGGGTAATATGGAGGAAGAAACTGGAGTGACAGATGTATAAGTTAAGGAAAGTCAGTGCTTGCCTCACTCGTCAGGATTAAAAGAAAAGCATAGAACAGAATCACCCTCAGAGCCTCAGGATGATGATACCTGCAAGGATTGGTTCTTAATTTTGAACTTTTCCCCTCCAAAGGTGTGAGAAATAAATTTCTAGTGTTTAAAACTTTTCAGTTTGTGGTAATCTGATAAGTTGGACATAAACATATGACTTGTGTTGTGTTCTTTCCTTCTTCTCCATGAAATGCCCTCCATTTTATTTCACCTGTAATCTTTTCCTTCTAACTGACTAATTTGATTCAGAGGATGTAGATCAGAGGTAAAATAATATGTCTTGCATACATGAGATCTAGGCTCACTCATTGGCAGTTGCCTCCTTCTCATCCATTAAAGAAAGAAAAGTCAAGATCTAACTCGACTCAGCTCAAATAACACCATCTTTAGAAAAAGTCCTCTCCAAATGACACTTTATAGGGATAAATGCCCCTCACAAAACCTGCCTCACTTTTTCACTTTTCCAGTGCAGGTTGAGTTTCAGAAATGTGGACTATGTCTTCTTATTTGATGTTCTGTGCACAGAGCAGACTTTCAACTCACATGGAATGAATAAATGAATGAGCTTATTATAAGAATTACATAGATAATTTTGTTGACTCTAATATCATTTGAAGCTACGAGGATTATCAGGCAGAGCTTGCTCATTATTTGTGCATTAATAAAGTTAGTCAAGTAAGAGAGTTTGTTTTTGAAATTGATCTGAATGATACCATAAGTATGCTTTAAGGGTTTTCAAATCACTAAGCATTCCCCTTTTCATTACTTGTGTTTTAGTACTAGAAGCTTGTAGGATGACATTACTTTGTCCTCTCCCACCTTGCCATGAGGAGCTTGTCCCAGTTTTTCCTGGAGTTTAGGGTTACCCCAGTCTCACCCATCAAGGTGTTCCCGAATCTCTCCCATCCCTTTGTTTAGCTGTAATCATTTCTCTATGCTCTCTTCCCCAAAAAGAGTTAATCAGCTTCTCCCCCTAATATGACTCTGCTAATTTGTAAGGTTAGACCTTCGTAGGATACTGAACTTATATTATAAGTTAATATTGCCTTTCTCCTTGTGCCTTTTGAATAATTTACTTTAAAGCAATGTCCTTTTTGTATGGACACGAGAAGACAATATTATGCTTTTGTAACTTGGGATTTAATTGGCCTCTAATATTATTCCCTCCCGGGCATCTGCTTTCTCCACTTAAGCCTCAGTTGCCCTCAGTTCCTAGCACCCCAAAAGCAAGGTCTTGACGAGGGATGGGACGGATCCAGGGCAAGCAGTGAGTTATGTGCTACCCTGGCATCGAGATGGGCCTGGCCAAAGTGCCAAATTCTTAACTATAAGTTAAGAGCTTGATCATAGACAAATGCTGTCATGATCCAAAAGTAATGATGAGACTAGGACTCTGCTAGGGATAGGAAAGACTGATCTGGCCTGAGCACTGTAGTCTGAGATTGAGATGGCCCCAGGAGAGCAATTCTATAAGCTTTAATGCATCTCTTATTGTGTCCATATAAAATGATTAATATTATGAATGCTTATATGTTTGCTGGATGAGAAGAGGAAAAACACACTCATGGGACTCCGCCTTTGGGTGGATCCTCCTCCTGAAAGAGAATTAAGTCCTAGGAGAAGCATCCCCTGAGGGAAAGGAACCTTACCCTATTGTTTGTGACCACACCTATGTGTACGCTCCAACCCATCATGCTTGGGGATTTAACTACGCTGTAAGAATGGGTTGGGGGGGTGAGATCCACAGATTGAGAGCCAGGAGAGAAGCAGAGAGAGAGAATGAAATAAACTGATTGAGCAACCAGTTTGGCCTTCTTCCTTCCGTTGCCTGCTCTTGAGAGAGAGAGAGAGAGAGAGAGAGGGAGAGAGCACACACAGCGGTTCCAGGATACCAAATGTGGGCGGTGAGAGAGAGCCACCCGGAGAGCCTGTGAGTGCACATGCCCCTCGACGTGTGCCTTAGTTTTTTACAGAAGCTGACATGCTTAAACCTACTATTTCATGTGGCAGCACCAAAGCACTCCATTTACATCACATTTGAATATGGTGTTGTGGTAAACAGAATTATATATTATTTTAATTGCATATCACTATTGTTCTTTTTAAAAAAATGTAGATGGGAAAGTGAAATAAATTGACACAAGATAAAACTAGAGTTCTCATAAAATTAATTCAATTGAAACAGATAGAAATCATTTTGTATACTGCAGCAACAAACCTTATCTCCAGTTAAAAACTCTTTGGTTTAGTGAAGTTTCATTAAATTTAAATAGAAAATAAAAATATTTTTAATCATCAATATTTTGACAAAAATGCAAATCAAGGCAGCAATGATATGAGAATGGCATATATTAAAAGGCTGGAAACTGCTGGTGTTGTAGGGACATGATGAATAAAGGAGGAATCCTCCCTCACTGTTGGTGAGAAGGTTGCTTGGTTCAACCTCTACAGAAAATAGAATGGAAATTCCTCAGAAAAGTGAGACTATAACTCTCATATGATGGAGCACTTCGACGTCCTTACATCTACCCTCCAAACACAAAACCATTAAGATATTTGCATAGTTATACTCATTGCAATGCTTAATATAATAACTAGAATATGTCCAACAATAGATGAATGGATAAAGAAACTATAGTATCTACACACAGTGAAATACTATGCAGCTATAAGAAAAAATAAGATCTTTTAGTTTACTGCAATGTGGAGGGAATGGGAATTTATCATGTTAAGTGAAATAAGTCAGAGATATAAGGACAGATACTAGATTTTGTCACTTATCTGTGATACATAGAGAAACAAAACAAGGAAAAAATCAAACTGTGACAAACCCTTAGCCTTGTATTACAAATCTCAAGTTACCAAGCAGTATGGGTAAGTATTGAGGGGAATAAAGAGGCAGAGTATAGGTGACAAAGGACAATAGTGAAGGGTCATGACCACTTTGTTGATAGTGGGATGCAATTAACTTTGTACATCAGTACCATAAAAATAACACTATTGCCACTTTGTTACTTAAATTATAATAAAAATAAACCATAGAGCTTGCCACAAGTGCGTGTGGTGCCAAGGACAATTAGGATAGAGAAGGAACCAGTATGACAATAATTGTTGGAAATGATCACTCTGGACAAGAACTGAGTGTTGAAAATAGATGAGGGGGTATACGTGATAACCTTGCAGTATCTGTATTGCAAACCATAATGCCCAAAAGAAATGAAAGAGAGAGAGCGAGAGCGAGAGAGAGAGAGAGAGAGAGAGAGAGAGAGAGAGAGCGAGAGAGCGAGAGAGAGAGAGAGAGAGAGAGAGAGAGAGAGAGAGGTACACACAGTACACACAGGCAGAGAGAGAGGGAGAGAGGTGCCTGCTATAGAGGCAGGCAGTGGGGTGTTGGAAGGGAAACTGGGGGTTGGTGGTGGGAAATGTACACTGGTGAAGGGATAGGTATTGGAACATTATATGACTGAAATCCAATCATGAACAACTTTTTAACTGTATATCTCACCGTGATTTGAAAAAAATTTAAAAAAACCAAACAAGAAAAACTTTCCATCATGTGGTATTGAGTATGGTACTTACTAAAGGTGTGTATGGTTGTCCTATACTAGATAAGAAAGAAAAAAATCATAGCTCTCTTTGAAGATATCATCAAAAATTATGTCTGAGTTGAGCTATATTAAAAACTAGTTACTCTAATTTATGTTTTCAGCTTTCTGAAAATTCAATCACAAGTTCACATTTATTGCTCAAATTTGGTGACTACACATATTTTCAAAAAAGTTAAAATGTAAAAGTAATAGAAATGATATTTAAATTAATTTTATTGGTTTAAAATTCTAACATAGGTTTAGAAGTAGTTATGAAATTTTAAGATACAAATATTGTTGGGATAAAGAAAGGAAGTGAAATATCTGCTGGATTTAACTTGGCTTAGGACCTAAAATGAAAATGGGCAAGTTATTTTCTGAACTTATTGAACTGAAGGCATCCTGAATCCACTTCCTGAGTGCCATGTCTTTGTTGGGGATGCTGAAATGGATGGTCAGGCAGAACTGTTTCACAGCCCTCTCATTCCCTGATCTGTGTTACATAAATGAAAGTAGTTTTATGGAGAAGGGTGTGGGCAACCATTCTTTCAGGTTCCTTGCACTCTGAGGAGATAGTTTTTCTTAGAACTTAAGTAGGGATTGACTTACCGTATGAACCAGCAGTCCCAAAATAATGGAAACCTTAATTTCATACAAAAACCTCTATGTGCATATATGTTGTGATTCCATAATTGCCCATATTGGAAGTCATCCAAATGTCCCCCAGCTAGACAATGGTAACTACTACAAAGCAATAAAAAAAACCCACTGTGGATATAGCCAACAATGTTACCTTACGCATTTGTCAGAAGCCATATAATAATGAGTTGAAAAGAGTTACTATTTCTTTCTGTAAACAGTGAATTTAAAAATAGTAATTGACTATCTGACCAGAATGCTTTTATGTGATAAAAAGTAAAAAGCTCTTACCCTGGTAGAGTATTTCAGATATTTTCTAGTCATAGGTTTGGAATGCACTGGAAGGACAATTCTCAACAAAACTGAACACAGGTGGGCCATGAATTCTTTCTGGTTTGGTCAGCAAGATATGGAAGAAACAGTGCTTCTGGGGTTTTTTCTGCTTGTGCGTTTCATCACTGGTCAGGCTAAATGCAAAGAAATATATGGTGCCTGGAGAATATCTTCTCCAGGCATCATATATTCTTTCAGATTTAGAAAGAATTTAATTCCATTTAAGAAAAAAATGCCTCTGAAGATACAATCAAATAAGCATTTGTTGGAAAGTATCCTATTTTATAAAGTGTATGAGGGTAGAAGGGCACTTTTGGGAAGACAAGATAGGATGGAACTTCTGGGTTTTTGAAAATATTCAGCCCATATTTTGGAAAAGAAGAATTGATCCTTTTCTTATTCCTTTCCAAGTTCTTGCCTGTGGTCTGTACCAACTCTTCTCTACACAGGATATAAATTGAGGCTTGCCTAGTAAGGGAAGCTCCTTTCAATTCATCTTCATCTTTGATTAATTACCATAATTGATGTAACATTGTTTCTATCCCTAAACCTATTAACCATCAATGTTCAAGTCATAGGCTCTCAACTCTCATTAATCTCACTGCTTATGAGTTTTTTTGTTTTATTTGCGTGTTTTATTTCCTCATTATGCAAATTTCAAGTCAACAATGAAAATATGGACATGATAGCCTCAGTATCACCTTTGTGTTCAAGGGCATTGGAAAGTCTTTGAACATCGCTACATTTTCTCCAGTGATTTTCCTTTCTTTGTGATAAGAATGAGTAGAGAGGTTCAGGGGAGGACTGTAAATGGAGTTAATATTTTCAGAGAATAATTTGATAAAGTTTATCAAAATTAAGTTGCATATGTTTCTTGACTCAGAAATTTCTCATCTAGGTATTTATTCTAGAGGAATTCAAAGATCCATTTCCAAGAAAAGATATTTATCACATACTTTACAGTAGCCAAATATATGGGGACAACCAAAATGTGAGTTGTTAGGGGTATGGCTAAATAATCAATTATGATGAATCTAAACT
Source organism: Sorex araneus (assembly GCF_027595985.1). Classification (NCBI taxonomy): domain Eukaryota; kingdom Metazoa; phylum Chordata; class Mammalia; order Eulipotyphla; family Soricidae; genus Sorex; species Sorex araneus. The sequence goes on along the minus strand of NC_073304.1, from coordinate 138,402,584 downwards.
GAGGAAGAAGACATGGGGTTATAAACAAGAGCAGAGCATCCATATGATCCACCATATAATTTCAGTTCTGGAAAACAGGATCTAGAAGGGTCCACACAAAAGTGCAGCATCACCAATGTTGGGAGGTAAAATAGGATGTATAGAGGAGGAGTAGAAGGAGACAGAGAGAAAGGAAACTGCAGTTTTTATTTTAAATGCATTTCTACAATACCTGGATCATTTTTATGATGAGCAAACCTTGCTTCTATCCAAAAATGCAAATATGGAAAAAACAGGAGTGATGAAGTTTTATGAATTTAGGAGTTATAATTGAACAATTTCTCTTTCAGTTTATTTAGTGATTAGCAAGCTCCCAAATGACTTTAAATATACTAACTTTTTTTTTTCCATGTGGTATTAGGCACATGGACAGGCATATGCAATCTCCTATGTGCAGTGAAAACACTGATTCTCCAAGACAAAGGCAGTTTCCCACTCTTCTACATCCCACACTCATAACCATGTTCAATAGTAATTGATTTTTTTTTTGTTTTTTGGGTCACACCCTGCGATGCTCAGGGGTTATTGCTGGCTCTGCACTCAGAAATTACTCCTGGCAGTGCTCAGGGAACCCTATGGGATGTTGGGAATCGAACCCGGGTCGACCACGTGCAATGCAAATACCCTACCCGCTGTGCTATTGCTCCAGCTCCAGATTTTTAAATGGCAACTTTTACTAGAATACAATTTTAAAAACTTTTAAAAAATTAATGTAGAATTTACCTACACTGAAATATGTGCTGCAAAATGTGCAGCCTGATGGGTTTTGACCACCTCATGCTCATGCATCCATCATGGCAATCAAGCACTAGAACATTTTCATCTCCTTGGAGAGTTCTTTTATGTTCTTTTTAGTTCATCTCCACCCACCTAGGTCAACCACTCCTCTGATTTCTATTTCTATCACAATTACTTAATTCTGCCTCTTTTAGAATACATGGAACAAGAGAGTATTTATGAGTATCTTTGGTGTTTGCCTTTTTTAAAACTAGCAATCTTTTTTTTTTTTAGCTAGCAATCTTGATGAGACTTGTCTTTTTTGTTGTATGCATCAGAAGTTTGCTCCTTTGCTTGCAGAACAGTACTTCCCTGTATGAACACAGCACATGGCACAATTTTAGGTATTCATTTATTTGTCGATGGTTATTTGAAATATTTGTGTATATATTATATGAGGAATTAAATCCAGGGCTTTACACATGCAACACAGATTTAACTTTATAACTTTGTGCTTGTTTAATTTTGTAAGACACTGTTAAATATATTTTAAGAGATTATACCATTTGAAATATATGAGACTGACAGGAGATATTCCCTGAAAAATACCTATCTTTGGTGAGCATCTATAAATATTTTCTTTTTCTTCTTTTAATTTTTTTGTTTTGGTCCATATCCAGAGATGCTAGTGCATTACTACCAGCTTTCTGCTTGGGTGTCACTCCTGGCAATGTGGCAATGTTCAGGGGACAATATGATGTTGAGGACTAAATCCAGGCTTCCTACATGAAAAGCATTTGCTCAATCTATTTGGGCCAACTCCTGGACCTATAGGCATTTTCTAGAGGTTACAGAAGAGGCACTGTAGAAAATTACTTTATGAAACTTAAATAACTGTCTTTGTTACCTAAAGTAGCTTTGTCCCAAGACAAAGGGGCCTTGAGGGGCTGGAGTGATAGCACAGTGGGTAGGGCATTTGGCTTGCATGTGACTGACCCAGGTTCAATTCCCAGCATCCCATTTGGTTCCCTGAGCATTACTGGGGTTATCCTGAGTGCAAAGCCAGGAGTAACCCCTCTGCATCGCCAGGTGTGACCCAAAAAGCAGAAAAAAGAGGGGCCTTAAGACTCCAATTTAGGCAGCCTTATAGTTGCCAACTTCCTGCTAAAGAGAGGGCTTTGCAATCCTTGGGAAAAAGAAGATGGGTGGCATCATTTTCCTTAAGCTGTACTACAAAGAAGTAGTAATTAAAACAGCATAGTATTGGAATAGAAACAGACCTGCAAACCAGTGGAACAGAGTTGAATATTCTGTCCCAGACTCTCAAGTATATGATCACTTAATCTTTGATAAAGGAGAAAGAAATATGAAGTGGAACAAGGAAAGCTTCTTCAACAAGTGGTGCTGAGAAACTGGACAGCTACCTGCAAAAAAAAAATGAACTCTGACCTTTGTCTTATGCCAGACACAAAAGTCAGATCAAAGTGGATTAATGACCTCAATATAAGACCTAAATTCATGAGGTACATGGAGGAAAATGTAGGCAGAACCCTCCATGGCATTGAAGCTAAAAGCATCTTTAAGGATGAAACACCACTGAGCAAGCAAGTGGAAACAAACATAAATGAGACTACATTAAATTAAAGAAGCTTCTGTACCTCAAAGGAAACAGTGACCAAAATACAGAGAAAGTCCACTAATGGGAAAGAATGTTTAACAATACCCATCTGATAAGGGGTTCATATCCAGGATATACAAGACACTAGTATTGCTGTACAAAAAAAACCCAAACCTCCAACCCCATCAAAAAATGGGGAGAAGAAATGGACAGAAGCTTCTACAAAAAATTAATACAAATGACCAAAAGGCATATGAAAAAATGCTCTACATTGCTAATCATCAGGGAGAAGCAAATCAAAACAACAATATCATCTCAAACCACAGAGACTGGCACACATCAAGAAAGAACAAGAACAACCAGTGCTTGCATGGATGTGTGGAGAAAGGGACTCTCTTCCATTGTTAGTGGGGATGCTGACTGGTCCAGCTTTTTGGAAAAAAATATGGGAATTCCTTATATGGGAATTCCTTAAAAAACTAGAAATTGAGCTTCCATGTGACCCTGTAATTCCTCTTCTGGGAATATATCCGAAGGGTGCAAAAAAGCAGAGTATAAATGACATCTGCACCTGTGTGTTCATTGCAGCACTGTTCATAACAGCCAGAATCTGGAAACAACCTGAGTGCTCGAGAACAGACAACTGGTTAAAGAAACTTTAGTACATCTATACAATGGAATATTATGCAGCTGTTAGGAAAGATGAAGTCATGAAATTTGCTTATAAATGGATGGTCATGGAGAGTATCATGCTAAGTGATGTGAGTCAAAAAGAGAGGGACAGACATAGAAGGACTGCACTCATTTGTGGAATATAAAATATCATAATATGAGACTGACATCCAAGGACAGTAGAGACAAGGGCCAGAAATATTGCTCCATGATTGGTAGTCTTCCTCATTAGCTGGGGAAGAAGGCGGCTAGAATAGAAAGGGATCACTAAGTCAATGATGGTTGAAGGGATCGCTTGGGATGGGAGATGTGTGCTGAATGTAGGTAAAGGACCAAATGTGATAGCCTCTCGGTATCTGTATTGCAAACCATAATGACCCAAATTAGAGAGAGTATAGGGAAAATTGTTTGCCATAGAGGCAGGGGAAGAGATGAGATGGGGAACATGCAGGGACATTGGTGGTGGAAAATGTGCACTGGTGGAGGGATGGGAGTTCGATCATTGTATCACGGAAACTCAAACATGAAAGCTTTGTTAACTGTATCTTACAGTGATTCAATAAAAAAGAGAGGGTTTTGAAAAACCAGTTCCAGGATGAACCGAGAGCCGCGGCACGAGAAGCAGAGCCTCCGTGCCTATTGACTGTGATCCTGAGGTCTCCTAACCCATTTTGGCACCAGAGCGGATGCTTGAGCCATGCATTTTGACTGTGAACTGAGCTACAACCTTGTGCAGCCCAGGGAGGGATTTTTTTCCCTCTCCACCCCATTTTTTCTGAGCGAAAATGGCGGCAGCGACTCAAAGTCTTCACTCTTACCAATGAAGAGAAATTATTAGATGATGCCTATTCGGCAGGCCTGATTGTTGGGGAAAATTTCCAATCAATAATAGTGAGTTCTGTATGGAAATATGAAATGTACTCAATATATATAGAGAATAATGGGAATGTCATTAGCTACTTAGATGGGGGGTGGGGTGGGAGGGGGGTGTATTGGGGTTCTTGGTGGTGGAACGGGTGCACTGGTGAAGGGATGGTGGTTTAATCAGTATTTGACTGTGACTTAAACCTGAAAGCTTTGTATTTTTTTCTTGTTTTCACGGTGGTTCAATAAAATATTTCTTTAAAAAAAAAAAAAAAGAAAAACCAGTTCCAGCCAGCTTCTATAGCATGCTCAGAGAATACAACCCTTGTCTTGTTTCATTTTTTTCATTTTATCTCCAAATAGATGCTAATGATATGTGAGATGTATGAGCAAACATGCAGTCCTACAACTTCGGTAACAACTTTAGTACCATCCAATCAAATGCTACTTATGCCCAATCCCTCATGCATATTCCTCCCCTTAGTTAGAAAAACCCTTAAAACCCTTTGCCCTGAAACCCTGTGCAACATGGCCCTTTGAGATCTCCCACAAGCATGTTTTGGGTACATACTAAGACTTGAATAAATATCCCTACCCTTATCTTCACTCTTGTCCTGGAAATCTTTCTCTGACAAAAGCAAAGAACCAAGGGATGGCCGGGTCTCGCTCTTGCACATCTTTTCCTGGTTACATCTTTTGGTTCCACAACTTCAAAGTCAGTCTGACTGAATCCAGTTCTTGAGGAGAGAAAGAGCCTGGTCTTCCAGGTAAGGCCAAATCCCCATACTTTTCTGGACTCCTAAAAGTGACATCTCGATCTAAGTCCCCATGTGTCCTCTGACATTCAGGGTGTCAGGAGTTCATTTTAGGTCTGCAGATTAAGAGCATGTGGGATGGTCTGAGGCCACCTGTGGGACTAGTAGGGGAATTGCTAACCCGAAATGATTAGGTGTTTACCCAAATTCTTCCTTAATTTTTGAGTTCAATGCGAGGTCATCATTGGTGGTCTCTTTATCTCTGTGGTCTCCACAGTCTATTCCATAATTAGAACCAAAGGCAACCAATGTATTGAACCCTTAATGTTTCAATCCTTGCTCTTCCTCAGGTTTGGAGACACACGGTGAGATCTTATTTCTGCTTCAGGAGGGATGAACAGAGATTTTATTCTTCCTCTTTTTTAGCTGGTAGCCCCAGAAGTTGCAGAATTCGGCTTCATTCTGGGCATATTTTCATACAGTTGCTGCATACCAAAGAGTCTTTGCTTCTTTAGAATTGTGCAGCCATCTGCATATTTTTTCACTTTGAGAAACTGCCCTTTCTTCTCATTTCCTACAATAATGACTGCTTTAGACACACAATGGTGGGACCTGATGGTTCCCATTCACTCTCCCAAGATCCTTTGCTGTAAGTGCATCAGATCCAGTCTTTCTTAGGGTGTTCTGCCCCATGGTGACTTTAGTCTTGTTTCACTAGTATTACTTCTTTTCTTTGTTAGGGATCAAAACTAGGTCCTCACACATGTAAAAAAAGTGCTCTACCCTCAAGCTATATCTCCTGCCTCATGGGATGTGCATCTATTTTTAATGATTGTCTCATTTGTATGGCAAGTAAGTTTTACCAAGTGAGTTTTACCCATTTGTATGGCAAGTGATTTTTTCCAAGTGGGTTTTACCGTAGTTTTAACATGGTAACATGTTACTTTTAAAAATAATCTATTCAGTTAAAACAGTGATCCAAGTAAGTAAAAATAATTCAATAAATAATAGCACAGTGGGTCATGTTTAGAAAAACTGTAGCTCCCCAATAGCTATTAAAGACACTCTGAGCAATGTGGTTAATCATCATAAGAGAGATTTGCTAAGCACCCATTGTCACTCAGAATATAATGAGTCCCAGAGTGTATTTGGGTCCCTGCTTGGGACTTACATCAGAGATACTGTTACTAAATATATTCCTGTTAAAATCTTTGTTATATCTAACTAGCCCTGATGTGTGAAAAACCTGAGCATCCAATTAATTTCTAGATCAACACTGCATGCTTTCTGATTAAGCATCATAAATGCTATTCAGAGCTCTCTGTGGGCTGGTTTGGGTTCCTGCTGTTGGTGGAGCAGCGTTAAGACTACTGATTTTTTTTTTTTTTTGCTTTTTGGGTCACACCCGGCAACGCACAGGGGTTACTCCTGGCTCATGCACTCAGGAATTACTCCTAGCCGTGCTCAGGGGACCATCTGGGATGCTGGGAATCGAACCCGGGTCAGCTGCATGCAAGGCAAACACCCTACCCGCTGTGCTCCAGCCCCATGCTGCTGATTTTTTTCTATGATATCATCAGACAAAAATCCCTGGAGTCTGGTGCCCCAGCTTTTGTGGTGCCTAATGAGACCTTTGCTCTTTCACATTTCTATCTGTTGTACTTAGAGATATCTATCTCTCATCTATCACCATCATACATATTCCTGAAGGTTGTTCTAAGTGCCAGGAAAAAGAGAGAAGCAGTAATTAGTGACTATCTCCCAAGTTTAGAATACTTTACTTTCTCTACTAACTCTTTCTTTATAAACACACAACTCCTGAAGGCTGGAGACAGAGCATGGCAGTTAAGGTGCTTGCCCTGCACCTATCTGAAGTGGGTTCGATCGCTTGTATGGCATATGGCCCATGTGATTTCTGAGGCGTCCCAAGGAATGAATGATTCCTGAGCAAAGCTGGATCAGGCCCTGAGCACTGTTGAGTATGGCCACCAAACCAAAGAAACAAAAGCAACATCAAAAATTCATAATAATAATTATTTTAAAAAAGGTTTTCCTCCTGTAAAAAATTTCATCTATGATCTCTCAGCTTCCTTTTTTTTTTTTCCAATCCTTGTCTATTGCCATAGCGGATACTTGGAACATATCAACTCATAAAATACCCAGGTATGTCATTCCCCAAGAAAAAGTTCCCTTTGCCTTTTTGTATGAAGTAGCAAAGCCTTATAGCTTACAAGGTTCACATAATTAACATTGTCTACTTCTTTAGTGAAATTTAGACCATTTCTCCTTGGAGTCATAACAGCTATTTTCAGATCCTTAAAGTACTAAGCATAACCCTGTCTCAGGTCCTTTGCACAAACCATTGCTCTGTTGCCAGATAGCTGGCAAACTCCTCCTCATCCTTAAGGTCTCTTCTGATCTAGTGAATATTATGCTGAGTGAAGTTAGTCAGAAAGAGAGGCACAGGCACAGAATGGTCTTTCTCATACAAAACAGGAGTACAAAAAATTCCCAGTCAACAGAAACTGAGAACTAGTCATTAGTAGGGAGCTTACCACAGGGGAAGGAAATGGCAACAGAAAGGGTGGGGACACTGGGACAACAGTGGAGGGAGGTGGACACTGGTAGAGGGTGTGGTGCTGGAATGTGTTATGCATGAAACTAGCTGTAGCAGTATTGTAAACCATGGTGCTTAAAATGATTTAAAAATAGTATCTTCTCGAAACCCGGAGCCGCTGAGCACGAATCGGACCCTCTGCGCCTAAAGACTTTGATTCCAAAGATGTAACACATTCGGGCATCCAGCGCAGCATCCGATAGCGATGCACTGGGACACCAAACTGGGCTACAACTCTGTGCTGCCGGGGGTGGATTTTTTTTTCCTCCCCACCCTGTCTTCCTGCACGGAAAGCGGCGGGCTGGCGGCACCCATGTGGCAGGCGCCATCTTCTGTGACTCCAAACCCACAGGTATTCGGATTTTACTTTGGGGGCTCCCAGGAACTCATGGGAAGGGGGCGTAACCGGCACGCCCTTGGCCCAGATAAACCCGGAGCCGCTGAGCACGAATCGGACCCTCTGCGCCTAAAGACTTTGATTCCAAAGATGTAACACATTCGGGCATCCAGCGCAGCATCCGATAGCGATGCACTGGGACACCAAACTGGGCTACAACTCTGTGCTGTCGGGGTGGATTTTTTTTTCCCCCCCACCCTGTCTTCCTGCACGGAAAGCGGCGGGCTGGTGGCACCCATGTGGCAGGCACCATCTTCTGTGACTCCAAACCCACAGGTATTCGGATTTTATTTTGGGGGCTCCCAGGAACTCATGGGAAGGGGGCGTAACCGGCACGCCCTTGGCCCAGATAAATCTGGAGCCGCTGAGCGCGAATCGGACCCTCTGCGCCTAAAGACTTTGAATTCAGAGACTTCTTACAGCAATGCACTGGGACTGTGAGCTGGGCTATGTAATTTCTGGCAGAATTTTCCCTGGATTTTATACAGAAATCCAAAACCGTGCGGATGTGGCCGCGTCCGTGCGACTTAACATTTATAATTGTCAGCAATGTGAAACGGTTCCATTTGAACAGGTCTGACTTGGGGGGGAAACTCCAAATAATAACAGTAAGTTTTTGTTGAAATATTGAAAGTTTTTAATGTAGCAGCCACCTCTGGACTGTGAACTAAGCAAAAGCCCCACGCTGGCCGACGCGGCGTAGCGTACACCATACTATGAGGTGCAGGAAGGGGGGTGAGGGGGAAAAAGAAAAAAAAAAGAGGGAAAAGGAAAAAGAAAAAGAAAGAGAGAGAGAGTTATGTCAACTATAGTGAGTTTTGTGTTGAATTATGGAATGTAATCAAGGTAATCAAGGTAAAGAAAAAATGAAGTTATACAGTAGGGGGTAGGGGTGGGGGCGGGGGGTATACTGGGGTTTCTGGTGGTGGAATATGGGCACTGGTGAAGGGATGGGTGTTTGAATATTGTATAACTGACATATAAACCTGAGAACTTTGTAACTTTCCACATGGTGATTTAATAAAATTTAAAAAAAAAATAGTATCTTCTCCAGGGAAATTTTTCTTCACCCAGCAGATCAGATCAAATTCCCTGTACTAGAAACGATGACAAGATCCAGTATGCTCTCCTCATAACAGAGCATCAGAGTCGTAAATAAAAACTGGTTTCAGTAACGATCTATTTGTAGTCTATTTCCTCTTTTAGACAATAAGGTGCTCTGTCTGCTTTACTTATAAACATGTCTCTATCTCCAATCTGACCCCTATTGATTCTTTTTCCTGGTATCCATCACCTTGCACAAAATCCTTCACAACGAATAGAATAGTAGTGTGTCACTTCTGTGATTATTGCATAAGATCTAGATTCTATATTCTTTCTTCTCTGAGATCAGTTGCTCTGGGGGAAACCCAGATTCCATGCCATACAGATTCTCAAGAAGTTAATAAAAATCCAGAGCAGGAGAACTAAGGCTTCTGCCAATAGTGTCCTTTAAGCCCTAACATCAACAGGTCAACCATCCTGAACATTATCCTCCCGACTCAGTTGAGCTGTCGGATGGCAGAAATCATTATCAATGTTTTCATTGAACACAGGACAAATCTTTAATCAGGCCCATTTATCCAACCTACTCCTGAATTCCTGACTATAGATATCATGTGAAAAAAATATTAGTTTGATACACCTAAATTTAGATGCAAAAATGTATTTGAATTTATTCATATTATTAGTATTTTTGGGTTTTGGGTCCCACCCAGCTGTGCTCAGAACTTATTTCTCTCTCTGTGCCCAGGGATCAGTCCTGATAATGCTTGGGAGTCAATCTGTGGTGCTGGGGATTGAACTCAGGTAGCTGCATGCAAGGAAAGTGACCTACCTTCTGTCCAGCTCTTAGACCCAAACAGAGAAATCTGTACATGTAACTGGCTAAAGGGCTGTTTTAAATTCAGAACCTGTTTTTCATTACACCATGGATGGGTCACACACTGGTTATTTAGTGTGAAGTTCTTGAAAGTGCCTACCTCAGGGGGTAGGAATAATGATCTATGAGGGATTCATTAGGGGATAGATAGTGTAACTTCTGTTTTGGACCTAGAATTTAAATTATGTATTTATTTTTATTTTTACTTTAAAAGGCATTGCCTGAAATATTTTATTTTAACCCTTTTGGGAAGAGTACTGGGGATTAAACTCAGGACCTCATACACACAAAAGCTTGTACTCTACCACTGAGTTGTATCCCCAGACCTCTTATCTTAGCCAATTTTTATGTGTACAGTTTACTCCCTTTAGGACCACCTTCCAAAAAAACTATAGGCCTTGAATCCTGTCCGGAGGTTGGGTTCTGTGGAATTCCAAACCAAGACAGTAGGTGATGTGAAACTGAAACCACTTGCCGTGATGATTAGGACAGAGCACCAGGCACGGGAAAGGAGTTTCCTTTTGATTTTATGTCTGTCATTCTCAAAAGAAAATTAGGTAGATTCTAACTACCTAACAATTTCATTTTCTTATGAAACCAATTTTGCTTCAGCTTGTTAATTTTATAAGAAGGGAGGAGAGTTTCATAAGATTTTGAGAGTTAAAACAGATAGCCCAATTGTTTCAGCTTACAAGAGATGATACTATGTTTCTGAGACATTTAGCAGCCTGCTAGATGTCAGAGAGCAAGAAACTGTTTTCCTGACATATACAGTTGGTTAGAACAGGGATGCCAATGGTCTCTTCATAAAAGAGTAAATTCATAAAACTTACAGGCTTTGTAGACAGATGGCCTCTTCTAAACTATTTTACTTAGTCATTGTTTTCTGATAGTAGTCATGGATATTAGTTAAGAAATGAGTGTCTGAGTTTCAATAAAACTTTATTTATAAAACAAGAAGATCATGGTTTCACCTCTTTAGGTAAGATTTTAGAAGAGACAATTTGTTTTAATCTTCAAATTTAAGAGAAATACTGAAATTTTTAAGATTTTTTTTTTGCTTTAAAATTTGTTCAATAAGTTATTTTAAGATAGAGCTGGGGAGATAATACAGGGATTAAGTTTGCTGGATTTGCATTTTGCCCATCTAGGTTCCATCATCAGAATTCCATATGAGTCCCTGAGCACAGACAGAGGCCACTCCTGAACACAAGACCATGAACTACTCTTGAGTACTGTAGCCCAAGTGCTCACATCTTCACCAATCATTTGAATATATATATATACATCAGGATACTATCCTTATACTACAAAGAATACTTCACTCAGTTCTAAGATATTCCAATACAATTAGCTTCCATCCTTAATACCCCGTATTTCTGCTGAGACACTGGGGATTGTTCTATTTACAGCTCACAGTATAGACAACACAGACAGACAAGACTTCTCCAAATATCTAAATGAGACTATATTCTTTTTTCACTGTGTCAATATTAATTACTTATAATTTAGTGTTTGATAATTTAGTGTTTGATATTTTTATATTAATTTCAACACAATGAATGAGTCTAATTTGGAACGATAAGATTCATTTGCATTTAAATTGATATTGCAAGCATTCCCTCCAGAGAACAAAAAGCATCTATGATTATAATTATAAGCATTGTTTTGAGAACAGGTTTGTTTCCCTTGGAAGGATTTGTAAATATGATGTGTTGTGTTTAATATTAATGATGACACAATAAGACCCCTGTGTTTCTTGAGAGAACCCTGTGAAAGCATTCTAAGTGATCATAATTCTGTTGCATGTAATGTAAATAAATGAGTTAAAAGAATCCAGAAAACTATTCCTATTGCATTCATTTGTTCTCAAAATTCTCCTGGGATTGACTTCTCTTAAAGAAAGTTTGGAGAAGTCACTTCTTCCACAGAAGCCAGTAGCTGCTAAAGAATTTCCTTCTTCTTCCTTGTGGCACTAACTTGAAACCTTTTTCACTGTGAACTTCTTTCTGAAGCATAAATACAGATATTTCTGCTATGAGTGGAATAAAAGAAGGGCCATAATGAAGACTGAGAAGGGGTTTTTGAGGATATAAAATTATCATAAGAAACTAAGATTGTAGGATGAAGATAAAGAGAAAAACAAAGCTTTTCTTCACAGTCATTCATTACATGTTTTTTGATCATTTACTGTGTTCAGGTGATTGATATTTTGGGGGGGATGAAAAGATAAGCAAAACATCTCTGTGTACAGGAAGTTGGTATCCAAATGCAGGCACTGAAACATAATTAAACATATTCAAGAGCCATACATAAGAAAAAATAATTAAGAGCTACAAAGAGACTATATAGGTCATGACTGCTTACATTGAGGATGGACTCAACTGTGGGCAGAGCTAGTATATGAGCCTTCTATGTCATGAGCTAGGAAAAGTCTTGGAATCATTAATTTTTTTTATGATTTTAAAAGTGCTAAAGCATTAAATTTTTCACAGGTGATCAGAGGCTAGACCCTCACAGGGAAGAAGGGATATGATTCCATGTGTGGGAGAGTCACTGGATTTAACCATAGTGAGTGATAGAACCTCTTGTGTTGTTTTTCTCTGTTCTAGCTTCTTTGGGTAGTCTGGGAAGAATGCATTGGGGGGGGGACAAGAGAGAAAGTAGGGAGCTGAAGCTCTTGTGGGCTTCTGGAGGGAAGTGATGTTGACTGGGTCAATACCAATGGTGACTAGAAACAGAAGGTGATCTGGTGCAGAGCACGATTGTGTCTATCAGACCCAGTGACCAAGGGGAAAGAGGAAGGAGGAAGAGTCTCACATTCTGTGCATTCGTTGTTGTATCCATTTATCAAATTATAGTAGCCTGGAGAGGGGCCAAGATAAGTCAAGCTTGCTCTTTGAGCTAGTGCAGATCCTAATCTCTCTGATCTGCTTCCTATCTAGGAGAGGTGGATAAAGAAGTGCTCACCTCACTGTTTTAATATGCACATTAAACTCAGTAATGCATGTAAATAGAGACTGGAAAAGAGGAAATAGTAAATATTGGGTGCTATGTTGCTAAAGATCAGAAGTCAACAAAGAAAAATGGGCCATACAGTATGGCCCAAAATATCAGTACCAATGCAAGAAAAGAGAAGAGAAAAGAAGGACCTTTTAATTTCATTAGGCAACAGTCAATTCTGCTTGTTAGAAGAGATTGATTGTTAGCTAAGACAGACAATAAATGAAAACTCCTAAACCCAGCCCTCGTGCAGAATTGGATGATTGTTATTGCCTGTGAATGATTAGTTGACCTGTTTATGAGTCTTGGCTGTGGTTTTATTTACATGGAACATATTTTGTATGAGGAAAGAATCATAATAAGATACTGACTATGAAATCACTGGTCATCATGTTGGCATTCATGTAGGGATTCTCTTCTTTCCATAGAGAATCTTTTGGAACTTTAAGTTCTGGAGGGGATGTGTGTGTGTGTGTGTGTGTGTGTGTGTGTGTGTGTGTGTGTGTGACTGTGGGATGAGGGGAAAATAAAAGAGAGGGTGGTTCAGGATCAGTACAGATGGACATCAATGATTTTAACATTTTGAGAAGTTTAATTCATTAAAAAACCAACAAAAGTCCATTGTGCCTATCATTAACAAGGATAAAACATCATGGTATGATTCTGAGGCATGGGAAACTATCGTCCATGTTTTACAGCTTGGGAAACTGAGGACTACAAAATTCAATTAAGACGCAGTAGATGGCAAGGACTCAATGAGAGTACTTGAACTAATGCTCTTTGAAAAGCTTAGATTTACACTAAACCTCTTATTAAAAAATTGGCAATGCGTGAGCTATAAAACATAAGCTTTCTATTTCCATAGCTTAGTGAAAACATCTCCCACACAGTGTAATACATCTTATTTTTCCACCTAGCAGAGCACTCATTGTGGTGAGCTTGTACATGAGACATTCAAAGCATAGACCTCACCATCATACTGGGCATGCTCGTAAGAACACTGCTCAGAGGCAAGCCCTGGCTTCCTGCACCTGGCGTTAGGTTTTAAATATCATTTAGTAATTAACGTTCTTTCTTCGTGAAAAATGATTTTCTGTAGCTTGGGAACGAGCAGGGTTACTGTGGTTGAAAAGCTTATCTTTTTTTCTGTGTCTGAGATTTCCTTTGCTTTGGCCATGTAGGATGGGAAATCATGCTTTTCCCAAGGCCCCAGACTGTAAGTCAAATTCCCTTACTGTCAGTAAGATCAGGATTCCCGATAAAGACTCAAAAGGAAGGTTAGGATTTCCAGATCTGACTCTGAGCAAAAGAATTAAGGGAGAGGGATTTGCTAAAGCTGAGTTTCCAGGGAAAGCCAAGTACAGAGCATCGTCATAGGATCTGGAGTAAACCAATCCAGGTTGTAATTTTGGATCACGTCCCACAGAGGGCGTGATAGAGTTAGTTACGCCTCTGCACAGCCTGAGAAAAGGTTTTGGTGACGCCATAGTCTCAGTCCAGTGGCTCTCGAAAGGGTGTATGAATTTCCATATCCGGGAGAACTGCAAGCCTGTGGGGGCCAGGAGGGGGGTTGTTAAATCAGGTTCTAGAATCTCTAGGGCAGCCTCTGAAAAGAACAGCAGGTGCTGGCAGTTGGATGAAAAAGCAGACCAAAGGCAAGAAAGGTAAGGAAAAATGGACATGAAGGGACCAAATAAATCAGGAATTCCGTGCTTCAGAGGATTTCTTTTATTGGCAGCAATTAAGCGCTGCAGGTGACAGAGAATGGGTTGGGGAAAGTTGTGCCAATAGGATCCAAGAAGCTCCATAATCTTGGAAACGGTCTTACAGTTGGTTCTTTGTCTGGGCTGCCTTTTTCCTGGGCACTTGGAAATCCAGATCTGTGTTCCCACACTGGTGTGAACTGGCATTATGTTGTGAGCAGATGCTGTCATGTATTAGAGTGGGCATTTGAGAGCTGAGTCCAGGGCTAGCTCTGCAGAAATTCACATTTCCCCAGGACCTTGGCTTTCTCCTGTGCATGGGGTGAGGGACAAGACTCGGACACCTCTCTCATCTCTTGGGTTGGCTCGTCACAGTCCACCGTTCTGCAGACATCTACCTCCCATTTGTTTCAGCTGTGCTAGCAGGGAGTGATCCAAAGGAGACGGGCACTAGCAAATGCCTTCACATCAACCTAAAGTGAAAGCAGATTTTGTTTCAAAAAGAAGGCCACAGAGAAATAGGATGGATGGGACTTAGGTTATGTGACTAAGGACTGAGAGCACCAGGGGATGAATTTTAGCTGCATGGATCCACCTCAAATGTCACACATCTTTGGTCATGGAGATTGCTCAAAGGGCTGTAGCACATGTTTTGCATTGGGTCCTGTGTCATGCAGGAGCACTGAGTCAGGCCTTCACAGCTAGGTGAGGCATCACTGAGAGTGGCCTTCAGCCCAGCTGACCACTGCCTAGGATTTCCACCTCCCCACCCAAAATTTCCCATGTGGGGCTTTTTACCTAGACACTCTGCGCTCCAGTTCTAAACATATACTAATTTTTGATCATTTTTTTGCCAAGGAGAGTTGATTGCCTGAACATCTGTTTGGAGAAGTTTTTGGTTCATCAATGCCATTTCTGGCCTCATTGTTGCTGAGTTTTACTTGGATGATTAAACCATTGTTGGCTTACTTGGGCCCCCACTGAGCCTTCAGTGACCCACCCTCAACCACTTGTGAGGTTCAGTGTTGCCTCTCTTACAGGTGTAAACACTGCTTTCAACAACTATGGCTTCTACTACTTTCTATTGCTGCTATCAAAGTCACTATAAACTTAAGTAAGTTTGAATGTCTTAGAGATTACTAGGAATCTATGGTCAGAAATCTGGAATAGTTATCATTGGGATGAGGGCCCTGCTTCTTTGGGGAGGCTTTCGGGAAAAATACATTTACTCATTAATTCCTTGTAGGCAGAATTTCATAATGTGTGGGAGTGAGGCCTCCATTTCTTTGCTGGTTGAGTATTGAGGGCCATCCTAGCTTTTAGATTATCTATCTTTTGATTTGAGGACATATTATTGCATTTGGCCCTATTAAGATTCTTCTAAGTGGAGCCCATTAATTTGTTGGCCACATGACCATTCCATCATTATATCTTCCCTTCTACTCTTTGTTTGAGTGAGTTTCTGCTTTGCACCTGAGATCAAATCTCTCTTGACTTCATTCTTCACCTACTCATTCATTCCTTTAGCTAACATATAGTGACTGTCAGATTATTCTATTGCAAGTTAGTTGCTAAACAAAAAGAAATGGAGAGCTAGAAAGCAGAGGCCTTTTCTCACCCAGGAGAAATGCAGAGATGCATTAGTAAATAGTAACATTGTTCCTTTTCCTCCCCTAGACCACTGCATAGATAGACTCTTGCTCTGCGGCCTTTGGATATTATAAGGTCACAGCTGTCTTCTCTGGCTAATTGGCCTTGGTCAAATAGGATTTTCTAAGGATGTTACACATCTAGGCCATCATTCCCTGACATGTGCACTCTCTATAATAGGACAGTTTGCTTCTTCAAAGCCAACAGTTGATCATTTTACACCATAACACTTCTCTTTTTCCTTCCTTCTCTGATTTGAAGATCTTTTTTTTTTTAAGGGGCTATTGATTAGGTTAGGCGACCCAGTATACCTTCCCTTTTGATTGACTTTAAGCCAACATAAAAGGAACCTTGATTAAGCATAAACAATTCCTTCAAATTTGCCGTGCAATCAACTTACCCTTGGGAGTGGTATCTCATCACATTTATGTGTCCTGTACCCATTCAAAGGGGGTGGATAAGACAGGATATTTCCACTAAGAGGTGTATTTTAGAATTTTGTTTATCACAAAAGCTTGAGCTTCAAGGAAAAATAATAGGTACATATCAAAGAAAGAATGGGATTCAGTTGAAACAAAATTTGAATTCCTCACAATTCTTCAACACAATGGCAGAGGCAGAAATATCACGCTTTTGAAAAAAATCTAGTGTTCAGTTTTACTCCTCTTTGAGAATAGGGACTGAAGGTCATGCTGGGTCTCATGATGGGTGCCATTAGATTTACAATTGACCTTGCAATGAACCCATATAGGTGAGGCTCTTGTGGACATACCCAATGTGAGCTTCGTGGCTTGACAAGATTTGAACTGGCACTGGCAATGGCTATCCACTTTTCAATAACCTCATTTCTTTTGGATGAGGGACATGGATTCAGGAATCTTGAAAGATTCGGAAACCCAGAACTATAGCTTAAAAAAAGCACAGTTGGTGGCCTCACATGCTGGGGGAAAAGGCATCAGAGACAGAGAAGGGAACACCTAGTAGAGAATGTTGGTAGGACCCACTCGGGTTAAAAGCTGCGTACCAAAAGTAGACTATAGACTGAACATAATGGCCACTCAATACCTCTATTGCAAACTACAACATCTGACAGGAGAGAGAACAAAAGGGAATGCCCTGCCGCAGAGGTGGGGTGGGGTGGTGGGGGTTGGGTTGGGGGTGGTGGGAGGGATACTGGGATCATTGGTGGAGGAGAATGAGCACTGGTGGAGGGATGTAAACTAAATACAAACATGAAAGTTCAGAAGTTTGTAACTGTACCCCACGATGATTCACTAATAAAAATTTAAAAATAAAGTACAGTTGGGAAATAGGTAAATGGAAAAGGGAGAGACTAGAAATGGATGTCACCTTAGAAGATGCAGCCTTTTTCACTCCAGTATGGAGCTGCTGGGAAAGCTAGATTTGATCTTCTAAAGGCTTTCAACTTTCTGAGAGAAAAAATCCAGAGTAGGAAATTTAGTGAAATATTTCATGACCTAGGAATTTAATAAGCATAATGTTGTTGAGGAGGAGAGTAATGAAGAACCAAAGGTCATAGGGAAACGTTTTAAATATTTGCATGAATTACTTCCTTGTGGATTCTCATCTAATGTAAATATTGATAGATTTTTCCTTGAAAGATAAATTTGGTGATAAATGGAACAAAACTATAATAACCTCATTATAATCCCTTCATCCATCTATCCAAATTTTTTTCTATTTTGAAGAATCAATTTAGAAATATGATTTCCTGAGAAAATGAGACCTCTGCTTGAGTCTCAAATTAACAAAGACTTTGGAAGACATTACCTTTGTCTTTAAGTTACTTCAATATAGTTGAAGAGATGAGACTTTGTCAAGGGCATTTAAGAAATTATGGGTAAGGGAATGATTTTTTCTTTTTGTGGCCTGCTTTTAGTTTGAACTTCTTGGTGTCAGAAAATCTCTAGATGTGAAACCAATAATAGAATAATCACTCATAGTTTCCTATCATATAAATAAAGCTAATAGATGCCTTAATATCTTATATATATCCAAGAAAATGTTCTTCAAACACTTTTAAATATCCTTCTCTGTTAGGGCTCACTTGCTTGCTCTTGCTGATCATTCCATAGTTTTGTTTATTTCAATGACAGCATAGAAACATTAAGACACAGTTATATACTTACATGAGTATTACTACCATTGAACTCAGAACTCTCTGCAGGTAAGAACTAGATATTTTACATTTTATAGCTGAGGCTTTTAATATAGCATTTCACCCAGAAGATGCACTAGATACAAATTTCTTAAATGTTGGCTAGAGTCAATGGAACAAAACCTAATCAACAGCAATGGGAAAAAGTCAATTGAGTAGACATTTTCTTTGATTTCCTAGAAAAGTTTAGATCCAAAATCATAGTTTAATTCCAGTTATGCAAGGTTTTATTTTTACCTATTTTTATATCAAAGTATGTACTAAAATCAGATTTTTCTAGTTTGTGGATTGAGTCAGAAGTTATTTGACTGAAATATGTTTAAATAATTAAAAGAAAAGTTCCTATCTTATTACTCAATATGGCCTCAGAGTGATAAAATACAAGGCTATGTATGGATGGCATTAATGATTACATAAAAAAGAGCCACTCCCTTCTCTGAATAGGACCCAAGGGTTGTTTAAACTTCAATTTTAGATGAAATATTAATGTTATTATTTAAATATTAATTGGTCTAAAAGTCTGGAGCTCAGGATGGGATCAATACTTTATAGACTCTGAGTCATTCAGGGTTGAGTGTTGGGCCCATCTCCACAGGGATTCTTTGATCATAGACGCCACCTGCCTCAGAGCTCTGGCAAGCAGAAGGTTGCTGAGCAAAAATGCACTTTTCCAGGCTCAGCTCTGGCAGTCCTTCAGAGCATTCCAAAGACAGCCTCTCCAGAGATCACTGCCTGGTCAGGAATCTATTCAAAAGAGTTGAGAAGGTCCTTGGGTTGACTTATTTCTCTTCAAAGAGCTTTTGTTGGCAAAACAACAAACTTGGTTCAAATAATAATGTTCCAACTTTTTAACTGAATCAAAGGGCATGGTTTATTCTTTTTCACCTTGGAACTTGATTGCATTGCCACCAACCCAAGGAATTATGGATATTACAAAAAATAAATAGCTTTTATTATTTGCTTGTGGGATTTCCACACTAAGAATTATATTTTCTCCAGGAATTCAGTCATGGAGACTTGAGTAATTTCCATAGTTCTCTAGTCCTCTTATTGGTGGCTTGCATTATGGGGAGTGGAATGCTGGTATCCATCCATGTGGTAGTTGAGGTAGGAAATTGGAAGAGTTCGCTTGCTAGTTTTCATAGTCACTGTTAGAGGGTCAACATATAATTTAATTATTGATTTCATTTGCACAAGTTTGAATGATGAATTTATTGAATTAATAGTTAATAAAATTTAATAAATATTTGTTATGCCTCCTAACCACCATGATACATTTCAAAAGGGCACACAAATATTAATATTGAAAATATACACAAAGAGCTTTTGAAGCCAGTTATGAACACTCCACCATTTCCATACTCTGTGAACTGCTACCCAAGATAAACTTTGCGAGACTGTAGTGATAGGACATTGGGTAAGGCATTTGCTGGGCATATGGCCAACCTGGGTTTGATCCTTTGCATCCCATATGGTCCCTGAGCCCACTAGGAGTGATTCCTGTGTGCATAGGTAGGAGAAACCCTCAAGTATTGATGGGTGTATCACAGAAGATAAACTTTGTATCTTTTTGGAGAAGGCACACTCCACTCCATAGATTTGGAAGGATCCCTTAGTACTGTGGACACAGATCCCTGGTTTTCACTGGATCAGAGAGACACATGGTAAAAGAGACCAGCCACTTCTTTGCCTGTAATCAATTATCCATACCTGCTTTCTTACTGACTTGTCCCCTCTGGAGACACTACTGAGGTGTTCATGTAGCTGACCCATTTTCACAGGACTGGGTAGAGGAACTCTGATTTTGGTTTGGTCTAAAATAATAATGTGGTCATACAATGTCCAATTTTGAACAAACCTTAGATTCTGCTCTTTGAACCAAGTTACCAAGGATAGGAGATAGTGAATTTCAAGAGTCCAGTGAACTGTGATGGAGGAACAGGGACGTTTTGCTGGATGGTGTAGTGTGGCAATTCTATAACCCTAAAACTTATAAACATTTGTATTCTTGAAAATCAATGTCTTGTAAATTAAGAAAAAAAAGCTGGTCAATGCCCATTTCTCATCTTATTACTGGGATGGAGAAGGAAAAATCTGAATAATTTGGGAAACTATACATTTACCATTGATCTGTCAGATTAAATTCAATCATACGATAGTAAATTAATAATAAAAAGCAGCGATTATTTTCTTTTGCTCTAACACACAAAAGATTCAATGTAGAGTTGTTGAATTAAGTTAACTCTAATGACTTACATTCATATATTGATTTGCAGTTTACAAAGGATTTTAATTCTCAGTTTAAATGGAAAGACATTGAGTTACCATCATATATTCTTCTCTTTCAATCTACAGACCAGCAAGCTTTGAATTAATTTTGCTGAGGGGAGCTTTTTTCTGGCTTAATGAAGAATTTTTCATCAGAGTCTCATCCCACCTACTCTACTCCTTTTTCTGAGCATCACCTTCCAGGTAAGCCTCTTGAATTCAAACCCTGTCTCAGGCCCCATTCTGGGAAAGTCCAGACATAGGCACCTCCACACCAGGCTAACTCATCAAATCAAAGCTGTTCTAGGTGATTTATCTATAAGGTTTGAAGCCACCTGCTAATCCTTTGTTCAACAATTTTCTAGTTTATCACTATCCACTGATTTCATTGCTCTCCTGGGCAGGTGGACTCTACTTACTATTCTCATTCTGCTAACTATAACTAGAAAATATTTTATTAAAACAAAAAGAATAAATTTGGTTATTAGCTTCCAAGCTCTCAACTCTACATAAAATAGTGGTGGGAAGGTGTAATGGTGGTAGGATTGGTGTCAGAATATTGACTATAATAAATTATTGTGAATAACTTTATAAAATAACATTTAAAAATTATTTTAAAAATCAGTTCAAGAAGATTCCAGAGAGATAGAAGATCGGGTAGGGCACTTGCCTTGCATGCAATATCCTGGGTTTGATTCCCAGCACTGTATCTGCCCCCCCCCGAGCACTTCCAAGAGTAACCTCTGAGCACAAAATCAGATGTAAACCCTGTTCAAAGCTGGGTTTGTTCCTAAAAAAGACAGGCAAAAAAATTTTGTTCAGGTTTAGTTTCCTTGTTGAGGAGTTGAGTTAAGGACTTTGGACAATCAGTTTTCTTATATCAATGATAACAGAAAATCTTCATAGTCATGTGTAATTATATAGTATTACTTTGTAAGTTCTGAGTGTTATATAAATGCTGAAGACTCATTTCTTCCTCTGAATGGAGATGTGGAATACTATCACTGTCACGGTCATCCCATTGCTCATCGATTTGTTCGAGCAGGCACCAGTAACGTCTCTCATTGAGAGACTTATTGTTACTGTTTTTGGCATATCCAATACGCCACGGGTAGCTTTTCAGGCTCTGCCGTGTGGGTGCGATACTCTCGGTGCTTGCCGGGCTCTCTGAGAGTGGCGGAAGAATTGAACAGGGGTCGGCTGCATGAAAGGCGAATGCCCTACCTGCTGTCCTATCACTTCAGCCTGTGGAATACTATACAGAAATAAAATTTTCTGCTCAGTTCTTTTATGCCATCTTGTTGAAGCTCAATGTTGATGTCATCGTCTCAACAACATCTTTGCTAAGTGGCCATGAACCCTTTTCTTGAACATTCTCAGATACAGAGAACCCATTATTTTTGGGGTGAGTTAATTTATTTTATTTATTTTCTTAAAGATTGGACATTTTGACCCTTTAACTGAATTAAAATTTTTTTGTTGGTGGGAATTTTCTTGGGAGAAATTACTGAATACATTAGATGCTTCATTTTTCATGAATAATTTTAAACATTTGAAACATTCAATGTGCTTTTTGTCTCTCTGACCCCCGTTGGTTCTTTCACCTGTTCCTAATAGTTATTGTTTGGAGTTCCCCTACAATTCCTGGCATTATGTGTTACTCTTCCTCTTAGAATGAAAAGCAATCTAGTTGTTCAATAATTGAGAATTGGAAAATTTAAATAAACCACAGTTTAAGGTAAAACTGTATAGCCCTTATTTAGAATTTAAAAAGTAATATAAATTTTTTACAACATGGACTGGAGTGATAGTACACTGGGTATGGTGCTTGCCTTGCATGCAGCCAACCTGCTTTTGGTCCTAGCACCACATATGATCCCCTGAGCCCCACCAGGAATGAGCCCTGAGCACAGAGCCAGGTATAAGCTCTGAGCACTGCTTGGTATGTCCAGAAAAAAAAGGAGAAAAAATTTTACAATATGAGGTGGAATGAAAGATATAAAATATGCAACGAGAGCCCAATTATATTAAAAACTTGCATAAAAAAGCCATAATGCCCAAAAGTAGAGAGAGAGTATGGGGAATATTGTCTGCCATGGAGGCAGAGAGAGGGTGGGAAAGGGCGGGTATATCCGGGATATCAGTGGTGGGGAATGTGCACTGGTGGGGGGATGGGTGTTTGATCATTGTGAGATTGCAACCCAAACATGAAAGCTTGTAACTATCTCATGGTGATTCAATAAAATAAAAAAAAACTTGCATAAAAAGAAAAGTTTTAAAATATGCTAAAATATTAAGAATGATGATGTGGATAATTTGAGTGCTCTCCTCCCTTGCTCACACCCCAACCCATTTAAGTTTTCCATAGAGCATAGGAATTTGCATAACTAGAAAAAATATTTGTCAACAAATACATGGTAAAAGAAAGAGAGAAGGCATCCATAAATTCCACAAAGACCTCTTTCTTTCTCTTTATTCTTTCTTTCCCTCCTCTTTCTCCTTCCATCTTTCTTTCTTTTTCTCTCTCTCCTTTCTTTCTTTCTTTCTCTCTCTCTCTCTCTCTTTCTTTCTTTCTTTCTTTCTTTCTTTCTTTCTTTCTTTCTTTCTTTCTTTCTTTCTTTCTTTCTCTCTCTCTCTCTTTCTTTCTCTCTCTTTCTTTCTTTCTTTCTTTCTTTCTTTCTTTCTTTCTTTCTTTCTTTCTTTCTTTCTTTCTTTCTTTCTTTCTTTCTTTCTTTCTCTCTTTCTTTCTTTTCTTTCTTTCTTTCCTTTCTTTCTCTCTGTGCTTCAACCCTTTTGACCTACCACAGAGTTTTTCAAATATAGTCTGATAATACATATTTGAGGGATGCTGGCACCTCTCAGTCTGCATGTTTCAGTTTCCAATTTGATGAGGATTTTGGGAAGACACGTCAAACTGTCATTATCATTGTACTTGCTGTTCATCACCTGGTGGTGCTCAGGAGCTCCTCCTGACTGTGCTCAGGGGTTGCTCCCTCAGTGCTCAGGGGACCATGGCTAGGATGGAACCAGGACCTCTAACATACAAAGTGTGTGCTCAGCACACTGAACTATCTCCAGTTACACAAATTCTTTTGAATTTTGTAATCGGCTCACAGAAATATCTGGGCTAAGAGGAGACATGGAGGACATTTGGGATTCTCTCTGCAGGTGGCTCAGGGGGCATCTGCTGTCAGCTGTCCAGCCTGTCCGTCTACCATTGCAACTTGAACCTGACAAGGTTTATGTACAGCGGAGCAACACTGCTTGTGAAAGCAAGCACATCTCTGTCTGAATACCTCTGAGCCCTGGCCCTGGAGATGGTAGGAAGCTTGTGCAGCTGCAGGTCAGTCTGGAAGGATGCACATGCATGTGTGTGTGTGTGTGTGTGTGTGTGTGTGTGTGTGTGTGTGTGTGTGTGTACAGAGGGAGCCCCTGGAGCTGAGCCTGTGGCCTGTGCAGAGGGTTATCTCAAACTATCTTTCTAAGGAAAGTCCTCTGACTCCCAGAACCTAGGAGTAAGTAGAGCACTTGCAAGTCTTCTTCTGTAGAAAATTTACTGGGGAGACAGTTACTGGGGAGGCAGAGAAAGAAAAGAATCAAAAGAGGTGAGTAAGGTTCTGCATGATACAGGCCCTGAAAGGAATCAGAAGGGCAGCTAAGGCTCCAGGTGTGCAGGCAACAAGGGAGAGACATCAGGGAGAGGTGAGGAAAACTGTTGGGAGTCTCTGCAGGTAGAATCTACACCTCCAAAGTAGTTCTTCGTGCCCCCCTCCACCACAGCAGTATGGCTTCGAATCTCTGAAAACAGAGCTTTCATGTCATTTCTGCTTCTGCCATTTATTTCTGAGATGCGTTGTATGTGCTAACAATAAATTTAACAATTTTATGATTAATAAAAAAGAAAATACTCAGACCAATGTGTATTCTAGATTTGTAGACTCCTACGGTAATAAGACACCAAGCACATTGGTGCCTTGTTTCCCTGCATACTAAACATCTGGAGAACCTTTGTCCTCCTTTTTCCAAGGGCATAGATACCTTTGATGATGAATGACCCAGAATGTTGGCCTCAAACACTTCTGTTTGTTAAGTACTTTTTCCCCTGTCTAAATGAATGTTTAACTGCTATGGGAACATTTGAAAAATACTGAGCTCTGGTTATGAGAGAAGTTGTACTTTATAATAGTTTGGAAAGTGTTAGTGAACATGATGATGCTTTAATAGAGCACTTCCGAAGTTAAAATTAAGTGATCACCTGTGTTTAAAAGGGTTTTTTGTTTTGGGTCACACCTGGCGATGCACAGGGGTTATTCCTGGCTCTGCACTCAGGAATTACTCCCAGTGGTGCTTGGGGGACCATATGGGATGCTGGGAATCGAACCCAGTTTGGCTGCATGCAAGGCAAACACCCTATCCGCTGTGCTATCTCTCCAGCCCCTAAAAGGTTTGCCCAATTTGTTCTTTTGTATTTTGTGGCAGTGTTATGAGGGGGTACTGCTCCATGGAACAAAACTGGGCCTCCTAAAAGTAGCGAAGTACTTACTCCATTAGGCTAATACTCTCCTGTCAAATTTTAAGCTTTAACAGAAACAGTATTGCTAACTGCTGTTTGTTTGTTTGTTTTAGGGCCACATCCAGTTTTGCTCAAGGGTCATTCTTGGCTCTGCACTCAGGAATTACTCTTGGCAGTGCTCAGGGGGCCATATGGGATTCAGGGGATTGAACCTGGGTTGGCCATATGCAAGACAAGTGTCTTACCCTCTGTACTATTGCCCTAATAGAGTCACTAATTGGGGCAAAAGTTAACACATGTGTTTCTAGTCAAGCAGGAACTATCATGATTTTGTTAATATTTCTAATTTATCAAGGGATACTCAATGCTCTTGGTATTATTGCAGGGGAAAGTCAGTGAAGAGTAATAAGTACAAAATAATTTTTAAAAGGCAAGGTTCTTGCATTCATAAAGCTACTATTGAAATTCGAATTGCTACACATTTTGGCCTTTTGCCCTCAGGTTGATCCAACAAGAACACAAATGTTTCCTTTCTACTCTTCAAACTGATTGTTTTGGCCAGAGCTGATTTGAAACCTTGCCAAGTCTCTTTTTTGCCTCTCCCTGTGCCCATTTCTTGGCACTGTCTTTTCAGACTGTAACTTGTTCCTTTGTCACTGACCTTTGCCCAGCCCAGGTCTCATACCTTGTCCCTTTGCTTTAGCCAGAGATGACGCTCTAATAAGATGGAAGGGGTGAGTGTGTGTGTGTGTGTGTGTGTGTGTGTGTATGGGTACCTTCATGCACGTGTGTGAGTACATATGATTCACATAATGAGGAGTGCAAGAATATTTAATCTGCATTTCCCCATAGAGGTTGGGTTTGTACTTACATAATTGGAGGCCAGGTCTGGGTGGAGATAATCAATGCCTGTAAAAAGACAATAGCATGGGTTACTCCTTGCCTCAGGAAATAAGCAGTGGTCAGCTGAGCTGCCAAAGACGTGTCTTCCTTATGAGGCTACCCCCGTACACTTGGAAAGGAGATGAGTGCCTATACCTGAAGCCCTGCTTTGCATTTTCATTCCTTTGAGAAGGCAGCTGCCCTCCGGGAGGGAAAAGACAGCTGCCACAAATGAGATTCAGGAGAGAAGAGAAACCAATTAGAGCTTGTGGCCCCGGGATAACATTTCTGACATAAATGACACCTCTAAGGGGGCTTAGTGACTGTAAGATGGATGGCTCATCAGAGCGGTGATCTAAGAGAGATTTGTGGAAATCCTGACATTTCTAAAGCATCCACTGGCATTTCTTGTGAAATGAAACTGGCGATGGGAAGGAAAAGTGATTATTATTTAACAGGGCACGGACAGCCAAGGATTAGGAGCGCATTCTCTGGCTTGGAAATAATAAGACGGGCACAGCTCGGCGAGAAAAGCCATTAGGCAGGAGAAAATGGTTTTCTGAGAGGTGTCCCGGTTGGGAGCTGATGCTTGTCTCTCCAGAAAGTGGCTTTCCAGAAAGCCTGAGACCTCAAATCCCCCAGAGGGAGTCCTGTGATTTCTTCTGGACATGGGCCCATCTTGTTACCCAATGGTTGTTAAATTATGGTCTCTGAGCATTGCTGGGTCCCATCAGACATGCATACCTTGGAGAGGTCTTGAAGGAAAAATTGAAGGAAAGGTCTTGTGGAACTTGAAGGAAAAATTGAAGTTTTTATTCAAGTCTACAGAGACATATGCTTTTAATTTTTTAAATGTTATTTGCTTATTTTGTTTTTGGGCCACACCAGGTGATTCTGGCTCTTTACTCAGGGATCACTTTGAGGTGCCATATGGGATGCAAGAAACCAACCCCCTAAAACATCTGCCATATTCTGACCCAAGCTGATATCCCAGTTACCCCCTCTGACTGTGTGACTTCAAGCAAGCTGCTTGGCCTTCCTGTGCTTGCTTTTTTCTCACCAGATGAGGTGAGAATTGTAGGTATGCTTGACACCGTGCAATTAATAACTCTATTGGACTAACAATATTGAAAGGCCAAAAGGATGCTTTAATTCCCTTATTACTGGCACCTTCATTGCATGCACGGTAAGTCTGAGCTATAGTGATAGCTTTGTCCTACCAAAAAGAACTTGCATTGGGCTGCACATTTCAAAAATTTTTTGAATTCCCCCACCCCCGCTTACATAAGCAATTTTTGAACTGGTCATTTTGGCTGTGGGTAGGGTTAAGTGTGCCCACCACTACTCCCCATTCCTAGGTATTGGGACAGGATGCTCAGTTACATGGGAGAGGAGGCTGAGCATCTGTTTTTGTTGTTGTGTGGGAGGCTACTCTTGTCCCAAATCATCTTGCTGTTCAGCAGTGGGTTTGAAGAATGTCTTGGGACTCATTCTTTTCTTCTGTTAGTGCATAGGCATCTGGCAAATGAAAGATAGCTGCAAGTTCTTTGTCTCATTCCACACCAGGAGGAAGAATCTATTATCCTACCTCGAGAATCTGAACCTCCTCTGTGATTGTTTATATGACAGAAGTGGCAGAGTGACGCTGTTCCATGCAGTCCAGCCTTTAAGAGGGCTGGAAGCATGCTTCTTGTTTCTCTGGGTGGGGAAGAGAGAGAGGCCGGGGAGCACACCGTGGGGAGGGAAGCTGTGCTCTTTTAGTGCATCAGGCAAGCCTAACTCAATTGACACATGTCTCTGCTGCTTTCCGCCCCAATGACAGGAAAGAAACTGGAGAGAAAGGACAGAGGACAAAGCCCCAGCACCACCTGACGACCCCACATCATCAAGTGTCATCCGCAGAGATATTAATGAGATTCCTGGGGTCCCCAGCCTAGGAAAAGCAGGCTTATGCAAGTAGCACAACCAAATGGACAAACACTGAAGCCAAGTGTGGTCCTACAGCAAGCACAAAAGTGTACAAACCCTTCACATCACAAAAAACTTTTTTTTCAGAATCCTGGGTATGAAAAAAGAAACACTAGGGGGCTGGAGAGATAGTACAGAGGTTAAGTCAATCACCTTGCACACAACCAAAGTCTGCTAGATTCCAGGCACTGCATATGGTCTCTGAAACACTTTCAGGAACAATCCTTCAACACAAATCCAGGAGTAAACCCTGAGAACAGAAAGGTGTGATCTAACACCTCAGAGTCCCTCATCCTCCACAATCAAAGCTACATGTGTAAGCTAGGAAGATAATACAATGGTTAAGGCACTTGCCTTGTATGTGGCCAACAGGGTTCAATCTCTGGCAGCCCATATGCTTCCCTGAGTGATCCCTGAATGCAGAGCCAGGAATAAGCTCTGAGCAACATATGATCCTAACCACAGGAGAGAGACTGAGAAGGAGACTCACAACACTGTCCAGTGGAACTGGTCAACCCACAGAGAGATAACATGGTGGTGGCTTAAAGTGACTCAATTTAAAGATGGTCTGTTATGCAGCTGTAGATGTCCCCTAAAATCAAGAAGTTTGGAAATAAATGGTGTATGTATATGAAGGTGAGGCAGAGAGTTTTTTTCTGGGGTCCCAAAGGTCACACTACATAAGCAAAGAAACAACATCCAGTAAGAATATTTCTGCTGAGACTACACTCTCTCTCCCTCCCTCCCTCCCTCCCTCCCTCCCTCCCTCCCTCCCTCCCTCCCTCCCTCCCTCCCTTCCTCTTTCTCTCTCTCTCTCTGTATGCATGTGTGTGTGTGTGTGTGTGTGTGTGTATACTACTCAGCAGTGATCAGGGTTTATTCCTGTCTCTGCATTCAGGGATCACTACTGGTGGGCTCAGGGAACCATGTGAGCTACCAGGGATCAACGTCCTGTTGGCTGCATGCAAGGTAATGACCTTACCCACTGTACTATCTATCACTCCAGCTCCAAGGACTTTCAAAAGTATCTGAATTCCCAGCCAGAAACTGTGAAACTATTAGTCAGGTGTCATCCTCTCTTTTGCTGTCTTCAGAAGAGAAGATTAAATAAAAGGGGTGCAGTTAAAGAATCCTGAAATGGCATACAAGAACTCAGGTTTTTTTTTCTCCAACAGTAATGTGTCTGGCTATGGTCCCATAGTGACACAAATTTTACTGTTCCTCACATAATCCCCCGAGAGAAAACAGATATGACAATATATTCTAGGCAGATTTATTCCAACCCTAGATGTCTCTTTCTCCTAAGTGAACTGGCCTCAATACTTTGGCTTCAAAAATCAAAGCCTTAGGAAGGAAGAAATAATTATAAGTTCCCACCATGGGGGCATATATACACTCCAGGGCAGGGCTTCTTTTTGTTCATGAAAGCTCTTGGCCATATTGTCAAAGCTTTCACATACACTTCAAAATGTCTTACACATCAGAGAACACTGGAGCATTGTTTTTATGTTGATATTTAATAAGCCCACACAAAAACAGCATTGATTTTAAGCCTGCCAGCCCTCTTTTCTTCCCCAGCAATTCTGCTTCAAAGGCTTGCTTTGAGAACATAGTGTTCCTAAAGGACACTCAAAAAGGAAAGTCTCCATTGTTTCATCTCCATACAGGCTTTGTATAGAATTGGCCCTGTCCTGCCCGGTGGAGCTTTTACTGGAGGACCCAGATGGCTGATGAAGGCAGTGGAACATCCCCAATGTGATGCTACAGGACAGTTGCCAGAATCTTGTTAGAGCCAAGTTCATTTGTTGTTAGAAAAACCCACCAGTTTTCATATTGCAAACTATAGAAAATACAGCTATGCTATACAGCACAATATAGAAGGTAGAATAATATATGGGGAGTGGGGGGGCATGACAAAGAAAATGTTATCAAATCCTGCTTTATAAGGGTTTGTTCTAAAAGGACCAATGATGTCAAAATTTCTCTAAACTCCAGTTCTGCAACCAAAAGCTATTTTTATAAATGGAGAGTCATACTGTCTAATAGACCTTACTGTGATAATAAAAATAAAATTTATTCTCTGTAGCTGATAGCCTCTTACGTTTATTGAGAATGTAAAAAAAACATGAAGATAGTATAATTAAGAAATTGAATTTGAACTGTATTTAGTTTTAAATGGAATTTTAATGTTAATGTCCACATGTGGCTTGTGGATATGCCATTGGACAGTATGATGTAGAGAGATGGACAGCAAACAGAAAGAGGTTTGGCATATGATGTAAAGTAAGGCATAAACAATGATTCAATAAGACATTACTGTTGAGAGATGGGAAAGTTTCATTTGTTCATTTTAAAACTTCTTTAAAAAATGATGAATTCAAAGAAATGATAAGGTTGGGGGCACTGATCTGGGAGGAAGGTGAAGATTTTGTCAAAGCAGAGAGTTATTCCTTTTCTGATCAACATCTGCTAACAATGGAATATTTTTATTCTGAAGGCATGCAATGGCACACTTATTCCCAAGTTATGTAAAGCTTTAAGATACTCACCATCATCCATAATTCCAATGGTAACGCCTTTTCCCGTGTAGCCCAGCTCCCAGGCTTCTGCCACATTCAAGTCCAGGCCAGGTGTACCATCAGCTTGTCCTGTGTTGATCTGGTCACAGCAATTCCAAAGCGGAATTTCATTAGTTTGGTGTAGTAGAACACTGAGTAAAGTTTTCCTTTATTCTTTGTAACCATAAGATTCTAGGGCTAGTACAGAGACAACATCTGCACGAAACAGTAATTTTGAGTGTTTTACCCACCCACATCTATTATTAGCCTTCCTCTTCCATTTCTTGATGCACACAATTGATATTTTCTGTTTTATGTCAATATGCAAACAATTTCAACCCCCTCACACTATGACTGGCTTGCTATATTTAAGCTTTGTAGAGTTGTCATTGTAAGACATTTTCCTCAATATAGGATAAAATGCTTGCTTTTGTAGCTCTTTATACCTCAAATTTAAATGTCATATACTGTTTTGAATTATACTTATTTGAATATGTTTTCTCTTTACCAGGAGAAATCACTATTCTTTGTCACATATGTTCATTCTGTGTAGGTTTTCCCAAAGATGTCTTCTTTAAAAACAGTGAAGTCATGCATCTCACCTTCTTGTTATTTTTTATATTACAGATAAATGAGATTACTTGACATTTGTCCTTATTCTGTTTCCTCCAGTTTTATCCAAATTGTAGCAAATTGCATGATTTTATCATTCTTTGCAGCTACATAGTATTCCATTGTGCATATATACCATATTTTCATAATCCACGCAACTGTTGTTGGACACCAAGGTTGATTTGTTATCCTAGCTACTGCACTTAGTTCTGCAGTGAACTGTACACTTAAAACTTAACTATAAATAACAATATAATTGAAATATTTTAATCACTGTATCATTGTATCACTGTTATCCTGTTGTTCATCAATTTACTTGAGCAGGCACCAGTAACATCTCTATTCGTCCCAGCCCTGAGATTTTAGCAGCCCTTCCTTACTCATCTTTCCTGACACTGCCATATTAGAGGATCTTTCAAGGTCAGGGGAATGAGACCTGTTATTGTTAGTGTTTTTGGCATATTGAATACGCCATGGGTAGCTTATCAGGCTCTGCCATGTGGACAAGATACACTTGGTAGCTTGCTGGGCTCTTGTAGAGGTATAAATATATATATGTATAATTTCCCTCTATGATTTGTTGCCTACTGTCTGAACCCCACAAAATATGGTGTAGTAATGGGTAGGGAGCAATATTTTAATATTTAGCAAAAGTTAGAAAAATAGTCAAGTCAGAGTTTGTACTGGCAGAAGTTCATAGTGATCTATTTGCATTGGTAAAACATTGGATAAATGTAATTAGTGCTCTTTGTAAAAAAAGACACATCTCAGGCACAGATTAAGATTACTCACCTCCAGATCTCTTAGGATGGGAGATGTGAGCTGAATGCAGACAAAGGACCAAACATGATGGCCTTTCACTATCTGTATTGTAAACCACAGTTCCTCCAAAGTAGAGAGAAAGTAACAAGGAAAATGCTTGCCATAGAGGCCGAGGGTGGGGTGGGATGGGGTGGTGGAAGGAATACTGGGGACATTGGTAGAGGGAAAGGAACACTGGTGGAGGGATGGGTGTTGATGGGTGTTTGATCATTGTATGACTGAAACTCAATTGTGAAAGCTTTGTAACTGTATCTCACAGTGATTCAATTAAAAAAATGCAAAACCAAACAAACAAACACAAAACCAAAAACATTATGCCCCTCCATTCCCTTAGCCGTTAGCGTGGCCACATGATCGGCTTTAACCAGTGAAATGTAATGACACTCATGAGCCATTTTTCACACCGAGGAAGCAGTCTTAAGAGCTGGTGTGTGATGTCTCCTTTCCCCTTTCTGTGGTGTTCATGAAAATAGAGTTCAGGATAAAGTTGAGATGGAACTTGGGCACCATGAACCCTTCAGAGATTGTAAAGCACTGGACAGATTTGGATAGGTTTGGAGTCACTGGGGACCATTTAAATGGAAAAACTAATGAGGGCTGGAGCGATAGCACAGTGGGTAGGGCATTTGCTTTGCATTCGGCCAACCCAGGTTCAATCTCCAGCATCACATATGGTCCCCTGAGCACTGCCAGTTGTAATTCCAGAGTGCAAAGCCAGGAGTAACACCTGTGCATCACCAGGTGTGAACCAAAAAGCCAAAAAATAAAACCCAACAACAGCAGCAACAACAAAAACCTATCCAAATGAATCAAGAAGAACTGTTGGTGAAAATAAATTATTCACTTTACCAGATAGAATATTAATTAAATCTATGGAAATAATTTCCTGCCATTATTTTGGGAAGCACTATATTTATTTTTTTACTTTATTTGCCAAGCTCTATTGCTAATTCTCTATGAAGTCACCTCATTTTATGTCCAAGTTTTTACCCTTCCATTAATCTACCCATTGAGACCCACATCTTACTCTTCCCATACCTTTGACTTGATTATCCCATGTTTTTGCAAGTATTTATTCATA
This sequence comes from Sorex araneus, assembly GCF_027595985.1. Taxonomy (NCBI): domain Eukaryota; kingdom Metazoa; phylum Chordata; class Mammalia; order Eulipotyphla; family Soricidae; genus Sorex; species Sorex araneus. Next base: position 138,369,745 of record NC_073304.1, on the reverse strand, counting down.
TACTGATGTATCTTTTAGAATATGGGAGAATCTAGTCAGCAGTTGGTAGTAACTTTGGCCCTAGGAGATCATGACTATTTAGCAGTTCCAGAAGAAAGCATATAAGAGAGTGAGATGCATGACTGGTGATAGAAAATCAATATATAACAGAGGGAACTGAGAGATTCATTGAGTTGGATGCTGGCTAATGTCCCACAGAATAATGAGAAAATAGAAATATATTTTGCATATAAAATCTCAAAATGAGAAGCAACACAAAGACATAGAAGTAACACAAAGACACATACCAGATACCACTGCTTTGTAAAAAGAGGATCGTTCATGTTGATTTCGATCTCATTGATGTCTCTATACCCTCTCTTTTTTCGGTTGAATCCTTCCTGTTGCAAGGCTATCTTTACCTGTAATAGCAATAATTATACGTTACATGAATATATATTACCTTCATGTCTTGATACTGGAATTATTTTCCATGAATTCCAAATCTGTGTAAAGTATTTATTTTCCTCAGTGGAAGTCACATTAGTTTCATTTACACTCTGACTTTTGAATTATTTTTCCAAAAACAGTCATTTCTGTCTATGCCGAATGAACAGTCATCAGGGATAATTCTCACTGAATTTTTTTTTAAATGAGAGTTAGATGGAGAAATGTGTTTTTAAGCAAGATAAAGTGGAAGTGGAGGTCGTGGGAGGTCAGGAAGTGAAATAAGACAAAACAATGGAACTCTTGTGTTTTGTTTTGTATTTTGGGCCATACCTGGTGATGCTCAGGAGTTACTCCTGGTAGTGCTCGGCGGACCATATGGGATGCCTGGGATTGAAACTAGGTTGACTGCATACAAGACAAACACCTTATCCACTGTATTATTTCTCCAATGGAACACTTCTACTAAGGGAAAGAAACTTATGTGGATTCAGAGAGAATGAGTGAAAAACCACATAGGTTTTTTTTGTGGGAGATCTTTATATTTATTGTTAATACAGGTTATCTCATTTGAAAATCAGCCAAAACCAAAATACTCATGGAAACCCTAAAAGGACTGTCTGAAAACTCAGGAAATCTTTAGGAAATATTAAGAAAGAAGTGAGGTGCCTTTGGTGAGAAATGGGATGGGTGGTATAGCTCAGTTTTGGGTAATTGGACAAACCCTAATGCTTGGATGAAAAAGAAATTTATGTGTCTCCTCCTGGCAATAACTAGACTTTGAAATGCTCAGTAAACTTTCTTTTACTTTGGGCAATGATTAATTACTAATTTTTCTTCCAATGACTGTGACGAGTCTCTGAACATATACAGATAAATTATGCCAGTGGATAAAAGGGCATGTGCTGTATATTTGCAGGACACTACTAATCACCCCTTTTCTCAAATCTCCCCATCCATTATGGGCTAATCTCAAACCCACTGGACTTTGTGTTAACTGGGAGTGAGACGAGAGGATCCTGGATACTGCAAAGAGGCTACAGCCTGCTTCTGCTTCAGCAGTGTCTCAGGGGTATCTCTTTTCAAGTTATTGAATCTTCTAAAGGTGATGCAAAGGCAGAAAGAACCTGAGAAACAATTTATCTGAGTTTCAGTCACTGATATTCCTGTAAGAGAACCTTGCCATAGTTTCACAGCTCAATGCTGGGGGTCCCTGAAGACCAACGGCCGAGAATGCCTCATATCTTTCCAACACATTGTCTCTGGCATAAATGATCTGGAATTGATCTTTATGACTTGCAATCAATATGAGATGAGAGGAAAGCAAGAGGGCCTAGGTCATTTATGATGGAAGGAAGAGAAGAATTAAGAGACCACAGATGAAGATGCCTGTTTGTCCTTGCCTGCTGCTCTGGAATGAAGGCAGTTGTGAGGTAGCGGTTTCCTACTTTCTGGATATGAAGAACAAAGTAGGCTGGGGCTCATTTGCCAGAGAAATTCACATTCAACCAAAAACTCTACGCAGGTTTCCCTTCTATTGGAAAGGGGAGTATGCCTCCTTCGCATGATTTGATAAGTTCCTTGGGAGGGTCTGGAAATGCTCAGAAACAGCTTATGTACATATGAATAATAATATTCCCAGACTCCTAAGACAACCTACCAATTCATATCAGAGGAGTAGGAAAAGTAGTGGTAGGTGTGACGACATTCATTTGGTGAGTTTTTTGTAGGTATTTCAATAAGACATAGTTATTCTGGTATGGCTTAAACATTATTTTCCTCAGAAGGAAATATAAAAATAACTGAAAAAAATGAGATGAACACAGACACACATATAGTTTGTTTTTTGTTTTGGGACAACACCTGGCTGTGCTCAGGACTTACTCCAATTTTGCCCTCAGGGATTGCCCCTGGTGCGGGCTCAGGGTACCATATGGGTGCTGAGGATTGAACATGGGTCAGCAGCATACATGGTAACCACCCTAATTCTGTACAACTGCTCTGGCCCCAAGATGAATGTTTTTGAAATTGCAAGTCTGTGGTCACAGCACCCAAGTACCGACAGGCTCCAGTACTGTTGGATATCCCCCAACATACCAATAAAATTTTATTGCCCAAATAGCAAACATATGGAAACAGGTAGAGTCCATTGAAGAGTAATGAATTATAATTTGAAATGCCATATTGAATGAGGGAGATAGAGAGAAGGGTAAAGTACATTCCTAGTGTGTGCAAGGCCTTGATTTTGATTCCTGGCACCGAAAGGCCCCTTTACACCATTAAGTGTAGCACTGATTTCTGCTTGTTTTCCACCTCCCCTGGCACTGCTAGGCCTAAATAATTCACCATTCATTTGTGAGTCAGTGAACTATCTTGCCTGGACTGCCAGTCTGAGCATCAACCCTCAGGCATGGCCCTGATATCCTCTTTCCTAAACATTGTTGAGTGTGTGGTTCTAGAAATCCCTCTATACATATGTAGGTGTCTGATCTTTATCTCTCTGTCTTCCTATCTGTCTGCCTATCATCTCTCTATCTGCCACTCACCCCTTTATATCCTCTGGGAAGTGAATGCCAAGATGAGATTAAATTTGTAGGGTTTTATTAGGAGAGAAAACACAAGAAACTCTCTAATAAAATCTGAGTCCATTTGAGTGAACAATTGTCGGCAAAGGTGTGCTAGGCTGTCCCCCTAGTTTAAGGAAGGTTGGGCAAGGCTATTGGGAATCTAAAGATGGCTGTCAGAATCCCTGTCTCTCCCTGGCTCAGTCTTGCTGCAGTATAGCTGCCTTACTAGGTCACTGGTCAGTGCAGCTGTGACAGGGAGTGAGGCCTGTGGCTGACAGTGTGATGGATTTCAGAGTATAGCCCTGTGGACTCTGGGCAGCTACTTCCCTGAAGTCATAATCTCAGAGGAGTCACAGAGATGGCTATGCATGCACACACAAGTACCTATGTGCACCTATAGATGGTGTAGTCACTAATGTGAACTATTTAAAGTATTAAAGCAGATGTAGTGCTCAATTTGGAAAGAGGCAAAGACGCTGTTCTGGGAATTTTCTCTTGCCATGAAAGCCAATGTTCAAATAAGTATTTTAAATAAATTTTAAATTTCTTTTTATGTTTTTTATTGAATAACAAAATAAGTATTATTTTGATTTTGAAAAGAAGGAACTTTAATTCAGCTTTCATATCATCCCATCTGATTCCCATAGTGAGATGTTTAATGCTCCACCCACTAACAAACTGCCTCCATTGGCTTCCACCGAGGGGTCCTATTTTTTTGGGGTCCCTGTCATGAATGATTGCCTTCAGCAAACCCCTTTCGTCTGCTTGGATCTTCACCAGGTGAGAGCAACCACTGTGTGCAAGCTCAGAGCCCTTGTCTGCTGATGTTTCCCCACAGCATCAGAACAAGAAGACTCTCATTTCTTTTAAATAACAATACTGGAAGGCTTACTGCAATATCACTCCAAACTCAATTACACCAAGTGCATTGGGCTGAAACTGTTTAAATTCATTTCCATAAAATTAATTTTTAATTTCATAAATTAGGTTTTAATGGAAACCAGTGATGCCTTGGAAGTCTACTGGACTCTTGGGATAACACCTTGTCTCATGACCCAGGAGTGCTACAGCCTGACTTAGGTGTCTGCAATTTTGTCATGTTTTGTGCTATTAAGAATTAACAATGCTTAAATTGCAGAGGAACTTCTGAGTTTACTTTCTTGTCCACCCTGATGATCCCAGTTATAATTTCAAGGAAGATGAGCACCTTAAAGTATATGCTTTTACTTTCTCTTTTATTATTTAATACCATTGCTTTTGATTTTATGATTTCTTGTCCAATCCTAAACATTTGAATTTAATTTTCACATAATTATCAGACATCATAATTGTTCACCTTTTGTTCATTAAATATCCTGCCATAGAATTTTAATATGCTTCTCTATAGCTCTCATTTTAATCTTAGTGACTACATAAATATTTCATAAGCAATATTCCATAATTTTTACAATGAATTTCCTCTTATTGGTCATTTGGATAATTTTCTGTTGAAAGCAAAATTGACATGAGCAGAGAGGTGAGTTTACAAACTACGATTAAATACTATGAGGAAGATTTTGGTGTTATAATTCTGTCTACTATAAAGACCTTGATGTCAGACATGAATTTCCAAAAGCCTGTGTTCTACCTTCATATTATAAAAGGCTACATTTATTCTATTTTGCTCTTCCTCTTAACTGTAACTTTACCTGCACAATAGTCTTTCCTTAGCACTTAGTTGTGGTACCAATGGCATGGGTAGAACATAACCATAGCATATATATGTATTTGTTTTATTTTGGGTCACATATGGTAATGCTCAGGGCTTATTCCTGGCTCTGCACTCAGAGATTACTCCTGATGGGACTCAGGGGAAATATATAGTTCGGGGGGTTGAACCTGGGGCAGCAGCATGAAAGACAAATGGCCTAGCAGCTATCCCATGGGCCAACAGCCAAAACTTCTTAATAATGTACAGTTGGCTCCAGTATTTCATTTAGAATGCTTCTCCAAGTTGGTCTATTGAATATTTCACTGTATCACTGTCATTCTGTTGTTTGTCGATTTACTCGAGTGGGCACAGTAATATCTCTATTCCTCCCAACCCTGAGACTTTAGCAGCCTCTCCTTACTCGTCTTTCCCAACAATTGGAGGCTCTTTTAGGGTCAGGGGAATGAGACCTATCGTTACTGTTTTTGGCATATCAAATGCACCACTGTATCTTGCCATGCTCCACGTGGGCAGGATACTCTCAGTAGCTTGCCGGGCTCTCCAAGAGGTATATGTGTGTGTGTGTGTGTGTGTGTATGTATATATATATACATATATATATATATATATATATTACTCTATGATTTGTTGCCTAGTGTCTGAACTCTATCAAATATGGTGTGGTAATTATGGAAAGCGACCTGGAGTGTGGCAGCAGTAGGGTAGTGGAGGTCGACTGCCGGGGCTGGGTCCCTTGGGGTGGGGAGGGTTCTCACCTGCCCCCCCTGGGGGGTCCCAAGTGAAAACAGCCTGGTGCGGAGGCTATTATAATAATTGAATTGAATAATACAAATATTCAATCCCTACTGAATATTTATTCAATAAATATTGAATATTTATACAAATAAAATATAAAACTGGAATTTTTTTACTGGTTCTTATTTTATTAAAAGTGCGCATTATTCTATAATTTTGATCAACTTTCTATTATTATCACTAAGAACTGGACTGGTGCTCAGGGCCTACTTCCAATGTGATACTCAGGGGTTGATCCCAAAGGTGCTTGGGGGATCATACAGAGCCCATGTCAGGGATTGAATTGAGGTCTCCTACCTGCAAAGCATGCATGCTAGTCTGTTGAGCTATTGCTACCCCCTTTTTAACTTTGCTTTACCATAGAGACTCGACAAAAATGTCAATACCTCACACACCCTTTTTTCTTCTAATATCTTTCTTCAATTATGAATTTTTTAGTCAACAAATGTTTTTGTATGCATACAGAGTAAAAGTTATAAACCGTACTAGGTGAAATAGGTACTATCCTTTCACATTTGCATGCTCATTTACAAGGTAAAGTAACAGCTACTTTCACTAGACTCAATGTTCTCCACAAAATTGTGGGTCAGGTACCAGTTATTGTTCACCAAATGAAGCCATGGTGGAGTGACTACTTAGGTCAGTCGATTCTGAATGCAAGGAATTCTCTTCTAAGGTACATAGCTTCTCCACAGGACACAGAATGTAGTCACTGTTCCAGAATCTGGGACAGCTACAGTGCAGATGAAACTCTCAAAGGACCTAGGCTGGGATCACTTCCACACTGGGCTGATAATTAAACAGCTTCTAATTAGTACTAACTATATCAGATAGGGGAGGAACAAAGAAAAAGCAGCACAAGAAGGGAAACTTTCCTCCTCAGAGGGACCATCTTGAACACCAAAAAAGAAACAGAAAACAAATTTGGCAGGTGGCAGAAAAACACTGAAGTTATCAATCTAGGATGCTGTTGACAGTGTTACAGTATTGCTTCATGTACAAACAAGAATTAGTCTTTATATTTGTCACTGTTAAAGGCTGAGTTGTATCTCCCTAAAAGCCAACTTTCAGTACCTTAGACTGGATCCCTATTTGGAAATAGGGTAGTTGAAGATGTCACCAAATTGAGATTATTTTATAGTAAAGCAGGCTTTTAATAAGAAATGGCTTGTGCATCCAAAAACAGAACGACACATCAAGAGGTACCGTATAAATATATCAGACAAATGGAATGAAGCCTGGTGAAGGGGAAGGTGGCAGAGAGTGGGAACATAATGACCAGCCAAATGTGAATCTTTCAGAGCTAGGAGAGGAAAGGAAAGGCATACTCCTAGAGATTTCAGAGGGACCTTGGCTCTGCCAACATCATGATCTCAGCCCAGTGGCTTCTAGGGATGTGAGAGAGAATAAATTTATGTTATGTTAAGATGCTCAAGTTGGGATACTTTGTTAAGGAAATTATTACGACCACTATGAATTGAATGAATACTCTAATATAACCACAAGAATTAAACTGTAATAAAGACATAATATATTTTTTCTCTGTAAACTTAATTTTGTTTAAAAGTGTTTCATAATTTCCTTAGGACAAAGATATTTTTTTACTACACTTAATTTTTTTCATACTTATCATAAAATAAGTATATAATAATTTATATAGTAATTTTTCCTGTACATTACTAAAACTTTTTATTCAGTCTAATTCAAAACTGTTCATGCCATGTTTTCCCACATGATATAATCCTCAGTGCTACAAAATGAATTGGTGATCAGTATTCCTTGAAAGAGTGCCATACTGTTGCTTAGCAGTTGTCTTGGAGGATTTTCCTCCAAGCTGCCAACAGCTATTCTGTACATTTTGATGCACACGCCTAAGCAAGGACAATTTTGTCATTCTTGTCACTTGCTGAGAGCAGTTGTAAGATGCATGTAAATGAAACATGCAATTTAGAATTAGTGATATATAATAGTTTTCACTCTACTGAGGTTTTCTGAGACAAACTTTTGATCTGTTCAAGTGGAACTTCTCTCAGTTTGGAGTGAACTAGTAAGTGAATTCAGAGATAGTCATCCATGGAAGCCATGAGGTTTCATAGAAAATGCTTGGGGTGGGGAGTCAGGAGCGCTGCACCATGGTGCCAAAAACTTGCATTGAAATCTGCATTTGTTCCTACTTATTGTGTTGCTGAGCATAATCGTGACCTTTCTGAGGTTCAGTTTCCTAAATTAGGAATAGTAACTACCTCCGTGGAGGCTGGAGAGATAGGAAAATAGGTGATGCATTTGCCTTGCATACCACCAACCTGGCTTTGATCCCTGGCATCCCTATAGTTCTCCTGAGCCCAACCAATAATGATCTCTGATCACAGACCTAGGAGTAAGCCCTGGGAACTGCTGTATGGCTCTAAAGCAAATAAACACCCCCCCCTCAAAAAAATGCAAGAATGACTCCTGAGAGTTTTCTTAAGGAATGAACGATGTCAATTACTATGGAAAACTGGCATGTAATTGAGTCAAGAATCTTGAGTTAAGATCATTCTGCATAATGTGAACAGGCTCTCCATCCTGACAAGTATCCTGGTAGGAGACTCAGGGGAGGGAAATACGCAGGAGGAAGAGGAAAGTCCATGTGGAAAGCATCTAGAGAGCAGACTGACACAGTCGCCAACGGAGGAGTCCTGACAGCTATTAGAAGATGAAAAGAGGAGGCAGAACTCTCCCCTGGAGTCTTTAGTCTGCATTCAAACCTGTCTGAACTTTGATTTTGGAGTCCCAGTCTTATGAACTGGGAAGGAATAAACCGAAATTATTTTAAGTGACCGAGTTTGTAGTAATTCACAATAGCAGGCATAGAAGCAGAATATAATGCAAAAAATTAAAAATGATGTACATGTGTGTATATTTATATATAGATGTGATCCTGTTATATAGCATATGTATGCTTACTATCTAAATTTAATATAGCATACAGCTAGAAGATATTACATATGTAATGTCAATGTGTTAACATATCTAGATGTTGATATTTCTTTTAAAGATACAAAATCTGGTAGTTTCTTTTTAAAATTTGTAAAGACCATGCTAACTAACAAATACTGTATTTTTCCCACAAAATCTTTTGTATCCTCTTTTAAGATATGTAGATAATTTAATCATATAGCTATAGCATAGTGGGTAGGGCTTTGCCTTGTACGCAGCTGTCTTGGGTTTAATTCCTCTGTCCCTCTCAGAGAGCCTGGTAAGCTATCAAGAATATCCTTCCCACACAGCAGAGCCTGGCAAGCTACTCATGGTGTATTTGATATGCCAAAAACAGTAACAAAAAGTCTCACAAAGGAGATATTACTGGTGTCTGCTCGAGCAAATCAATGAACAACAGGGACGACAGTGCTACAGTGCTACTTAAAACCAATTTAATTCTCTTTACATCTGTTTAAGGATATTCTGATTATTTGAAAATGTTGAGAATATTTCTCCTTAATTTTTCTTACAGGACTAAAGGAGGGAAATCTTCCTCTGAAATCTTCATTTGTACTTTGCACTCAGTCAGCTCTTGAGTGAATTTATTGGTCACCCTGACACCCACAAGTCTATAACTCACCCTCCCTATACATGCACTTTCTCTGGTCTCTTTCCCTATAAAATGCTTCTTCAGATCATACAAACAAGATGGTTTGGGGACAACAGGACTCCACCGTCTTCTCAGGTTACTAGCTCCCAAATAAACATATTTTTCTTGTATCAAATCTCTTACCTCTTGACTATTGTCCTTACAGAAGTAATCACCCAAATGGATATACGATGACATTCTGAAGAGGATATCCTGCAACCAGTTCCAGATCTAGACTAAGGATGCCAGCCCCAAATCAAAGGCTACAGCCCTTTGGAGCATTTAGCAGGAAAAAGGCTCTGAGAAGACTAAATGGAAACCTCTAGAACTCAAATTCTTTTCCTTTAACTGTACTCTAGTAACAGAACTATTCTCTTTACAGAAAATCCAAGTGGGGCAGTTTGCAAAGGTCTATGAAGGCAGTGTTGCAAGAGCAAACCCTACACTCTCCATTCTGGGGTCATTCATACTTGAGTCTAGGTGTGTACTTTCCCCCTTTATTTTATGGTTCACTCCACTCTAGGGCTACCCACATTCCAACTTGGGGTATGGAATTTCTTTCCTCTACTTTATGGTGTTTGCTTGCGATAACACAGCAGGTAGGGTGTTTACTTTGCACACGGCTGACCCGGGTTCGATTCCCTCTTGGAGATCTCAGCAAGCTACTGAGAGTATCCCGCCCGCACGGCAAAGCCTGGCAAGCTACCTGTGGCGTATTCGATATGCTCCAAACAGAAACAACAAGTCTCACAATGAAGACATTACTGGTGCCTGCTCGAGCAAATCTATGAACAACAGGATGACAGTGCTACAGTGCTACTTTATGGGGTCCTCTCTTCTCTCTCCTCTTCCATTATTCATAAATAAGGCTATTTTGTTTAGCTGTTACTGAAATTATTTTCTGCAGGAGTAGACAGCAAATCTAGAAAGCTGGAGGAGTTTAGGACTTTTACGTCCCTGTTGCCATATAGGGGTTGGCTCTGACTCTGAGTCCTGATTTCTCCCTCTGTCACTAACAAAACTATGGTGGGCCAAGCAGAGGAATAGTGATGAAGCAATAAGGCAGTTCCTTGGGACTTGATGAATTACTTTGTCATTAACCCATTAATGGTCCAAAGCATGACTTCTGAGTTTCCTTTTGAAGATGCAGGAGCTGAGGCCTGATTAAGACTCCGAATGGGGCACCAGCTCAGAGAGAGCTTAAGGAAAGGCAAAACTTTAGCATGAATATAGGCTGAAATTAAGAATTTGAAAGAAGGCAAGCAAAAATTTAAAGTTCTTTTTCCTTGACATCTTCCCAGCAACAGACTCTTAACTACTTAGAAAGCTCCAAATAGGGGCACTTTGGGAAAAACTCTGTACAACCAGCTTTACAAAAGGAAGAGAGATACTTTCTCCTCTGAGACAAAGCCCATATTCTCTCTTGAATGCGTTATCACTTCACTACCTCTCTGTCTCTGTCTCTCTCTTTCTCCTCTCTTGCTCTTCAAAAGCTCAGGTGGTGGGCATCAATTCCAGTGCCGTATAGATCAACTGGACCTTGGGTGCAGTTCTATGACTGCCTGTGGGGCTGGTAGGATACTAGTTGGCATCCACTTTTCCAGTCCTAATATACAGTTCTGATCCTTGTATTAATCCCCAAAAGTCAAGGTGGGTCAAAAAGCAGGGAAGTACTACTCTCTTTTTGGGGGACTATTATTCCTGGTCCCCCATGTCTCTCACTGATTTTCATAGCATACTTTGTGTGGATAACGCCTTCTGTTTTACAGCTCCCCACTCACCCCATCTATTATGGCCATCGTAGAAAACTCATACAGTATCTCGACATCCTGGCTGCACAGTCTGGAGACTACTGCACATGCTGTGTCTCTGTTCCCACTTCATATTTGGACTCTGGTGAGGATACATAAGATAATGCATAGAAACACCTAACCTGTAGCACATGATCTATATAAATGCCTACAGTTGCTATACTCATTATTGCCAGGGATGCAATATTATGAAATATTTTAGGCCCCAAAGACAGGTAGTAGAATTTTTACCTCCATTCTTTCTCAACCCAAGTTGGTTTTATCCCATAATGGTCCAGAGGGTCTTTGATTCATTCTTCTTAGCTTGGTGAAGACAAATCAAATTAAACATGGCAAGGGAAAGTAGTTGGAATGCATGCTCATCTGTGTTCTGAATGTGAAGAGTGTATGCCTGTATCTTTTTACTTTCCTGGTCCAAGCTCCATATTGTTTCAGAGTTTGGCTTGAAACAAGCATATCAAACAAAGGACCCAGAAAAGCTGTTACTGGGGGGTTGGTGTGGGAGATGAGACAGAGGAAGGAGAATATTCCTAAACTAGTGCTAGTTCATGTTTTCTCCAATATCTGGCATTATGTGTAAAGATTCAAACAGGGCTCTGGAGATAGGAGGATTAGAAGCAATACCCAGAGAGATGAAATTCCAGGAGGGCGGGAGAAGTCAGGGAGTCTCATTGCTTAATTTCTTCCTTGAAAAGGCACTAGAACTTTTTAGAAGGCACAATTATAGGCAAATCATAGGGCTTAACTTTTCAAAGAACTGAGTTTAGCCACAATTACAGCTGAATGCACCCTATTGATTGCCCTCATTTAGAAGGTTTAGTTCATCTAGCAAGAATGAAGACGATCAATTGAGAAGAGAAGACATGGATACCTTTCTCTTGCCACAATTACTTTACTTTTCAGTGACAATATGTTAACAAATTTTTATCTATCTAAAATCCCTGTATACAAGATAGACTATGAGATTAGTCAGTGCAATGGCAACAATGAGAATGCCTTTGGAGGCAAAATTTTAGCCCCCACATTTTTGATATATACATAATGGCCAAGGTTGTATTCAAGTAGAAACTCGAACTTCCTCTTGCCCAGCCTTTCAGGATGGCAGGAAAATGACACAAGGTTAGATTTAAGTGATGAAGGAAAGGAATATTACAGTAGTAAGAATTATGAAAGATTCCTAGGAAGAGGTGATTAGACTGCCATCTGCTTGAAAGGACATTTTCCAGGGATACTTTGAAACACTAAAACCTTGGCCAAATGACATTATTCAAGGTAGTCTTGAAAGGTGAGTGTGTAAAAGAAGCATAGCTAGTCTATGTTGCTTTAATTCATTAATAGCTTTGAACCATGCACATGAAGTGCCACTCCAGAGAGCCTACTGGGTAATATGGGTGTCAGTGTCCTATCATAAGTGTGTAGAAAGTTCTCAAGTGGGCAGGAAGTTCTAGAAGAACAAATGGGAGGAGGACTAGGAGGATAAGAAAAAGGGGCGCCTAGGGTTCTTCCAAGTTTACTTCAGCTGTAGCCCTAACTATACCTATCTAATCCCCCACTCTGTGGCTCCACTTGTCTTGGAAGACACCAAGGGATCAGCCAGGGTCTATATAAAAAGTGCTTCTGGAGTTTTGTCTCCTACAAATCTGTGCCTTGATGCTAGTGTGGGAGGAATTTATTAGTGATTCAAAAGAAGGATGCAAAGTGGGGGTGTATCTGGATGCCTGATCCCCTTTATATTCTTGAGGGAGGGCTCAAGAATTGTGCTCCTGGAAAGAAATGAAATAATGAATCTAATTAAATTTGTGATGTGAGTCTCATTGTCTCACTAATCATGTTGCCTGTGGCTGGTGAGCATCTTTGGGGAGTGCTAATAGCATCAAGGTTGCCTGGGTTGGTCCTGCAGCCTGGTTACCTGCACTGTTTCCATGGCTGCAGGATAATAATGGTGCCCTAATCCCAGTTGTTATTTCACAGATGTGGTTAGGGGAAAGATGGGTTAAGCAGAGAGTACTGTTGTTTGACCTAAAGTCATGATTCTGTTAATTGCTAAAGACCATTCCAAGGCACTGTGGTGAGTGAGCCAGCAACAGATTTGGAGTCTACAAAATACCGGCATTGTTTGTTTTTATTGTGTAATTTCTGAGATGTAAATTCAGAGAGTCTCTTGCCCGGAACCTAGCCACAGACATGCTCAAGGCCCCTCTCCACACGTTTGGACAAACCTCACGCATGAAGGTACCGGCAGAGGAACCCAGTTGTGTAATCCCATCAATGGCCAACATCCAGAGACTTAAAAGCAAGCTCCCAGAAGAGAGCGATGCAGAGAGTCTCTTGCCCGCACCCTGGCTGTCTTCCCTGGGGCCCCTCAGAGGGGAGGGCTCCAGCTTCCCTCCCCACCCCAAGCAGAGCTCCCGGCGGCTTGAAGACCACCAGAACCTAGCCACAGCCACGCTCAAGGCCCCTCTCCACACGTTCAGACAAGCCTCATGCATGAAGGTACCGGCAGAGGAACCCAGGTGTGTGTTATCCCATCAACAGCCAACATACAGAGACTTAAAAGCAAGCTCCCAGAAGCGATATCTTACAACCTACTTCTCCCCCTGGGAGAAACTAGCAAGCTACTGAGAGTTTCCTGCCCACATGGGACAGCCTCGCAAGCTTCACATGGTGTATCCATATGCCAAAAGCCAGTAACAAGCTGGATCTCGTTTTCCTAACCCTGAAAGAGCCTCCAATGTGGCATCGTTGGGAAGGCCGAGTAGAGAGAGTCTTCTAAAATCTCAGGGATAGGACGAATGGAGAGGTTACTAAGCCCACTCGAGAAATTGACAATCAACAGGATTTCGTAATTCATGATTTGTGAATTTCTGAGATAGGTCTCTCAAATTCTGAGTCATATTTTCTTCATCTAGAGTAGAAGTGGGTAATGGAACCCACTGCCTATTTTGTAAATAAACTTTGTTAAGCACAGCTGTGCCCATTTGTTTATAGTCTATCTTTGGCTGCTTTCAAACTACAAGGATAGAGTTGAGCAGCTGCATCGCGACCCTTGGGCCCACAGAGTCTAAAGCATTTGCTGTTTGACCATTTACAGAGACTATAAAGCATGGAGTTACATAACAAGAAGATGATTAAATTCTTGATTGTATAGGCTCAATGATCAGATCACATGTAATAATATTTTATTATTGGGATTGGGGAGGGTGGGAGGGACGCCGGGTTTACGGGTGGTGGAGAATGGGCACTGGTGAAGGGATAGGTTCCCGAACTTTGTATGAGGGAAGTATAAGCACAAAAGTGTATAAATCTGTAACTGTACCCTCACGGTGATTCTCTAATTAAAAATAAATAAATTATAAAAAAAATATTTTATTATTGGAATCTATAAGTAAATGGTAATAATATAATTATAATGAACTTCTCATTGATGATAATGGACACAGATGCAGAATTTAGTGCACAGGTACAGACTGTTAGAGCACAAAGCAAGTTTCCAGTACCCAAATTACTTTCCCTGACTGATTTCCAGCAATGTGCATTGACTGAAAGAGTTAAGCTTTAATTTTAAATCTTCATTATCCTCGTTGATTATGTCTCAATTTGAAAAGATTAGAAAATAAGTCCTTTGAGACAAGCAGTACATCCCAGGTGTTATCACTTACTAACATATGTGCATGAATTCATTAATTACATGGTCTTTCCCAAAGATTCTGGTTCAGATTGGTGGGAGAATGGTATAGGAGCTTATTGAAAAAGTAATTTCAAAGCTCTTGGTTAGTTTCCTGCAACCCAGAGAGAAGTGTCACAGAAAGCAACGACAAAGAAGTTTAGGCTTAGAATTAGGTGCCGCCGTAAGAGGGAAGATCAAGATAAAGGAGGTGAGAGGGCATGGTGAAAAACTCTCCATAGGTTTGCTTCCTTAGACACATATCTTATGTGATATATGTCATCAGTATGGAAAAATGTACTTAGCTCTTTTATGTAATGACAAAAGGTTGTAGCATTGTTTCTCGGTAAGTTTTCAGCATGGCAACAAACCCAAAAGCCCCCTGACACAGAGAACAGATTATTGAAAATTCATCATTTATCCTATTTGGGAGATGGGATACTTCCCAATTGGTGCCCAGGAGGTCAGTCCCTGGCTGGCAATGTATTCCAGGCCACCCTGGCAATGCAAGGGTGTTTGCCATAACCTACCCCAGATCTGGTGCATCTAGACAATCACTTAAATCTCTTTGTTATCTTCTGCTCCACCCCATACTCCTTGTCCCATTTCCTCTTCTTGATTCACAAATTCTAAGGGCTTGTTTATTGGATTAGGACAATGAAGACTTAAAGAAAAGAATCAGGAGTATTTCTCAAAGGGTTGGAGCACACATGTTGCATGCATGAGGTTCAGGCTTCATCCCCAGCATTGGATGGCCCCTTGAGTACTGCCAGAATTGAGGGCTGAGTCAGGAGTAGTCTCTGAGAACTGCCGGATGTGATCCCAAAAAAGAAAAAAAAAGTTAAAGAATAAAGAAGATTCACTCCTTCAATTTTTCAATTATTTCTTTCTAAAGGGAATCTATTTTTAATCATCTTCAAAGGTTAGAGTCCTGTCAACAGCTTTGTCAATTTTTTCCTCCTATTGATATTTTATTAGTTGCCAATGGAACTCTTCCAGGTTGACAGGTTGGAAAAGAAAATGTGTGTGGAAATTAAAACTGGCATATATCTGAAATATTTGGGGGTTGGTAACTGCTGCTTTACTCAGCACCACCCTTCAGACCCACGCATAAAGCTGCTGTAGAGAAATTATATGTCAAACCAAGTAGCCCACAAATGACAAAACATCAACTAGGAATAAAGGTCAGAGCAATTGATTCTTAACTCACTTCTACTTATGCACAGAGCACCCAGTGATAGGGCATTAATGAGCCCTAACACAGTGATGCAGAATAAATGAAGAAATAAATGAATCAACTTTACAATTGTGCTCCTGGAAGGTATGGAACTAACCATGCGCTTCTATCTGCTCTCTGAGAAATGCCTGGAGAAAACAACTATGCTCGGCAGTGCCTAAGTTTGCTGTGGCTGCTGTAACTAATTACCAAAACCTAGTGGTTTAAAACAATACAAGTTAATTTTCTTGCAGTTCTAGTGTTTAGGAGTTTAAAATCAAGTTAGCTAAAAATATGACTGAGTCCTCTCCAGAAGCTCTTGGAGAAGGTCCATTTCCTTGCATGTTGTGCTTGTATTATGAAAGCTCAGGATCCTCTCCTCTGCCTTCAAAGGCATCAATAGGTCAATTTTTTTTGCAGGGTATACTTTCATCTATTTTCCTCCTTCTTAAAACATATTTATGTTGACATTGGATCCATCTGGATAATCTGTGAAAATCTCAACTGATTAGCAACCATACATCTTCTTGCTACAATTTGTAACATATTTATAGATTCTATGTAAAGGATTTGAACCATTTTGGATGTTTTTATTCTCCCTTCTACATGCCAAAGAGAGGAAATATTTATGTTGGATTAAGAGGCTGACTGATGACTACTTTGAGATAAAATAAGGATTATTTTGGAACCCTCATGTCTGCCTAAATCCACATGTTCTGTTTTGCACTTATTATCTTTTTTTTTATTGAATCACCATGTGAAAGTTAAAAAGCTTTCAGGTTTAAGTCTCAGTTATACAATGTTTGAACACCCATCCCTTCACCGGTGCACATATTTCACCACCAAGAATCACAGTATACCTCCCCCTACCCCCCTCAACCCCCCAGTCCCCCACCCTGCCTGTGTAGCTGATAAATTTCACTTTGCTTTCACTTTACTTTGATTACATTCAATATTTCAACAAAAAACTCACTATTATTGTTTGGAGTTTCTCCCCCCAAAGTCGGACCTGCTGAAAAGGAAGCATTTGATAATTTGTTTCCATTTCTGAGAATGAAGAGATATGAGGTTTTGTATTTCTGTATTTTAGTATTTTAGTAACTAAGTCCAGAGAAATTTCTGCCAGAAATTGCATCATTGCAAGCTCATATCTCTCTGCTACTTTATATTCCACATATGAGTGCAATCTTTCTATGTCTGTCTCTTTCTTTCTGACTCATTTCACTCAACATGATACTTTGCATGTTGATCCACTTATATGCAAATTTCATGACTTTATCTTTTCTAACAGCTGCATAGTATTCCACTGTGTAGATGTACCAAAGTTTCTTTAACCAGTCATTTGTTTTTGGGCACTCTGTTTTTTTCCAGATTGTGGCTATTGTAAACAGTGCTGCATAGAAATGCAGGTGTCATTTCTACTATACCTTTTGCCTCTCCAGGATATATTCCCAGGAGTGATATTGCTGGGTCAAATGGAAGCTCAATTTCTAATTTTTTGAGAATTGTCCATATTGTTTTCCAAAAGGGCTGAACTAGTCGGCATTCCCACCAGCAGTGAAGGAGAGTCCCTTTCTCCCCACATCCATGCCAACACTGGTTGCTTTTGTTTCTTGGGATGTGGGCCATTGTCTGTGGTGTGAGATGATATCTCATTGTTGTTTTGATCTGCATCTCCCTGATGATTAGTGATGTCGAGCATTTTCTCATGTGCCTCTCAGCCATTCGGATTTCTTCTTCGGGAAAGTTTCTGTTCATTTTATCACCCCATTTTACTATCTTAAAAGGGAAGGCAAAGCTATACAATCTTGAATGGCATATCCCATAGAAATGCAGAAGGAGGATGTTTCACTCTGAAAAGACTGAACTTAAAAGCCTGTGCCAAGATGGATCCCAATGCTGACATATACTGATATTTTACCTCATTTTTTGATGCTCACAAATGGTGCTCAGTGCATCTGGGTTCCACTGGTGATTTTTGGCTACTGGAACCATAGAATATGGTGCTTCTCAGGTCCTGCAGAGCTGAGGACCTCTTAGGGCCATCTTGGTTGAGCCTCTGTGGTTATACCAGGATGCTCAGGGGAGCCATGTGGTGTCAGAGAGTGAACCTGAGAACACTCTAACCTCTGTACTATCTTCCTGATTTTTAGAAGAAAAAATCTTTCCACATTTTAATGCTAAAAATTTCAGGATTGGAGTTTGACTATGCTAATGAGACACACAGTACACGTAATAACATGTTTCATCTATGGCACTATGGCACTTGGGCCGAAAACTTCTTGTGTCTCCTTGTTTATTTATTTATTTATCATCATCATCATTATCATCCCGTTGACCATCAATTTTCTCAAGAGGTCTTAGTAATGTCTCCATTCGTCTTAGCCCTGAGATTTTAGAATCCTCTCTATTCGTTCTTCCCAACGGTGCTGCATTGGAGGCTCATTCAGGGTCAGGGGAATGAGACCCATCATTGTTACTGGTTTTGGCATATGAATATGCCACGGGGAGCTTGCCAAGCTCTCCCATGCGGACAGGAAACTCTTGGTAGCTTGCCAGATTCTCCGAAAGGAAGAACTACGCTATAAGATGTTATGTGCTGCAAAGTGGCCACGGGCTTCCGGGAGCTTAGTTTTATAGTCTCTGCATGTTGGCATTGATGGGATTACACGGTGTTGGGGGCAGTTTCTGGGTGTGACTGCCTAGCTACTGGAAAATGGGGTATCTGGGCAGTAGAGGCCCAGTCCTAACCCTAGCAGGCTTGGAAGTCTCAGCCCTGGGTCCTCCACCCCTGGGTTCTTCTGCCGGTTCATTCATGTTGAGGCTCATCTGAACGTGTGGAGAGGGGCCTTGAGCATGGCTCTGGCTGGGTTCCGGAGGTCTTTGGCTGCTGGGGCTATGCTCGGGGCGGAGAGGGAAACTCAACCCACCCCCTCCAAGGGGCCCTGGTAAAGACAGCCAGGTGCAGGGCCAAGAGACTCTGCTATTTATTTAAATTTTAACTTATTTATAAAATTGAAAAGTATAGTTTAGGTGGTATGTTTACAATCGTGTAAAACTTTGTAGTACTGACATACTAAGTTCCTGTATCCCATCACCAAAGTGCCATGACATGCCCCTCTACCAGTGTTCTTAGGTCGCTTCTGGTTCCTTCATTTGTCCCCGCTCTGACTCTTACCATTTATTAATGAGTTTGGCAATCCAAGGCCAAAAGTTTGAATTGTTTTATGATGTCTATTACCTTGTTTTATCTTTCTATTCTACAGATGGGTGAGATCATAGTACTCCTTTCCCACCTATGCCCCCTTTAAGCTGCTACCAGTTTTGTTCAGGAAACCAGTCGAGACCTGCTGTCCTGGGCCATCTACCTTGTGCTCAAGCAGAAGCTATAAGAGACACAGATTAAGTCACTCTTTGGCTTCATGTCAGCTTCTGTTCACATTGAAAAATCAAAGAACCTTCTACTGGAGATATCTACACAGGATGGAAAGAAACCTGATGGATATATAGACAAACCAGGATTTCTCAGAAAGGAAAACAAAGGAATATTAGATGAACCTCTGGTCAACTATAAAAAAGTCACAGGGAGAAATTTTTCAGGAAATTAAGTCTGACTTTGAGAGCACAGGATTTACTCTTATCCTGTGTCTGTTTCTCTTCTTTATTAGTAAATGTTTTAGTGCCTTATTCAGTGTTCTCAAGTTTCTCTCTAAAGAAATTTTGGTACATCTATGCAATGGAATACTATGTAGCTATTAGGAAAGATGAAGCAATGAAATTTGCTTATAAGTGGATGGGCATGGAGATTATCATGCTAAATGAAATGAGTCAGAAAGAGAGGGAAAGATATAGAATGACTGCACTCATTTGTGGAGTATAAAATAACATAATATGAGACTGACATCCAAGGACAATAGAGACAAGGGCCAGGAAGATTGCTCCACAGTTGGAAGCCTGCCTCAGGAGCTGAGGGAGAAGGCAGCTGAAATAGAGAAGGGATCACTAAGTCAGTGATGGTTGGAGGGATTGCTCAGGATGGAAGATGTGTGCTGAATGTAGATAAAGGACCAAACATGATAGCCTCTCAGTATCTGTATTGTAAACCATAATGCCCACAAGTAGAGAAAGTGTATGAGTGAAATTATCTGCCATAGAGGAAGGGGGAGGGTTGGGATGGGCAGAAGGGGGTATGCTGGGAACATTGGTGGTGTAATATGTGCACTGGTGGAGGGATGGGTGTTAGATCCTTGTATAACTGAAACTCAAACATGAAAGTTTTGTAAATGTATCTCATGGTGATTCAATAAAAATTTTATAAAAATAAAAGTTATTTGCCCTCGGCCCAGATGAGATCCAGAGCAGCTGCGCAAGACTCGGCACCTCTGCTCCTTAAAGACAAGGATCTGGGAGGGCTAGTAACCCATTATGGCACCCAGAGACTTATAGAAATGCATCTAGACTGTAAACTGAGCTAAAACAACAGAAATACAAAACCGCGTGGCCTCAATCTCGACCGCGCGAGCTCCTATAATCTTCATTCTCAGCAATGGAAAACAAACTATCAAAGATGCCTTTTCAGCAGGTTTGGTTGTTGGGGGAAAATTACAAATAATAATAGTCAGTTCTCTGTTGAAATATTGAATGTATCCAAAGTATAGAGAGAATAAAGTGAAGATCATTGGCCACTCAGGTGCAGGGGGCTCATGGGAAGGGGGGTTTTGGGGTTCTTGGTGGGGGAACAGGTGCACTGGTGAAGGGATGAGGGTTTGATCATTATATGACTGAGACTTAAACCTGAAAGCTTTGTAACTTTTGTCACGGTTATTCAATAAAATAAAATTTTAAAAAATAATACATAAATAAAAGTTATTAACATGCTCCAAACAACCACAAAACACAAAACAGTTCCTGTTTTCATGAGAAACAGGACTGACAACAAGTACTAAGGAACTGCTACTAAGTAATGGAACAATTAGTCTTTATGGAGACAAATGTAGTTGGCTACCCATCTATCATGAATCACGAAATTCCCGTTAATCACCGATTTCTCGGGTGGGCTCAGTAACATCTCATTTCATCCTTTCCTTGAGATCTTAGCAGTCCATCTTGACTCGGCCCTCCTAACGATGTTTCACTGGGGGCTCTTCATGGTCAGGGGAATGAGATCCCGCTTGTTACTGGATTTTGCATATGAATACACCATGGGAAGCTTCCAAGGCTGTCCCATGTGGGCAGGAAACTCTCAGAAGATTGTCAGTTTCTCCCAGAGGGAGAAGCAGGCTACATGATATTGTGTGGCCTTAAAGCGGCCATGCACTTCTGAGAGCTTGCTTTTAAGTCTCTCTCTGGATGTTGGCCGTTGATGGGATTACACACTCCTGGGTTCCTCTGCTGGTACCTTCATGCATGAGGCCTGTCCGGACGTGTGGAGAGGGGCCTCCAGCATGGCTGTAGCTAGGTTCTGGTGGTCTTTGGCCACTGGGAGCTCTTCTCGGGGTGGGGAGGGAAGCTGGAGCCCATCCCCTCCGAGGGGCCCCGGGGAAGACAGCCAGGCGTGCGGGCAAGAGACATTTGGTGTATGTGCTTGGCTGAGGAGCCAATGGGGCAAAGCTACCATCTGTGGGATTATGACTGAACACCTCTAAGTCAGAATCCTGCCCAGGCAGAACGATACGGCAGCGCTGCAGGAGCCTTGGTGGGTCCCAGCTAGCTGGTCCCCCGCCGTCCCCGCCGGCGGGCTGCACCTTCGCTGGCGCGTCCCCTGCCGCGCGTTGGGACCGGAGTCCAGTGCGGAGAGCCGCTCGTCTCGGGAACCAGGGCGCGGTCGGAAAGGCGGCCACCCCCTCACCCGTCACACAACGCACGTTCGTGGGGAACCTGGTGCTAAACCATTCATAGACGACCTGCTTCTGGGTCAGGGTTTCATATGTAGCAGAGCAGCTCCCTTGCTGCGATCTATTGAAAGTCAGCCCTCAACACAAGGGTTTGGTACCCATCTATGAATTGTGAAGATAAAAATCACTTTCTAGCAAAAATTATGATGCTACAATTCTTACACTCTGCACCACTGTCTGTATTTTGGTTCAGAAACAAAAAGGTATTGATCAACCACTAATAGAGCTATTGTACATCTTTCCACACTACCTCAGCTGCCTTCAGTCAGTACTTCTTTTCCACTTCTGTTAAGACCCTCCCATTTCCAAAATATGCAAAGGATGGAAAAGAAGTAGATATGGTCACGTGCTCTTCCATTCAGGTGTTATAATTTTCAAAAGCAGAGGGAAAGATGCATGGATGGAAATAGATAAGGTGGCTTCCTGTCTTTAATCATTTCAAAATAATTAATTATTTGTTCATTTTTAAAGGCATCAGAGGAATAAGCAGCTATAGGAGGAAAATCCTCTCAATCCTGAAACTACTTGACATTGTTATCTATACATCTGAATTTTCTATCTGAAAGGGTGATTGAATAGAACTAAGAGAAACCCAGGAGTGTGTCTGGTGGCAAATTCTGGGTTTAGATAGGGCTCATCTCATTCAAAAATACCAAAAGGAGATCATCCATTGGCCCAGCTTCACAGACTCATGATTAAAACTTGGAAGAGATCAACAAGCTGCAAAAATCCACAGGTACACTGGTCTTCTGACTGAAAACTCTGGGTGCCCTTGGGAAGGTGGCAGGCTGATGCTCACCCTGCTACAGTCCTGGCAGCTGCACTCATACCCCACAGCTGCTGCCACATCAACAGTTCAACTCTACTGCTTCAGCTAAGCTCTGTAGAGACACCAAGCTGCCGAACATTCCAGATACACTGGTCTTTAGGCTGAGACTCTGGTGTCTTCTCAGAGTGGGGCCAGACAACCTCCTATTTCTTCCCATTCTTCTGGAAGCCCTGGCAGCCACGCCTACATTCCATAATTGCCACCATGTAAATTCACCACCCAGTTAAATATTTTGGAGTTTCTAGAGTACATGACTGCATTCACCACCATGCAACAACTCCAAATTCTACAATACTGATATACTTGTAGGAGCACATCAAATTAGATGGGAAAGTTATATAGAAGCCAACTAAGCCCAATAAACAAAAATATCAACACAGAAGGCTCTAGTAGCAGTGAACAGATTAGTAAACTCTCAGACAAGGACTTAATGACTTCATAATAAGATATAAAACTTTTCAAAAATACTTTTCTGAAGTATTTTTTGATAATTCCATAGCTATTAGTTGTAACAAGCAATATAAAATAAGTTATTTTGTGCCTGCTAAGGGAGGCATGCTTGGGGGGTGGTCGCTTGGAAAAATGGAGACAGTGGTTGAGGGAAGGTGAGACTGGTGGTGGGATTGGTGTTGGAATATTGAATGCCTGTAACAAATGTAATAAGAACAACTTTATAAATTACAGTGTTCAAATAATGGGGGAGAGAGAAAAACACCCCCAACAAACATTAAAATGCTATTTTGTAGGTTATTATTAAGTAGAAATGCAAATAATTTTTGTCAGAGAGATGACAAGAGTTGAGGTTTTGCTGTACTGGAGGATATTAAATTATTTTTTCTCTAATTTGCTCATCGGTTTGCCTGAATGGGCACCAGTAATGTCTCCATTGGGAGACTTGTTACTGTTTTTGGCACATCGAATACATCATGGGTAGCTTGCCGGGCTCTGCTGGCAGGCGGGATGCTCTCCATAGCTTGCCAGGCTCTCTGAGAGGGATGGAGGAATCAAACCTGGGTTGACATTGTTGTGTGCAAAGCAAACACCCTACCCGATGTGCTATTGCTCCAGTCGAAGAGCCCTCTGCTGACTGCCCTTTTGTTGTCACATTTCCTAGTCTAAGAACAAGGAACCAGAACGACTAGAGTTGTCTCTAACTATTGGTGGACCAGGGACTTAGTCTACTCTTAGTTACTAACAATGATCACTAACAATGGGAAAACCTTGAGTTAATATTTTGAGACATAAAGCTCAGCACTTGTTCTTTATAACATCCACTTAGCCCACCCCTGCATGATGCCTATTACGTGGCATACCCAGACCCCTTCCAACTCTAGCTCTCTGGCACTAATTCCAAAGCAAAATACCTCACCCCTAAATGCTGGTACAGATTAATGAGGCCAGAAAGCTCATTTGTATTGTTTCTTTATGAGGCTTCTAACTCACCTTAGGAATTATTAATCCTTTTGAAGTGACACCACATGGCAGCTTGAAGTTGGAGACATCCATGTACCCAAAAACTGTCTGGCTTTGGACATAATCCTGTTATTAGAGAGCAGTAAAATTTGCTACCAAGGAAGCATTTGGAAATGCTGCCATCCCTTAACTTCACTATAAGTGTTATAGTCAATCTCCATTTTGCTTTTCTTTGCCTAAACATCTACAATTTTCTCTTATAATATTTTTATCTCTCTCTGATATAACTGTTGAATTACTTGTATTATTACTGGCACATTTCTGAATTATCAGTTATACTCTTTGCTTTCAAAACCTGTTTTCTTTTTGCTTTTGTGCTAGAATCCTTGATTTTGTTTGTTCACTTGTTTTTAAAGTGGGTGGTGGAACTGGGCCACACCAGCAGAACTCAGAGTTCTTCCCACCCCTCATTTAGGACTTACTCCCGTTGGTCTCAGGGGACCATGAGAAGCGCTATGGTGCCTACAAGGCAAGAACCTTAACACATCTCCCCCCACCTCCCACCCTTCGTACTGTCTCTCTGGCCCATCTTCAGTGGAACTGTTTTTTTTTTTTATCAAAACATTTTTATTTTAGTTTTGGGTGCTCCTCTGAGCCCACAATCTTATTAATTTCGGATTCTATTTCACTACTCTTTTAAAACTTTTGTCTCAATTAATAGGCAAAAACATTGAACTAGAAAAAAACCCAAGTAGCATGGTAACCACAAGGCATAAAGGACCAAATTTGGGACCTAGGAATGTGATTCTATAGTAGAGAACCTGTGTTGCATGAGAGGACCTTTAAGTTTGATCTCTGGGGTGTCCCACATCGCCAGATAAAATCTCTGGCTCTGTAGGTGTGACTTGCAGTGAACAGCAACAATGATGACGGTGAAAGGAGAAAGAAAAAGAACTTAATGGACACATGCTTTGCATGCAGGAGATCTAGGTTTTACCTCTGGAGCCATATGATTCCTGGGGCACTGCAAAGAGTAATCTCCACCAAAGAGCCATGAGTAGCTCTTGAGCACATACCTCTGGTTGTGGTCCCTAAACCAAACCAAACCACAACTGATGACATCAAGAACAACAACTATAACCAAGGTAAGGGAGAGAGAGAGAAAAAAGGGAATCAAATGGACTTTGCTTTACCTGCAAGACTAGTGGCCATATACCACAGGAAAAAAATACAGACAGGTCAAAGGTCAACACTTGTGCTTTAGCTATTGTTCCACATAACAAGTTGCCCCAGCTAAGTGATTTAATGGTAGTTCAAGGAACCATTTGTTTTTGCTCACAGATATTGTTACTGTCACTGTCACTCCCTTGCTCATCAATTTGCTCAAGCGGGCACCAGCAATGTCTCCATTGTGAGACTTGTTTGTTACTGATTTTGGCATGTTGAATATGCCACGGGTAGCTTGTCAGGCTCTGCCATGAGGGCGAGATACTCTCGGTAGCTTGCTGGGCTCTCTGAGAGGGGCGGAGGAATCGAACCCGGGTCAGCTGCGTGCAAGACGAACGCCCTACCACTGTGCTATCACTCCAGCCCAGTTAATCACAAATATTATGGGTCAGAATATTGGAGATGGCACAAAGAGGTGTCTATGTCTGCAACACTCTGTCTGGGGTCCCTACTAAAATGACTCAAAGTCTATGAGTGATTCAAGTGTTGGAAGCGGCATATGCTATAAGGATTATTATGCAGAGCTAGAAGCTCGGGTTAGGTCATGCCAAAAGAACAACATCATTTTCTTAGTCTTAAACCTTTGGTGCCTTGATTACTTCCTTTGTGCAACCAAATATTCATGGAACCATTTGATTGTGAAAAGAGACAGAGGGTTACCTGAAAAATTTCTTTTATTCTTCTGAATATCTAATTCTAGATGATTCTGTGTCCTCAGACACCTTTCCTTCCTGTAGAATACAATGGTACCTTAGCTGAAACTTCCTGGTGTCAAAGTAAGATTCCCCTATTTAGCCCTATAAGATTGCCCCTACTACTTTGAATGAGGCAGCTGCTTTATAAACCCTCACATGTGTCCCTGTGTCTCCTACCCAAGGGATAGCCCCTCACTGTCAAAGGTTTTGTGTCAAAACATCAATGCATAAAACATCTCCCATATCTTGTCATTCTTTAAAAGCTACTGCATTTCCTGATAATAGAAAGCATTATTTACAGTAACTCCTTTGCAAATGGATTGCTTAAACTACAACTGGGATTCAAACCTTTATTTAACACAAAAATTTTGGATGTTTCTTTCTCTTCTGTATCATACCTGCCATTAAGCTATAATTCCTTGAGGGAAATCAAAACCAGTGGTAAACATATATTTTGTCATCTTTTAGAGAAAAACCCCATTTTTCTATTTCCACATTACTCTTGCATTTAGAGAACAATGGGCATCTGACAGAACTACTACCGCCACAATCCCTTTCCACCAGATCTTTTGCATGTGAACAACTCATCATTATTCCTTAGTTGCTTTCTAGTCACGTCTCCTCCCCACCATTCCAAATATGAATTGAAAATCCTAGAGTTAAGCAGTGGAGACTCACTAGGTTTCTTGTGCCTAGACAACATTTAAAAAAAGACATTAAGTAAAGCTTTATTTTGAATCTTGATCATGTTTATGTAGCCAATTAATGAAATCTGTGAAGTGTTATGACCAGCAGAAGCCTTCTATGAGATACCCAATCCTGCAGGTCTGGCTATTTTAATTGTTGAATAGAGGTCTCCCCCTCAAGTCTATGGTGAAAGATACATGGCGTATTTTAATGCACTCAGTGAAGTCACTTTCAAAAGTCAGATACAATGTACATATTCTTTAGTCTTTTTGAGAGTTTGGTTATGATTTCCAGCAATTTCCTTGAAATTCTCTGTGTTTGGTCTTACTTAGACTCACTAGAGTTTTGAGATTGTTTTCTCCTTAAGTTGAAACACTGCATTTTTGTTTGAACCCATTTCATTTCCTTTCTCAGCTCTTGTTAAGTACCAAATGTCTAGTAAATCGCAATATGAATTCACTTGATTTAAAAAACCTCTCTCGGGGCTGGAGCAATAGGACAGTGGGTAGGGCGTTTGCCTTGCTGTTGACCCGGGTTTGATTCCCAGCATCCCATATGGCCCCTGAGCACCGCCAGGGGTAATTCCTGAGTGCAGAGCCAGGAGCAACCCCTGTGCATCGCCGGGTGTGACCCAAAAAGCAAAAAAAAAAAAAAACACCAAAAAAAAACCTCTCTCCCTTTGCCTTTCTTTTAATTAATTAATTAAATTGAGTCACAGTGAGATATATAGTTCATGGTTGGGTTTCAGTCATATGTTCCAACACCTGCCCCTTCATGAATGTACATTTTCCACTACCAATGTTTCCATCCCCCTCCTGTCTCCTCCCCCTCCATGGCAGGCACTTTTATTCTCTTCATCTCTCTCTCTCTCTCCCCCAACCCCGTTTTGGCATTATGGTTTGCAATA
Source organism: Sorex araneus (assembly GCF_027595985.1). Lineage (NCBI taxonomy): Eukaryota > Metazoa > Chordata > Mammalia > Eulipotyphla > Soricidae > Sorex > Sorex araneus. The sequence goes on along the minus strand of NC_073304.1, from coordinate 138,342,293 downwards.
CAGATACCAAAAGGTTATCATGTACTATCCTTTTACCTACTTTTAGCAATCAGTTCTTATCCAGAGTGATCATTAACCCTGCCCTGCCCTGTCCTCTCCTTTCTTCCCTTCTCCTTATTCCTTTCCCTCTACCCTTCCCCTTCCCCTTTCCCTTTCTCTTCTTTTTTTTTTGTGGAACTGAGGTTTAAGGATTAAATCTAATCTTCATACAGTCAAGGCAAATGCTCTACCACTGAAATACAACTCATCAATAAAAATTTTTATTATTGGGCTTTCTTCCGCATTAAGTTGTGGGGTCACTTCTGGAGACAGTTCAATGCAAGGGCTCAGGGATAGTGTGTGGCTTGGGTCCAGTGGTGTTGAAAAACACTAGGTGACCTTGTAGGCACTTAGGGGACAACATAGTATGGAGATCGAACTCCAGGTCTTACACAAGCTCCCACCCTTTGAGGGATGTATTGTAAAAACCTTCTTTCTTAAAGGTTATAACTGTTCTGAAATAAACCCAACATACTAGACTGAAATGTTTCTTTAAAACAAAACCAGTAAAACAGTAATCATAGCAAAAAATCCCCTCTTCTTAGAAGAATCTGTGTCTAGAGAGTTGTCAGATGTGAGAAAGTTCTGGGAACAGTAAGAGTAGCTAGCTGAAGTTCCAGTGTCAATCTAACCTGACGTTTTCTGCCTCTGAACTCAGGGGTGTTATTTTTAAAAAGAAGACATTTAGATCTTATTTTCCTCTTTCTTCTCTCTCAATGCTTTGAAACAATATTATTATTTATTTCATGAAAAACAAAGGTTTCTATCTTTGTAAGGAAAGACAGGGTGACTTTTTCTTTTTGTACCTCCTAGGCAAAAATTGGATAGAGAAGCAAACTTAGCTTTGTGGTTTAAAATAAAATCACTGCATCCTACTCTCATCTATAGTTGAAGGTAAAATAGATATTCTTCAAACTAAGCACCAAAAATGTACTTCAAAGGTAGAGCTTGGCAACATATCTTCTTATGGTATTTTCATTAAGAGCACTGCAAAAAAAAAAAAGAAGTCCAAGAATATCTCACTGGGGCTGGAGCGATAGCACTGTGGGTAGGGCTTTTGCCTTGCACACAGCCAATCTGGGTTTGAATCCCAGCATCCCATATGGTTCCCTGAGCACCGCCATGGGTAATTCCTGAGTGCAGAGCCAGGAGTAACCCTGTGTATCGCTGACCCAAAAAGCCAAAAGAAAAAAAAAAAAGGAACGTCTTAATGTGGTCTTTACCATATTCTATTGAAAGCAATATTCCATTTAAATTGAGAAAACCTGGTAAAATCATTAAACGTTTAACTTTTTACAACTTCTATTTTGTTGTTCCATGAGGCAAGTTCTCTGGGAGTGCATCCTGGGAACAGAGCCAGTTCAAATCCCAAGGTGCCCTTCTCCACCGCTAGACCTTGGTTTCTTTCCATTGGTATATGTTGCAGGTGTCTTCCAATATACCTTTTGTTTTTGACTGCCCCAGGGAACCCTGGATTTTAAATTTTTCTGAGTAAAGAAAAATACTTAGTTTCTCTGAGAGTCAACAGCACAATAATATGGATGAACATTTTCTTAAGTAGAATTTCTTTGAAAGAAACCCCATTTACCCATCAGTATATAGTATAGTAATGTAAACCTTCCTTATAATTTGCAAGACTATAATCACTTTTATAGACACTCAGGATGCATTCCCTATCCTGTGAATTGCCCAGAACTAGCTGTTATAATATTTGGTTCACCTTGATTTGCATTCAGCTTTTCTCAGACAGGGCTCCAGCTTAATTTTAATGCATTGGTTGGAAATATGTTCTATGATATTTACTACATACAAATAGTAGTAAGCAAATAATAAATTGTGAACAAGGGCATGTATTTTTCAACCTAAAACCAGACTGTGGGAGTGGTGTGATGCCCTAAACTTAACCAGCTATGTGTTCTGAAAACCATAACTTTCTCCGTTGCTCCTCACCTGCTATATTTCTGTGTGATCTGCCATTTGCCTGATGTTTGCTCAGTACCTGGTAAGCAAAGAGCTTTCACAAAAGGTATAAAAGAAAATCAATATATCTCTACCCATTTAAAAAGACTCACCATTCAGTGACATTCACATTGTTCTGGGGAGGGAAACAGGAGATCAAAGCAGCTTCAGGTCATTCATGGAGAAAGCATCTGGTCAATTCATCTAAGCAGTCTGGAGCGATAGCACAGTGGGTAGGGCATTTGCCTTGCATGCGGCCAATCTGAGTTAGATTCCTCCGTCCCTCTCAGAGAGTCTGGCAAGCTACTGAGAGTATCCCACCCATACGGCAGAGCCTGGCAAGCTACCCATGGTGTATTCAATACGCAAAAAACAGTAACAACAAGTCTCACAATGGAGATGTCACTGGTGCCCGCTCGAGCAAATCGATGAACAATGGGATGACAGTACTATGACATTGCATCTAAGCAGTCAATGCTATTCAACCAGTTACTAGCCTAGCATCAAATGACCAGGCTTTTATAAAACTGTCTCTTGAAGAAATAACACCATCTAACTCTGTGTGTGTATTTCCTATGACACACTTTTAGAAAACTAATCAGAAGCAGCATCCAACTGCCTTAAAATTCTCAACTGCAACACTATTTGCCAAATATTATATATAGTCAATTCAACAACATTCAACATTATACTGTTTTTATGGCATCTTTAAATTCTGTGATAGTCCTTTTAAAAGAGAGGGGTAGATTATCTTCTTTTTGTTTTGAGTGGGCTTGTGACTGATTTAGTCAGTAATCTCTGGTAGAAGTGATACTATCTTATTTCCAATAAGTAAGGAAAGGTCAACTGGTTCTTTTCACCTAGATAAACCATTACCATGCATGGAATTCCAACCACCTTGAGACAATCATACTTGGGGGGTCAAATATACTGTGTCTGGCATCTTTGCTAGGCTTCTAGCCTGTGTGAGAATGATTCGTGTGACAGCAACCATGTGTGACCTCAAGGAGGAATGGCTGAGTTCTTTCCAAATTCTTTACCCAGAAAATAGAAAGTAATCCAAGTAAAACTACTGCTTTACACCTCTAAGTTTGGGGAGAACTTGTTGCATACCAATAATAATCAGAGTAATTAGTCACCATTTCAGTGAGATTGAAGTTGGCCAAACTTGAGTAACTGGTTTAAAACATGCATACAATTTCAAAGTTATTGTTCTCATATCAGATTTGTCTTCTCCTGAGAACAATGCCTTTGACTTTATACTCTAATTACATGGCTAATTATAGGGAAAACCTAAGACAACTGACAACATGAGTAAAATAAATATTGGTGTTTTATAGGTTCCTTTAAAGATCCAGTTGGCGGGGAAGCACTCCCAGAACATGATTGTATGAAAGAAAAGTCATTGAGTCACACAATTCTAGGTTCTTTCAATTTCTCAAAGGGTAGAAGTCTTACAAACTCATCTTCCAGGTACTTGGGTCCACTTCTTCCCTGTTAGCCCCTTTCTGAAGTCCTTTATCACTTCTACCTTCATCATAAGCTTCTCTATGCCCCCCAAACCATTCTGCCTTTCCCACTGCTTTGTGATAAAATAATAACATTTATCTTGCTTAACTATGTTATTTAATTAATTTATTTAGGGGGCTTCCTACAGAGTTCTCAGAAGACTTGGAAGCTTCATATGGCCATTTTTGGCCTACTGGTAATAAGTGCTAATCAGCCCCCCCACCCCCCAGTAAATTTATTATAGTTTAGGCAACATGGTTAAAACACTGTTAATTTCTTTCCTCCTTCCTTCCTTCCTTCCTTCCTTCCTTCCTTCCTTCCTTCCTTCCTTCCTTCCTTCCTTCCTTCCTTCCTTCCTTCCTTCCTTCCTTCCTTCCTTCCTTCCTCCCTTCCTTCTTTCTTTCCTTTCCTCCAGGCAGTGGTGCTCAGGGTTCCTCACTTGCGAACTTCCCTGGCGATGTTCAGGAGATGATATGGAGTGCTGGGCATTAAATCTGGGTTGATTGTGCAAGCAAGTACCATGACCACTGTTCTATGTCTTAAGGTCCCAAATATTGTTAATTTCAGTGGTTTTAATGAAAAAATGTCACTGCACTTTATCAACACAAAGTGCTCAGTATCCTCTATTACTGTCATTTCACTTTTAGATCACCTTTTCTTTATCCACGTGCTTCTGTTTTCTACTGTTCCTTAATCTCTATAATGAACAGTTAAGGGTTTGACCTCATTTTATGTTGCCTATGCCCTTGTTTTATTTCTTTTCATACTACAAATGAGGGCTGGAGAGATAGCACAGCGATTGGGGTGTTTGCCTTGCACACGGCCGACCCGGGTTCAATTTCTCCGTCCCTCTTGGAGATCCTGGCAAGTTACCAAGAGTCTCACACCCACATGGCGGAGCCTGGCAAGCTACCTGTGGCATATTCGATATGCCAAAAACAGTATCAAGTCTCACAATGGAGACATTACTGGTGCCTGTTCGAGCAAATCGATGAACAACAGGAGGACAGTGCTACAGTGCTACTACAGATGAAAGGGATCATCTTATATTTTCTCTAACTTATTTTCTTTAACATGAAGCCCTACAGTTCCATCCAAGTTGTTGCAAACTGTGAGATTTTATTTCCTCAAAATGGGAGGCATTTCGTTACCTAACTTGAAATTATACTATAAAGATCTAGTGATCAAAACATCATGTTACTGGAATAAGGATAGACTCTCAACCAATGGATCTGTATCCACTTGGACAAAAGTCAGTTCAAAATGGACCAAACAGCTTGATATCATACCAGAACCCATAAAATAATTTAATGAAATAAAAGCAAAATTTATGCTTTTGGATTTCAAAAGCGTCTATAATTATATGTTTCCAAAGTCAAAGGCAACAAAATAAACAAATAGGAAAACATCAAATGAAATAGCTTTTGTATAGAAAAAGACACATAGATTTAAACTGAAAGACACCTAAATGGGAGAAAATATTTTCACTCAGCAATCAGATAAAGGGTTGCTATCCAAGATATATAAAGTACTTACAAAACCCAACAACTAAAACAACAGAAATTCAAAAACCTTATCAAATAATTTGAAGAGGAAACGAATAGACACTCCTAAAGAACACAGAGAGTCAGTAGCCAATAAAAGTGCTCATCAATTATTTTAAGGGAAATATAAATCAACACAATAATGAGATATCATCTCACAATGGTGAGATGGCACATATCAATCTGTGTTGGCAGGGTTGTGATGAAGAAGGAACAGCTTGTGGTAATGTTGCCTGGTTCAATCCTATGGAAAACAGTGTGAATATTTCTTAGAAAAATGATAATGGAGTTGCCTTATTCTGGGAATCTAGAATCCCCTGGACACAAAAACTTTCATTCAAGAATATCATTTTTTGTTGCAGTACTTAGCACAATAGTTAGGCTATGAAATCAATCTAGGTGTCCAATGACAGGTGGAGAGCATTGTGAGAGTGTGATACACACATATATATGTATATATATATATATATATATATATATGCACATCACTTGTATCACTTGTCATTCCATTGATCTTCGATTTGCTCGAGCGGGCACCATTCGTCCCTGTTGTGTGCTTTGATCAGATGTCCAATGGCATCTGCTAACTTCAGGAACACAAAGAGCCTTAAATTGTTTGTTCAAAGAACTGTTTTGACAAAGAAATCTGACCATCTCATAGGTGGGCAGCCACGCGGTCTTTTGATGTCCCGTGGAATCCACTCGGTAACAGCTCTAGTCCAGCGGTCATCTCTAAATTGTATTACATGTCCGGCCCATCTGATTTTCGATGCCTTGGCAAACAAGACAGCGTCCCTGATTCTTGATCGTCAACGGAGGTCAGAACTTCAGATTTCTTCTCTCACTTGAGTGAAATGTGATACTCCAAGTATAGCTTTTTTGATTCCTCTTTGGGATACCCGAATAGCGTTCTTATCCTGTTTGTGTAGGGCTCAGGTCTCTGAGGTGTATGTTAGTGCAGAAAGAATGGTGGAGTTGAAAAGATGTGCTAGGAGCTGGAGGTTCTTCGTCCTCTTAACCACTTCTTTGACCCTCTTGAAAGCTTTCCATGCTGCTCTCTTCCTCCCGTGCAGTTCAAGTGCCAGGTCGTTTATCATGTTGAGTTCTTGACGTAGGTACACATAATTGCTGCATTCGGAGATGTTCATGCTGTTGAGGGCAAATGGAACATCAGGAATTAGTCCGTTTCTCATGAACATTGTCTTTGTGAGATTCAGTTGCAATTCAATCTTTCCACACTCACGGTCGAAGTTGGCCAGCATTTGTGCCACTTCGCTGATATTTGGTGTTACGAGAATGATGTCATCAGTGAAGTGGAAGTGTGTAGATTTCAACCATCTATTTTCACTCCCATTCCTTCCCATTCCAGTCGTCATATGATGTTCTCGAGGGTGAAACTGAAGAGTTTTGGTGAAATGGTGTCACTCTGCCGAACCCCTCTTTACGTTGATGATCACTTTTTTTGTAGAATGGTGAGATCCTGGTGGTGACTCCGTAATACAGCTCATGGAGGATCTTGATGTACTGAGTTTGAACCATTTTTGGCTAGGGCTTCAATGACTGCTTCAGTCTCAACAGAATTAAAGGCCTTCTTTAAGTCAATGAATATTAGACAGAGTGCCATCTTGAAATCTCGAGAAACATCAATGAGCTTGGTCACCATGTGGTTATGGTCAATCGTGCTGAATCCTTTTTGGAATCTGGCTTGCTTGCCTGGTTGTCCTTTGTCTAGTGTTCTGCCAATTCTATTTAGGATGACTCGAGTGAATAACTTGTAGACGATGGACAACAGGCAGATTGGGTGATAGCTGCCGATGTTGTGGATGTCTCCCTTCTTGTACAAGAGACCGGTCCCACTGGTTTTCCACTGGAACAGAATCTTGCATTCAGACATGTAGCAGGTGAAGAATCGAGCCAATGTATTGATGAGTACTGGCGGCAGATCTGGACTGGGTGCTGTATGCTTCTTTATTGATGAAATAGCGAGTCAGATTTCAGAAGGGAGAACTCTGGGAATGACATATCTATCCTGTGGAATTTGATATGGGGGCAGGTGGCCATGGCTATCAAAGATATCTGAGTATAAGTTGTGGATAACCTTTTCCATTGCTCTTCTGGAAGATGTGATAGATCCATCAGGATGTCGGAGGGCAGTCATCTTGGTCTTCTCGTTGGCGAAGGACAGGTGGGTGTTGCGAATACTTTTCACAGTTTCTGCCACATTGGCCAACACTACTGCTCTTCTCTCTTTGAGGTCTTCCTTTGTTGCTTCTCTGCACAGTTTTGCAAACTTGGATGTTAGATTGTGATTGCCTGAGGCTCATGCCAGACCACATTGGTGAATGAGCTCGAGGAGTTTCCGAAGACAGTCGGCTTTTGTGGCTTTCTCTGTCTCTGCATTCCTCGCACAATCATGGAGGTACTGAACCAGTCGATCATATTCCTCATGATGTTGTCAATGACAGCATCTTCCCATATTGCTGTAGTCATGCCAAAGAGCTTCCAGTTGGTGGTCATTCTGGGAGTTCTCTTCTTAAACTTTGCAGACCTTTCTCTCTGCTCCATGAAGTAGAATTTTGCATGAAGCAGACGGTGGTCTGATCCCATTTGGAATTTAGGAACAACAGCGACATCGGTCTAGCAAAACTGTCAATTGAATATTTTGTGGTCAATTTTATTGTGGAACTGTCCACTGGGAGACTTCCATGTCCAGCGTTTAGATTCAGCCTTCTGGAACTGTGAGTTACCATGGATGGTCTTGGGTGACATGATGAACTCAGACAGTCCCTCACCCTGTTTGTTCCATTCTAGGCCATGGGTCCCAATTTGGAGTTCTTCGGGTGACCTTCTAGGTCCTATCTTGGCATTAAAATCACCAAAAATGACCTTATAGAAGGTGTGGTGTTCCTTATCGAACTTCTCCAGCTCCATGTAGAACCTCTCAGTTTGTTCATAGTTGGATGTTGGTGCATAGACAATGAAGACAGAAACTGCCAGCAACGAGCCACATCTGTTCAAATGTAAGCATCCAATTCGGGTTATTAGGCATTTGATCAAATCAATGCTCTTGGGTAAGTTTGTGTTGACAAGGACACCGTTGCCTCTACTGTTGCACATTCCGAGGAACAGCTCTTCTCCAGTGTTGAAAACAGCGTGATGTGTTCGATGCCTTCTCATTTTGATCAATCCAAGGACATCATACTTTATCTTCCGTGCTTGCACTATCACGTCCTCAATGGATGCTTCTGATGCCAGGGTATGTGTATTAAAAGTGCAAACATTTTAGTCCTTCTTTGTTTTGGCAGCCTAGTTTGGCCCTGAGATTTTATCAGACTCTCCTTGTTCATCCTTCTTAACCCTGCTGTACTGGGGGCTCTTCCAAGGTCAGGGGAATGAGGCCCATTGTTGTTACTGGTTTTGGCATATTGAATATGCCACGGGTAGCTTGCCAGGCTCTGCCATGTGGGTGGGATACTCTTGGTAGCTTGCAGGGCTTTCTGAGAGGGATGGAGGCTTTAAGGGTGGCCTCCAATCCCCATTATAGGTGTACTGATGGTTCCCACCATATTTGAATCCCACCAAATATGGTGCGGTAATGATGGAAAATGGGTAGAAAGTGTTTATGATGTGGTGGTAGTTGTGTAGTGGAGGTCGGCCAATGAGGAATTTATCTGGCGCTGGCAGGGTGGGTCTTATGGCTGTGACCCCTGGGTCGCCGGAGATTGATGGAAGCAATATATACATATGTGTCTCATATATACACTGCATCACTGTATCACTGTCATCCCATTGTTCATTTGTTTGAGTAGACACCAGTAACACCTTCATTTGTCCCTGCTGCATGCTAGTGTAGCCCAATGGCATCTGCTTACTCCAGGAACATGAAGAGTATGTTGTTATTACTGTTTTTGGCATATCAAATGTGTCACGAGTATCTTGCTAGGCTCTGCTATGTGGGGGGAAAATAAATAAAAATAAAAATGAAAATAAAAAGGTTGAATAGCCACGTGTGCTCCAGGAAAAATTGCATTGCTCTTTTCCAGGAGCTTTGTTTTATAGTCTCTGGACCTTGGTCGTTGATGAGATTACATGGTGCCGGGGTGGGAGCGGGGGGTGGGGGGATTTTGTAGGTTTGACTGTCAAGCTACTGTAAAACTGAGGATCTGGGTGGAGGAGGCCCAGTCCCGATGCGAGCAGACTTGGATATCTAAGCCCCGGGTCCTGCACACCTGGGCTCCTCTGATGGTTCCTTTATGGATGAGGCTTTCCGAGCATATGGGGAGTGGCCTTGAGCATAGCTGTGGCTGGGTTCTGGAGATCTTTGGTTGCCGGGGCTCTGCTTGGGGCAAATTCAACCTGTGCGTCCCCCCCCACGTGGTTATATATATAACGGGAGCCCCTGTAGTTATATAAAGAAAATAAATTGAATGTAGAAGTAAAAGGGGTTGCTGGAATTGATAGGGCCAGAGGTCTTTGCACACTGCTGGAGTAGAGATGTAGTATATCTATATACCTAAACCATGGAGAAATAACACTGGAAATAGGAGATCTAAAGTACAACAACCAAAATTGTTCCTGTCAAGGAGGAAGGCTGGAGGATGAGAGGGAACCTGGGGACACTGGTAGAGTGAAGTCAAGATTATAGTGAGATTGATATGAAAATGTTCATGGAACTCAACTATGAGTAACTGTAATTCGCAGTGCTTAAACAGAAATTTTAAATATGTAAGTAAAATGTTAAATACTATGAAATATTTACTATTTATTCTTAAAGAGAATATCCATAAATGAGATAAGTCAGTCTAAAATTATAAAATATTTCATCTTTCCTTGTAACTACATAGCTTGATGTTATATATACATACATAATAGCTTCTTTATTCATTTGTCATTGAAATTTGTTTTTTTCCATCACCTGACTTTTGTACTGAGCACTGCAAGAAACACTGATGTGTAAACATCTTTTAGAAGTAATGTTTTTGTGCTCTTGAAATAGATGCCAAGAAGTGGATCGCTGCTTTTGGAATTAAAAGCACTGACCACCATGACCACAGATCCATCTCCATAGCCTTGCAACTTATCTTTGTTATTTTGTTAGAAGAGAAGCATTGCTGCCACATTGTGTGCCTGCAGAAATCAGAGAGTAATTTGCTCTCGTACATGGTTTTTTGATTCTGTGCTGTGCTTCTTCCCTTTGAATTCAAATTACCAAACATTAAAAAAATGAATTACAGTTCAGCGTTCTGTAATACCTAGCAATTTCTCATTCTGATGACTGATGAGAATATTATTCCCACTTCAGATGGTGCCAAAGGCAAAGCAGTTTCTTGATACAAGCCTTTCTCTGGAAAACCAAAAAGTGTTGGTACCCATGCTTTTCCACAATCCTAACCTTGAGGATGTACTGGCTGAAATGATTTCAGATACAAGTATTTGAACTAGCAAATAATACTGAGAAGCTGTGTGATCTCGGGCAACTTATTTAACCTTGGCAAGGGAGTCTCCATTTAATTATGTGTAATGTGAGACAGTGAACCAGATACACTTAAGCATGCTGTGAACTTGCTATAAATACACAACCACTTGGAGTTGAAGTCACAGATATTATGAAGTAACTTACAATGAAGGTGTGCATGAAAATACTAACCTTAAATATTTACTGCCACGTGCTCATTGCTTTCACTATAACACACTTAATCTTATTATCATCTCCATATATAGAGGAGAATGTGGAGCTTGACTGATGTCACACAAATAGAAATTGAATTGGAAAGATGTGGGCCCTGAAAATTTGGGCCCAGCTCTTAAAGTTTAAATATTATCATTTCAGTATTTATGACAACTCTCTTTTCACTACCAGGACATTGCAACATGTAAGACAATCCATTTTTTCTTGGTTTTTGACTTTTTGTGATGCTTTGCGAGCTTATTTTTTCTCTTCAAATCTCTGAGTCATTGAATTTTAGATTTAACATTGATTTATTTCCTTTGAATGTTTGCCAAATACAAAGATAAATTGCTGAGCCTAAATGATTAAAGAAGAGTAATGGTTTGTTTCTAGTCAACACTGTGTTTACTCCCTTAATTGTTATTATTTTTAATTAAAAAGTCAGCATGTGATTTTCAACATGCTAATGGAGCTGGAGAACAAAATGGCATCTAGAGCCCTGGGAAGCAATGAAGCATAGTTTGCCAGTGGAGCAGTGAGTAGGGAGGGGGCTGGTAGGGTGACCTAGCTCTGTTGTTTACTGGGTTCCTACAATTATCAATTTTGATAATTGATATTAGCTTCACACACTACAATCTTATGTATTACTGAATTTTCTACAACCCAAGGATAATTTTATTTACATTTCAGCCATACATTACTCGTGTAGTACAGGCAAGTCAATATTTCCTTTAGCAAGTCTCATCTGTCAGTAAAACAGTCCTGAAAGATGAATTTCCAGATTTGAACTAACCCCCTTCTCTCTATCTTTTCCCTTTCTATCACCCTATTTATCCAAATATTCAGTGTAATTATCTGGATATGTCAGACCATAAAACATCGAGAAAAAAACATAGGCAGTATAATACACAATGCTAGCTAGCTTCAGGGATACCTTCAAAAATTCTAGTCCATGATTAAGGGAAACAAATGCAAAATAAAAGAGGTGACACTATATTAGACTAAAGTGCTTCTGCTTAGAGAAATAGATTATCATTACAGTGAAAAGACATGCTACTGAATGGAAAATAATATTTGCATATCATAATCTGACAAAGAGCTAATATCCAAGATATCCCGAGGATGCAAAAAAGCACAGTTGAAATGATATCTGTACCTATATATTCATTGCAGCACTGCTCACAATAGCCAAAATCTGGAAACAACCCGAGTGTCCTAAAACAGATGACTGGTTAAAGAAACTTTGGTACATCTACACAATGGAATACTATGCAGCTATTAGGAGAGATGAAGTAATGAAACTTGCTTGTAAATGGATAGATATGGAGAGTATCATGCTAAGTGAAATGAGTCAGAAGGAGAGGCAGACATAGAAGGTCTGCACTCATTTGTGGAGTATAGAATAAAATCACACGAGGCTGACACCCAAGGACAGTAAATACAAGGGCCAGGAGGATTGTCCCATAGCTGGGAGACTACTTCATGAGTGGAGGAGAGAAGGCAGATGGAATAAAGAATGGATCACTAAGAAAGTGATGGCTGGAGGAACCAGTCAGGATGGGAGATGCATGCCAAAAGTAGATAATGGACCAAACATGATGACCTCTCAGTGTCTGTGTTGCAAGCCATAATTCCCCAAAGTAGAGAGAGAGTATGGGGAATATTGTCTGCCATGGAGGCAGGGGGAGCATGGGAAAGAGGGGTATACTAGTCATATTGGTGGTGGGGAATGTGCACTGATGGAGGGATGGGTGTTTGATCATTGTGAGATTGTAACCCAAACATGAAAGTTTGTAGCTATCTTACAGTGATTCAATAAAATTTTTAAAAAAAGAAAAGAAAAAATACAAAGGGCTAAAAGGCACATGAAAAAATGCTCTATATTGCTAATCATCCTGGAGATGCAAATGAAAACAAAGCATTATGTGAAGTATCATCTCATATCACAGAGATTGACACACATCAAAAGGTACAAGAACAACCTGTATTGGTGTGCATGCAGGGAGGAAGGGACTCTCATTTATTGTTGATGGGAATGCTGACTGGTCCAGGCTTTTTGGAAAACAATATGGTAATTCCAAAAAAAACCTTAGAAATTGAGCTTCCATATGACCCATCAATACAACTTCTGGGAATACAAAGGTGCAAAAACACACGGAATAATGCCATCTACACTTTTATGTTCATTGGAGCACTATTCACAGTAGCCAGAATCTGGAAACAACCATAGTGCAAGAAAACAGATGACTGGTTAAAGGAACTATGGTACATCTACACAATGGAATACGAATCAGCTATTAAGAAAAATGAAGTCATGAAATTTGCTTATTAAGGTATAGACACGGAGAATATCATGCTGAGTGAAATGAGTCAGAAGGCGAGGGACAGACATAGAATGATTGCACTCATTTGTGGGATATTATAAAACTTAGTATAAGACTAATACCCAAGGACAGTGAAAACAAGGGCCAGGAGGACTGGTCCAAGGTTGGAAACTTGCCTCAAGTGCTGGGGGATAAGGCAATTGGGATAGAGAAGGGACCTCTATGACAATGATAGTTGGAAATGATCACTCTGTATAAGAAACGCATGCTGAAAGTAGGCAAGGGAACAAACATGATAACATCTCAGTACCTGTATTGCAAACCATAATGCCCAAAAGGAGAGAGAAGAGAAAGTTGAAAAGTGCCTGCCAAAGAGGTAGGCTTGGGGATAGTAGAAGGAAAATTTGGAACATTGATGGTGTAATGTATACTTGTGGAGGGATGGCTGTTGGAATATTGCATGACAGAAATCCAACAATGAAGTACTTTGTAACTGTGTATCAAAATGGTGATTCAACTTAAAAAAATCATAAAATGCAAATAAAATAAAATTGTATTTAAAGATACGGCAGAGACTGGGAGGCTACCCGTGGCATACTTGATATGCCAAAAACAGTAACAATGACAGTCCTCATTCCCCTGATCCTGAAAGAACTCCCAATATGCCATGGGGCTACATTAGCATGCGACAGGGACGAATGGAGACATTGCTGGCACCCACTCAAGCAAATCGATGAACAACTGGATGACAGTGATACAGTGATACAGTGTATTTAAAGATATTTTGTAATCAGTTTATGCTATATATTTATATGTCTATATTCTTACATTATATGTGTATATATACAGATATATATATGCATGTATATATACAGATATATATATATACATACATATATGCATGTATTCATATGAAATGCAAGACCATTAACTTCTCTGAAAAAAGGTTGGAGAATAAAATATCAAGTACATTTCCAAAATTGTAATGAAACCTTAATTTAGAAATGCTTTTTAAGGACTGAAGAAATATCTTAGTGGCCAAACACATTCTTTGAATGCAGAAAGCATGGGTTTGATCCCTGCATGATCTGAGCACAGAGCAGGGAGAAATCCATCAGCACTTTTGGATGGGAACACCCCAAACCAAACCAAATCAAACCAAATAAAAATTTTATAACAATTATTTGGAAATGTAATTTTAGATAATGGATAGTGAACTTAAATGTTTACCACTTGTTTTTTTCCCTTTCACTTTCATTCCCAAATAGAACAGCTTAAAGGTTGAAGTAGAAATTCCTTGCTGGCTTTTATTTATTTATTGACTAGAATTTTAGTACAATTGCCTCAGGCTTGTAGTCATCCTCAGAACACAATGAACACAGTCTATTAACAAATCTATTCTCAATATGAGCATAGCGTGTGTGTATAAAAACATGATACACTTGGATTTATTGAGGTAGCAGTCAATAAATTTGGAAGCACTAAACTGTATTAGAAAAACATGACTGACTATTTAAAGATTTTTTTCTCAGGGAAATACATGGTATGTTTGCTGACAATCTCCCATGCATTAATATGGGAAGAGGGATTTATGGAAAAATGGTAATAGAAACAAGAAAATACCTGATTTGTGCCATTATTTTAGTCAATATTATTTCAGGGGAGCAGAAATGACATTAGTAGATACCAGCGGTAGCAGCTGCTCCAAGACTCCATGGTCATGGTCTACTTGAGGGATGCCAAGTTGCCATAGCAGCAAGTTATGCCAGTGAACTGCCTGCTAACTCAGAGAGCTGGCACTGCATCAAGGAAGAGATGCTTGAGTTTTGAAGTACTTGGTAGTGTAAGAATGAGGCAGATAGTCTAGCATTTTTGCTGGATCTTTATAGGACACCAGGATGTATTCAAGTTGATAGCTGCCCTCAGGAAACTTACAGGCTGATTAGGCTGATTCCTTAAAAAAATAATTACATTCATGCCATGGAAGGGTTTCGTGTGTAAAAAGTAAGAGTAGTGGATAAAGATTGCAATAGTGAAGGAAATTTTCTAGGAAGAAAGTGGACTTTAAGTTAAATTTTACAGGAGACAAGCATATGGACAGAAGGTGAGGGACAGGACCAGAACATCATAATCTGGACATCAAGGGACAGACGAGTGACATAGTATATGCACCTACAGAGGCTTGGACATTGGGGAGGGACCTAGACAATAACTTTTAACTTCTTAAGTATCTTAATTTAATATGTAAAACTTTGAGTCAATTCTCAGAAACCCAGAAGCTCAGGAATAAATCTACTTCTGTGGTAACAGAGTGAGGCTGGAAAGACTCCAAAGAAAGGAAACTAATGGGCAGGTAGTTTCACATCCTGGGGGCTGCAGGTAGCAGGTCTCACTGGTTTCTGGGTGACTCACAGAAACTCCAGACACATCCAACCCCTCTCCAAGAAGATGCTTCAGATGAGTGTAAACTGTCATCCCAGGGAAAGTCCAGAAAATTGTCATTTTCTTTTAGGGATTTGACATTTGTAAATCTTTAATTGAGTGAAGTATTTGATAAATTTAGGGAGGAAATTATTTGTGATGGGAGGGACAGAACAGCGGTAGGGTACTTGTCTTGCATGTGGCTTATCCAGGTCAAATCCTTAGCATGCATTATGATGCCCCAAGCACCACCAGGTTCTTGAGTGCAGAGCCAAGAGTATCCCTGAACATCAATGGGTGTGGCCCTCCCAAACAAAAAATGAATAGGAAATAATTCTTATTATCAAGTATCATATTTCATTTTTGAGTTTTTAAAACAAAAATGTGTTTTTATAATATTTTACATTTACTATAAGATTAAAAGTAGAGTCCCCATATACTAAATTTCCTATTGTTGACCTCTCATATCTGCAACAGGCTACATTGCTAACAATTAAACATTACTAACTAAAGCCCTAACATTTTTTTGAGAATTTCTCTAGTGTACTTTTCCTGTCCTATTATTCTGTCAGAATTTCACATCATCTATTTTTTGTGGCTGTTGTTGTCGCTTTTTTGGCTCACACCTGGCAGAGCTCAGGGGTTACTCCTGGTTCTGATCAGGGGACTCACTCAGAAATTACTCCTGGCAGTGCTCAAGGGACCATATGGGATGCTGGAGTTCAAATCCGGCTTGGCTGAGTGCAAGGCAAACGCCCTGCCCACTGTACTCTGGCCCACACATCATCTGTTTTTATTGGGTGTTTCTTTATTCTCTTCAGTTGTACAATTTTCAACATTTCATTGCTTTGGATATTTTGACAGTTTGAGTGGGGATTACTTTTCAAAGGAATTGAAACCTGTATTCTGACCAGGATATTTTTTCATTTTTTCATTTGTTTTTCAAATGGCATATTGTTAATATTTTTAAGTAAAAAGGCTTTTCTGAGGGAGGAAGAGATAGAGATAAAAACCTAAAAGGGAAAATTCATGTACTAAAGAACAACAAGGACAATCCCAGTGTAGAGTGACACTTTTTTCTTTTCTGTGTGTGTGTGTATGTGTTTGTGGTGGGGGTAAGGGGTTAGTGGAGGTATCTCATGTGGTGCTCAGGCATCCTAGTGCTACTTCTAACCATGTACTGCTAGGTTCCACCATGGGTTTCCCAGGAATGCACAGGAGACCAGGTCGTGCTGGGAATTGACCCCAGGGTCTTCACATGTCAGGCATGTGTTCCAGCCCTTTGAGCTATCTCATGGGCCCCTACGTGTCATTATTTATTTGACTTTAATCTTGTGGAAGGTTTCATTGCTGGTCTTGCTCTTTTTATCATTCCTTGTATCCATACCCTTGCGATGGCTTCATTGTGAAGGGAATTTTGAATTTGATCATCTATTGTTGACCAATATCACATGAACAGAAATGACCAAGGGTAAATCATGTCTGAGTTTGGACTTTCAGAGGACCCCATTACTTCTTTTTTTAAAAAAAAATTATTTATTTTTATTGAATCGCCATGTGGAGTTACAAAGCTTTCAGTCTTAAGTCTCAGTTATACAATGCTTAAACACCCATCCCTTCACCAGTGCACATATTCCACCACCAAGAACCACAGTAAACCTCCCCCCTACCCCCATCCCCCTAGCCCCCACCCCGCCTGTGTAGTTGATGAATTTCACCTTACTTTCTCTTAAGACCCATTACTTCTTTGACCTCTTCTGCTTGTATCATTGACTCAAGAAGAACATGCCTGGGCTAGCGCACTGGCCACAGAAATATGAGACAGTAACATGGAGCAACGCCTTCTAAGCTGAGCTCAGCTATGATCACCTCATCTTCCACTACTGTGAACTCCCAGATGAATGAACCATATTCAATGTATGATTCTTCTAGCCTCTGAGCTCCAGGGATGTTTGTTTCATGGCAATAGTTACCTAACACACATTTAATCAGTGGCTGAACAAATAGCAGTACTTCTCCATTTAAAAAGGTTTTATGGAAAGAACTTAAAATCAAGAGCTCTGCACGCTTTGTTGCTTTCTTGGTTTAGTTTAATGTTAATCACAATGAAACAGGTTTCTCACTGAAAGGCAACTTACCCTTTAAGTTCAAAAAAAATGTCTTTTTTCCTTTTATAACTTTGCTTTTTAAAAATTATGTGCCATGATTTGGGGAAAATTTATGCTGAGCCGCCAAAGTAAGCACTTATTTATTTTGTCAACAGATATTGATTTTAGCTCCTATTATATGTTGGACTTTCTGTTGGATATCACACTTTTGGAGGTGAGCAAAAGTGAACCTGGCCCTGACCTTCAAGGAATTGGCTTCATAGAAAGAATATGAATAAAAATGCAATGATAAGAGACTGTGATTCTCAAAGGAAAACTGTGATGCATGCATTTGTGGAGAACCTGACCTGTTCCTGGTTTTGGGAGAATCTTCCCTGGGCAAGACGAAACCAAATGAACAGGGAGTTGACCATGCTAATAAAATTGCACACTGAACTGCAAGGGAATGTACGGTGGCTGCATGGTGCAGCAAAAGTCTTTGTAAGGGTGGCTTCAGGACTGGAGGAGCCTGGGAAAGGCTTGGCTCCTGACTTCCCAATACCGGATGATGGTTATTTGGGCTAATCACTACCACGTACTGAAGATACAGTCAGTGCTAAAAACTGGATGTCTCGGTGAGATCAGATGAGACCAGTGAGCACTTTAGCATGCTGCTAACAGATTGCTGCCACTTGAATAACCTCAAATCAGGAAAGCAGAAGATCTGCCCAGAGAAACCCATTCTAGTTGCCAATCCAGAGAATCATATGCTGCTGTTTATAAGCTACTTAAGAGCGATGACTTGTTACATAGCAAAGGTTAATTTGATAACTTTTTGTCTTGAGTTCTCCTCTCTAACTTCTTACAGTGTTTTAACTTATGGATAATGGGTCATTGCAGATATGTCCCCCACAACAATATCACTTCAATAATTAGAAACCACTATGACAGACTTTTTAATAGATCATTCATGATTGCTTCTTGGTTAACTGCCCCATTTGATGAAAAAATAATAGATTTTTTTCCTCACAAAGCCAGCATCATTCTCCATTTGCAAATACTGACTCAAAAATTTAAAATTGCACATAATGAGATAGGGACTCCCTGCCTTTCCTCTCCTTTTCTGATTGCAATTGAACAGAATGATCCTGCACTGGGCTGTTCTGGTATGTGTGTTCTTTCCATGGGCTTCTAGTAGAAATAGGAAGATGTACTTCTCCCCATATTTCTATGTATATGACAACAGAAGTAAATTGTGACTGTGCAATTCTCTATAAGCTACTGAAAGCAGAGGTGAGTTTCAAAGAAACCCAGTAGAACTTCGAAATCACTATGTATCCCCCACAGATGGTGGTTGTCAGGCGAAATGTCCCATGGAGATGAAAGACCACCAGCCACAAATGATTTGGAAGGCAATGTTTAGAAAATGACAAACATACTCATTGTTTCCAGAATTAAACCAAATCAAAACAAAACAACTCCCACACTGCAATTATAACCACTTGACACGACCCAGTTCATATACAATGAAGAATGCATTTTGCCTTTGAAATGAGCTGGTAGTATTGTTTTCCATCTATACAGAATCTAGACAAATTAAAAACATGAGAATAAATGAGTCAACTTCAATACATTTTTAACCTCAAAGATTTATTTCTCAAGAGTCATGTTCCTTATTTCTCAAAGAGGACTTGTATGAGGTGATGTTCCCTCCAAATGGCAAATCACACACTGGAGCTCATATTTGAGGATTGGAACTTTCCTTTGCCACGTCTGGACAGAAATAGATCTGGAAGTGTTCTGTCCTCACTTTTCTTTGGCATTTGGTACTGTGCTCCTGCTGTGGGCTCAATGGAAGCAAGTAAAACAGCATGTAACCTGAATGACAGATCTTTAAAAAAAAGCATCCGGTTGTGAAAGTTGCACCCAAAGCCCAGAATGGACACTGGCAATGTTTGGCAGATCAAAACAAATTTGAATGACACATCATGTTTTAAAGGATTCTCCATAAAATAGAATTAGGCAAACATCTTGTCTGATTTATATCCTTCATCTCAGCTGCAGGAGGTCCTTGGCTATTTGGTTATTATTCATCTTTCCAGCTATACCCTAATTGTCATCCCTGCATCTAGATATTCTTTTAAAATATCATATTTTTGTTATGCTTCAAGCTTTTGTATGTGGATTATGTTTTTATTTATAAATAAACTTTCTTATCTTCTCATGTCTCCATGTTGGAATATTTTGTTATCATTTGTTTTGAATTACTTCTTATTTTTCTTCCAAATATTACTTAGTTGGGAGCTGTAGTGATAGTACAATGGTATGGTACTTGCCTTGCACACAGCTAACCTGGGTTCAATCCCTGGCATTCTATATGGTCCCCTGAGCACACTAGGAGTGATTCCTGAGCACAGAGCCAGGAGTAACCTTAAGCACCTCCAGGTGTGACCCAAACTCCCCCTCTCACAAATGATTTGGTTGAATGCACAAAAAAATAAAAATCCGTTGAATAAAAGCATCTCAAGAGGACTTTGGAGGGATAGAGGGGAGCTGACCTTAGGTGGAGAGGACCAGATGGCAGCTGCTAGTGACAGAAAAATACCTCCAGTAAATGAGTAATTAGTTGCTCATTTTCCAAGGCCAAGTTTGCCACAAAGGGAACTAAATGGACACAGCCTAAATCAGCTGGACAACACTCTACAAAATTATGAGCAATTATGTCCACACTAAAGAGAAAAGCAAAAGAAAGACAGGTCACTCAGAATGGAAGAAACTTCTGAATAATCCAAATGCATATTGGAATTCCATTTGCAGAGTTCACAAGATGTTACAAAAAGGAAAATTCAACAGGGACAAAGACATTTGCTATATAAATTATCAACATTTTACTGTTTCTATGTCTCCCATCTTTTGCTGAGGATTATTCTCCCAAACTCTCCTTTACTATGGAGATTTTGATAATAGCTGTGAGAAAATCAATGTATTTGTGCAGAAATGAAGTTGATTCACTTAACAGGTAGGAGGGAAGATGTTTGTTGAGATAGGCAATAAAAATATTTTGGGCAAGGTGTTCAGGGATCTAGGAGATAGTAGGGAAGAGAAAAGGAGGTGATAAACTCGTACTCACCGGAGAAAAAGAGAGCAGAAAAATGAGCCCTAAGAAATGATTCCATTAGCTTTCCTTGAGGCCAGGAAACACTAGCATTAATGCTGATTGATTTTTACCATATCCTGGGGATGCAGTACTGGCTGAAATTGTGTGACAGTGAGGCCTGAGGATTCTCGTGTAACAGAAAATCTCCCATAGTCAATTCTTAGAACTAAGTTTCTGATAGCGTCACAATATACACAAGTTTCATATATCACAATATTAGAAATAGGGAGGCAATGGAAAAAGAGGTGCATTTTTCTTTTTTTGAAAGAAAACTGAAAAATGTGATATATATTGTTGCATTACAGAATATTGGTTTGTATGCTTGTTTGCTTTGTTGTGGGGATTGTTCCTGGCAAAGTGAGATGTTGATGGGATTGAACTTGTTGTCTCACACACACAAGGGAGATGCTCTACACCCAAGCTAAGGGATTCCCAGAAGGAATTATTCTTTAGGAGATAGAATGACAGACATATATTATGTACAAACAGACATACATATTGAAACATACATAAAACACAAAAAATTTAAAATGCTTAAATGACTTGGATAAGTTATTCTACATATAGGATTGCTTCTGCTAACATTGGCCCAGAGTGGGGCTCAGAAACAATCCATTGGAAGCAAGAAGAGAAGTGTATGATGGCAGCCAAAAAGGGCCTGCTATTGATTGCAAAGGGATAGCCTGTCCACATAGAGCGTCGGGCGTCTTGATGCATTAGCAACCCTGTGAGTCCAAGGCTCCTACTATTCTCAGCTGAATCTGGCTGAGAAACAAGTCACAAGGAGAATATGAGTTAGGAGGGGACCTTGTTCTTCTTTTAAACTGCAGGGACCATGTTCTTTCTTTAAAAAGTTATGTTCTTTTTTAACACAAAAACTGGTTGCATTTTTAAATGCTTATTGAGGTAACACTGGTTAACAACCGTGAAATTTGATATGTTTCGGGGTGTTCTTAACCTCTGTACTGTTCCTGATTCAGGCAGACAGGTGAGAGCTTTGTTAGCAGCAATGTCGACATTAATAAAGATGCTAGTTAAGAACCAGAGTTAGGGGGCTGGAGTGTTTGCACAGCGGGTAGGGTGTTTGCCTTGCACACGGCCGACCCGGGTTCGATTCCCAGCATCCCATATGGTCCCCTGAGCACTACCAGGGATAATTCCTGAGTGCAGAGCCAGGATTAACCCCTGTGCATTGCCAGGTGTGACCCAAAAAGCAAAAAAAAAAAAAAAAAAAAAAAAAGAACCAGAGTTAATCTTTAACTCTGGGAAACGGACATCGTGTTTTTGCCTAGGAAGCCACTTGCTAGCTTGGCCCTGTGCATGCTCAGCAGGCTTGCCTAGCCAGCGTCAGACTCAGACTCTAGAGCAGAGGTGGGGAGAGAGCTGTGGCCTGCAGAGTGACGTAGTCAGGGCAGAAGAAGCCCATGAACCCTGAAAGAAGCCTTGATGCCATTTTCCCAATTCACCCAGCTCCAGTTTTACACCAAAATGTGTTTTTTTCTATTGTGAGGCAGATGGGCATGCCTCTGGTTAGACGCATAACCCCGATTCTCTTGCCTGAGTGGGGTCCTTGCAGCTATGCCTGCTCCCCCGCCCCCGGTTGTGTCCCCTATTCTTATGGGAAGGCACAGAAATTTAGGAGGAAGGCAAGAAAGAAGGAGTTGATCTGGCCTGGGTCTCATGAGATCTTCGTCAGAACTCAGGATCCTGTGAGAAGTGCATTTGGTGGCATTGGCTGAGTGTGCCTCTTCTCTACTGGACAAAAGCTTACTTATCACAGAGGGAGCCACAACCAAGAATTGCCTTAGTTCAGACACAGTTCATGTCCATCAATAACTTTGCTAAGATTAGATTTTGAAAAAATGTCTAAGCCTACGATTTCGAAAAAGTTCATTTCCAATTATCTTTTTCTTCCACTTCTACTCAAGTCCTTCACCTAGCCCCTCTCACTATTATCCTGCCCAATGCATTCACAGACACAATATCTGTGTTACCTCCATTACCACTCCATGCCATTTTAAAAAAAGTTCTGCATAGTTTTGACAAAATCATGTCAAAAATTAGTCTTGAAAAGTCTTCAAAATCAGAGGCCTGGCGACTGAGATAGGGGCTGGCATTCCTGATTGGAGATCATGAGGCAACACAATAGACTTTGGAAAGACCCAAGATGAATGGTATTTTTAATGATTATTTACCTAGTTAATTTCAGAAAGGACTTGAGAAACTTTTTCGTCATTCAATATTCCTCATAAGGAAGCTCTTCCTTTGCTTTACCTTAAATCTCTGTTGCTGCAAGCTGACAATCAGTACTTTCCCAGAGATTAAGTTACTAGCACAGAGAACAGTAGATACAATGAGCAAAAACTGCATTCAATTTGTAAATGTCTAAGGATTTTTAGTCATGATTTATTATTTTATTATACATTTTATGTTAAAAAAAATCCAAACACACACACACAGCAGGGAGGGGGCATTACAACCTAATGTAGATCTCACCATGTTCATGATTTCTGATAATGTTACTGGGAAATAACGCATTGTATACACACTGTAGCACTGTCCTCCCATTGTTCATCGATTTGCTCGAGCGGGCACCAGTAGCATCTCCATTGTGAGACTTGTTACTGTTTTTGGCATATGGAATACGTAACGGGTAATATAACCATGCAAAAATTTAATAGATGAGATTAACAAGGACCAGAATTACTATCAGAAACTAGAGTTTTGGGAGGGGGTGTCAAAATAGAGAAAGTCACTATTTCTTACTCCTTGCCGAAGATAATGTGTTTAAAACATCCCAAATCGGGGGCTGGAGCAATTGCACAGCAGGTAGGGCGTTTGCCTTGCACGCGGCTGACCCGGGTTCGATTCCCAGCATCCCATATGGTCCCCTGAGCACCGCCAGGGCTAATTCCTGAGTGCAGAGCCAGGAGTAACCCCTGTGCATTTCCGGGT
Source organism: Sorex araneus (assembly GCF_027595985.1). NCBI lineage: Eukaryota > Metazoa > Chordata > Mammalia > Eulipotyphla > Soricidae > Sorex > Sorex araneus. The sequence continues at coordinate 138,318,630 of NC_073304.1, read as the reverse complement.
GTGATCCAAAAAGCAAAAAAAAAAAAAAATCCCAAATCACTAGCCAGCCTCTGGGGCTTCACCTGCTTTACTGTGCAATGAAAGTAGAAAAAAACTAACAACTTTTATAGACCATACAGAAACTGTTCAAAACCTCCCTTTGAACTCTACAGAAAACAGTTTCTTTCCTAACTTGGTCATACTCAAGGTAGTAACTGTGAGTTATTTAGACAACAGCACTTTAGTCCACCAGGGCCAAACCAGCAGTTTCTATATGAATGAAAAACACTGTGTGAAACTGAAGTAGTTAACTTTTTGTACATTTGGAAAACTCTATCTACTTATTCTCTAGATTTGAATCTAGATGTGCCAGCATTATTTTCAAGCCTGTGTCTGCCTTTCTCTTATTGCAAAACAGGTGCTTGATAAAATACACAGAAAATTTACACAAGAAGAAAATCAAAGCAGATTTGAAATGCTGGATCTAGCTAGCTAAATGGGAAATCCATTTATTTATTCAGTGAGGTATTTTTTTAAAAACACAGAGTTTAAGTGGCTAAAAATGATCCTTGTTCACCTGCATATTTGTTTTGTAACATATGTCAATGCTCAAAGCTATTCAGTTTCTTTATGGTGAGTGTGGAGGTTTGAGTCCATTTCCTACCCGAAAGAAGCACTTAGTCTCTGGTGGAAACAAAAGCGAGTCATTAGTCACTGCTATCTTGGCTTAAAATGGAGTTTTCAGAGTTTATATTGCGCATGCAGGCTATTCATTTAAAGTCAGGTAGACATAATTTACCTCTCATTTATCTATTAAAAAACATTCTATAAATGAGTTTGGGCCTAGATTTCTCAATGGACTGATGGAACAAACATCCACCTTTTAATCATCCAGTCTGTCAGCATCAATTTGAATATTGGCCTGTTATTAGCAATAGTTGACTTGCAGAGGGAAACCTTATAAATTATGGTTCGTTGTTGAATGAATAACCCAGCAGTGACCCAGAAAGCAAGTATAGGTACTTTTCTTCTCTCCAGAACTCAAACGAGTAGGTTGGTGAAGGGAAGGGACAATCACTCCTGTTGGTCCTTCTTGCCATCTTCTCTCTTTCTTGGCCAAAGGAGCTCTTATGATGACTATCATCAATTCTTCCCTTCTGGACTCCAGCCAGTGGCCTTTTGGGAAATGATATCAAGTGCTTCCTGGGATCAATTCAGGCAGAGGTGGGCACTTCTGGAGACACAGGTTTTTTTTTTTTTTTAAAGAAATTTTACTTTATTTTTGTTGATTTCTTTTTTTCCTTTTTATATTGGGGCCATACTCAGTTGTACCCAAAGGCTTCTCCTGGCTCTGTGGCTGGTAGTTGCTCTTGGCAGTGCTCAGTGGCCACGTATGCCAGGTATTAAACCTGGACTTCCCTCATGCAAACCAGGCACTCAGTTCTTTGGAAGATCTCTTTGGCTCTGAAGTCAGTATGTTATTTTTGCTGGGGAAGGGAGATACAACCAGCAATGCGTAGAGACTAGTCCTGGCTCCCTGCTTGGGGTGTTCCCATCAGGGCTCAGGGCACTGTGGATCAAATCCAGGCATTCCACGTGCAAAGTATGTCTTTGGCCCTTTGTGTCTGGAGACAGTTTTATAAAATCTGAAATAGTTCAGGAGAGCACTTAGAGTCATACTGCCAGTGATGGACCCTATATATTAGATGTATCTTTGGGTGGTTAAAATGTGGCAAGTCTAAATTGAGATATGCTGTGAGTCTAAGATACACATAGATTTGTAAAGTTTAGTGATGAAAATATGAATATAAATGCCTTCGGAACATATTTTAGAATATTGGTTACATATTGACATGGTAACATTTCAGATATTTGGAGTCAAATGTATGGTTATGGTTACAACTTGTTTTGTATACAATAAATTGGGCCTTATTGAAAGTTGATTATTACCCACATAATTTACTTTATGAATCTTGTAGACAACCTTTGTATCAATGGTAAATTAAGGAAGAAAGGTACTCTTATTAAAATAATAACTAAAATTACTTGGGGGAAAATAGAATTAGCACATTCATAGCAAGAATATGAAAGGAGGAAATTTTTATTGTGGAAAATATAAATCTAACAGTTTAAAATTTTCAGACATAGAGGTGTGTTTACTGCATTCCCTAGTTTACTGCAAATTATTTGGGGGCATATTTGATGTCTATAGCTATGTCTATGTCTAACTTACTGGAAACATTAAAAAGTGGTCCACTGCTTTTTAAAAATTTTTTTAAATTTAATTTTATGTTATTAGTGAATCACTGTGAGACAAAGTTACAGACTTACAGGTTTTCATGCTTACGTTTCAATTATACAATGATCGAGAGTCCATCCCTCCACCAGTGCCCATTTTCCACCACCAATGGTCCCAGTATCCCTCCCACCACCCCCACCCTGTCCCCTTCACCCCATCCTGCCTCTGTGGCAGGGCATTCCCATTTGCTCGCTCTTTCTTTTTGGGTGTTGTGGTTTGCTACAGAGGTATTAAGTAGGCTTCTTGTTCTGTCTATAGTCTATTTTCAGCCTGTATCTCCCATCTCTAGTGGGCCCTCCTAGCATCCTTTGCTTGGTGATCCCTTCTCTATCAGAGTTGCTTTTTCACCTAGCGTGTGAGGTCAGCTTCCAAGCTGTGGAATACTCCTCTTGATACTTATCTCTACTATTCTTGGGTGTTAGTCTCCCATTCTGTTACTTTATATTCCACAAATGAGTGCAATCTTTCTATATTTGCCCCTTTATTTCTGACTCATTTCACTTAACATGATACTTTCCATGTTGATCCACCTATATGCAAATTTCATGACTTCATATTTTCTAACAGCTGCATAGTATTCCATTGTGTAGATGTACCAAAGTTTCTTTAGCCAGTCATCTGTTCTCAGGCACTCAGGTTTTTTCCAGATTCTGGCTATTGTGAATGGTGCTGCAATGAACATATAGGTGCAGATGTCACTTTTATTATATGCTTTTGCATCTCCGGGATATATTCCCAGAAGTGGTATTGCTGGGTCAAATGGGAGCTCAATTTCTAATTTTTTGAAAAGCATCTATACTGTTTTCCAAAAGGGCTGAACTAGTTGGCATTCCCACCAGCAGTGAAAGAGAGTCCCTTTCTCCCCACATGAGTGCCAACACTTATCACTTTTGTTCTTTTGGATGTGAGCCAGTCTCTGTGGTCTACTGCTTTATAACAACTGCATTTATTCTCCCACAATCTTGAAGAGAGACTTCATAGAAAGGTATAGAATGGTGATTATTTAGGAACGGTTTTGGTATCATCTAGGTTTTCAGCTTACATTTGCTTCTCTCTGTTGAAAATACTGTTCTCACCTCCTCATTTGCTAAAAACATTAGTACTGGTCCTTGCACACTTCATAAGATTTGTAACTGGAGTCAATAAGTTCCTGGGTTTGGAAATGCTTTAAAAATATATTTAATGGTTCTTAATTAAATAAATCTTCACTAGCTCTTGAAAGAAAGTTATGCTCAAAGAAAATGGAGAACTTGCTTTTTAACACACCATGGGAAATCATAAACCCTTGTTTCCTGCCTCTGAAGTCACTGATTTCAGAATCTGGGCCTGCCAGGGGACAGCCATATTGAGGAATTGACTTCCAAGCTTTGAAACTCATAAAATCTTGTCTATAAATGTGGAAAAGAAAAAAACCTGCCTTTCAGTGCTATGCAAAAACCTTTGATGAAATGATATGTTTGCGGTCAAATATCTTGAGATAAAGCTATCACGTTTAAAACCAGAATGAAATATCTTTTTAAAATTTATTCAGATCACTTTGTTTAGTTAGACCTGTTATGAGCACATAGTAGATGAGGAGCAAATGAAGTTCTGTCTCTACAGATTTTTTGAGCAAACTAGTTCTAATTGATTTTAGAGTATATGCCAATTACAGAAGCAGGGAAAAAGAAAGAGAATTATTTCCTGGAGATATTACAAAACATATTAGATTAGGGTTGTATATATTGTTTTATATATATGTATATTTGTTTTTTTCCATTATATACATTTGTTTCTCCATTATTTTAATTTATTTTTAAATTAAAATTCTTTAATTTTAGTGAATCACCATGAGATATAGTTACAGACTTGCAAATTTTCATGATTATGTTTCAATCAAACAATGTTCAAGTACCCATCCCTCCACCAGTGCCCTTTCTCCACCATCAATGTTCCCAGTATCCCTTCCATCAACACCCCCCTTCCCCTCCCCTGCCTCTGTAACTGACACATTCCCTCTTACTCTCTCTTCTTTTGGGTGTTATGGTTTGCAGTATAGGCACTTAATCAACGATCATTTTAGTCCATAGTCTACTTTCAGCATGCATCTATCGTCATGAGCGATCCCTCCAACCATCATTTACATAGTGCTCCCTTCTCCCTCTCACCTGCCTTTCCCCCCAGAACATGAGATCGACTTCCAAGCTGTGGGGTGATACTCCTGGCCCTTATCTCTACTATCCTTAGGTGTTATTCTCCTATTATGTTACTTTATATTCCACAAATGGGTGTAGTCATTCTGCATCTGTCCCTCTCTTTCTGACTCATCTTGCGTAGCATGATACTCTCCATGTTGATCCACTTATATGCAAATTTCATGGTTTAATCTTTTCTAACAGCTGCATAGTATTTCACTGTGTAAATATACCAAAGTTTCTGTAACCAGTCGTCTGTTCTCGGGCACTTGGGTTTTTGTCCAGATTCTGGCTATTGTAAATAGTGTTGTAATAAACATACAAGTGCAGATGTCATTTCTACTGTACTTTTTTGCATCTCTGGAATATATTCCCAGATGTGGTATTGCTGAATCAAATAGGAGCTCAATTTCTAGTTTTTTGAGAAATATCCATATTGCTTTCCGAAAAGGCTGGACCAGTCGGCATTCCCACCAGCAGTACAGGAAAGTCCCTTTCTCCCCACATCCATGCCAACACATTCTTTTGGATGTGGGCCAGTCTCTGTGGTGTGAGATGATATCTCATTGGTGTTTTGATCTGCATCTATCTGATGATTAGTGATGAAGAGCATTTTTTCATGTGCCTCTTGGCCATTCGGATTTCTTCTTTGGGGAAGTTTCTGTTCATTTCATTGCCCCATTTTCTGATGGGGTTGGATTTTTTTTTTCTTGTAGAGTTCAACCAGTTCCTTGTATATCCTTGATATTAACCCCTTATCTGAGGGGTATTGGGTGGGTATCCTTTCCCATTCTGTAGACTGTCTTTGTATTTTGGTCACTGTTTCTCTTGAGTGCAGAAGCTTATTAGTTTGAGATAGTCCCACTTGTTTATATCTATTTCCACTTGTTTGGTCAATGGCATTTTGTCCTTGAAGATACCTTTAGCTTCAGTCTCGTAGAGGATTTTGCCGACCTTTTCTTCGATATACCTTATGGATTCTGGACTGATGTTGAGGTCTTCAATCCACTTTGATCTGACTTTTGTGCATGGTGTTAGGTAGAGGTCTGAGCCCATTTTTTGCATGTAGTTGTCCAGTTTAGCCAGCACCATTTATTAAAGGGGCTTTCCTTGCTCCATTTCACATTTCTTGCTCCCTTATCAAAGGTTATATGCTCATATACTTGAGGGTATGTGTAAGAATATTCAACCCAATTCCACTAGTCTGTGGACCTTTTTTCCCAATATCATGCTCTTTTAATTACTACTGCTTTGTAATATGGTTTAAAGTTAAGGATGGTGATGCCCCCATCTTTCTTTTCCCAGAAATTGCCTTAGCTATTCGTGGAGGCTTGTTGTTCCATATGAATTTCAGGATGTTTGATGAATTTCTTTGAAGAATGTCATGGGTACCATTATAAGGATCACATTGAATCTGTATAATGCTTTGGGGAATATTGCCATTTTGGCAATGTTAATTCTCCCAATCCATGAGCAGGGGATGTGTTTCCATTTCCTTGTGTCCTCTTTTATTTCTTGAAGTAAAATTTTGTAGTTTTCTTTGTACAGGTCCTTTACCTCTTTGGTTAAGTTAATTCTGAGGTATTTGATTTTCTGAGGCATGATTGTGAATGGGATTGCTTTTTTATACCACTTTCTACTCTCTCATTATTTGTGTATAGTAAAGCCATAGATTACTGGTATTGATTTTATAACCTGAGACTTAACTATACAAGTATATTGTTTCTAGGAGCTTCTTGGTAGAGGCTTTAGGCTCTCAAAATACAGTATCATGTCATCTGCAAACAGTGAGAGTTTGATTTCTTCCTTTCCTATTTGGATGCCCTTGATGACTTTTTCTTGCCGAACTGCTATAGCAAGTAATTCCAGTACTATATTTAATAGTAATGGTGAAAGGGCATTCTTGTCTTGTCCCTGATAATGCTTGCCAAAGGCTTGTGGTAGATGGCTTTGTTTATATTGAAGAAAGTTCCTTCAATTCCCATTTTGCTGAGAGTTTTCATCATAAATGGGTGCTGGATCTTGTCAAATGCTTTCTCTACATCTTTTGATGTGATCATTTGGTTTTTGTCTTTCCTTTTATTGATATGATGGATTATATTGATTGACTTGCGAATGTTGAACCATCCTTTCATCCCTGGGATGAACCCCACTTGGTTGTGGTATATTATCTTTTTGATGAATTGTTGGATTCTATTTGCTAATATTTTGTTGAGAATCTTTGCATCCGTGTTCATCAAGGATATCGGCCTGTAATTTTTTTTGTGTGTGTCGTCCCCATTTGCTTTTGGTATTTGGGTGATATTTGCCTCATAGAAACTGGGAGAGTTTCTGTTTCTTCAATTTCTTGGAAAAGCTTAAAAAGGATTGGCAATAGGTCCTCTAAATGTTTGGAAGAATTCATTAGTGAATCCATCTGGTTCTGGACTTTTGTTTTTGGGAAGACTTTTGATTACTGTTTCAATTTCCTTGACGGTGATAGGTCTATTCAGGAATTCCAAATCTTCTTGGCTCAGCCTTGGGAGGTTATAAGAGTCCAGGAATTTATCCATTTCTTCTAGTTTCTCTTGTTTCATGGCATACAGACTTTCAAAGTAGTCTCTGATGATCTTTTGAGTTTCTTTGGTTTCTGTTGTGATGTCCCCCTTTTCATTTCTGATTCAGTGTATTGTGACTCTCTTTCTCTCTTTCTTTGTCAGTCTTTCTAGTGGTTTATCAATCTTATTTTCTCGAAGAAATAGCTATTGGTTTCCTTGATCTTTTGGATTGTTTTTGGGTTTCCATGTCATTAATTTTTTGCTCTAACTTTTAATTTTTTTATTATTTACTTTCTACTGTCTGGTTTTGGCTGCTTTTCTAAGGTCTTGAGCTGTGAAGTCAGGTAATTTATGTGTGCTCTTTCTTCCTTCCTGAAGAATGCTTGCATAGCTGTAGTTTTTCCCCTCATCACTGCTTTAGCTGCGTCCCACAAGTTCTGGTAGCTCATGTCTTCATTCTCATTTGTTTCCAGGTATCTTTTGATTTCTCCCTTGATTTGCTTCCTAACCCACTCATTGTTCAACATTGAGTTGTTTAATTTCCAGGTGTTTGATTTGATTCTCCACCTCTGTGTGTGATTAACTTCTATCTTCAGTGCATTATGGTCTGAAAAGAGAGTTGATACAATTTCCAGCTTTCTGAGTCTATTGAGGTATGTTTTGTGCCTAGCACATGGTCTATGTTGGAAAATGTTCTATGTCCACTGGAAAAGAATGTGTATTCAGTTTTTTGGGGATGAAAAGTCCTGCACACATATATTAGCCCTCTCTCTTCCATTTCTTACTTTAAAGCCAGTGCTTCCTTATTGACTTTTAGTCTTATAGATCTATCAAGGGGTGATAGGGTGGTGTCTAAGTCTCTGTGTTGCAACTACTGTGTTGCTACCAATGTCCTCCTTGAAGTCTATTAGCAGTTGTTTCAAGTATTTAGCTGGCCCCTCATTGGGTGCGTATATGTTTAGGAGTGTGATTTCTTCCTGCTGTACATATCCCTTGATTATTAAAGAATGGACTTTGCTTCCTTTCTAACATTTTTCAGTCTGAAATCTATCTTTTCGGATACTAATATGGCCACTCCAGCTCTTTTGAGGGAGTTATTTGCTTGAAGGATTTTTTTCCATCCTTTGAATTTGAATCTGTGTTTGCTCTGACTGTTCAGATGTGTTTCTTGTAGGCAGCAGATTGTTGGGTTTTTTTTTAGTCCATTTTGCTACTCTGTGTCTCTTGATTGGTGTATTTAGACCATTTACATTAAGAGAGATTACTGTGATGGGGTTTTGCACCATCATTCTGTAGAGGTTTGTTGTGCTAGTAGGGTTGGTTTTTTTTTTTCCCCCTTGTCTTACAGTAGCCCCTTTAGTCCTTATTTTAAGGTTGGTTTTGAGTCTATGAGGTTCCTGAGCTGCTATTTATCCATGAAATAGTGTATTGCTCCTTCAAGTTTGAGTGAGAGTTTAGCTGGATAGAGTATTCTGGTGAGGCGTTCATTTCATTGAGTTTTTTCACTATATTCCCCCATCGTCTTTGGGCTCGGAAGGTTTCCTCTGATAAGTCTGCTATAAATCTAAGGGGTGCTCCTGTTTATGTTGTTTCCTTCTTTGACCTTTGTGCCTGTAATATTGTGTCTCTACCTGTGATATTTGTCATTCTGATTATGATATGTCTTGGAGTCTCTGTTAGAGTCTCTTTTATCTGGTATTCTTGGGGCTCCTTTGATCTGGATGCCTGTGTTCTTCAGCTCTAGGAACTTGTCACCGATGATATCTTTAACTGCTACTACTTCATGGGGTTGCCTCCCTGTCCTTCTGGTACTCTTATGATTCTTATGTTGTCCCTCTTGAATTCATTTCCCAGTCTCTTATTCACCTGAGTGCTATTCTGAGGTCTTTTTCAGTTATATCTTGTTTCTTGTACACTTTCTGCAGTTCATCTTCAAGCTCACCAATTCTGTCTTCAGCTGTTGTCATTCTACTGTTGAGGGGGGCCCACTAAGTTTTAAATTTCATCTACCGAATATTTTATTAGTGACACTTCTGTTTGTAGCTTTCTTATTTCTGTTCTCATTTCTTTCTGAATTTTGTTGGCTGTCCATTCCACTGTTTCTTTCATGTTTTCCTTTAATTTACTGGATGCCTGTTCCACTGTTTCTTTAGGCTTATTGAATATCCTCAACATTTCATCTCTGAATTCTTTGTCGGAGAGATTATATTTGTGGGAATTCCCCGTTGAGACTCCAGGGATCTTTTCTTCACCCACTCCTCATGGTAGGGATCTGTGCTGTTCCTTCATGTTGCTGTAGTACTATGGAGGTGGGTTCCTCCAGTTCACTATCAGTGACCCCCTCTCACTGCAGGAGAGGATTCTAGATGGGCTTGGTCGATAGTGGTCTCCTTTTTCCTCTTTAAGAATACTCCCTCTTTGGTACTCCTCTTTGCCTTATTTTGGGGTAGGAGTGCAGTTTCAGAAAGTCTCTTTTATGTGAGGCTTATTCGGATTTCTTGTGTTCACTGTTATTTTGGTGAGTTTTGGGAGTATTTTGATTGGAATAGCCTAGTGGTCTATGGTCTAATGTGTTTGGGATAGCCAGGATGTTCTCTTTAGAATTAGGTAATGGAGGCTGAGCTGTGAGTCCAAAGTACTGGGAAGGGGGAAAGTAATTGTGGCCACCCCAGAGGCCACACCCACCATACTGGTTTACCTGCCAGTGGTGTACAGCTTAGATGCCTGCTGGGACTTGGAGTTCCCTCTGATGCGTTCCTGAGGCTGTGTGGCCCCCTTTTGGCCAGGCACTCCAAGGGAGCTTCGGCCGGGTAGGGGGCTTTAGGGTTCAGGGGTCTGCGTGGCATTGTTTTATATTCTGTAAAAACTCTCAAGCTCCTGTTTCACTCCAGTTTACATATCTTGCACAATTGTCAGAAGGGGTCATGCTTTCTGAGAAGAGACTGCCGGGGTTAGAGTGGATTCTTATCCCATCCTGATATATCTGCTATAAACCACATTAACGAAAAACACATTCATCACTGTCAATGTACACTTTAATGTTCCAAGGTGCATCCTAAAAGCTGAGAACTTGTTCATATTCCCCCACAATGAAATGATAAATCACCCACCTTCAGATTCAGTTATCTACTTTCTGGGTCACCTTGGGAGATCAGCACAGTTTACAACATCAGTTAAATGATGATGACACCAGCTGACCCTTTATTGCTCCTATGGGGATAACAATCAGGCTATCTAGTTTTATGTACTTTAAGGAATATGTATACACATATATTTATGTATATTATATATATGAGATAGCTGTATATATTTATGTATATTATAAATATGAGATAGCTGTTCAGTATTTATCAGGCAGTATCAGAAACTATTGCATTTAGTTTAATTTTCTAGGAACTATAACTTACCTAATTAGCACTAGATGGATTTAAAATGTAGTTATCAGGGCCGGAGAGATAGTGCAGCAGATAAGTCACTTGCCTTGCACACAATGACCTGGATTCAATCCTCAGCACCACATATGATCCCCTGAACACCACCAAGAATGATTCCTGAGCACAAAGCCAGGAATAAACCTGAACACTGTCAGATATGACCCAAACGTTCCCCCACTATAAGTAAATAAAAAAGGAGGAATTTTTAGTGAGATTCTGTTCAAAATCTATTAGACTATAGATTATGTATATATTTAATTTATTTTATTGAATCCCCATGTGGAAAGTTACAAAGTTCTCAGACTTATGTCTCAGTTATACAATGCTCAAACACCCATCCCTTCACCAGTGCCCATATTCCACCACCAAAAAAAAAGAAAAAAAAACAGTACACCTCCCACCTCCCCACCCCACCCCCACCTGCATAACTGATAAAATTTACTTTCTTTTCTCTTTACCTTGATTACATTCCATATTTCAACCCCAAATCCACTATTGTTGTTGGGGTTTCAACACAGAACTCACTATTCTTCTTGGAGTTTATCCCCCCAAAATACGGCCCTATTGACAAGGAAACATTTGATACTTAGTTCTGGACAAATGAGAATAAAGGGGTAAAAGGTCGCGCAGCCACTACCTTTAGGATTTAGGATTTCTGTGTTTTAGTAATTAAGTACATGGAGATTTAAGTGGGAAATTTCATCATTTCCCTTCCTGGGGCAGCATAAAGCAAAAGCTTAGTTCACAGTCTGGGGACATGGCTGCGAGCACTTGCTGGGTTCAGAAGTAATCTAGCTGGCTCTGGATCTTGGTCGTTCAGCAGCAAAGCGGCCGTGCAAACGCATGGCCACCCAGTTCAAATCCTGGCGGAGTGCGAGCCGGAGCCAGTACCAGCCCCAGCCCAAGACTCTAGATTATATATTTTAATTGAAGACACACCACTTTCAATAAGACCTTCAATTAATAAACACTGATGAAATTAATTTTCTCAGAGAACATTTTCCTAGTAGTTAATGTCTTTAAACAACAGTGGTTGCTAAGGAATTATGAAGGATTTTCATTTTATCTCCTTTAGGAGTCAACCTGCCCATCCATCCATCCATCCATCCATCCATCCATCCATCCATCCATCCATCCATCCATCCATCCTATGAGTATTCTTACATAGTGTTGTGATTAACTGTGTACATGAAGATAAATGAGTTTGACCCCCCAATTTCAAGGAAATCACTCTTCAGAGTGATACATAACAATTTGACTATTGTTTCAATAGAAGGAATTGTAGTCTAAATAATCACACATAGGCACATAGGTAACATAGTTTTGGCTTTTGGAAGTCAAGTCCAGATAGGTGATAACTTTATTAGCTATTATATATTATTTTCAAGTGGAAAATAATATATAATAGTTTTTAAGTGGATGCGGATGTAAGATGATAAAATTTTCATGAAGAGGAAATATATTATACGTGTTTATTATCATCAGTGCTTTTTATCTTGTGAGAGAAACCAAATTTCTAGACATAGTGCCTGAGGGAAATGGTCAAACTTTAGACATCTGCTTTTGCAAGTCTCAGTCTATTAGGTAGCAGAAAGTCTGCAAAGAATGAAGCAGACAATACGCTAGATGAAAGTGCTCCTGGGTGGAAATAATTTTTCTTTTTAAATATTCTACTATTTAATGAGTTCACTGGAACTCAGCTAAGGGTGAAAAGGTTGCATTTGGATCAACAAAGTCTCTGTCATCTCAATAATTATATGATATCCAACATAAAATCTCATTTCTTTGAACTTTCTCTCATAATCTTACCATTTAATTATCATATAAAAAGTGACCATTTCTTTTTTGACAATTGTCTCTGGACCATGGATTAAGCAACAACAGTTGCCAAGTCCTTCATGAGCTGTCTTTGCTCAATCTCTTCAATTTTTTTAAAAAATTTATTTATTTTTAATAGTGAATCACCGTGAGGGTACAGTTACAGATTTATACACTTTTGTGCTTATACTTCCCTCGTACAAAGTTCGGGAACCCATCCCTTCACCAGTGCCCATTCTCCGCCACCAGTAAACCCAGCATCCCTCCCACCCTCCCCAATCCCATCTCCCCCCACCCCACCCTGCCACTGTGGCAGGGCATTCCCTTCTGTTCTCTCTCTCTAATTAGCTGTTGAGGTTTGCAATAAAGGTGTTGAGTGGCCACTGTGCTCAGTCTCTAGCCCTCATTCAGCCCGCAACTCCCTTCCCCCGCATGGCCTTCGACTACATTACAGTTGGTGATCCCTTCTCTGAGTTGCCCTTTCCCCAGAATGTGAGGCCAGCCTCCAAGCCATGGAGTCAACCTCCTGGTATTTATTTCTATAGTTCTTGGGTGTTAGTCTCCCACTCTGTTATTCTATATACCATAGATGAGTGCAATCTTTCTATGTCTGTCTCTCTCTTTCTGACTCATTTCACTCAGCATGAAACTTTTCATGCCGATCCACTTAACTACAAAATTCATGACCTCTTTTTTTCTAACAGCTGCATAGTATTCCATTGTATAGATGTACCAAAGTTTCCTCAACCAGTCATCCGTTCTGGGGCATTCGGGTTTTTTCCAGATTCTGGCTATTGTAAACAGTGCTGCGATGAACATACATGTGCAGATGTCATTTCGATTATACTTTTTTGCCTCTCTGGGATATATTCCCAGCAGTGGTATTGCTGGGTCAAATGGGAGTTCAATATCTAATTTTTTGAGAATCGTCCATATTGTTTTCCAGAAGGGCTGAACCAGTCGGCATTCCCACCAGCAGTGTAGAAGGGTCCCTTTCTCCCCACATCCTCTCCAACAGCGGTTGCTTTTGTTCTTTTGGATGTGTGCTAGTCTCTGTGGTGTGAGGTGGTATCTCGTGGTTGTTTTGATCTGCATCTCTCTGATGATTAGTGATGTAGAGCACTTTTTCATGTGCCTTTTGGCCATTCGTATTTCTTCCTTGAGAAAGTTTCTGTTCATTTCCATCCCCCATTTTTTGATGGGGTTGGGAGTTTTCTTCTTGTAGATTCCAACCAGTGCCTTGTATATCCTTGAAATCAGCCCCTTATCTGATGGGTATTGTGTAAATATCCTTTCCCATTCTGTGGATAGTCTTTGTATTCTGGTCACTGTATCTTTTGCGGTGCAGAAGCTTTTTAGTTTAATGTAGTCCCATTTGTTGATCTCTGTTTTTACTAGATTGCTTAGTTCTGTGTCACCTTTGAAGATACCTTTATCTTCAATATCGTGGAGGGTTTTGCCGACCTTGTCTTCAATGTACCTTATGGTTTGTGGTCTAATGTTGAGGTCTTTAATCCATTTTGATCTGACTTTTGTGCATGGTGTCAGGTCAAGGTCTAAACCCATTTTTTTGCATGTGGTTGTCCAGTTTTGCTAGCACCATTTGTTAAAGAGGCTTTCCTTGCTCCACTTCACATCTCTTGCTCCCTTATCAAAGATTAGATGATCATACATTTGGGGTTGTGTGTAGGGATATTCCACCCTGTTCCATTGGTCTACAGCTCTGCCTTTGTTCCAGTACCATGCTGTTTTAATTGTTACTGCTTTGTAGTAAAGTTTGATAATCTCTTCAATTTTAAGATAGAGAAAAAATACTTCTTAAAGGAAAAAATAAAAGGTCACAATAATTCCTTCTTTCTATAAGCTTCACTTACTTCTTTTCAAATGTGGTTTGGGTTCTTTTTATCAAGAAACATAGTTGGCACTGTAGGATTAGTACAGTGGGTAGGGACTGTGAAAGGCATAATATCTCCAGAGCCCTGCTAGGAGTGATCCCTGAATACAGAGCCAGTAATAAGCCCTACGCACTATTTGGTGTGGCCCCCAAACATAAACCAAATAAAATAAAATAGAAGATTTTGGTTAGATAAATAGCTCAAGCAGTGGCTAGGCTCCAGATCGAAACTGGGCCTCTTTCGCCCAGATTTCCCATTTTCCAGTAGCTAAGCGACACCCAGGGACTGCCCATGGCTCGTGTAATCCCACCAACGGCCAACATATAGAGACTTAAAACCAAGCTTCTGGAAGGAGACATTTTATAGCCTAGTTCTCCCTCTGGGAGAACCTGGCAAGCTACTGAGAGTTTCCTGCCCACATGAGAGAGCCTCACAAACTCCCCGTGGTGTATTCATATGCCAAAACCGTAACAATGCTGGGTCTCATTCCCCTGACCCTGAAAGAGCCTCCAATACGGCATCCTTGAGAAGGATGAGTAAAGAGATGTTTCTAAAATCTTAGGGCTAAGACGAATAGAGACATTACTGAGACCACTTAACAAATTCGACAATCAACGCGATGATGATGATGATGATGATGATGATGATGATGATGATGAGATAGCTCAAAGGGCTGAGCACATGTTTGCATGTGGAAGACCTGTTTCCTTCCATCCCACAGCACCTCTGGGAGTGACCCTCAATCATGAACCATAATCATGCAGGAGTTATCTACAAGCACCTCCAAATGTGCTTTCATTATATATACATATAATGAAGCAAAGTCTAGTTCTCCTACTCTTGAATATGAACTAGACTTTTATTTTGCATGGTTATTTATTTTGTGACATAATATGGCAGAAGTGATGGCATGTCAATTCTGAAGGTAGGTGTAAGAGATCTGGCAGCCTCTAATACTTCACAGAAACCCTTCACAAGCTAGCCCTTAGAAGATGAAAATCCAAAAAAAAAAAACCTGAGTCCGTTCAAACAACCCAACTGAGACTCCCTAACTAAGATGTGTTAGGAGCCTTGGCTAAGCTTAGGAAGTGGTTTTCTTGACCCACACTATCCTGTGACCTATTCACCTAGTTGAGCTTAGAGCAAATTCTTTATATGTAGTATAGCTGGCTAAATAAATCATGTTGTTTAGACAATTAAGTTTTGAAATGGTATGCAATGCAGGAATAGTTACCTGATACAGCTGTAAAACTCCCTGCCCTCAACATTATTTTTTAAAGTCCTCAAATACCTAAACTTGTATTTGCCTCAGAACTTTTGTCTGGAGTATCATTCCCTCAGATCTTTTCATGTTTTGCTTGTTGTTATTGTTATCCAAGTCTCAGATTAAAAGAAATCTTATGAAAAGGCTTTTTAAAATACCCTCTTTTTTTTTCTTTTTGGGTCACACCTAGTGATGCACAGGGGTTACTCCTGGCTCTGCAATTCAGGAATCATCCCTGGCGGTGCTCAGGGGACCATATGGAATGCTGAGAAACGAACCCGGGTCGGCTGCATGCAAGGCAAACGCTCTACCCGCTGTGCTATTGCTCCTTCTACCAAACAATTCACATCAACTTTTTAACTTTTTGCCACACATGGCAGTGCTTGGGAACTACTTTTGGCTCTGCTCTGTGCTGAGGTTCATTCCTAGAAGTGCTTATAAGATCATGTGATTCTGGGGATTTAACCAAGGCCTTCAGCATGGGAAACGTGCAAAACAAGCATTACAGTTTGTTGGCTCTCTGGCCTCCAATTACCTTCTGCCACATTACTGGCCTTTAGTTTTCTACATAGGTTTTACATTTCTTGACATTTTTTAATTGCTTTTTGGGTAAGCATACCTTACCTAATTAGAATGTAAATTCCATAATATCAAACACCTCTTATAAGTTTAAAACATTAAGTGTATATGTATAGCATGGCAAGGAACTAATAGAACATTAGACAAATAATTTAAGACATTCCTTAGCTTGGAACAATTTCACCGGAGCAATATAAAATATGAATACTTGTTATCCACCTACACCAACATAGTTGTTTTTGGCCTATCCAGGCCTCAGGCTGCTCCTATCACTGCTGATTCTACCCTTTGGCCTTATCAGGCTCTGTGTCTTGTTTCCTACTGGCTTGGTACCTCTCACCAAGCCATCTCTTTTAGAATGGCCTCTGACGCATTTCCATTCATCCCTCTAAGCTCTGATCTCAACTTAGAATTCTTCCTTCTATTCATCTCTGGTCACCTAGGAGAATTAATTATTCCTTTAGCCATATTTTTAGAACTCATAACAAAAGTTTCTATGATAGTTCTCTCCAGTAGTCTGAAAATTCACTGAAGTTAGAACCATTTTTTGTTCAACTTTATATTATCAGTGGTTGGCAAGACAAATATCTAAAACTATTTGTCAAATTAAAAAAATATACAGTCTTTGAACTCTTCATGGTAAATGAAATTATATAATCTGACAACATAACATAGTTTATTCATTTCTAGAGTTGACCTAGCTAGGTAAAAATATTTAGAAAAATAAAGATCTCCTAGCAGTCTTTAGTAAAAGAAGTGAATGAGATAACCACTTTCTAGAATAGTTTTCCTCTCAAATTAGGTATCTAAAATGAAATATAACATCTGAATTTCTAAATATTTTCTTTTCTATCAACATAGTTTCAAAAGAAACTTCAAGACCTAGGGCAAAAAACTATAGTTAGGTATGAAAACAATTCTTAAAGAAAATTAACAAGGTTGAGAAAATTGTATTCAACTAATCACACATTTCTCTAAAATCTTTGCATAGGACAATTAGAGGAATTAAGAGTCACCAAAAAGATTAAGAAATCTATTAACTAATTCAATAGTCAAACCGGATCTTGCACAGGTTGAGTTCTAATGAGAAACAGTGGTGGATGGATGACACTTTTTTTTTTCTTCTTGCAGCGATTTATTCAGGGACCTTCCCATGCATTGGGGAAGATGAACTACTCAGGGACCTTCCCATGCATTGGGGAAGATGAAGAGGAATGGGAAAGAGAAGGAACGAGGAGGAGGAACAAGGGAGGAACGAGGGGGATACATACCGATGTTAAAGACTCCAGATAAGCTCTCAAGCAATTGCCATATCCAGACCACTTTTTTGCAGCAGTCCAGAGCATAGCTTTCCTTTAGCACACTGATCCAAGCGCTTAACAGAGCGAGCTACTTGATTTCTCCTTTTTTTTTTTGACTTTATTTTTTTTTTTATTGAATCACCAAGTGGAGGGTTACAAAGTTCTCAGGATTATGTCAGTTATACAATATTCAAACACCCTTCCCTTCACCAGTGCCCATCTTCCATCACCAACCCCCCCAGTATATCTGCCGCCCCCTCCCACCTCCCTAGTCCCCACCCTTGTACGTGATAAGTTTCACTTCATTTGCGCTTATCTCGATTACATTCCATGTTTCAACACACAACTCACTACCGTTGCTGGGGTTTCCCCCCAAAAAGAAAAAGACAGTCCTATTGCCAATGAGGCATTTGATAGTTCTCCATTGCTAAGACTATAGAGATATTAAGTCCTGCTGTTTGTTACATAACTTTTCTTTTTCCCCCTTGCCCCGAGCCACCGAGTTCACGCCTATTTAGTAATCGCCACACTGTCTGACAAAGGGAAAAAAACCGAAGAGGATGGTTATTTCCCGTCATCAGCCGGCGTGGGGCTCTGGCTTAGTTGATAGTCTAGTAGAGTGTCTGCAAGCAGTTTCTGGAACCAAAGGTCTTGCGCTGATATCGGCTCCGGCTCGAGATACCACCAGCGTCCCGCTGGTCCATGTACCTAATTTTTCCCCTTATTTCCCATTCCCACGCCACCAGGTCTGTTTGCTTAATGGACATCACACTATGTTTGACACCACACCACGTTTCTTCCCAAGAAAGAAGGATATTTCTTCTCAGCCGGCGTGGGGATATAGCTTAGTTCAGTCTAGAGAGATGGCTACCATTTTGATTGCCTTCAATATTTCAACAAAATACTTACTATTCTTGTTAGGATCTCCCACAAAAGTCCGACCCATTAAGAAGGAACCATTACATATTGCTGATACTAAGATGACATTAGGTCGCGCGGCCGCGGCAGCGGGCGCGCGGTTTTGGGTTTCTGTCTAAAGTCCAGGGAGAAAGTTGAAGGAGAGAGAGAGAGATTTCCGCACGGGGGACCTGGTGGAAACTCTCAAGTCACATACTGCAGGTTGCTGGTGGGCTGCTGGTGTCCCAAGCAGCTCCCTCCTCTTCGTCAGTCATTCTGGGGGTGCGGGCACGGAGAAATGGGAAAGCCCACGTGGCTGCACTCTCTTTAAGTCGGATGACACTTTTAAACTTAGAGAAAAACTTTTCATTTTCAAAATCCAATTCCCTCCTGAGGCAGTAAGTCATAACCTGCCAGTGCCCATATTCACTGAAGATTCTTCTCAGAGGATTCAAATGATTCTTTTTTGGAAACTTCAACTCTTTTGGAAGCTGCAGACTTACTCACCAAAGGGAGAATTTTCATTAGTTTATTTGTTTTGGTATACTTCACTCATTCAATGTCAATGCCAAGTGAAACTGAAATCATCTACCTAACATAAATAATTTATCCACTCACCCAAAAATAGCTAAGGAAATGAAAGAAGTTTGCATAAACTTTGCACAAATTGTATTGCCAATACTCTTTAGCTAAAGGAAGATAAGATTGTATTGTCCATCTTTATGTTCACATAACTTTGATTTAGGAAGCTCTATAAAAATGGTTTCTTCTAATAAATCCAGTGTTTAGTTCCCAAGCCAAATGAAAATTCATGCAAATTCTGTGCTTATTTTTGAAGCAGCATTTTTGCAGAAAAATGCTGGCTAAGAAAATACTGTGGCACTCACTGTGGGAATGCCTAACAGTAATTGAATGCATCATGCTAAACTTAATCACAATAATAATATTTTAAAAACGTTAGCGTAGATGACATAATCCTAAAATTGCAAGGACTTGCTTAATTACCCATTCACTGAATAAAGCATTTTTGTTGATTTAAAAATAAGTGAAAAAGCCAAAGGTTTAACACATTCTCTCTATTCTAAAGGTACTATCAAATACTAGGAATTTAAAGAATAAATAAAGTAAGTAAGGTAGTTTATTGAGTCTCTGTTGAAGAAAATCAGGTCGATTATTGTGTGTATGCCTTGTCTTAAAAGCATGTTTTTTTAAGCTGCCATTGTTCGCCGTTAAACATGTTCACATAAATAATAATTAGCAGAGGATAGAAACTGACATGGAGGGCTGGGGAATTGTAGAGTGATGGAATTCTAGGATTAAAACAACTTCAGAGCAAACATAGAGGTACCTAGAAACCAATCACTAGAAACCAATAAGAAAATCCTTGTTTTCTTCAAGAGTTGGGTTATCTGAAGTTGTAATTAGAAGCTAGATGAATAAGCTTTTTTTAACAAAAAATACTTGGAAAAATCTTTAACACCGTGAAGGTCAAAGCTGCAGGATCAACTATAGGGATTGAAGAATTGCCTTTAAATTTTTATCTACTATTGTCTCTTGGATCCTGGGTGTTGATAAACATAGACAATCCTTAGGCTTAGGGATCCTAACAACTTTACCATAAGCAATTCTTTTTTTGTCAGCACTAAAAAGTGCATCAAATCCCTTAATTAAAATTAAAATAACAAAGGCACTCCACTGGGTGTGCAGTCCATCATCCTAATAAGCAGTTGCAGGACAAGAAAGAGCCAAATGTGTATCGTTTCTAACCTTGATATTTCAAAAGGTCATAAACAGAACCAGGCTATAAAATAAAATGAAAGAATCACTTCTGCCTTGCAATATTTTAGATTTTATGACAGTGCTTCTTATTGAATCTGTCCAAATATAAGGTGACCTCAAATAAGGTGGTATCCATTTTTTTTCAAGAATCCCCCAAAATGTTTTATGCACAACTTGAATATAAAAGCTTTATGGAATATGGATGAACCAGCACAATGTCTCCTATGGTAGTCAATTTTATTATTATTCATATTCAAAAATACATAAATGGGATGTGGATTTAAAACCATGTTATTTTTACTCTCCCTTTGTGACACTTATATCCAAACCCTGCCCCGGTACTTTGGGCTTTTGGGTCCTCTTCCTTTCCTTTTGAGTTACTACAAAAGTGGCTGTTTGAGTTACTACACTGGGATGTCAGAGTTGAGTTTCTGATACCATCATCTCTACTGTGGCGTCAGGCTCTAGACCCTCCTGTGGTTCTAGAGTTGTTATTCTAGTGTTCCTATTTTTTTGGGGGGGTAAGGTGGGGTAGGCCAGAACCACAGACAGCTGTGCTGAGGCTAAGAAGATACTCCACAAAGGAGGCAGGTGTTTTAAGGTTGATCCACCTCCCTGATCCTCAAAGCACTTTTTGCATTGACATTTGATGCCAGTGCTCGAATTTGTAATCCTATCCACACACCAAAATAAATAAACAAACAAACAAATAAATAAATAAATAAATAAAGCAGCTTTCCTTGAGTTGTAGGTCACCATCTTCACCTTCAGCGTTCTGTTTTATGGGCCTTCCAAGTAGTGCTAGGAGGCCTGGGCTCTCTTCCAATGTTACTCAGATAACCAGGGTGGAAGGTTTGATGCTAGGGCTTGGTGACTCTGTATTTCTCTCACTCTGGTGCTAGAGTCATAAGGACTTATGTTGGTGATGGTGGGGTCAAGTTATGTTGCCTATTGGTACCACATATCCAAAGGGTCTGTGCATGTGTGAGGAGCTACTGAGTCCCCAGAATTTTGTGTTTAAAGTAGATTGTAATGGGCTTGCTTACACCATCACTTCCTTCTATGTACAAGACCACATCCTAAGTAATAGTGATGAGGTCTTTGTTGAATTTACTTGAATTTTTTTCCTTTGCTCCTTTTGGTAATTTTGATAGATATTCGAAATGAGCTTTGGTTAAAGTTGAATAAGGTAACCCAAATATAATTCATTATTTTATTCCAAATAAAACCACTGTGAAAGCATCTAATATTCTAATATGCTTTATTAGGTCTTCACCTTATGGAGCCTCTTCTTTTTGAGGATAATTTTGGTAAAACTTCAATATATATTAGGACAAATCAATATTTTTGAATTATTTTGATGATCATTATAAATTATTCCATTCATCATAAAGAGTATAAAATGAAGAACTGAGAAAACTTAAAAAAAACTGCAACTGTATCACTGTCATCCCATTGCTCCTGTGGGAACTGCCATTTGGGCGGAATACTCTCAGTAGCCTGCTGGGCTCTTCGAGAGGGGAGGAGAAATCGAACCCAAGTCGGCCACATGCAAGGCAGACACCCTACCCGCTGTGCTATCACACAAACTATAACGATCGAAATAAATTAAGTCCAACATTTCCTTGACCAACCTCTACTTTCTTAAAGCCCAGAGAATGGCCGCACTAAAAATGGACATGTACAAAATCCCTTTTTTCAAATTTGTGTGAGAATGACCAAAAGGAAAGGAGAGAACTCTACACATAGAACTGTAAACAAGGAAAAGTGCTAGGAGCTGCCTGCTATTTCTTCCTGATTCATTGCTGATGAGCTGTGCAGAGACGTCTCAGAGCCTGTCCATGCTGTCACTCACTGCCTGCCCTGGGAGATGCATTTTAATCCTATCAGTGCCACTTGGAAGTTGGCGACCACCGAAGTGCAGACTCGGGCACAGATGGTTCTGATGGGAGGACAGATTAAAAATGAGAGCAGCTGTCTCTGGAAAATCTCAGAAATCCTGCTGGGGCTAATTCATGACTGCTCAGCAGAGGAAGGAGGGAGGAGATAGCCTGTAGTCCATCCCTTTAACACCTTCCCCTGAACTCTAATGAGATAGGTTGAGAGCAGAGAGAATCTCAGCTTCCCACTTCTTCATTTCCTAAGCCTGAAGGATATGGACAGCAGTCTCCTAGAGAGCCAGCTTCTCTAAACAAGCAAGGTAAACTGGCTTGCTCCAATAAGGAGGGACAGACTTCTAGACTCTAGGCAGGCTGCACTGAAGGATCAAGGCTGAGCTTCCCACCAAATTAGATCCACAGTTAGGAATAAGGGGTAGAATGATTTTATTTCCATTTCCAAAACAAATTTGTGAAAATATTATTGATAAATGCATTGCATAAAAAGAAATGCATTGCTAGCAGCAAAGATTATACGAGGAGCAGAAAAGGGCTTATTAAATTCAGAATTGATGTGTTAGGAGACTGCCAAATAACAGAAAAGAGAAGGTAAATTTGGAAAGTTCTTCAGAAGAAGAACTAGAAGAAATGATGAAGATATTTTTAAAAAGAAAGAAAGGAGATATTGAAGAAAATTTAGGGATATATGGCATAAATTAATACCATTTCCAAATTAGGAAATGTAAACTCAATTTAAAGTTTCAAGAGATATATTTTTTAAAACTATATAAAATTACTCCAGAGTTCTTCTGAAAGAATAAATGGGCAAGGAAAATTTAAAATCTGGTTGCAAAAAATAATTGTAACGAATACTGGCTAGTATAAAAACATATAAAGCTAAAATAATGAGAACTGAAGTTAGTGGAAGATAAGATAGATTTGATGAAATAAAACATGAAACCAGTAACTGACCCTTACATTTCAAGTTAAGGGTAATTCAAATTAGAGTGAAAAATGGCATTTATAGTTAGAGGGAAAAGTATAAATTGTTTAATAAATCACATGTGAGAATTGCTTAATTATTTGTATATATTTCATAAGAAACATTAAAGTAAATTAGATTGAGTCAAATTATAAAATGTAAAAACAATTTGAGACAATAAATACCTGACCTCAGATAAAAACATTGAATAAAACCAATAAATAAAAATTGAACAAATCTTTATATCCATAGAAAATCTGAAATGACATATATAAATATCTTAACTATCTAGATTAAATACTTGTGTGTACAGGTACTTCTCTTAAAGAATACTACTGGTCGAGTGATAGCCAAAGGGAAATGCAGCAAGATAAAGACAGGCAATCAATAAATGATGGAGTAGAATTTGGTACTGGTACAGATACACAACTGATTGAAAAATAACCCTCCTCAGAAGAGGCAGAATGACTGACTTAATAGCTTTGACTCCTTCCCATGAGTTTGCCTGCGTAGATAAAAAGGCATACCCATTTCCTAGAAAGTGCAGTTCTCCAAAGAGTCTACTACAGAAAAGTTACTTAAAAATATTTTCTTGGCCTTTTTTTCCCTCTGAAGAAGCCTGTGTTGACTCTTGCCCAAGTATCTCCCCTTTTTTCTCTTCCCTTATGTTTCCTTAAGATTTGTTTAAATAAGACTATTTTATTTCACTAAGTTTTCCTAGTCAAGAGATTAAAAACAACCAAAACTTTTAGAATGGAGGTACACGAAACTATTGGTGTTGAAAGCAGTGTAAATATGATCAGTAATATTAACTTAAAATAACCATAACAACAAAAATAGCTATTCCTTTGAAAAATGACATAGGTATCCTTACAGGGACTGCACTGTACCTGTACAATGAGGAGTATTGCCATTTTAGTGGTGTTACACTTCCCAATTTGTGAGCAGAGGATGTGTCTCTTTTATTTTTTGAAGTAGTGTTTTGTAATTTTCTATGTACAGATTTTTCACCTCTTTAGTTAAAGTGATTCGGCGGCATTTGATTTTCTGAGGCAAATTGTGATTGAGATCGTTTTTTATAACTCTTTCTTCTCTTTTATTATTTGTACATAGGAAAGCCATAGTCTTTGCATATTAATTTTGTAGCTTGACACTTTACTATACAAATCTATTGTTTCTCAGAGCTTTTTTTGTAGAGTCCTTAAGATTTTTTAATTATACAAGTCATTTGCAAATAGTGAAAGCTTGACTACTTCCTTTTCTATCTGGACACTCTTGCTATCTTTTTATTGCTTAATTGCTATAGTGAGTACTTCCAGTACTATATTGAATAGAAATGGTTGTTCTTAGAGGGAAGGCTTTTAGTTTTTGTCATTGAGTACAACATTTTCTGTGGGTTTCTGGTAAATGATTTTGACTGCACTGAGGAAAGTTCCTTCAATTCCCATTGTGTTAAGAGTTTTAAAATTTTTATCATGAATGGGTGCTAGATCTTGTCTAATGCTTTCTCTGCAGCTATTGATATGATCATATAATTTTAACTTTTTCTTTTATTGATATGGTGTTGATTGACTTCTGTATGTTAAACCATCATTGTATCTCCAGGATTAATCCTACTTGGTTTAATAGTAGGTTTAAAATCCTACTATAATTTTCGATGAATTGTTGGATTCTATTTGCTAGTACTTTGTTGAGGATCTTTGTATCTGTGTTCACCAAGGATATCGGCCTGTAATTCTCTTTTTCTGTGGTGTTTCTCTCTGCCTTTGGTAACAGGCTAATGTTTGATTCATAGAAATAGTTTGGAAGTGTTTTTATTTCTTTAATTTCCTGGAAGAGTCTGAAAAGGATTGGCAGTAGGTTCTGTTTTAAGGCTTGAAAAAATTCACTAGGGAATTCACCTGGGTTTGTGTTTTGTTTTTGGGAAGACTCAACTACCACTTCAATTTCCTTGATAGCGATAGGTCTGATAGGTATTCCAAATCATATTGGTTCAGCCATGGAAAATTATAGGAGTCTAAGAATGTATTCATTTTTTCTATGTTCTCTTGGTATATGTTCTCTTCTATGTTGCATCGCAAAGTGACCTCTGACGACCATTTTGATTTCTGTGGTGTTTGATGTGATTCCCCCTTTGTTTCTGATTTAGCTTATTAGAAATCAAATATATGCATACCCTAAACCACTCTCTTCCATTTCTCACTTCAAAGTATTCCCTTACTGAGCTTTAATCTGATTGATCTATCAAGAAGTGACAGATTGGTGTTAAAATCTTCAACTACTTTTGTGTTGCTATCAGCGTCATTCTTTCAGTCTATTAGCAGTTGTTCCAAGTATTTTTCTGGTTCTTTATTAGGTGCATATATGCTAAAGAGTGTGAGTTCTTTCAGATATAGATATTTCTTGGTCATTAATAAAGGACCTTCACTATCTCTTATTGTGGTTCTTAACCTGAAATCTATGCCATCTTATAAAATATGACTACTTGACCTTTCTCAGGTGGTTATTTGCTTGAAGAACTGTCTTCCAACCTCTGACTTTCAGTCTGTTTGCTCTCGCTATTCAGATGTGTATCTTTTAGGCAGCAGAGTGTTGGGTTCAATTTTCTTCTTTTTTTTTGCAGATCCAGACATTTTATTTTATTTTACTTTTTCTCCTTTTTTAAATTTTATTGAATCACTGTGAGATAGTTACAAGCTTTCATGTTTGGGTTACAATCTCACAATGATCAAACACCTATCCCTCCACCAATGCACATTTCCCACCACCGATATCCCAGGTATACCACCCCCCCTTTCCCACCCTCCTTCTGCCTCTATGGCAGACAACATTCCCCATACTATCTCTCTACTTTTGGGCATTATGGCTTGCAACCTAAACACTGAGAAGTCATTATTTTTATCTATTATCTACTTTTGGCATGAATCTTCCATCCCAACTGTTTCCTCCAGCTATCATTTTCTTAGTGATCCCTTCTCTATTCCATCTGCCTTCTCCCCTCCACTCATGAAACAGTCTTCCAGCTATGGGGCAATCCTCCTGGGTTCAATTTTCTAATCCATTCTGCCACCATGTCTCTTAATTGGTGAATTTAGCCCATGACATTGAGAAAGATTCTTGTCCTAGAGTTTTGTGACATCTTTCTGGAGGAGTTTGGCATGTTTGTGGGATGTGTCTTGTCTTAAAGATGACCCTTTAGTTCTTGTAAAGATGGTTTTGAGACGATGAAGTTCCTGAGTTGTTTATCTGTGAAGTTTTGTACTGTTCCTTCAAATCCTTCAAATGAGTCTGCCTGAGTAAAATGTTCTTGGTGAAGCATTTTATTTCATTGAGTTTTTTTTTAAACTATATACTATCAATGCTTAGGCCCAGAGGGTTTCATTTAACAAATCTGCTATAAATCTTAAGGATGTTCTTTTGTATATAATTCCCTTTTTTGATCTTGCTGCTTTCTACATTCTATCACTGTCTATGGTTTTCATCATTCTGATTAGAATGAGTCTTAGAATATTTTTATTCTTGTTTCTTTTAGCTGTTATCCTCACACCTCCTGGATCTGGGTAGATATACTTTTTTTTAATTAGTGAATCACCATGAGTTACAGTTACAAACTTATGAACTTTCATGTTTGCATTTTGTTTATATCCCTCCACCAGTGACTAGTCCCCTCCCCCAATGTTCCCAGTATCCCTCCCACCCTCACACCCCATCCCCCCAATCCCACCCCACCTCTGTGGCAGGGCATTCCCTTTTGCTCTCTCTCTCCTTTTGGGTGTTGTGGTTTGCAACAGAGGCACTGCGTGGCCATCGTGTTTGGTCTATATTCTATTTTCAGCGCGCATCTCCCATCCCGTGTGGGTCTTCAAACCACACTTTACCTGGTGCTCCCTTCTCTATGTGAGCTGCCCCATCTTCCAGCATGTGGGGCCAGCTCCCAAGCCTTGAAGCCAACCTCCGGGTACTTATCTCTACTATTCTTGGGTGTTAGTCTCCCATTCTGTTATTTTATTTTATATTCCACAGATGAGTGCAATCTTTCTATGTCTGTCTCTCTCTTTCTGACTCATTTCACTTAGCATGATACATTCCATGTTGATCCACTTATATACAAATGTCATGACTTCATCTTTTCTAACAGCAGCATAGTATTCCACTGTGTAGATGTACCAAAGTTTCCTTAACCAGTCATCTATTCTCAGGCACTCGGGTTTTTCCAGATTCAGGCTATTGTAAACAGTGTTGCAATGAACATACAAGTGCAGATGTCATTTCGACTGTACTTTTTTGCTTCTCTGGGATATATTCCCAGAAGTGGTATTGCTAGGTCAAATGGGAGCTCAATTTCTAATTTTTTGAGAAGTGACTATATGGAACAATAAATGCCCATGAATAGCTAAAGCAATACTTGGGTAAAGGACAATGGGAGGCATCACCCTCCCCAACCTCAAACTCTACTATAAAGCGGTAATAATCAAAACAGCATGGTACTTGTCCAAAGGCAGATCCGCAGACCAATGGAACAGGATGGAATATCCCTACACACAACCTCAATTGTATGAACATCTAATCTTTGATAAGGGAGCAAGAAATGTGAAGTGGAGCAAAGAAAGCCTCTTCAGCAAATGGTGCTGGCATAACTGGACAACCACTTGTAAAAAAATGGGTTTAGATCTTGACCTATCACCATGCACAAAATTCAGATCAAAATGGATTAAAGACCTCAACATCAGACCAGAATCCATAAGGTACATTGAAGACAAGGTTGGCAAAACTCTCCACAACATTGAAACTATTGGTATATCCAAAGATGACATGCCACTGACCAACCAAGTGGAAACAGAAATAAACAAATGGGACTATATTAAACTAAGAAGCTTCTGCACTGCAAAACATACAGTGACCAAAATACAAAGACAATCTACAGAATGGGAAAGAATATTCACCCAATTCCCATCAGATAAGGGGCTGATATCAAGGATATACAAGGCACTGGTTGGAATCTACAAGAAGAAAACTCCCAACCCCATCAAAAAATGGGTGATGGAAATGAACAGAAATTTTCTCAAGGAAGAAATGCAAATGGCAAAAAGGCACATAAAAAATCTCTTCATCACTAATTATCAGAGAGATGCAGATTAGAACAACCATGAGATACCACCTCACACCACAGAGACTGGCACACACCCAAAAGAACAAAAGCAACTGTTGTTGGCATGGAGGTGGGGAGAAAGGGACCTTCCTACACTGCTGTTGGGAATGCCGACTGGTTCAAGCCATTTTGGATATACTTTCTTGCCCTGGAAACTTCTCAGCAATGATGGCTTGGGCTGTGGCATCTTCACCGGGTTGCCTTTCTGGTCCTCTGGAACTCTGATTATTCTTATGTTGTTCCTCTTGAATTCATTCCAAAGTTTTCTTGTTTGCTGTTTGTTTATTTTGAGGCTTTTTCCATCTTTTTTTATTGTCTGAAGGTTTTCTAACCCTCATCTTGGAGCTCACTGATTCTGTTCCTCAGCAACTGTTACTCTGCTGCCACAGACTTTCAGTGAGCTTTTCATTTTGCCAACCAAGGTTTCATTTCTCTTTGTAGTTTCTTTTGTCATTTCTGTTTGTAGTTTTCTCATTTCTGGTCTCATATCCTCTTGTGTTTTGTTGGTGGTTCTTTCTGTTGTCTCTTTGAGCTTCTTAAACGCCCTCAATAATTCCTCACTACATTTCTTATCAGAGAGTCATACAGCTTGTTATTACTGGTTAAGTCTTTGGGCTTTTGTCTTCACTCACTCAGCCTGGTAGGGTTTTGTATTGCTCTCCAATTGCAGTCTGGAGTTGTTTCTTGTGCATTGATGTTTGGCTAGGTGACTACAGTTAAGGTGTCTTTGTATGCCTGCGGTGAGTTAAGAAGACATGACTAGCAGCCTGCCCTTTCCTTTTCCACGTTGCAGGAAGGGATTGTCTTTTCTTAAGAGGTAATATTGTTATCCTGAGTAACAAGCTGGGCCCCAACACCATTGATGTACTGCATCTCCATTTTCTGGGATTGGGGCAGGGCCACATGCAGTATCCTTTTCTCCTTCTCTGCTATATGGGCTTTTTTCTATTTCTGTAATGTAAATAAATTTTTTCCCTGCACTTTGAATTTATTTTTCACCAAATCAGCTCACTAAGTTCTCTTCTTCATCTGTTAACTCATTTAATTAAGTAGTTTATGCAATTCTGACTAAATTCAAACATGAAAAGATTGATCCTCTAAAATACTGTTAAAATAAATATGCAGACTCACTTTTCTCATTTTTTGATTTTTTTTTGATTTGCAATGGAATGTTATTTTACTTCTAGTGTAGTTTCACTGGGTCAATGAATGAAGCTTTTAAAGCATATAAGTTAATTTATTAAATATATTAAACCCTATAGGCCTGTTACTTTCCCCTTAAAGTCAAAGTAAATGTACCAAAACTTTTAGGATTCAAGTGAATGTAATACAAAGAAACCTTCTCATACTTTTTTCTTCTGATTAAAAAATTATGATAATGAATTTAAAAATATGCAACAAAAAATACCAGAAATACAAGAACTATTTTCAAAGTAGTTATTTGAGCTCAGGACTCCTTTTCTTTCCAACAAATATTCTTTTGAAACAAACCAAAGAAATAAAAATTTAAGATAAAATATGCCACAGAAATGATAAACCCGGAAGGACAGACTTGACAGGCTGGGTTGGAAGAATCTCTTGAAGATAAGAAACAGATGGCATCAAGGTGAGTCCAGGTGAAGGAGAGTAGGGGTCAGATGTGATTTGGCTGCATCAGAAATAGTAATGATTACAAATTGTCATGTGCATATTTTTTAAACTTTGTCTCTATTTTAATAAACTGTTTTATGGTTTATTTATTTTTTTCAGTTTTAGATAGAAAGGAACCTAAGGTTTTAGAATTTATGTAAGTTATTAGCTATCTTTTGTTGAGTGACATATAAACAATTTGCCATGAAAAGAGAACCATTAAGAAATTTAAAACAATTATAATTGTTTTCCTAAGTATAATTTAGGAATAAAATACGTATATTAAAAATCAAGTTAATGAATAAGTTGAATTTAAGGTTTTATCCTACAGAACAGAGGAAAGAGAGCAAAAGACATAGAGAAAAGACCTAGAATATCTTATATTTATATAATGAAAATTTGTTAAAAAGAGAAGACGCAGCAAAATAGGCACTTTTTTTTTATCTGAAAACAAGTTTAGTCCTAAGATTAGTAAGTCTTAATGAATTACAGGTAAGGTTATTAAAAACATACCATATTTAGGGAAATTTCCAAACTTCTAGGTTAAACTTCCTTCCTTCCTTCCTTCCTTCCTTCCTTCCTTCCTTCCTTCCTTCCTTCCTTCCTTCCTTCCTTCCTTCCTTCTTTCCTTCCTACCTCCCTCTTTCTCTCTCTCTTTCTTTCTCTCTCTTTCTTTCTTTCTTTCTTTCTTTCTTTCTTTCTTTCTTTCTTTCTTTCTTTCTTTCTTTCTTTCTTTCTTTCTTTCTTTCTTTCTTTCTTTCTTTCTTCCTTTCTCTCTCTTTCTTTCCTTTCTTTCTTTCTTTCTTTCTTTCTTTCTTTCTTTCTTTCTTTCTTTCTTTCTTTCTTTCTTCCTTTCTTTCTTTCTTTCTTTCTTTCTTTCTTTCTTTCTTTCTTTCTTTCTTTCTTTCTTTCTTTCTTTCTTTCTTTCTTTCTTTCTATTGAATCATCATGAGATATGCAGTTACAAAGGTGTTCCCTTATTGGGTTTCAGTCATACAATGTTCCAACACTCAACTCCTCAACTCCTCACCAGTATACATTTCCCAACAACAGTGTTGCAGGCTCTCCTGCGGGCAGAAAAACTGTCGGTAGCTTTCCAGGTTCTTTCCAGAGACTAAAAAACCAAGCCCCCCGAGACATCTTCAGGCTATAAGATGTCCTGGGGGGCTTGGTTTTATAGTCTCTGGATGTTGGCAGTTGATGGGATTACAAAGCATGGAGGGGGGCAGTTTGTGGGTGTGACTGCCTAGCTACTGGAAAATGGGGGATCTGGGCAGAAGAGGCTCAGTACCTGTTTGGTCAAGCTTGGAAATCTCAGCCCCAGGTCCTGCACACCTGGGTTCCTTCATGCATGAGGCTCGTCCAAGCATGTGGAGAGTGGCCTTGAGCATGGTTGTGTCTGGGTTCCGGAGGTCTTCGGCTGTCGGGGCTCTGCTCAGGGCAGGGAGGGAAAAGCAACCCACCCCCTCCTGAGGGTCTCCGGTGAAGACAGCCAGGTGCGGGGGCAGGAGATCTGTATGTATATGTATATGCAATATATATTTGAAAACATGTAAAGTAATACATGGAACAAGTTTGGTGTAGTAAAGGTTAGTAGCAAACCAAACACTTATTGGTGGAAAACTGGCTAAATAAAATATGATGTATTTATCCAATGAAATATCACTTATATGTAAAAAATATAGAATGGGAAAATTCTTTATGTACATTATGGAAAACATTAAGATGAAGATGTACAATGGTGTTTATAGTATAACATAATTTCTTTTAAAAAGGAGAGGATAAGACTACATATTTATATTTTATATACACAAAGAAATTCAGAGTATATACAAAAATTAATGATTGTAGTTACTTAGAGTAGGTAGAGGCAAAAATGAGAAAACAGAGGAAGCAGACTTAAAAAATCTAAACCTATACTGTTTTTGTACATGAGAATGTGGTACTAACTCCAGAAACTTTTATAAGTATAGTTAAATACGGTCAATAAATAAAGTATTGCTTTATTAAAAAAAATCTTTGGAGGGAGAGTGGAAAGATAGAATATCAGGTAGAATGTTTTCATTGCATGCAGCTGACCCGGTTTGATCCCTGGCACTCTGTCTGGTCCCCCGAGCCCACCAGGAATGATCCCTGAGTGCAGAGCCAGGAGTAAGCCCTAAGCACTGCTGAGGCCTGAGTACTGTTGGGTGTGGCCCAAAGACAAAAAATATTTTATTGCTGCTCATCAAATAAACCCATAGTCTCATACATATTATAAGGCATGTGCAGGGCACTGACCTGCACCCCTAGATTCTGCTTATTTCAGAAGGTATTTTGAAGGTACTTATTGAACATTATATTTCCTTAGATAGGTATTTTAGTAATCTTTTTAAATCTCTTTTTCCTGCTGTTTTAGTTATCCAGGAATTGAATGATTTTATCTGAAAACATTTTATCTATTACATTTTGTTCTTGTTGTTACTGTTGTTGTTTTTAGCCACTCTTAGCAGTGCTCAGGACTTAATCCTCTTCTGGAGGGGCTCAGAGGACTGTATAGGATGCCGGGAATTGAGCCCTTTTTGGTCTTGTGCAAGACAAGTGCCTTGCCCACTGTACTATTTTCCTGACTCCTCTATTACATTCTCAGGGAAGATAGCTGAAAGTATAATAATTATGAAGCTTGCTAGAAATGTGGCTCTTAGAATTATTGTAACCAATAAAGACTGGAGCAGTAGCACAGCGGGTAGGATGTTTGCCTTGCATGCAGCTGACCCGGGTTTGATTCCTCCATCCCTCTTGGAGGGCCCGGCAAGCTACCAAGAGTATCCCGTCCACACAGTAGAGCCTGGCAAGGTCCCCGTGGAGCTTGCCAATATGCCCAATATGCCCATTCAATATGCCCAAAAGAGTAACAAGAAGTCTCACAATGGAGACGTTACTGGTCCTCACTCAAGCAAATCGATGAACAATGGAACGACAGTGCTAAAGTGCTACAGCTCCAAAATTAAATATTAAAAATGATCATGTTGTAGATAGAGATCTGCTAAAAATACTTTAAAAATGAACAAATTAATTAGCACAGCCATTCAGCTTTTAGGAATTTATCTTCTGCAAAGAATTAGAACTACACTAAGAAGTTTACTCAATGATTTATTTACAGTAGTATCAATTTGAAACTCATTTTCTGTTTGAAAAAAATCAGAAATGGCTATTGTTACCAATAGGGAATTATCAAGGAATTTATATTATAATCAATTGGTAGAAAAAGAAGTTTTCTAGAACCACATCATAGAAGAAAGTAAAACAAATATTGACTATGTGTGTAATTGCCAGTTTGTAAAAGTTTTAAAAATCAACAGAAGGACTCTCTGCTCCTAAAGACTTTGATTCCAGAGGTCTTCTAACCCATTTTGGCACCCAAAGCAGCTTCTTACAGCAATGCACTGGGACTGTGAGCTGGGCTACAACTCCGAGCTGCCCGGGGATGGATTTTTCCTCTCTACCTTGTTTTTCTGCATGGAAAATGGCAGCGGCAGCAATTTTCACGTGGAGAGAGCCACCTTCTAAGTAACCCAGAGGTATACTGCTTTTGCAGTTTGTGGCTCATAGGCAAGCATGGGAAGTGGGTGTTACCGGCAAGCCCTCTGCCCAGATAAATCCGGAGCTGCTGAGTGTGAAACGGACCTTCTGCTCCTAAAGACTTTGATTCCAGAGGTCTTCTAACCCATTTTGGCACCCAAAGCGGCTTCTTACAGAAATGCACTGGGACTGTAAGCTGAGTTATGCAATTTCTGGCAGAATTTTCCCTGGACTTTACACAGAATTCCAAAACCACACGGCTGTGTCAGTGGCCGCACAACTTAACATTTCTTAATTGTCAGCAATGTGAAACGGTTCCTTTTTAGTAGGTCTGACTTTGGGGGGGGGGAACTTCAAACAATAACAGTGAGTTTTTTGTTGAAATATTGAAGGTAATCAAAGTAGCAGCCATTTCTCTAGACTGTGAACTAAGCCATAGCCCCACGCTGGCCGAGAAGAGGAAATATTCCTCTTTCCCAGTTGTTTCCCATTTTCAGGGAGAAACGTGGCATGGCATCCACCATATTATGAGGCGCTGGAAGGGGGATGAGAAAAAAAAAGGAAAAGAAAAAAAAGAGTTATGTACTTGGAGCAGTGGGACTACATATCTCTTTATCCTAAGCAATGGAAAACTAATTATCAAATACTTCCTTGGTAGTAGGACTGTCTTTCTTGGGGGGAAACTCCAACAACAATAGTGAGTTTTGTGTTGAAATATGGAATGTAATCAAGGTAAAGAGAAAATGAAGTTAAATTCATCAGTTACGCAGTTGGAAGTGGGAGGGTGGGGGCGGGAGGTATACTGGGGTTTTTGGTGGTGCAATATGGGCACTGGTGAAGGGATGGGTGTTTGAATATTGTATAATTGAGACATAAGCCTGAGAACTTTGTAACTTTCCACATGGTGATTCAATAAAAAAAAATAAAAATCAACAGAAAAAAGAAAATGATAGGAAAATGTAATAATATTTAATTTTGGCTATAGGAAGGTTTTATTTTTCAAGTCGTTATGGACTTAATATGCTCAAAATTCATATGCTAAAGTCATATATTCCAAAGTAGTGAGATTTGGATAGGTTGCGCTAACTACATTAGGATCATGAGGATGGAGATCCATGATGGGATTTGTTCTAGGAAGATGGACCTCACTAAGAACCAATCTGCTGGCCTCCTTTTGTTGGTCTGCTCAGCCTGCAGAACATAGGAAACAAATGTAATTTCAGCCATTCTGTCTACAGTATTTTGTTAGGGCAGTTCAAGATGACCAAAAGTTTTACTCCTTAAAACTATATACTGATTTATAGGTGGAGCATAGACATATTTACATCATATTTTCTTTTGGGTGCTCCCAAGCAGTGTTCAGTGTTCTGGGCAGCTCCTTGTGATACTTGACCAATAAAATTGCTAGAATGATTTAAAGTGAGGCCCTGGTGTAATGCAGTATAAGGGACCACCAGAGGCACCCCAGTGGTGTTTGGTAATCACTGGGGTGAGGAAGTAATTACCTCTGGGACCTCTGGTGGTGCAACTTATGGTGTTGGGGTGGGTATGGGTATGCAATGCTGGGGATCAAATTGGGATCCTACAATGCACCCCATATGCGCTGTGTATCTCTGACCTATGTTATCTTCCCACCCCTTGATACTTGTTTTTCTTTCTTTTAAAAAATTTATTTGTTTTTATTGAACCACTGTGAATTACAAAATTACAAAGAAATTTATGATTGAATTTCAGGTGCATATTATTCCAACACCAATCCCTTCATCAGTGTCCTCCGTTTTCCTCCTGACCCCCAACCTGCCTCTGTGGCAGGCACTTTCCCCCTCCCCCACTATCCTAGTGTTCCCTTCTTCAACCTACCCTCTTTACCCCTGCCCCAACGGCAAGCTTCCTACTGAAGACCAGTTCTCCTGCTCTTCGTTTCTATTACCATTGGTGATTTGATATTACCCTATGAGATTTCTTTATACCCCACAAATGAGGACGCTCGTTCTGATTCTGTACCTCTCCCTCTGGCCAATTTCACTCAATATGATCACCCACTATGCGGCAAATTGCATGACTTTATCTTTTCTTAAGGCTGTGTAGTGTTCCATTGTGTGTATGTATCATAGTTTCTTTATCCAGTCATCTGTTCATGGGCATGTTGATTGTTTCCACATTTTGGTTATTGTATATAATGCTGCAATGAATATAGGAGTGCAGATGTCTTTTTGTTTTACATAATAGATGTGATTTTCTTGGCAAGTTCATTTTGGGATTACACCTGGAAGTGCTTGGGGGCATATTCCTAGTTCTGTGCTCAGGGATTGATCCCAGTATTGCTCAGGGGACTATGTTGTTCTCAGGAGAGCAAATCCAGACCTCCTGCATGCAAACTATGCATTTAGCATGTTTGAGCTCTTTTCCAAGCCCTTAAACATGTTTTGCAATTGTTTACGATTTTTCAAATGAATAAGCTTTATTATAGAGCAGTTTTAACTCACAGAAAAACTGTGTAGAAATTACAGAAGTTTCCTGTCTGTTCCTTGCCCCCATATATGCACATCCTCCCCCAGTGGATGGTGGAGTGGAACTACACCCCAAAGTGCAACAGTTTTAAAAATCCGAGCATCTGTTTTTAAGAAAGGAACTTCACGTCAGTTTTTGAGTCGCCAGCTACCAGCTGGGTTATTTTTGTGTGTGAAACTAATTAGTCTTGTTTTAGGTATATAAATCTGGATTTCAAAAACACCAACCCTGTACTCTTACTTGCTCTTCAAAGTAGACACAGATTAATCCAATCAAACGAAGTGATCAAGCAAAGTTGATATGTAATATCACTGTATGCATCTATATCTAAAGCGAAGAGGAATTTTGTCACTTAATTATTCTGAATTGCCTAGGACTGATACTCTTTCTCTGTTGAGTGAAATGAAATTCTCCTTCTGGGAATGGGATGGTTTGTAATCATATCCATGTCATTATTTCCTTCTATGATCTAATAGCCCAGCACAAGAGCCCAGCTTTTCTTTAAATGTGACTTTTAGGATTGTTTCTGCAGTCAGAACTGCTTAATCTAATTCAATTTATAAAACTTAGATGTACTTACATTGTTATAAAAGGATTTACAGACTGATTAACTTATTTTGCCAAAATTAATTTTCTCACAATTTTGGAGACTAGAGTTTGGCGCCAGGCTTCAATATGCCAAAAGCAATAACAAGTCTCAGAATGGAGGTGTTACTAGTTCCCGCTCCAACAAATCCATGAGCAATGGGATGACAGTGATACAGTGATACAGAATTTGAGGCCAAGATGTTATCAAGATTGATTTCTTCTGAGACCACTCCCCTTGGCTTATCTACGGCATGTTCCTATGTTTTCATGTGATTTTCCCTTTTTTGTGTATCTGTGTTTCTCTTTTTCTAAGAATGTTAATTATATAAGATTAGTACCCACCCATTAATCTTATTAAAACTCATTTGTATCATTAGAGCCCCATCTGTAACATTCTGGTGCTCTTGGAGTCAGAAGTTTTACAAAAATATTATGAGTGGCAACATGAGTGAGAGCCATTACTTCTGTCTCATGCTCTCACATTTCTCACATTTCTCACACTGTTTCTGCCCTGTGATTGCATCTGACTCTGTCTGTTGCTCTGATGTTATTCCCTGCACTGGGCCTGAACACCTTGTCAAGCATTCTGCTCCTTGAAATACCCTTCTAGATTTCTGCTCTCATTGGGAACATTTTGTTTTATCTTAGGAGGATAGGCACCTCTAAAATGAAAATTAAACCTCATTAAAGGCTTTCTCAAAATGTTGCTGGTGTGAATATACACAAGAAGAGGTCCCTTGAGAACAGAGTTATGTGTTCCTGGAAAGGCTACAACGAGGGATCCCACCATATCGGGGGGATTTAGAGTACGGTGTAGTGTGGGAAGGGCATACACAACTGTATGATGCACACTGGAGAGGTATACCTGTATGAATCACCTCACCATAAAAGCAGGCCTTTCTAGGACAGAAGGAAAAAACACCCAAACCCCATGGTCCATGTGAGGTAGATCTTTCTGGGTGAATTTAGGTCAGGACACCTCAAAGGTAGGATTAAGGCAAAGGAAACAAGACCCCCAAAGTAAAGCCACCAAAAAATGAAGGCAGACGAGCCTTAAATTTAGGTCCTATGAAAGATCCAGGGCACTAAGAAGTTTCCCTGCATTTCCCCAAACTTCACAGGTCTCCCCAATCTCCCAGTATCTCGTTAGGGTGGCATGAGAAAACACTAGGTGGATAGAGGTGGAAATTTTAATTAAGAAAGATCTGTGCGTTTAGCTAAGGCTGGAAAGCTCCACCCATAGCTGCTAAGGGTACTACGGGGTAGGAGTCTCCGTAGCACTGAAGACCTCTTCTCAGTAAGGCAAGTGGATGATTAAGCCACTAGGTGCCCAACAGCATGTGCATGGATAAAACATTACCTCTATACACAGTGGACTACTACTCAGCTATGAGAACAGATGAAATCACGCAGTTTGTTGCAATGTGGATAGTAATGGGGGAAATCATGATAAGTGAAATGAGTCAGAAAGAATAAAGACAAATGCCAGATGATCTCATTAATTTGTGGAATATAGAGAAACAAAGTCAGAGATTTGGCAATCTCCAATGGTAACTATCCTGAGATACTGTCAATAGGATGGTGATCTAAGGCAGGGAGAAGTTTAGGATAAAGCGGAGGGATCTAGTGATGGGCAAGGCACAGGAGTACTGCAAGTATAAAATAATAGTACTGATGTTATAAAAAATGGATTCATTATTTTTTAAAAAAGAATATGACCTCATT
This sequence comes from Sorex araneus, assembly GCF_027595985.1. Classification (NCBI taxonomy): domain Eukaryota; kingdom Metazoa; phylum Chordata; class Mammalia; order Eulipotyphla; family Soricidae; genus Sorex; species Sorex araneus. The sequence continues at coordinate 138,280,652 of NC_073304.1, read as the reverse complement.
TATTACTATATATGTGAAAATAAATCATATAGGGCATGAAAGAATAAATCATCTCTTCTTTAATCTGTTTATATCTCTACATTTATTTGCATCAGACTTCCATGCCCCCAATCCCTCCTCACTGCCAGTCAGACACACACCCTTTATATTCTGAGCATGAGCATCTTTTAAATACTGCAAATTTTTCATGGAACATACTTAGAAATATTTTTCACTGTGCTTTATTCTCCCCATTTCACCTTTTGAAATTTACCACTTTCGATTTCCTTACCCAACATTCTTCAACTACTACTTATTTGCCTCAGATATTTGATCAAATATCAATCTAGATATACTTCTAATGGCAACTTTTAGGTCTGATTGCTATTTAAATCAATAGGCTTTGAATAAAAGATGTTATGTTCCATAATAGCCTCATCCAATTAGTCATAGGAATTAAGAACAAAAACTGAAGTTCCCCTTTGAGAGATGAATCCCACCTTCACACTACCTTCAAATTTAAGGTTGCACCATCAACGATTACAGGAATTTCCAACCTAATGGTACTTCCTATATCTAGAGTTGATGAGCCCCTCCAACTACATGAGACAATTTCTTAAAACAAAGCTCTCATTCTAGTAGGTACTGATCCACCTGTTCTAGTTTCTCTGGAGAACCTTCAGATTGTGAATGCAGCCTCCTCCATTAGAGTAAGGACAAAGGTGTTGGGCAGTCCTACCAGCCATGAAACAAAGCAGATGGGTTTCACAGCCTGGCACGCTCTAATTGACAAAACCAAAATATGGCTGCAAGTTAATGTTAAAAGTATTGCAGCAACTGCTCCATTTTTCTTTCTCCAAATGTCCCTCAGGAGTTTGGCTTTCTATTTGAAGCTAAAACCCCTGGAACACTATTTAGTACATTTCTTAAAAAGCATCTGACACATTCTAGGTGTTAAAGAAAAGGTTAATTTCCTTTAAAAAATTCTGTGCAGAGATGGCTTTTCTAGTTGCATGGAGGCTGCATCTAATTTCACCATTTATCTTCAACATTCTTCCTCCTGCCTTGGAAGCTCTTTCATTTAACATTAGCATTTGATTAACCTTTTATTCAAGAGACATCTGGGTTTTGTTATACACTATTATGCTGATTCTGACTTGTTTTTATGGCTGTCGGTTTTCAAGTAGCCACATGTGCCAGGCTACTTTTATTGCAAATTTTGCCAATGAGCTCCAGGCAGAGCACATCCCTCATTTTGCCAAGCTTATTCTGTGGAGAGAACAGGAATAAGCAAGAATACCAAGATTTATTTACATACAAAATTATTTAGGGGGAATCTTGGCTAATTTTCTTTAACTAACATTTGTACATTTTCTACAGACCTTAAAATTATATTTCTTATCAATTATATTTGTGTAAAAGACAATTTAACTGAAAAGCAACTGACGATTAATCTGTAGTTACTGTTACCTGGTATATTTTCCCTTTGTCTTTCAATAGGAAGATTTTATTTTTCAAGTGTTCTCTGGGCCGTTAGTGTCAGGGTTTAGACTTTGCAGTCTACGAAGAGAGGAAAATTACTCTCCTAATTCTTCTGTGATAGTGATGGGTAACTGTTACCTGAGAGATCGGCCAGGATTTGTTCTAGGCTTTAACATTTTCTTAAAGTTTTATGTAAAAATCATTGTTTTTGTGGAACCACTCTGCTATTGTATGAATGAGGCATCAAAATACACTCTCTAGGGGTTGACTGTGAAGTAATTATGGTGGCAATAAGTATGTAGAGTAGCAAAAATCAAGAATTGCTTTCATAGGTAGCAATGAAACAATAATATATCATTGTCAATAATAACATGCAACACCTTAGAGTTGACTAAACACGCAGGCAGCTCCAAGAGATTGGGTGAGTCCAGTAAGTTAAGAAGGAACTGGGGAGGTGAGGCAGGGTGATGATAATAGAGTCAGCAGGGTGCTTCCCTTGTACATGGCTGACCTGGGTTCAATCCCTAAGGCCCCATATGATCCCTTGAGTCTGCCAGGAGGATTCCTAGTGCAGAGTCATGAATAAGCCTTGAGCACCACCAGGTGTGGCCCCAAAACAAAACAGAATGAAAATAAGGAACCAGAAACAGCAGAACGATAGTACAGAGGATAGGATGTTTGCCTTGTATGTGGTTGACCTGAGTTTGATTCCTTGTACCCACATATTCCCCCAAACCTTGCCAGGAGTGATCCCTGAGTGCAAAGTCAAAACAACAAAAATGAAAGCAACTAGAGGCCAGAACTAATGCCACTGAAGATCTGGATGTATTTTCACTTTTTATACTGTTCACTTTGTATTCCTCTGTCTCATGGGAAAAACTGGGCCCTAGAGGCTCCCCCAAAGTAGGTACCATGATAACTTTCTGGATCATTTCATACAGTACTCAGGAGGATGCAGGAAATTTGTGAATTTCCACTCAGCTGAGATGGTGACAGTGGAAATGGAGTTGATAATGTAGAAGATACAAGATATCCAGGGCTTGGTAGATATTATCAAAGATCTAGATATCAGTGGTAAATACTAATGGAGTCACATACACTAGACATGGGAAAAGGGAATTTCAACTTTGGATCTTGCAATGATAAACTGGGTCAACTCAAGAAAGAAAACTGTGAGGATCATTTTGTTCATTTGTGCCCATAAAGGGTATCTCAAGTAGACAGAATGTTGATAAGTAAATTCTACTCCAGCTGATTCTAGTCTTGGTCAGGGCTTCTTAAATCATTTTTCCACTTAAGACTTCCTAGTTATCCTCCCATTCAACTCCCCTTCTCCCAAACTCAATTTTGTGTATCAGTTCTCTGGTGCTACCTTTGGCCTTTTTTTGACTTTTGGCTCTTTACTGCTGCATTACTGTATATCTTTAAGTCCTACTATGAGTGAGATCATTCTGTATCTATCCCTTTCCTTCTGACTGATTCACCTAGGAAATGTTCATGTCAACAGAGTATATAAGTATATAAAAAGGTACATAAATAATTTATTTATAATAAATCATTAAAAATTTACTGCTTTATGTAACTTCATGAGTGAAGTCCCACAGAACCCAGGTAATGCAGAACTTTGTGACCTTAGACTCTGGGCTCCAGGGAACCCGGGAGCAGAGATCCTCTGCCTGCTTCCTCCAGTCTCCTGTGACCCAGGGGCCACGCCAGCTCCAGATAATCTCCTCATCGGCCACCATCCAGAACTCATGGTTGCTTCTCCCAGAAGGGAACACAAAATGAGATCCCTATAACCATGCCACCAGACTCCGTGCCAGGCTGTTTTCACTTGAGGCGCCCTAGAGGGGGCAACTGAGAGTCCTCCCAAGGGACCCAGACCCAGCAGCCAACCTCCACAACCCAACTACTGCCATGCTCCAGGCAGCTTTCTACGCACTCCGACCACGCCTCACATATGAGTGAACATATTCCTGGACCACGCGGTCACCTTTATGGCCATGCAACATATCATAAGACACTCCCTACTCATTTTCCATAATTACCACATCATATTTGATGGGGTTCAGACAGTAGACAACAAATCATAGAGGTAAATATATATATGCCCAACTGGGAACACCTGCAGCGATTAGAGGCTGCCCCCCCAAAGCCTTCATCCCTCTCAGAGAACCTGGCAAGCTACCAAGAATATCCCGCCCACACGGCAGAGCCTGGCAAGCTACTTGTGGCACACTTGATATGCCAAAAACAGTTAACAATGACTATTCTCATTCCCCTGAAAGAGCCCCCAATATGCCATCAGGCTACACTAGCACGCGACAAGTCTAATAGAGACATTACTGGTGCCCGCTCGAGCAAATCAATGAACAATGGGATCACAGTGACACAGTGATGTAACTTCATATTCTAGTTACATGGCCCTAGGTGGGATAGCAACTCACAGTTTAAGAAGCTAAATTACATCTCAAAGAGCCAGACTGGTAGGTTGGAGGCAAATGGGAAAGGGGGAGGCCTTGATGGAGGCAGTGGACACTGGTGAAGGGACTGATGTTGAGGCTATGCCTGGAACGAAATCATGGAGAACTTTGTAATTTCACAGAGATTAAAAAATTCTTTCTTAAAATAAGAAGCTAGGGTAGAGGTATGCAATTTAGATGGGGAAAGGAATCAATTTCAAATGACTACTCAAAATGCCCAAAAAGGCACCCCAGAGAAGGGCGGGTGAGAACCCAGCCCTGGCAGCCAAAAACCTCCACAACCCAACCTCTGCCACGCTCAAGGCTGCTCCCTACACTTTTGGGCCGAGTCTCACCTACGAGTGAACATATTCCTGGACACATCATAAGACACTCTCTACCCATTCTCCATAACTACCACACCATATTTGATGAGGTTCAGATATAGGCAACAAATAATAGAGGGAAATATATATATGCATATATGCATATTTTTGAATTGGAGCGTTAGCACAGCAGTTAGGGTATTTGTCTTGCATGCAGCCAACCCGGGTTCGATTCCTCTGTCCCTCTCAGAGAGCCTGGCTAGCTACCGAGAGCATCCTGCTGCATGGCAGAGCCTGGCAAGCTATCCGTGGTGTATTCGATATGCCAAAAACAGTAACAAGAAGTCCCACATGGAGACATTACTGGTGCCCACTCGAGCAAATGATGAACAACAGGACAACAGTGCTACAGTGCTACAAATTTCCTACAGAGTTTAGCATTGAATTATTGTCTTAGCTCTTTATCTTTCTCCCTCCCTCCCTCCCTCCTTACCTACCCTCCCTCCTTGCCTTCCCTTCCTTCCTTCCTTCCTTCCTTCCTTCCTTCCTTCCTTCCTTCCTTCCTTCCTTCCTTCCTTCCTTCCTTCCTTCCTTCCTTCCTTCCTTCCTTCCTGTTTCTTTCTCTTTTTTCCCCTTTCCTTTTCCTTTTTGCGTAGCATCTTGAGAGAAGGTATCAACTTCCTCACAGAAGAGCTCAATGGGAACAGGGTCCACAGTACATGTTTTGGCCAATAGTTATCTGGGCTATTCAGCGGGTCTGCAATCTTAACCATCCTTCAGGAAAGTCACTTGATAGTGCCCAAATTTTCCCCCAGAAAAAGAAGAGAAAAACTAACTTCAAGTCATTAGATAATTTATTCATACAAGATTCACTTAGACTCATAGTCCCTAGTCTATATAACAAAGAAGAAAAAGACAAAAGGTCTTCATTAAAAAAATGTCTTTGAATAATGCTTTATTTCACAGCATGCATGCCCTTTCAAAGAAAATATTTGAAGTAATGAGTCTCCTTTGCTTGTCCATTCAACATTTCTTAAAGAAAACAATCTTTAATTATGTTTGACTCTTTATGATTATTTTTGAGATTTTATTTTTATCCTGATTCATCAAATTTGAGGTATTATATTGGCATGAGTTTATTTGTATTTCATACAATAATGGAACACTTGTTTTCTTTCCTTGATTATGAACTTGGAAAAGAACAGGCCATAAGCTTAAGACAATTTTCAGGTCAAAACAATCACAATAAATGACATAAATGGATGTTGTATATTTAGAGTTATACAGGAATTGGCACAAATAGCAGGGTGAGTTATCCCCATCTCATTTCTTCAAGTCCTTAGATACTACAAAATGGTAGAAAGATAGGCATGTAATTTTAAATCTTTAAATGCTTTGGAGAACAAGAAAATGTCATCTCAGCAAAACATATGCTAGGAGAATATCTGAAGTAACATTTCATTAAAAAGTCAAAATAATTGAGAATGTTAAAGATGATGAATACCTTAAAAATTTTATGCTTGGAATTGGAAATCTCAAAGTTTGAGAATAGATATAAATATAGGACAATTGTCCCATTTTTAAACCTTTTTCATCATCGTAGGAATAGTCAGCTGGGAAAATGAGATTCCCTTACAATTTCTAGAGAATGTCTCTGTTCTCACACAGGAGCAATGAACATAGGAGTTAGGTTCCAACAGGGAACAGTCAGTATGCTAAAAGGTATGTAATAAAGCTCTTTCTGGGATAGAAAGACATCATTTTTGAAGAACATATGTTAATTGAGCAAAATAGTTAGAGTGAAGATAAACATTAACATAGGCATTGATAAACTCAGAGCAAGAATTCTGTACTTGTATACCTGAGTGAGGCATTCTTTGAGACAGTCTCAGTATTGCCATGAGAATATAGGAATAATACTTTAGGTGGAACATATTTGGATAAACCACCAACATGATGGATCCTGACCTCACTAAGATTTGTTTCCCAAGTAAGGGTCAGGGAACTGACCTTAAAATTCATTGTTTATTCTTCTGGACCTCAGTCTTCATCAGGATCAGGGAAAGTGTCTAGGTAAGATGAAAGTTCCCGAAGGGCTGAAACTTGGTGAGGCACCAAATCAGATATGTGTGAAGTGGCAATTGCTTTGCACAGGGGGACAAAGCGGTTGTTATTAAAATAAGCCTAGGGTTTTTCCAGTCAATATAAATGGCAAATTAACTGAGGAAGAATATAACATATCTGTTCTAGCTCCAAATAGAGGTCCTTGAAAATAAATGTTACCAGGGCCATTTCACATTCAGGGACAAATATTTACTCTTAAAAGGAACATAAAAGGAAGTCTCTAGGGAAAAGAGGGAGAAGGCAGAAAATAATATTTAGCTACAAGTTTTTTGCTATGACTTGTTAAGCAAGTGGGCAAGTGAAAATACAGTAAAGGCAGAAAGGGATAATTTGGTGAGGCTAGTAATAGAAAATTATAACAACTGATTTTTACAGTAAGCAGCATTTGCAAAATATTCATTTGGAAGTTTATTATTTCTTATATTTGCAAGTGTGATCATCTAGTAGTTAGGAAGACTAATGTGATATAGAGACAAGCAACATGTGATTTAAAAAACTATCAATAGATTAGTTGATAAATAATAATATATACATATTGTACATATTGACTCAATTGATTTTATTTAATGATTTAATTTATTGAGGACTTATATATGGTAGGTACCTTATTGGACCTGAGAATACGTAAGTAGTCACCTAATACCTTTTATGAGGCCCAATGAAGTGCAGAAGATGTGTAAATAAAAACATTATAGACCCTTAACTCTTCGTTAAATACGATTAGTTTTATACAGGTGCTTACTTCTGCTTTCTCCATAAATTTCACTAAAATGAGTAAGGAAATTAAAAAAGAAAACCCATTAAGAAGTAAAATGGGATTAGACATCTAGCAGATGAATGATGTGAACAGAAAATTAAAAGATGGAAAATGAATTGGCAAGCTATAATTGAATTTTTAAAACTAAGGAAATGAATTCATTAAAATCTCAGGATATAAAAGCAGCATCCCCAAATTAGTTGTGTATTTGAAAAATAATTTAAGAAAATAATCCCATTTATGCAAATAGCATTAAAAAAGAAAATGCTTAGTAGTAAACTTAACCAAGGAATTACAACCACAAAACATTGATGAAATAAATTAAATAACACAAATTAATAGAAAGACATTGCATGTTTGGGCTGGAGACAGTACAGGAGTTTTGGGGCTTGCCTTGCCTGCAGCTGACCCTAATCTGATCCAGGCTGACACTGCATATCCCCTGAGTGCCTGCAGGGGTCACTCCTGAGCACAGACACAGAAATAGTCCCAGAACACAGCCAGGTGTGACCTAACACCATCCCCTTCTCACTAATAAAGACATACAGTATTCATCCTGTTTATGATACCTGCTAAAATGTGACTACTAGCCAAAGCAATAAACAGATTCAATGTAATTCCTATCAAAATCCCATTGTCACCTTTTTGTTCCCTGGAAATAGAAGAAACAATCTTAGAGTTCATGTGGAATTGCAAAGGATTCTGAATAGTCAAAACATTTTTTTTTGTTTTTTGGGTCACACCCGGAGATCCATAGGGGTTACTCCTAGTTTTGCACCCAGGAATTACTCCTGGTGGTGCTTGGGGGACCATATGGGATGCTGGGAATCGAACCTGGGTCAACCGCGTACAAGGCAAATGCCCTATCTGCTGTGCTATTGCTCCAGCCCCTCAAAACATTTTTAAGGGGAAAAACAAAGCTTAACGCCTTCCTTATTTAAAAACATATTAATAATACTGCACTATACACTTTAAATTTATTAACAGAGAAGATGTGGTATGTGTCATTTACCACACAAGAAAAGCCATTAAGTTAGCTAAACTGAGAAACTGATATATAAGTGGATGTCAATGGAGAAGACAAGAGAACGAAAACTGATTTAGAGTTCTGCATCCTAAGGACCCAAAAGTTGTGATGTGTACCAGGCAGACAAGAAAACCTGAGTAAAGAGCAAGTAAGATTACTAGACATTTAACCCGTTGTTTCCATGTTGGGGACAACAAGCACAAAAGGGATTGAAAGAGGTGACATATTAAAGGAGGGGTAAATAGAATGGTCTCACCACTGTACAATGGCAGTCCCTTCTCTTGAGTAGGTACCAGAACCCAGAAAGCCAGGCTTTTCTCTCCAGATTTGAGGTGGGTATATTTCTTTTCAGAAAATTGATATTCTCAGTCATAATATCTAAAATTATTTGTAGATATCCAAATGAATGGCTGTGCATGCATTCATGCATTTAGAGTATGAATCCATTTTTATTTCTTTATTTTTGGAGGTTACACAGGCAGTGCCCAGGGAACACACCCCGTGGTGTTTAGGGGAACATGCAATGCAGAGGGTCAACGTCGGTTTTCTTGCAAGCAAAGTGCTCCAGTCCTTTGAACCATGCCCCAGGTCCATAATTCAAAAGTTAAATATAAAACAAGTATTATGAAAAATCAAGTACATGAGAGAATATTCTAAAAAACTTACAGTAAATGAACAATAAAAAACAAAAATAACAAACTCAGAGAAAAGAGTAAGTATATGGAACAATACATTGAAGAACTAGAACAAACATACTATAGAAGAGGATGGACATTGCATAAAAGAAACAAGAAGAGACTGTCATATAAAATAATAAGATTTTTTGTATGAAATATAAATATAAATATAAAGTATAAATATATTTACATGTATTTATACATGCATCTATGTATAAATATGAGTATGTATATAGGTCACATCACATCACATCACATCACTGTCATCCATTGCTCATCGATTTGTTCGAGCAGGCATCAGTAGCATCTCTCATTGTGAGACCTATTGTTACTGTTTCTGGCATATCCAATACGCCACGGGGAGCTTGCCAGGCTCTGCCATGGGGGCGTGATACTCTTGGTAACTTGCCAGGCTCTCCGAGAGGGGTGGAGGAATCAAACACGGGTCGGCCATGTGAAAGGCGAACGCCCTACCCCTATGCTATCGCTCCAGCCCACGTATATAGGTACTTTTCAAAATATAAGTAATACATAAAGCAAAAAAGAAGAAAACTATATTAGATCCATCCTAAAACATCATTTAAGTGATAGGTCCTCCGAAAATAGACGGGAAAAAGAAGTTATGAAAGTAATGTGAAGCACATGTCTCTTAACTGAAGGAGTTCATCAAATAACAACAGAATAGACACAAAAAACTCTTCCAAACAACATAACACTGCATACACACACAAACACACCCACCAAGTTATGATCACTCTCAGTGGCACCAAAGAGGCAATGATAATGAATGGAGCAATTCTTCTAAAATTTGAATGTGTTTATCTGTTGATTTTAAATTTAATAATCTAAAACTGGTCAAATGATCAGATTAAATGTAGGTTTTTTTTTCTTTTTTGGTCACACCCGGCGATGCACAGGGGTTATTCATGGCTTTGCACTCAGGAATTACTCCTGGCAGTGCTCTGGGGACCATATGGGATGCTGGGAATCGAACCCCGGTCGGCTGCGTGCAAGGCAAAGGCCCTACCTGCTATGCTATTGCTCAAGCCCCTGAAAATAGAGTTTTAAAAAATCACTTCCTGGGGCCAGAGCGATAGCACAGCGGGTAGGGCGTTTGCCTTGCACGCGGCCGACCGGGGTTCGATTCCCAGCATCCCATATGGTCCCCTGAGCACTGCCAGGAGTAATTCCTGAGTGCAAAGCCAGGAGTAACCCCTGAGCATCACTGGGTGTGACCCAAAACGAAAAAAAAATCATTTCCTAGGGGTAATTAACCATCATTGATGGGAATAAGCTGAAGGCTAGAAGCATAAAAAATTCAGGAAAGTAAGTTCTAAAACTGAGTAGCAAAAGAGAAGCTCCTATGACAAGGGTGAAGGAAGTCCCAGGGTAAGAAGTATGAGCTGGGGTCTAGAGACATAATACAGTGGGCAGGGTGGCTTGCCTTGCATGTGGCTGACTGAGTTGGCCAGGATTGATACCTGCATGCAGAGACAGGACTAAGCCCTGAGCACTGTGGGGTATGGCCACATAGCAAAATAAAACAAACAAGAAAGGAAGTTTGAGTTGTGCCAGTGAGCAGCCTCCACATAATGAAGCCAACATGTGGTAGCTCTGGAATGAATGGGCCAAGTAAATGAAGGAACTGATCATCGATCAGATTAGTTTCTACACTAGGAAAACATAGAAAACTATTAGACTAATTGACAGTTTAGGAAGAATATTAGACATAAGTTATTGGAAACCAAGCAAATGAAAGCCAAGACAATCATTAGCTTGGGTGGGAACAAGAGGGACATTTGAGAAAGGAAATACTGGTATCATAAGTGGCCCAATTGTGAATAAGACTTACTCATAATGTTGTAAGTTAATTTTATTAATTTGCCTCATATTGTGATCTAACTCTATTTTTAAAGGCTGAGAGAAATATAAAATAATGTATGTACCTGTTGCATTTGAGAAAGGTAAATTTTTATCTTTCAGAAATTTTAATGGACATCTGTAATGAAAAATTCAGCATATTTAATTATACATATAATATTTTAAAATGTAGGAGTTAAATGGTATAAAGAATAAATGAATACTTCTAAGAACTGAGATGAGAGAACTGGGGCAAACCATTATTATTTTAATAATAAGCCTTGAACTTAGCATAAAAACCAAAACCAAAACGTATATAATTAGTGTCAGAGATGTGGCTGTAGGGAATTCTTGCTTTATATGTAAGACTCTGGGTTCAATTCCCAGCCATGCAAGACAAAAATGAACAACCTCCTCCCTGTACTAATTTCACAAAATGACAGTAAAAACAAAATAAGCTTCTTGTAAGTAAATGTTAATCTGTTTATTATTTCTAAGATTCATAGAGGATAACTATGAACAAAACTGCCAACATATAAATGCTCCTTTTCATGGGTTAGCTATCCACCACTATCCCTATCTAACCTCGATGTAAAATACATTTGCCCTGTGGTTATCTACTGCTGCAAAATAAACAACCCCAAAGCTGGCAACTTGAAACAGCCATTGTAACTGCCTCAAGATTGCATTCTTCAGAAGCACAGAAGAGACTTGGTGGAATAGTATCCAGGCAGCAGCAATTAATGTGTCCAGGACTAAAGATCGGCCCCCAGTTTGACTTCTTCAGTCATGTATCTGGTATCTGGTTATGTCTTTGGATCCTCTCTTCCCAGCATGTTTTTTCAGCCTCCAGACAGAAGCTGTTTTCAGGGTAGCAACATTTCATGCTCAGTGGTTGACTTCCAAGAGGCTTGAGTGGAAGTTGCTCCGTTAATAAAGTCTGTTCCCAGAATTGGCTCACTCCCACTACTGAATCACTCCCACCCCATTCCACTGGACTAAAAGTCACAGAGCCTGCTCAGATTCAAGGAAATAGAGAAAACAAAAGCTCCAGTTATGGCTAGGTTACTTTTAAAAGAGCACATGTGACAAGAGATGTTCCAAGCACTTGGAAAAAACTAGTGCTTCCAGCTTGGTAAGACTGCCCTATTCTTTCTTATTAGCAGGAGACAGTATGGTAATAATCACTGCCAATATAATTAAAACCACAAATGTCAAGGTTATGGGAAATTCTCAGTCCCAAGGAATCATCCATATTTTTTTCATATAATATCTAATTTTCTAATGGAAAATAAGGGTTTAGACCCAGAAATTTGGCTCAGTCTAAAGAACATGCCTTGCATGTGTGAAGCCCCATGTTTGGCCCCCAGACCTGGGGGTATATTGATTATGGTAGCATAATCTAGGTAATTTAAATGAGTATTTTTTATTATTTCCAACATTCTGGTAGGACAGGCAAGGATTCCAATACAAATCTAGTTTGGGGAATATTTTTAAATATATAAAACATTTTCAAAAAGTAGAGAAAGGCAAGGAAACTAATAGAGATTTAAGTGGGGGAAAATACACAGAAAGTACACGGCACCTCACTTTTAAAAAAAATGTATTTGTGAATGTAATATATACTGTAGGGGCCAGAGAGATAGCACAATAGGTAAGGTGTGTGCCCTGTACATGGCCAAGCTCAATCCCTGAGCACTCCTAGGAGTGATCCTTGAGCACAAGAGTAACTCCTGAGCATCGTTGGGTGTGGTTCAAAAACAAACAAAAAGTACTTTAAAGGAGAAATCGCTCTACGATATTTGATATCTTGGGTATTTTATTTTGCAAGTACTTGTGATTTTATTATGATCCCATGACAGAGATTAAATATTAAGGCAGCTAATTGTTGGACATTTTGACTAATATTGTATCTTAATCATAAAGATAATAAATAGAGGCAATCGTGAAGGTTATGAAATTTACCATGTCACAAATAAATAGCAAAGAAAACATTTTTTGAGCATTCTGTTATAAGTCAGATGATAGCTAAGGAGAATAAATCCTGATCTGAATTACTTCTGATATCTTGACCCACCCATTTCAAAGTAATCACCTTACAGTCTAGAAAATTTTGGTTTGGTTTATTCTTGAGTGCCACTTGGGTATTCTCCTGATTTGCAGTTACTCATTGATTTTGGATTTCTGATTAAAAGTTTTCATGATTGAGCATCAACAAGTTGCAGATGTGTGGACAAATTATCAACTGAGTCCAAATTGCCTCAAAGGTCAGAATGAAAACTGGAAGATCTGGTCATGTGAGTGGCTGAATCAGATTGCTCTTTGGCAAATAAAGTGATTGCTCAGAAAACAGTGTACACAAACAAATCAACAAGATTCAAAGTGATGAAATTGAGCCACAAAAATACCATCTTCAAATAGCATCTGTGGTGAGACTATTTTTCATTTATCTTGAATGGTGTTTTGGGAATTTTGCATGTTTTATATTTCCATTTTAATTTGGGACCAGTGTGAGATTCTCCTTAGAGTTTATATGAATAGATTTTTATTATCCTGAAGAAAAGGTTCCGAGATTTATCATTTTCTTCTGTCCCATTAAAACATTTTTAAAATTAAGAATTGTTTGAAGATATTGATGCTGATCAAAATCATAGATTAACAAGAAGCTGGGAAGGAGGTTGATTCAGTATCCAATAAAGTCTTGGCAGGTCATTATGAACTATAAGATGAACAATTTTAAAAAGTAAACCAAAGTCCTGACTATTTTCTAAGGCTGAATTAATTAAGAGAATATTTAAGAAGAACTTAGAAGTTCTGACTAATTGTAGTGTGAACATTATACAATAAGACATAACTTTAAAAATGTTAAAATAATCTCCTGGAGTGTTAACAAAATAACAGCTTTCAAAGCATGCAGAGAACCCAGAGCTACTCAGCACCTTAGGTCTTTGCATACTTAGGTCTCAGACAATGTTAAGCAGAGTGTGAGATGGAAGGCACAGGAAATGAGAACCGCATTTAATAAAATCAGCTGAAAGACCACAAAGGTTTACTCTTAAGAAGGCCCAAGGGTGTAAAAATCTGTCTTCAGATATTTGAAGGATTCTCACATGGAGGATGAACTTATTTGGCCCTAGGAAGAAGAACCTAGATTATATAGCAACTCTTTAAGGTAGTGCATTTGAGGTCACCTAAATAAGGAACTTTCAAGTGAATTATATTAGAAAATAGTACAGTCATAGGCTAGTCATTGAGGTGGCTTGTCGGCTTCTGGGTATTGCTGGGGAAGTTGTAGAGCAGGGACTGCAAAATGGTGACCATGGAAAAATTTGTCCTAATTACTTTCTTCATTCTGTTTTATGTCCACACCCAGTAATGCTTAGGGCTTATTCTTGGCTCTCTGCTCATGGATACTCCTGGCTCTGTGCTCAGAGTAGTCCTGGAGGTACTTGGGTGACCATATGTGGCACCTGAGATAGAACTGGGTTGGCCATTTTCAGGCGAGCTCCTTAACCCCTTATTAAATCTCTTGCCCGCATGCCTGGCTGTCTTCCCTGGGGCCCCTCGGAGGGAATGGGCTCCAGTTTCCCTCCCCACCCTGAGCAGAGCTCCTGGCAGCCATAGACCACCTGAGCCTAGCTACAGCCATGCTCGAGGCCCCTCTCCACACGTTTGGACAGGCCTCATGCATGAAGGTACCAGCAGAGGAACCCAGGTGTGTGTGATCCCATCAGCAGCCAACATCCAGAGAGAGACTTAAAAGCAAGCTCTCAGAAGTGATATCTTGTAGCCTATTTCTCCCTCTGGGAGAAACTGGCAATCTTCTGAGAGTTTCCTGCCCAATGGGACAACCTTGCAAACTTCCCATGGTGTATTCATATGCTAAATCCAGTTACAAGTTGGATCTCATTCCTCTGACCCTGAAAGAGCCCCCAGTGCGACATCGTTGTGAGGGCCGGGTCGAGATAGACTTCTAAGATCTCAGGGAAAGGACGAAATGAAAGGTTACTGAGCCCACCCGAGAAATCGGTGATTAACGGGATTTCGTGATCGTGATATCTCACTATCACTATCATCCCGTTGATCCTCGATTTGCTCGAGTGGGCCCAGTAACATCTCCATTCATTCTAGCCCTGAGATTTTAGCAGCCTCTCTTTACTTGTCCTTCTCAATGGTGCCATATTAGAGGCTCTTTCAGGGGAATGAAACCCATCACTGTTACTGTATTTGGCATATGAATACACCATGGGAAGCTTGCCAGGCTCTCCTGTGCCTGATAGATAATTGCTAGAGTCCCTTTCCACACAGTAAGTTTGGGTTGCTTTTCTTTTCTTCTGTTCTTTGGAAAGGATTTCTCATATCTTTTCCTCCAGTTGTCCTTGCAAACTAACATCCATTCGGCAATTCTGAATATGGACTGGGCTGCCCTCCCTCATCAATTGGAATGGAAAATGGAAAATTGTTTTGTCTTACCTGCTTTCTTTCAGGTAATCAGTTCTTAATTGGTAGTGAATGGGACTTATTTGCCATAGAGAAGATGGAAACACAACATTTCAATACAGATCATGGGGAACCAATTAGAAAAACTTGAGCAACTGGATTGTTACTCTGACGCGAATCTCTTTTTCTAACTGCTGTTTGCTCATATCCAGTCTGGCTTGACTTTTTCTTCTCCTCCATCCACCAGAGTTTGAAATGGTTAGAGTTCAATTCCATTCATTTTCAAAAATCCTTTGGCTAGGGGTAAAAGCATAAAACCTGTTTGTAGCTGGAAACATGAAAGAAAAGTTTTCAAAAATTATTTTTCTCAAGGGAAAATAAATAATACCCAATTTAAAAATATTTAAAGAGCATTCTAGAGGTTATTTTAAATATTTCTTCAATATATTCAACTTTACCTGTGACTTTGTATCACATAATAATGTTTAGAAAATTGACTAGCTAGATAGGCATATCCATTTTAATCATTGGTTTATGCCATCATTAGGGAACACTGATAGTGTCTAGCAGCTAATTATAGAATAAAATTCACTTTAGACTTGGGCTGGAGAGATAGCACCAGGGTGAGGCATTTGTCTTGTATATAGGTATATAAACCTGGGTTCAATCCTTGACAGCACATTTAGTTCCCTGAGCCTTACCAGGAGGGATCTCTGAGCTCAGAACCAGGAGGAAAACCAGAGCACAGCTAGATGTGGCCCCCCCAAACAAAACAAAACAAACCTTCCTTTTGGACCACTGGATTAAGGAATTAGGAACTACTTTCTTCATAAATTTTGAATCTTAACAGAAAGTCGCTTCAAGAACCCTCTTTAGGGGCTAAGACAGTGGAAAGCTTATGGCACAAGCTTAGTGTGAGCACAGCTGGTAAGATCTTCAGCACCACATGGCCTCCTCACAATTACTGGAGATGACCCTGGGTTCCTGTACCACAGGGTTGGAGCAGCAGCATATCCTGAGATGTTCACTTTGAACTGCCAGCCAGCTTTGCTGAGTATCACTCGAAAGGGACCCTGGATCCTCTCTGACCTGCTCTGGAACGCACCTGCCACCAACAAATAGATAACTGGATATGTTGTTTGAATCAGAGATGTTATATCTGAATATTTTTAAGTGAAAATTGAGCTGTTTTTCCTTTGTATTATAGTAAACCTTCATCTTTGGGCCCCTACATCAGAAGAAGGGGCCTGGAGTTCAGGTTTGAATCAGATGCCCCCCGGTGTACTGCTGTATATAGCCCTGGAGGCCTGGAGCACTGCAGGGATGTTCCAGATGTTCCAGACGTTCCAGGATGTTCCTTCTGGAATCTGGCACTGTCAGTCAACAAATTGTCTGTAGATTGACTTACTCCTAGAAGTGGACCCTGCCTTCTGGTTACTGTGTGGGAGTCTCCCCACCCAACCCAACAAATGAGCAAATAAACCTAGCCTTGATCTTCTCCACATTTTAAAAATCATTCTTAAAATTCAACAGAAGTATTGGCAGAGATGATTTTTCTTACCTATGAAGCAGAGACTGTTTTCTGGTAACTCTACCCAATAGCTCCACTAATCCACCTTGGTTATGAGATACTGACTCATTGGACCTTAGGATTTAAGAACTTGATTATCACCCATCTGCAGAAAAAAAGTCGCTTAAAGCATATGCCCAAAACAGGCTCAGGAATGTCTGGTTGAAATAAATTTCAATTAAATTCAAATGAAATGCCACCATTTATATTTCATAAACTCACTAATGTGCCATGGTTTTCAATATACACTGACGTAGGTTTTGGAAAACTTAATGAGAAGGAAAACCTGAGGAAATAGATTTTTTGATGCTTCTAAATGGTTTTAGTACGGTAAATAATAAATGTGGCCAGATTACTATGGTGGGATGTGAATGAAGTAGGACATGCAAATAAGACCATTTTTCTTTGATTTCTAAGCATCCTTTTATATTATTTGCTAGTTTTTATCTCTTTTCTAGTTCCATAATCATCTTCTAAATTTCTAAATTTTAAGGTCTCAGTCCTACAATCTGTGTTCTCTATTACACTCATTTTGTTTGTGGTTCTGTCTTTAAAAAAAAATTTGGGTTATACCCAGAGGACCAGAGGTTATCAGGACACACTCCTGGCTCTGAGTTCAGGAATCACTCCTGATGCGGCTCCGGGGATAAGATGGGATGCTGGGGATTAAACCAGAGTTATAGGAACTCAAGGCAAATGCCCAATGCACTGTACTCTCTGGCCCCTACACCTTTTTTCTTAGACTATAAGTATAGACTATAGACTATAAGTATGTTGACATTCTTGAGTTTTTGATTTTGTACCACACTCAACAGTGCTC
The DNA here is from genome assembly GCF_027595985.1 of Sorex araneus. NCBI lineage: Eukaryota > Metazoa > Chordata > Mammalia > Eulipotyphla > Soricidae > Sorex > Sorex araneus. Next base: position 138,263,128 of record NC_073304.1, on the reverse strand, counting down.
AGGATTTACTCCCCGCTTTGTGTTCAGGGATTACTCTTGGCTCTATGCTCAAGGATCACTCCTGGAAAGAGCTTAGGAGCTTGAACTTGGGTTATCTGTGAGCAATGAAAGTAACTTAAATCCTGTGCCCTCATTCTAGCTCTAGGATTTTGACATTGAATGCCATCAACATGTAAGTGAATATCATATATGATCTCTAACTCAGATCTCTAGCCTAGATCTTTAAATCCACTTCACAATAGACTTCTTCTCCTAGATATTCAATGCAAATCTCAAATGTTATCATGCTTTACCTTTTCTCCTCATTATTTTTATTGAGATATTGTGGTTTACAATAGCTTTTATATTATTAAAGCTAAGTTGTTGAATCCCTGCATAATCCCTGTCACATTTCTTCCTTAGCCCCTACTAAACTCTGCTGTCCCCATTTTGACCAATTGCTATATTTAAGCTACTGTAATGCAGACCAGTAATTTTGGAGTTATTTTACTATTTCTTTTTATTCCCCATTACTTATCTAATTAATCATCAAATGCACAGGCAATTTTAACAACTCTATGTTCACAATACATATATCCCCTAATATAATTTGATTCTCACCTCATTGCTTAGTTCCTACTCTACCCTAACTCACCAGTCTTTCTCTTGTAGAACAGTAATCATTTTGCATGGATTTTTATGTTTTACAGTTGTTCCCTGCTTCTCACTGAATAATCTATTATTCACGGGAGACAGGAAAGGCAAGAAACATGAAATGGAACAGAGTCCAGAAAACATAAGATTCTGATTACAGAACTGAGATGAGCAGGTGGGGAATCAGGTTGGAAGGGGTGAGGCAGACTAGATGAGACAGAGGGGTGTGGTGAAGGGTTTTTGAAGCTTTGGTGGTAGTGGAAATGTAGTCACCCTACAGACCCAAAACTTAAACATCAACACTATTATCCTGTTACCTTGATCATAAAAAATAAATAAAACATAAGTGGAAGACAAAATACATTCATTTATAGAAAACATAATAGAGGCTATTTTAATATTTAAATATTTCCTTTTATACCACGGGGAAGGAACCAGGTCAGGAGATATTTGTAATACAAACTCTAAGATTTTGTCACTGAGCTGGCACGAAGACTGTCCCAGTTTCTTTATTTGGGAGTATTTATCTTGTGAGGTATAAAGACAATCCAAAGTTGTGTTGTTCTATGTTGCTTTTTGTCTACACTATTTGTTTGTTATAATTCTGTCAAAGAAAGTTAAAATTCCTCAGAGAACATTGGGTTTGCTGAAACCCTATCTTCCAGAATGTTACTGCTTCTCTTTTACTGTTCACACGGATGCATGAACAGTATTAATGGTTTAAAAATGTGCTCACAGCATCTAGGAAAGCCCAGGCATACTCATTAGCAGCTTTCCCATGCCATTCTGAAACCACAGTAAATAATTCTTTCTCCAGTTCTCCACAAATAGTTAATTATAGCAACTTGCAGCGATTCTTTGAGGCAGTAAGCCAGGCACATCTGCAATGCCCAGCGGATATATTGAAAGTCACTCCCTGCTGCATAATAAAACCAGATTAGGGCAGATGAGCTTTTCCCACAGGTTGGAGCATTACAGAAGACAACTCTCCTAGGCTGCTCCCAATCCATTTCTCCTTCTCCAGATGTTCAATGCTACTGCTACTCTTAAAATGCATACCCCAGGGAAGGTGCACACCTGCTGTGCCCATCTCTTGATGACTCATTAGTTGGGAATGTGGTCACTAGCTGGTAAATTAAGAAACAAACTGCTCTATATGGGTCTTTCTGCTTCACTAACTGCACTCAAAGTGCAGTGAATGTCAGAGGCTTATAAATTTATGTATTCCTCTAAGATAAATGCTTTATCTGGAGTTGGGTGGTGGCAGAGAAGCAGGAACATCTACTGAGAGCTACTGACCATGCAGAGCATGTCAGCTTGTCCAGAAAAGTGAAAGCTCAGGAAAAAAATTTGATCCATATTCTCCAGCCCTCATGTGACTTTCAAGAATGTTATATTACATGACAAAAGGAATTTTGCAGATAAAATATAGTTTTTAAATCTGCCACCTTAATAGAGAGAGATGATGCTGGGCTATCTGGGTGGACCCCACGTAAAGTCACGTGAGAACACAATAGAAGAGGAAGCAGAGAAATGGAAGAATTGGCTTGAAGTGTATTGTTGATTTTAAATGGAGGGATCATCATGTAGGATAATGTGCATAGCTAGCATTCTTAGAAACATCTTTTATTCATGCATCTCCACATCTCAGAGCCTGTTTCCAGGAAATCCAAGCTAAGATACCATCTTTGTTTACTTGTTCACAGAGGAATCACATCGGAGGGGCTGAATTATGAAGTGGAAATGATCCATAATCAAAATTAACTTTGAAAATTTCTTGGCAAATTTAGAAATAAATATATTGTGTCTCAAAACTTCACAAGTGTGACATTTTCCTTCTACAAGGAAATTGGTTCTATCTCATTATTCACACAGCACATGAAGCAGCTGACTAATGCTTAGAAAATAGTATCAAAAGTATTATCTGTAAAGTTGGTGTCTCTTGCCCAGAGAGGCAAAATGCCCCTATTGTAAAAGTAGCAAGGGAAATGAGGCCAATTTCATTTTCACTTGAGTCTAGTTGCTTAGAGCCGCAGCTGGCCATCAGCCGGACGTGTAGAATGATGAGCAAAGTGCTTGCCACTCCCGTTCTCCAAACACACTTTAACTTTCCCATTTCGAGTTTCACTCTGCACTCACAAAAACTATACAAACTTGTCATTTTATTTTTTTAAGGCTATGCTATTTTAAATTTAGGTTATTTGATTGTCAATATTGAGAACATTTTAAGTCACAAGTTTATAATCAATATCAATTCTCCCTTAGGATTTTTATTTAAAATATGAAGCAGCTAGGCAGGCAGACAGAGAAAGGGCCCATGCCCTATCTCCCACCACCATGGCAATGAGTTCTTGAGAAAATAAAACCAATACCCCCAAGGCTGCTAAAAAAACAAAAACAAAAACAAAAAAACCCATTTTGTGAACACAGGAACTAAAGCTTGACACTAGCACAGATCCAGAGAAGACTGGCCCTCCCTCCCAGAGGGGCTCCCTTCGGAACAAAAGATAGGAAAGAAATGTCAAAGAAAACCATCAAATACTCCATTCCCCTTGACAATCACCCTAACATTAGACTCTTACCTAGGTAGAAAACCCAATCCGGGCAGTTTGGGAGAAACCCTATAAAGGCCAACTTGAACAAAGGATGCTTGTGCATATGCTGCCTGTGCCCAGGTATTGCTGCTGAGTAAACACAGTCCCCTGAGTACATGGGCTGCTCACACCTCACATCCTGAGTGTGTACTTTCATACCTTCATGCTTGAATGCTGGGATGCATACTGGGACTCTCTCTAGGCTGGAGAAGTCTGCATGCTTCTCTCTATCTCTCTCTCTCTCTCTCCTCTTTCTCTCTCTCTCCCTCTTTCCCCCTACACTCTCTTCATCTTCCTCTCCTTCTCTATTTATCCTCCTTCCCACCCCACCCTCACTTTGGTCTCAAGACCTCCAAATAAAATCTGTTATACTTCACTGCTCATCTCCTGCTCCTTTTTTTTTCTTTTTGGGTCACACCTGGCGATGCACAGGGGTTACTCCTGGCTCTGCACTCAGGAATTACCCCTGGCCGTGCTCTGGGGACCATATGGGATGCTGGGATTTGAACCCGGGTCGGCCGCGTGCAAGACAAATGCCCTACCCGCTGTGCTATCTCTCCAGCCCCTCTTGCTCCTTTTCTGTGGGGAAAGGCAAGAAACTGAAAGACCTGGGTAAGGTCTGGGCTGACTTTCCTTTCCTATAAGGAGCGAGGTACACAGCAGTCTTTATCAATCTAGATTTCCACAGCCTTTTCCCAGGTAGCAGAACTGGATACAGAGAAAATCACAGATTCCCTGTAGAAGTTGCTGCCTCTTGCCTCCCCAATTCACCTGGGAACCCCACTGGTATCAGTTATATTTTTATTGTGGAGAGTCATATAATTTTTATTTTCTTCTCTTCAGACATGGCTGTGTGACCCCAGAGGAGTCATTTACCCACTATGGATCTATTTGTTCTCAATTGTAAAATTGTACTTTCAAGCTTCAAGGCAAAGAAATGAATCAATGCTTCTTTTGGGTCCCTTCTATCTGTGTTTGCTTTTGAGTAGATGAGCAGGAAAGCTTATTTCACAAAGTACAAACCAGTGACAGAGCAGTTCTGTACACTGGTGAAACCTCTTATAAACCACGGGACTTTAGATAAATCATATGCCTCCCTAACCTCCCATTTCCTTTACTGTAAAACTGGGGGTTGATAGTACTAATTTACAGAAGATAGAGGTTTAATGAGATGATGCACACAGAATCACAGCAATGTCACTGGATTGTAGGATTTGTTGCAATAGTTGTTTAGGTCATCCTCTCATTCTCCCAATCCTCCTCTGAGCTTATCTGTAGCTGCTAAACACTTCCCACAGCAAGCATCACCATTTCTGCTCTTACTGCAGGACTTTCTCCAGCAGAAGGAGACTTGTTCAGTCTGTGCACAGCATAACCCAGAAGTGCCGTGGTATCAGCAATCGAGTTCAGCTAAGAGCTGAGAGGCAGAGCCTCACATCTAGCAATGTTGTCTCTCACAGGACAGCTCCAAAGAGGAGGGTACTGGAGAATCTCCAGTGCAATATAGCTTCAGCTGCTCATGATGGAAACCTGTGCCCCAAATCCACCTTATCTCATGCCCTGCTTTCCTTTCTAATTTCACACATTTCTATGATCAACATCCCTAATAAATTATCCTTTTCCAAGACTTTAACTTTCCTGAAATGGGGAAGCTAGGAATCAAGATTAAAATAGCAGCATCCAATGCAATTTGGGTTTTTCAGAACTGTTGTAATATCAACAAAGAGGAAGCATGCCACAGGCCAATATCCCTGATGAACACAGATGTGAAGATTCTCAACAAAATATTAGCAAATAGAATTCAATGACTCCTCAAAAATATCATACACCACGACCAAATGGGATTCATCCTGGGGATGCAAGGATGGTTTAACATTCGGAAATCAATCAACATAATCCATCATATCAACAAAAGAAAAGAAGCATATAATCATATCAATAGATGCAGAGAAAGCATTTGAAAAGATCTAGCACCCGGTAATGATGAAAACTCTTGCCAAAATGGGTATTGAAGGAACTTTCCTCAATATAGTCAAAGTCATCTATCACAAGCCTATGCAAGCATCATCCTTAATGGGAAAAAACTAAAAGCCTTCTCTCTAAGATCAGGGACAAGACAAGGATGCCCACTCTCACCACTTCTGTTCAATATAGTAGTGGAAGTACTTGCAATAGCAATTAGGCAAGAAAAAGATATGAAGGGCATTCAGGTAGGAAAGAAAGAAAGAAAACTCTCACTATTCGCAGATGATACGATACTATATTTAGAGAACCTAAAGTCTCTATCAAACTTCTAGAAACAATAGATTTGTATGGTAAAGTCGCAAGCTATAAAATCAATACAAAAAAGTCCATGGCTTTCCTATATGCAAATAATAAGAGAGAAGAAAGTGAGATTAAAAAGCAATCCCGTTCACAATCATGCCTCAGAAAATCAAGTGCCTCGGAATCAGCTTAACTAAGAAGGTAAAGGACCTGTACAAAGAAAAGTAAAAAATGCTATTTCACGAAATAAAAGAAGACATGAGGAAATGGAAAGATATCCCCTACTCATGGATTGGGAGAATTAACATTGTCAAAGTGGCAATAACTCCCAAGCACTATACATATTCAATGCCATCCTCATAAGGATTCCCATGACATTCTTCAAAGAAATGGAGCAAACACTCCTGAAATTCATATGGAACAATAAGCCCCCACGAATAGGTAAAGCAATCCTTGGGGAAAAGAATATGGGAGGCATCACCTTCCCCAACCTTAAACTCTACTACAAAGAAGTAATAATTAAAACAGTATGGTACTGGAGCAATGGTAGAGCTGCAGACCAATGGAACAGGGTGGAATATTCTGACACACACCCTCAAATATATGATCATCTAATTTTTGATACAGGAGCAAAAAATGTGAAGTGGAGCAAGGAAAGCCTCTTTAACAAATAGTGCTTGCAAAACAAACTACATGCAAAAAAAAAAAAAGAAATGGGCTCAGATCTCTACCTAACACCATGTATGAAAATCAGATCAAAATGGATTAAATGGATTAAAGACCTTGACATCAGACCAGAGTCCATAAAATACATTGAAGATAAGGTTGGCAAAACCCTCCACGACATTGAAGCTAAAGGTATCTTCAAAGATGACATGCCACTGGCCAAGAAAGTGGAAACAGAGAAAAACAAATGTGACTATCTTAAACTAGGAAGTTTCTGCACCTCAAAAGAAAAAGTGACCAAGATACAAAGCCAGTCTACAGAATGGGAAAGGATATTTACTCAATATCCATGGGATAAGGGGTTGATATCAAGTATACATAAGCACTGGTTGAACTCTACAAAAAGGAGACATCCAATCCAATCAGAAAATGGGTGAATGAAATGAACAGAAACTTTCTCAAAGAAGATATCTGAATGGCCAAAAGGCACTTGAAAAAATGCTTTTCATCACTAATCATCAGGGAGATGCAGATCAAAACAATAATGAGATATCATCTCACACCACAAAGACTGGCCCACATCCAAAAGAATAAAAGTAACTGGTGTTAGCATGGATGTGGGGAGAAAGGAACTCTCCTTCACTGCTGGTGGGAATGGCAACTGGTTCAGCCCTTTTGGAACACAGTCTGGACGATTCTCAAAAAATTAGAAATTGAGCTCCCATTTGACCTAGCAATGCCACTTCTGGGAATATATCCCTGAGAGGCAAAAGAGTATAGCAGAAATGACATCTGCACTTGTATGTTCATTGCTGCACTATTTACAATGGCCCAAAGCTGGAAAAAACCCGAGTGCCCCAGAACAGATGACTGGTTAAAGAAACTCAGGTACATCTGCACAATGGAATACTATGCAGCTGTTAGAAAAGATAAGTCATGAAATTTGCATATAAGTGGATCAACATGGAAAGTATCATGTTAAGTGAAATGAGTCAGAAATAGAGGAACAGATATAGAAAGATTGCAGTCATCTGTGGAATATAAAATATCAAAATGGGACACTAACACCCAAAAATAGTAGAGATAAGGACCAGGAGGTTTACTCAATGGCTTGGAAGATGGCCTCAAATGCTGGGGGAAAAGACAGCTCAGATGGAGAAGGGAACACCAAGTAAAGGGTGTTCAGAGGACCCATTTGGGTTGGGAGATGCCTGCCGAATGTAGACTATAGATCAAACACAATGGTCACTCAATGCCTCTATTGGAAGCTACAACATCCAAAATGAAGAGAAAACAAAAGGGAATGCTCTGCCACAGAGGCAAGGTGGGGAGTCAGGGGATGAGGTGGTGATGGTGGGAGGGATACTGGGATCATTGGTGGTGGAAAATGGGCACTGGTGCAGGGATGGGTACTTGATCATTGTATGACTGAAACACAAGCACGAGAGTTTGTAAGCATGTAACTGTACGTCACGGTGATTCATTAATAAAAACTTAAAATTAGCAAAAAAAAGAGGAAGCATGTCTATTCTTTTTCCCATTTCAGTGGTCCAGTTCCTGCAGAAATGCCTTGAGTGCAATCAGTGAAGGACTGTATTTTTGGCTTCTTCTCACCAAGTTGCAGAAGGTCACTTGCTTGTTGACTGTATGGGTATGTATGAACACAAAGCTTTCCTGAAAGACTTTACCGTACAAGTTTTTACCTGTATCTATAAATCATTTTTTGAAAGAAGATTTCTTCCTGTACACTTGAAAATACACATCACATTCTAAAAGTGTGTAGTTGTGGTCCTTGAAGAGAAGGAATAAGGAAAAGAGCATAGAGAGAAATAGCCACAAGAAAAAAGGGAAGATAATTACATATGATTCACTTGGCCAGGCACACATTTCGGAATTATCTCCCCCTTAAGAAGGCAATATTGTTTACTTTTAATAAAAAAATAGTTGAAATATTAACAGAATGAGGAAAGGCCAGGTTATTAAAGAGGTTTACTTGGTCTAGATAATAACTGAGAAATTGCTGAGTGGCGGGTGAGGCAAGTGCAGAATTGGGTATGGGAATGGGTCTAAGACTTTTTCCATCATTTTTCGTTTGGTTTGGAGTCATACCTGACAGTGTTTGGGACTCACTCCCAATTATACTGTGGGGACTAGGGATTAGGCAAAGATATCTTGCATGCAGAACACATACCTGTCATTTTAGCTACCTTTCTAAGTTTCATCATTAAATTAAACATTTTCTTTTTCACTCTTGAGTTTCAAGATTACTTTATATCAGTTATATATACACACATATATATTAATCTGTTTATTTATGTTTAGAATAGATATGACAGATGTATGCATGGACTTTTAGTCTATAGACAATTCTCTGTTAGGAGGCTTTAAACTGGTTATTTTGCATATACAAGGTCCTAAGAATTAAAGAAATTGCTTTCTACTTTCAAACCTCACCCATTGACAACTTTATACTTGTATAGCTTTATTTATGATCCACTAGGTGAATCTGACAATGCATGGTGAATAGTTCTCTTCCAGTGTACAACTCCAGGAATATTATCCCATCACCATCTGGAAAACTTAAATGCAAGTTGCTAAAATGGTCACCATTGTGGGAGATCCGATTTATTGTTTTGGGTTTTCATAAACCTGTGTGACTCATGTGACATATGTAGTTTTTCACAAACTATGTATGTCACATACATGACTTCTATTTCTTTAATCTATATTTCAAGACAGAATACCTATTGACCCAACTTTTGTTACAGAGAAAGAGGAGAAATAAGATGAAAAGTTAGCAGTCACAAAAAGCCCTCTGGAATAAAAGCTCTATAGAAACAAAAATATTACTGTATTTGCTATTTTATTTATAATAAACTTAACTATGCCTGTATTGCGTAATAAGTAAAATGTAAAATTTTTGCTAACTTCATTTTTGTTTTAATTTCAGGGAGGCATTTGAAATGTAATTTAGAGTATTTCTATGGATTGTTTTATAGCAGTATCTCAGAACCTTAAATATCATCATTATTGTTAGTAAATATGAATACAGTCTTTTATTTGGTTATTAATCCTTTAAAAATTACTGAAATAATCTAATCTCTAATTTTACCTGCCCCCAGGTTGGCAGACTCATCATCTGCTGTGATGCTAAGGAGAGAGAATGCCCTGAATTTAATTAGTTACTGGAGGAACATTTGGTCAAAATGCTAAAAATGTGAATAAAGACATGATGTTTTCTACTTAAAAGTAGATTTTTCCAAAGGACAACAGTCTTTTAACTTTCTCCTCACTTTTAAAATTAATCAAATAATTAGCAATATAGTTAAAACCAATATGCCATAAATATAAATGTCCTGCCACTATCATTAAAACATTATTACTGTTGGTAGGTGTTTTAAAGAAGCTACGAGCACCCAATTTTTGTGACAAAATTGAATGTAACTTGTGGATGAAGAAGATACACTCATGTATTTGCTTCCTTTGTATTACTAAAATTCCAGGTTTTTTTCAGAAAGGTAAAATGTGAATAGATTACTATATTATTGTTTTTGCACTTGAGCGATAGCACAGCAGGTAGGTGTTCTCTTTGCATGTGACTGACCCGAATTTGATTCCTTCATGCCTCTCAGAGAGCCCGGAAAGCTACCAAGAGTATCCTGCCCGAATGACAGAGCCTGGTAAGCTACACGTGGTGTATTCAGTATGCCAAAAACCGTAACAACAAGTTTCACAATGGAGGCGTTACTGGTGCCCTCTCGAGCAAATCGATGAACAATGGGATGACAGTGCTTCAGTGCTACAGTGCTATTATTCTTACAGTCTCAAAGCATCATTAAGAGCATACTTCCCCATGTCATCTACACAATCTTTTTTTTTTAATTTGAGTATATGTATAGCTGTACATGGTGTTCATCAATCATGGCTCAATTAGCCAATCTGGATCTGACTTAAAAGCTTTATTGTGTTATGTCAGAAAAGTACACCAGGGCAGGCAGATAGTACAGGGAATGAAAAAGCTTGTTTTTCATGTGGCTGACCCTAGTTTAATACCCAAGAGCAACTCCTGAGCACTGCTGGCTGTGGTCCAAACCCTAAAAGAAGATTACTCTAATTACTAGCCATTCACAGTTCTGTCAACCCCCTGGGTTTCAGTCATGATAATTGATTAATTTCTGAAGCAGTATCAATCACTGGATAATTAAGTCTCATGGGGGGGAAAGCCTTGCTCACTTAGATTTTCACAAACAAATCACACTGGTCACACACAGATAATTTTGTATTTTATATTTTGTGAGGCCCATACCCAGTGATGCTGGGGAATATGCAGTGATAGGAATCAACTCTAAGACACTCACCTCTTGTCCCTCACCTACACACACACACACACACACACACACACACACACACACACACAAAGAAAGAGTGAGAGAGAGAGCAACAGAGAACATTGGACCATCACACCCTGACAATGTATCAAATACATTGTAAAGACTAGGCAAATTCTATTTTCTTCTGGTAGTATAATTCAGTGAGATTACTGAAGGAAAATCCAGGGAAATGAAATTATAATGATTTTTAATATTTAAAATCTTCATAGAGGGGCTGGAGTGATAGCACAGAGGGTAGGGCATTTGCCTTGCACTTGGCCAAACCAGGTTTGATTCCAGCACTCCATATGGTCCCCTGAGTACCACCAGAAGTAATTCCTGAGTGCAGAGCCAGGAGTAACCTGTGTGCATCACCCAGTGTGACCCCAAAAGCAAAAAATTAAAATTAAAATAAAATCTTTGCAGATAGGGGCCAGGGTGATGGTATACTGGGTAAGTATCTTGTTTTGTTCACAGTCTATCCTCATTTGATCCCCAGCACTATATTTGGCCTATCAAGCCCCACCTAGGTGATTCTTGAGCACAGAACCAAGGAGTAATTATACCTACTGGTATAATTCATTAAACAAAACAAAACAAAACACCTCTCCCTCCAAATAAAATCCACAAATAAATTTTTAACACCATTAGATGCTTAATGAACAATAATAATACAGGATCATGAAATAACTCTCTATGATCACTTGACATATAGTCACACTAGTGAAGGAAAAAGGTAGAAAGATACAACTCCTATGTATATAACCCACACATTTACACAATAATTTACATGTCTCCATATGTATAGATATACATATATTCTTTCTGTACATAGGAAACATTTAATCTTTTAAATTAAGGCTTTAAAATTTTTCAGTGGGCATATAGGAGTTACTATTTATACATCTTGAAACTGGTTTTACAGAGGGTAAGGTGATTCCCTTACACATTGGCCTACCCCAGTTTTTCAATCCCCAGAATCCCACACAATCCCCCAAATAATTCCAGGAGTAATTGCTGAGTGCAGCACCAGGAGTAACCCCTGAGCATTGCCAGGTGTGGCTCAACCTTTCCCTTCACCCCACCAAAAAATAAGAGAATGAAACTGGCTTAAAAATTATTTCAAGGGACAATTGTATGACCTTTTAATTCCTTAGAAAAGTAATTTCATGTTTATAAATCTAAAATTAAACTTCACATTGTTTTGGTTAGATTATTTGGCTCCCAGATGAATAGGGTGCTCATTGAATGTTGTCACACACTGATGCTGTTGAATGCATTTTGTACCCAAAACTATCTCTATCAATTGTATAAATATGTGTCAGCAGAACAGTGAAACAAAATAATGCCATAAATAATTCACTTAACATAAGCTTGCAGAATGTATGAACTTTATATATATATATACATATATATATATATATCAAGGGTTACCTTGATACACTGTGCTCCTGATAATGTTACCATTATATTTGGCTACCATTATATTTGGCTTCAGAATTTGATGGCACTGTTCTGAACTAAAGCTTAAGAAATCTCACAGCCAATAAAATTTTTAAAAAATCTTGTAACTATCTCACTGTGATTCAATAAAATTTAAAAAACTTGAAAAAAAGAAATCTCAGAGGTTTGTGGGGAATATCTGTATTTTTGGGGGGGTTAGATATCTTTTTAAAAATTTTATTGAATCACTGTGAGATAGTTACAAGCTATTATGTTTGGGTTGCAATCACACAATGATCAAACACCTATCCCTTCACCAGTGCACATTTCCCACCACCAATATCCACGGTATATGCTCCCCCTTTCCCACCCTTCCCTTGCCTCCATGGCAGACAATATTCTCCATAATCTCTCTCTCTACTTTTGGGCATTATAGCTTGCAACACAGATACTGAGAGGTCATCATGTTTGGTCCATTATCTACTTTTAGCACGTATCTCCCATCCCGACTGATTCCTCCAGCCTTTGATGCTGATAATGCATATTTTTGGTTTTACCAATTTTGGATTTATAATGTCTTCAAATTATTTCAGTGATGAAAACTTTATAAACACATTGTTGTTGCTAGACTAGTTACAACTGTAACAGTGAACATTATAGGAGCACAGTGTATTAGACTTCAGGAATTAAAAACTTGTTTTTCTTATGTTCTCAGTGGAAAAAGTTGAAAGTAAAGAAATAGAAATGTTTTTTTACATACATTCATAGGAATGAATCTAAGCAGGTTCTAGGTATATTATTTATTAATGAATGCATTTTTTAAAAATTATTTTTATTTTATTATAGTTGATGTAACCTTTTTGTGTACACAGTTATTGCCTCTTCATCATACCAAAGTGTCAAAGACCCTCCATCACTGATATGCACATCTTATAACAGAGATAAAGACATAGGTGAGAAAACAAATAATTTTGTGAATTAAAACCAAGAACAATTTACCGCTTGTAAGATCACTATCACTATCATCGCGTCGATCATCAATTTTCTTAAGCGGGAAACTGTCCTAGCCCTGAGATTTTAGCAGCCTCTCTTTACTTGTTCTTTCCAGTGGTGCCACACTGGAGGCTCTTTCAAGGTAAGGGGAATGAGACCCATCATTGTTACTGTATTTGGCATATCGAATACACCACGGAGAGCTTGCCAGGCTCTGCTGTGTGGGCAGGATGCTCTCGGTACCTTGCCAGGTTCTCTGAGAGGGAGAACTAGGCTATAAAACACTTGTAAGATAAAAGAAAATAAATGTTAGTGTTGGCTTGTGTCTAGTTTTTGGCATAGATCTCCTAAAACCTTTGCAATTTTCTGAAAAATAATATGATAATACCAGAAGCCTCTGTTGCCTTCCTATTTGTTTTTGACACCATCCCTGGGCTCCTAAAAGCTATGTAAAGTATTAAGTAAAAGGAACATTAATACTAGCTTTTTTTCTACTGGTGATTCTTTATGGATACTTGATGAAGTATCCTGTATGAAAGTTGGAGAGCCAAGTCTTGGTTAGAAGCATGGAATTTCTAGCTCTATCTCTCATTCTCTTGAGAAGGGAAATTGACTGGAAATGGAATTAATGATGGACTATAGCATTGGAAGAAAGCCTATATAAAAAGCCAAAAATAGGGGCCAGAGTGATAGTACAGCAGAAAAGGCACTTGCACTGCATGTAGCTGACCTGGGTTTGATCCCTGGTACCCCACACAATTTTCTGAGCCCTGTTAGGGGGTAATTTCTGAGTGTAGAGTCAGCGGTAATCCATGAGCACTCTCCCTCCTCCACCACCAAAAAATATGTGCCAAGAATAAGGATGTTTTCATATTCTAAGGTGAAGGGACATATTTATATTTGGTGTGGTCCCTATAAAGATACCCATGACATTTTTCAAAGACATAGACAAAACACTCCTGAAATTCATATGGAAAAATAATCCCCCCATGAATAACTAAAGTAATCCTTGGGGAAAAGAAGATGGTGGCATCACATTCCACAACTTCAAACTGTATTACAAAGCAGTAATAATTAAAACAATATGATATTGGGCTAGAAACAGAAACACAGACCAATGGAAGATAGTTGAATATTCTGTTACAGAGCTCAAATATATGACCACTTAATCTTTGACAAAGGAGAAAGAAATGTGAAGTGGAACAAAGAAAGCCTCTTCAACAAGTGGTGCTGGGAAAACTGGATAGCTACCTGCAAAACAAAAAACAACAACAGAAAAAAACAACTCTGACCTCTGCCAGGCACAAAAGTCAAATCAAAGTGGATTAAAGACCTCAACATCAGACATGAATCGATAAAGTACATGGAGGAAAATGTAGGCAGAACCCTCCATGACATTGAAGCTAAAAACATCTCTAAGGATGAAACACCACTGACCAAGCAAGTGGAAACAAACATAAACACATGGGACTACATCAAACTAAGAAGCTTCTGCACTTCAAAAGAAACAATGACCAAAATACAGAGAGAGCCCACAGTGGGAAATAATATTTACTCAACACTCATCTGATAAGGAATTCATATCCAGGATATACAAGACACTAGTAGAACTTCACAAGAAATAAACCTTCAACCCCATCAAAAAATGGGGAGAAGAAATGAACAGAAGCTTCGTCAAAAAAGAAATACAAATGGCCAAAAGGCATATAAAAAACTGCTCTACGTTGCTAATCATCAGGGAGATGCAAATCAAAACAACAGTGAGATATCTCAGACCACAGAGACTGGCACACATCCAAAAGGACAAAAGCAACCAGTGCTGGTGTAGATGTGGGGAAAAAGGGATGCTCTTTTACTATTGGTGGGAATGCCAATTGGTCCATCCTTTCTGGAAAAAAATATGGACAGTCCTCCAAAAACTAGAAATTGAGCTTCCATATGACCCTGTAATACCACTTCTGGGAATATATCCCATGGGTGAAAAAAAGGACAGTAGAGATGACATCTGCACCTATATGTTCACTGCAGCACTGTTCACAATAGCCGGAATTTGGAAACAACTCAGGTGCCTGAGAACAGACGACTGGTTAAAGAAACCTTGGTACATTTACACAATGGAATACTATGAAGCTGTTAGGAAAGATCAAATCATGAAATTTGCTAATAAGTGGATAGACATGGAGAGTATCATGCTAAAGTGAAATGAGTCAGAAAGAAAGGAACAGAGATAGAATGACTGCACTCATTTGTGGAATATAAAATAACATAATATGAGATGGACACTCAAGGACAGTAGATACAAGGGCCAGGAATATTGTCCCATAGTTGGAAGCCTGCCTCATGAGCTGGGGGAGAATGCAGCTGGAATAAAAAAGGGATCACTAAGTCAGTGATGATTGGAGGATTAATTCGGGATGGGAGATGTGAACTGAAAGTAGATAAAGGACCAAACATAATAACCTCTCAGTATCCATATTTCAGACCATAATGCCCCAAAGTAGAGAGAGAGTATGGGAGAAATTGTCTGCCATGGAGGCAGGGGGAGGATTGGAAAGAGGGCATATGCTAGGGACATTGGTGGTGGAGAATGTGCACTGGTGGAGGGATGGGTGTTTGATCATTGCATGATTGAAATTCAAACATGAAAGCTTGTGTATCTCACAGTGATTCAATAATAAAAAATTAAAAATATAAAAAACAAATTTATCTTTGTAGGGGACATGATCCCAGTTCCATAAGGACAAAACCTCCTATGCTTCATCCCCCGGATTTCACTCTATGTATCTTTCCGTTGAACTGCTCACCTTGTCTTATTATACTTTAACAAACTGGTAAATCCAAGTTAGTGTTTCCATAAGTTCTGTGAGTCACTCTAGAAAATTAATTAAACTAAAGGGGAGAAGGTACTGAGAACTTGCAATTGTAGCAGTCAGAAAGTTGGGATCACCCGAAGAATTATTACTTGGAGTTGACTTCTAAAGAGAGGAGTAGGCCTGTGTTACTGAATCTTTCACCTGGGGTTATGACACTATCGTCAGGAAGACAGTGACAGAATTGAGTTTGTAGGAGCCCCAACTGGTATGTAAGAATTGTTTTGTTATGGGGAAAAACCCTTCCTGTTTGGTGACCAAAAATATCAGAACGAAGTGTTCGTTGTAAGTTGTATAGAAGTTTCACTGGGGTGTAAAACTGAGTTTTCCTAGTATACCTTCCATATACTTGACATTTATTGAGCATCTACTATGTACTTAGAACTGTACTATGCAATATATTCAGAAATTAATAAGACATAATTTTTGTGTTTGGATATAATTGGCATCATGGTAATAATTTTAGTAGGAAAAACCCTAGAAAAACAAGAAAGCACCCTTAAAATTACTAACATAAGAGTATATTTTCTTAGATATTTCCCTGAATATCAACACATATAAACATAATAAAATTATACCTATTTACCTGTACTAAGAGCTGGAGCGATAGCACAGCAGTAAGGCCTTTCGCCTTTCACGCGGCAGACCCAGGTTTGATTCCTCCGCCCCTCTCAGTGAGCCCAGCAAGATACCGAGAGTATTGCACCCGCACGGTGAACCTGGCAAGCTACCTGTGGCGTATTGATATGCGAAAAATCAGTAACAATAAGTCTCACAATGAGAGACGTTACTGGTGCCAGCTTGAACAAATCAGTGACCAACGGGATGACAAGTGACAAGTGACCTGTACTAAAGGTTTCCAACATCCAAAAGTTTTCTGGTTTGAAGATAAATAGGACTAGAAGTTTGATTCTCCAACTTTTAAAAAATTTATTGAGTTGATAATAGTATCTGCTAGTGGTTTCTTGCACTAGCATATTCAACTCTGAATGCCTGAATCAGCACACACTCTTCAATTCTTAAATGTTCCATTCTTTGTACTTTGTTTCCTTCACAGTCCGGAGGACAGTGAATGAGACCAGAAATTAATACTGAGACGGGAGGAAGGAGGAAGCTAAGGCTACTTAGAGTGTGATTAAAGTTGGTAAGTCCAAGATAAAAACTGTCAGAGAATTATAAATAGCTTACTCTTAATATTTTGGTTCATATAATGTAACTTTCAGCATCTATGAGAGAGAATGTGGCTCAATTTTCCTGAAGACATGGTTATTCCCCATTCTTTCTATACGTCTATTTATTTATCTCTTTACAATGTGTGTCAGTGTACTTGGGAATCCAAAAATTGATGTATCTTAATGCTCAGAACAGTTGGTTTTGGTTTAAGATCTGTTAAACTCATACAGCTAAATCCTTATACTTTTGGACTATTCATAGTCAATGCCTTTTGTTTAAAGTAGTTGTTCTCATATTTTGTTATGGAACAGATTGCCAAAATTAGATGACCACAAGAACATCATGCAGGAAGGACTCAGACTTTAATCTAATATTTTGGAACACAGTAGTCATCAATGGCTTTTTTCTTCTCTTTTTGCAAAGAATTATGAGATTTTATGCTTTATTTCCTCCCCAGAATGATTCTATTATTGGCAACAGCCTTAGCATTCATCCTTGATGAGAATACAGAGAAAAGGTATAGGAGGTCTGTAATTTTCAACTTCCTTACTGTCTTCATAAGCATGGTAGATGGTTACAAGGATGATTATTAGATGGCTAATACTGAGAAGGGGATTTGTCAAAATGGATAAAACTTTGATAAAGAAGATGGATAATTAGATTCACCATGCCTGCTTTCCTTCTTTATTATTCAACCTTACTTTAAAAAAATCACTCTGTGTTTCAGGGGTCAGCATTTCAAAAACCATTTCAAGTAAATATTAAGTGAAGAAAAATATTAACCTGGGCTGGAGCGATAGCACAGCGGGTCGGGCTTTGCCTTGCACGCGGCCGGCCTGGATTCGATTCTTTCATCCCTCTCGAAGAGCCTGGCAAGCTACTGAGAGTATTTCGCCCACATGGCAGAGCCTGGCAATCTACCTATGGTGTATTCAATATGCCAAAAACAATAACAACAAGTCTAACTTGGAGACATTACTGGTGCCTGCTCAAGCAAATTGATGAGCAACAGAATGACAGTGACAGTGACAGTGACAGTGACAGTGACTAACCTAATGGGCCCAAGAAGTCTTCTTGAAAAAAGCAATGGCTTCTTGCTTCATTGTTCCTTTTTCTGTTCCTTTCCAAATCTAAACCTTTTAGGCATCTCTTTCCCTATGTCATTGTTTGTTTTATGTGTTTCTCTCAAATGATTTTGAGCAATATTAATTTAATGGTGGAAGGGGAAAAGTGAATGAAACTTCTAAGAAATTATGTAGCTAAAAGAAAAATAATTATACACAAAGAGTAAGATCACAGAGCATAAATAAAGCAGAAGGAATGCAGCATCAGATTTTGCCACTTGGAACCTGGGGGGTTCCACTCATTCACAGATAAGCGAGGCAGGATCCCCGTCCATGAGTTTTCCAAAGGCATCCTAGACATTCAATGAGTATGACTTAGGTCAAGACAGCTATGACAATAAAGAAAACTTTTTAGGTCATGGTAGTTTCTTCAACCGTTCAAGAATTCTTGAAGTAGACTGGCACGGGCAGCTTGAATCTTATTGTGGAAGCAGAGATAAAACTACTCTACAGAGAACAGTTTTCACACCAGGGAATGTGGGATCGCCTGACTTGAAAAATTAAAAGAAAATTGCCTGTGGTCTGTCGATTGGCAATCTCCGAGAAGTTGGTTTCATCTGAATTCCTAATTAAAACCCAAATTAAAAGTATTCAAATATTTACATAAAAAACTCACAAGAATGAATTTCCAAATTTATATCAAAAGGAATCTCCTATATTACACCTAATTCAATGCCTGACCCTCTATATATCTGCTTATCCCAAAGGGTCCATTGAAGAGATTATGCAGCCTTCAATGTGCAGAAAATAACGTGCATGGTTTATTTCCTATTTAGTTGAATGCATGCAAGAAATCAGACTTTTACCAATGGAGTGAGTGTGTAGGTAAATGGAAATGGAAGAACAGCTGGGAGAGGAAGGCTTTAATGATTAAAGTTCCTATTTTGAAAAATATGGAGGAGGAACACTAGGGAAAAGAGCTTCTTTGTGACTAAGATGATAAATTTGGTTGTGGGAAAATTGGATTAAGCTGTTGGGAGGAGTAGGTCACGCACGAGATGTAAGTCTCTTAACAAGGGAGAAATTGGAGATAAGAAAATGGGAGTCATGAGCATTTAAAAAGCTTATTGAGGCCCAAGAGTAAATTAGTTTAGTGAGAGAAAATGCAACATGAGAGAAGAGGCTGAAATGACTGTTGTGGCTGCAGTCATGCATGAATACCAAGAAGACCCTTGATTATTTCACTTGATCATTTGCCCACTTATGATATGGGGCATGGAAACTTCCTCTGAGTATGGATTCAATAGTAGAAATATTTCATAAAAATAGTTCACTAAATAGGTTGGCGTCTTCTCATCCAATCATAAATTACATATTCCAACACATATTCTCAGGCAACCATTATTCCTCACACAGTAATTAAGAAGGAGACAACCAGCCAAGGGGTGATTTTTTGCTCCCTTTTTTACTCTTCATCCCTTAAATACACATTCCTGCCCCATAAAGGGATTATTTATTGTGCACAAGATAGGAAGTGGAAAGACTCCAGTGTCACTCTGCCAAGGATCCATTTAGTCTATCACAGTACGTTGAGTACTGTGATCTTTCTATCTTTCTCCACACTCCCTTAGTGGGTTCAATTATGTTGGCAGAGACTGGAAGCCAGATTTCCCGGAAAACTCACCCTGGGGTCTCTCTCCAGCTGCTGCTTGTGGTGCAAGCTGCGTCTTCTTTTGACCTTTGCAAGACCATTATGATAAAAGTGGTACAGGCCTTCAGCAAAGGGGAGCTGTGGAAAGTCAAACAGATATAAGATATAGTTAGTTTCTAAGGATGATCTTAGAACATGTACAGCAAAGTTGGGACTGCATGCTGGGGCTCCATGGCTTGGGGAATTACATGAGAGTCACAATCAACCTCTTTTTCTCTTGCCCATTACATTTTCTATCACTGTAGGATTTTCCTATTCCTAGTCCTGCCTTCACAGCTGTTTATCTGATTGGTTGGACTTTCTCTGTGACATCCCTATTTCCTCCATGACCACTGGCCCCCCCAACTCGTGCATCTCCTCACTAGACACAGTGAGTTTGGTTAAATCTAATGTCTTACAGGTGATGGGCTAAGTTTCCTCTCTTAAGGGTTCTTGGAGTTAGATATGAGTTCCAGGGTTAGAGAAGCTACAACAATTAGAGCTGGTTGATTATAGAAATCTGGGAGAACATAATGAGGACTGTCATTTGTCTTATGATTCAAGGTAACTTGATGGAAAAGCCTTGACCTTGGTGGGGAGATCATGAAACCTGTGTGTGTCCAAAACTTGGGTAAGTCATTCTCTGGGTTACTTTCTCTTCTGGAGTTTTAAATTTCTCAGATCTCTGCTATTTCTCATGACTTATGAAACTTTTAAGAAACATGTAAATGAAAGAAAAGGATTCCCCATAAAGTATAAGGCCAAAGTCAATTGTTTTCAGATTTTAATCTGATCAATTAATTTAATGAAGTCACCAGAAATCATAAATAAAATTATAAACATATAAGTATTTTTCATAGAGATTAGAACATGGTTTTTGTCAAATCCCCATGAAGGTCTATGTACTGCCAACCACTTCAAAAAATTGTTCTACTATTTAAAGTATTTTCTATGGAAACTTTTAGTGTTTTAGTATGTGTTTTAGTATGTGTATTGGGCTGGAGTGGTAGTATAGTGGGTAGGGCATTTGCCTTGCATGCGGATGACCTGGGCTCAATTCCTCCATCCCTCTCAGAGAGCCCAACAAGCTACCAAGAGTATCCCACCTGCACGGCAGAGCCTGGCAAGCTCCCCAGGGCATATTCAATATGCCAAAAGCAGTAACAATAAGTCTCACAATGGAGACGTTACTGGTGCCTGCTTGAGCAAGTCGATGAACAATGGGAGAACAGGACAGTATGTGTATTGCCACCTAGAGATTAGAGCTAAAGGAAAGGGGTTGGGAACTGTAGAAGTAATATTCTACCAATTTAGGTGAAACCAATTTGAGATTTTATTTTTTGGCAGTATGGGAACTGAATCTAAAGCTCATGCAAGAGCTACATCAAAAATATCAAGACAATAAATCACTGTATCACTGTCATCCCATTGTTCGTCGATTTACTCACTCGATTAACATCTCTATTCCTCCCAGCCCTGATATTTTAGCAGCCTCTCGTTATTCGTCTTTACCAATAATTAGAGGCTCTTTCAGGGTCAGGGGAATGAGACCCATTGTTACTATTTTTGGCATATCGAATACGCCATTGAATATATATATTGACTGCTGTCTGAACTCCATCAAATATGGTGTGGTAATTATGGAAATGGGTAGGAAGTATCTTATAATGTGTCCAGAAAGTGGCCTGAAACGTGGCGGCACTTGGGAAGTGGAGGTCGGCTGCTGGGGCTGACAATAAAAATGTTTAAAAAATTTAAAAAAATCAATAATCAAGAGAGACCTCTGCCACCACATAAGCTCATCGTTACCAACTTTCTTCCAGAGACTCATAAATAAATCTTGAAAGAGATCAACTAACTGCAAAAACTTCTAGAACACCTGTACCTTACTGAGATACCCAGGGCACTCTTGGGGTGCAGGGCAAGAGAGGGATGTGTGGTTCAGATCAGCACCCACCCAAAGTTTCAATAGCTTCTCCCTTTTGTACCGTAAAACTGGCTCCATGCCTCTGGCCAGACTCCATTGTCTGAGTACTTCTGAGCCTCACAGTGAAGTTAACCGTGCCCAAACCTCAGGTGCATGGATCCCTGTGGTTGACGGCTTCATGTCTTCTCAGAATGGGGTGGGCTAACTCCCCACACTTCTCTGTACTTCTGGGAGCCTTAGAAGTCATGTCCATGAACCACCACTCCCACCATGTAAACTCTGTGGTAAAAAAATTAATTCTAGCTTGACTGACAAGTTAAAAACTCTGGATTTTCTGGGGCGACATCTTTAAACTCTACAACACTGACAATCCAGTAGTAGCACACCAGATTGAGTGAAATATAATGTAGAAGCCATCCAATCTGGATTAACAAAAACATTAACACAGAAGTTTAAGTTGTAACATCTTAGTAATACCTCAGACAAGGACTTAATATCTGCATAGTGAGATACAACAATTTTCACTAATTTTCTTCTAAGCAAATAGTTTTTGATCATTTTTGGTTAGCCACTTGTGGGTAATAAGCAATATAAAATAAATTATTGTGGGTTTGCCATTGGGGGCAGACTTGAGGGGTAGCTGGGAAAATGGAGACAATGGTGGAGGTAAGATGACTGGCATCGAAATATTGAATGCCTGTAACAAATATCATGAACAACTTTGTAAACTCTGGTATTTAAATAAAGTGTGTGGGGGGGAATCAAGATTTTTTTGTTAAGTATTTGTATATTTTGGGCCTGTTTGGTCCAAATATTTCTGAGGGAGAAAACTGCTATCTCATTAATGGTAACTTGAGACCATTTTTAAAAACAAAAATTTAAGCACCATGATTTGCAATACTGTTAAAGGTAAAGTTTTATGGATACAAAGTTCCAACACCCATCCTCTGGCGGAGTGACACTTTTCTTCCTCAACTTATCCCTGCTCCTTCTCTCCAGCATATTTCCTCTCCCCCAGACACCGTTCTGTATACCAAGTCTATGAGATCATTTTACATTTTCCTCTTTACTTGCACCCACCCCCACCACACAGAGATAGATAAACAACTCAAATAATATGTTATTATACAAAATGATTTCTATCTTAAAACATGTGCTAAGTATCCTTTTTTGTGTTTAATACTCAGTTATACAGAATATATCATCATTTAGTTAATATTTATATTATTGTTACATATTAAGATTTTTTTTACAGTTAAAATGTGCTAAGGTGAGGGGACTGGAGTGATAGCACAGTGGGTAGGGCATTTGCCTTGCATGTGGCTGACCGGGGTTTGATTCCTCTGTCCCTCTTGGAGAGCCCGGCAAGCTACTGAGAGTATCCTGCCTGCACAGCAGAGCCTGGCAAGCTACCCATGGCGTATTGATATGCCAAACACAGTAACAAGTCTCATAATGGAGACGTTACTGGTGCCCGCTTGAGCTAATCAATGAACAAAGGGATGACAGTGCTACAAGGTGAGGGGAAACCAGTAAGAAGGACTAAAAGTCTCAACTGTAAAAAACAACAACAACAACAAAAAACACTGATATAAAAGAAAACAGAGCACTAAAACATTGGTAAATCAACCTTCTCAAAACTCTGGAAATTGACAAAAGGCTTGCATAAATCTGAAAAGTATTTATTTTGGATCATTAGTTTAATTTCATTAGTAACAACAATCTGTCCTGTTCTCATTTATCCTATTTTCATACACTTCCGAGCTCTAATATCTTTGAAAAGCAGCAACTTTGCAATCATAGCAACTGTGGAACCAGCAGCTTAACAGGCTCTGGTGGTTATAGACTCTGTGAAAAGCTATTTCAGAAGTCACATTGTCTAGAAGAACTCTCAGAAATCCCATTCACAGGACTTAATGTTTTTTTAGAACCATAGTTTTCTCAGTTGGAAAAGTTCTATTCCAAGAAGCATGCCAAAAACAGAGACAATTGTTTAATATAACAGCTTTCTGAAACAACAATACTATTTAGGTGAAGAAAGTTAGCCAAAAACAAAGAAACAAAACAAACAAACAAACCCCAACCCCCCCCCCAAAAAAAAAAAAACCCAACAGAACAAACATACACCAACCAATCAGTGGTCTGGAGAGATAGTACAATGAGTAAGTTGTTTTCCTTGCATGTGGCCATCCAGTTTTCAATCTGTACATCCTATATATTCCCTTGAATTATGCCAGGAGAAATCACTGAGCACAGAATCAGGAATAAGTTCCAAACACTGCCAGGTATGGCCCCCCAAACAAGCAAACAAAAGTTAAAAACAATAAAATAAGACAAATTTCATAGAAGCATTAGGGAATGAAACATCTGTAAAGGATTTTTCAAAATTACAATATTCCCCTAATAATTTAGAAGAATACACACATGTGCAAGA
This sequence comes from Sorex araneus, assembly GCF_027595985.1. NCBI lineage: Eukaryota > Metazoa > Chordata > Mammalia > Eulipotyphla > Soricidae > Sorex > Sorex araneus. The sequence continues at coordinate 138,239,006 of NC_073304.1, read as the reverse complement.
CTTCCACATAATCAGGAAGTGTGCAGGTTAAAAAGTTCCTAAATTCTCACTTCTAATTGGGAGTAATAAGATTTTTGTATGTCACTTGGTGCCAACAGCATGAAGCAACTCAGTTTGAAAGCCTTAGGGCATCGAAGAGGGTGGCCTGGGACCAAAACTGGATACTGGATGAATTTCAAGGGCATATCTCTTAGAAAATTTCAGTTTCTTTGACTTAGTTCTTGCTAATTAAAAACTACATTCTCTAGAGTAAATTTAACATAAATATTTCACATGCATTTTCCAGACTCAGTTGTTCTTAAACATTTTTGCTATTTAATCATACTCATATATTCAGACTAATGCTAAGATATGATTTAAAAACAACTGAGGATGAAAAGGAAAATAAAATGTGTGCTAAGTTTTGCTCTTCGACTCATGCTTTTGACCATTTTCAGGTAATAAGAACATGAAGTTTCATTTCCTATTGTGTAAGGCTTATTGAACTTGAGAAATTTTAATACTAAAGGGAAAATTTGGAGTTATCATTCACTAACAGACATTGACGGGAGGGGGTCATTATTTTGAGTTTATTTCGATGACTTTGTAATTAAAGTTGAATGGGATAAAGGGTAATCTTTCCTTCTGTAGAATTCAAGTCAATAAGTGTAGGAACAATGATTATAATTGAATGTCACCATTCAGAAAATACCACAAGAATAACTATGACTGGTAAGTATCACCAAAGAGTATACTAAAACTAGTGGTAAAGTATAATGATAACCAAAGAGGGAAAGTACTGTATATTGAGAAAACTAACATGAGCAACCTAAATCAAGTAATTTAAATTACCCTCCTCAGGAGGGGATGAAACATACCAAAATCATGTGCCTCATGAAATGATGTATGATTTGCCATGACATGTCATGATGTTCCTCATAATATGAGTTTTAGGTAAAAAGACAATATTACTTAAGTGATTTCTGCAAAAAAGCAAAACAAAACAAAAAAACCTTTATTCAATCAGGAGGAAACGTCAAATAAATTTATCATGGGTTAATAAACCCATGATATTCAATAAAGGCAAAGAAGGGCTACACAATTTTTCCAAATTGTAAGAGATTAAGGAGACAAGACAATTAAATATAATGTGTATCCTGGATGGAATCTAGGGTCACTGAAAAAAACACTGGAAGAACCATTGGGAAAATTTGATTTAACTGTTATCTAAGATGCTAACTTTGCGGGAGGCTAGATAGATAAGGGCATATTAAAAAAAACTACATATATGGGGCTGGAGCGATAGCACAGCGGGTAGGGCGTTTGCCTTGCACGCGGCCGACCCGGGTTCGATCCCCAGCATCCCATATGGTCCCCCAAGCACCGCCAGGATTAACTCCTGAGTGCAAAGCCAGGAGTAACCCCTGAGCATCGCTGGGTGTGACCCAAAAAGAAAAAAAAAAACAACTACGTATAATTTTTTAAATTGTGTTCATATATGTATATATCATGGTATAGTTTTAACAATTTTTAAATGTCAAATGACATTATTATTATTTACATTGTTGTTCAGACATCACCACCATTTATTTCCAGAGCTCTTTGACACTTTGAAGTCCTACAAAACGGTAACTCCTCTTTCTCTCTGTCTGGGGCTTCTGGCTACCTCTACTTTTTGTTTCTATGGTTTTCACCAGCCTAGGTGTCTCATATAAGTGAAATCAAACAATAGTTTTGCCTTTGTCACTGACTTATTTCACTTAGCACTCAGTCTTCAAAATTCCTCTGTGTTGGACACTAGGAATTTTCTTATATTTTTGAAGAAAGTTCCAAAAACCTCACCAGGGATAAAACATATCAATATCACATGCCTTATGATATATTTTTTCATATATGCATATATTTATGTACATACATATTAATCACATTTTGTTTATCTAATCATCTATCCATGGACACTTAGATTGCTGCCATATTTTTTTAACTATTGTGACTAATGCTGTCATGATCGTAGGTATACTTGTTTCTGTTTGTTCGTTATTTTGGGTTGTTTTGTGTGCTTTGCCAGTTTCTGTCATCTTTGTGGTGATGCTCTAGGAATCAAGGTCATGCCTAGCCATCCTAGGAAGCCACTAGGAAAATTCTAGAGGATGCTAGAAATAGCTATACAGTGCCAGGGGTCAAACTCAGGGTCTCATTGGAAACATTTTTTAAGTCTAAAGTTATATCTAAATTAAAAGTTTAGTAAATATGAAAGCATTTTTAAATTGTATCTGAATGTTTTTGAAAGGGTCAAATATTTAATTTCAAGCCAGAAGCCTCACCACTGCCTATAGCTACATATTCAATATATTTCACATGATTATTTTTCCGAAGGTAATTGAGTTGTACCTCTAGAGTAGCCCAATTTACTCATTTTGTAGAGAAATGCTTTGTGATTCGAGACACTTTTCTGATGGGGAAGTAGCTCTCAGCACAACCCCAGTTTCCTGACTGAAAATCTAGTACTGTGCTTCCACTGTAGCTTATGTGTGTATTATACACCTTTGAACTATGATTATTAATCCAGGAAGTCTCAGCTGAAATTCTTGATGAAGAATGGCTTGATAATAACCAGAGTGATAAATGGTATTCTCTGTCCTATGTCCTTGGGATGCCTGACCCAGAATTCTTTAATTAGACACATAGTCTTGGCTTTGAAAAAAAATAAAAGAATTAATTGGTCAGATGGAACTGAAATTGAACTTCTGAACATCTTACTGTTGGGCAATGAACAGCTTAATTGACAGATCATATTTCTAACAGACTAGCCTAAAAATATTGATTATTTTTCCCAAAGCATTTTCCCTCTTGACTTTGGAGACTAGGAGACTAGGACACTATGTCATTGTTTTCTGAGCATATAAAAAGTGGGTCATGGTGCAAGCATGAGGTTCACTAAAGGGAAGAAAGGACAGATGATGTCTAACTTATAGTCACTTAAGGAATTTGCTAACTATACAGACTTTAATAATGTAACGTTCATGTGTTCACCAGCTTGTTCAGTAAATTACTAATCTTACAAATAGTAAAGTCGTGTTGAAAATAATCTTAGGTTCCAAATTCTCACAGAAGTAGAAGTAATAAGAGTAGTAAGAAACTTCTGATACACCAGCATTTACATATTTTCTATGATTTTATTTAAATGCATATACAGAATTCTTTTCTTTCTCTATTTCTCCTTCTCCTTCTCCTTCTTCTATTTCTTTTTCTATCAACTCCTGGCTGTGCACTCAATAATTACTTTTGGCAGTGCTTGGGAAACATCTTTATTTTCTACTAGGACCTTTTCTTTATTAAAACAAAATCTTAGTGATTTCAGAAGGAAGGAGAAAAATAAATGGAAAAAAAGAACTCAGCAAATTGTCAGCTTGAAAGTTAGGGCTAGGTGACAGCATAATAATGCTGCTTTGAGAGTTTTAAGAAATTCTCATTATGCTGAAAAATGTATGGATCCAGCAATACTACTCAGTGATTCTTTTCCTCTTGATTCCTTTTCCCACCAATAATCATGGCTCTAAGTTAGAACTGCTTTCTGAATCCACACACTTCCTTTCCTCAAAGGCAGGCAGGGAGCCCCAGGGAACTGGCAACCACTTATCAGATAAGGCTTGTCAAATTCTCCTGGAGCTCATTGCCTGCTTTCCTTGGGACCAGAGTGTTTCTCCCTTAGGCAGGCCATGGTTGTTCCAGCAGGTCTGGGAACATGACCTGCACCCCAAATTTTGTGCTTCTATGCATTGTCTTGTTCCCAGAGGATCCCACTGTTTCTTACAGATTCCTAACTGGGTCTGCAAGCCCCGAACAGTTAAAACTCTGGTTTAGACAGCTCCCTTTTCTTTTAGCTGTTTTGTTTGTATTTGTCCATTGTACTGATTTTCTTGATCTTCTTAGTCAGGCTTTGTGGAGTCTACTTTGCAGGCCATTGGTCATCAAGCAACAGTTAAAGATTTTAAAAATTTATTTTCAAAAAGAACTGTTGGCAAGATAGTTTATGAATAAAACCAGGAAAGGCAAACAATGCATTAAAGATTGAAAACTGATTGGACAGATAATTGTTCATCAATTTAATTTTGGGTCCAGAATTTTACAGATGAAGCAAGACTCCTCATCTTACGGACATTACTTGAGGTCCTTGATTTCTTTAGATTTCATTCAATCTTTTATGGAAGGGGGAGTGCATTTGCAATAACAATGGGGACAAAAAGAAAAGGAGTTGTCCCAGGCTCTGCCCTACATGTACTATAGTTCAGTGAGGAAACAGGAAAGCTATTGTGCAATTGGCAGAAATATATGACATACAGGAATCAAGAAATGTAAAAGTAGAGATTGTGGCTGTGAATTACAAAGGAGGAAATAAAGGAAAGAAAGTGAGAAGAAAGTATAGACCTATAACTATGGAAGAGGCAAGGTTTAATATTACTATACATTTTCTCTGCTTGAAAAAGTTCCCAGTCTTGGTGTCTATGCTGCCCAATTGAGCACATGTGTCACCTGTATCTCCCCTCTGAGATGTGTACTTTCATGCTTTCATGTCTAATGCTGGGGTGTGCGTAGGGGCTCTCTCCACCCTTGGAGAAGCCTGGGTTCTCTCTTGAGCACATTACTCTTCACTCTTTCCTAATTTCTCTTCCTCCTTTCCTTCAAAAACCTCCAAATAAAATCTGTTTACTTAAAAAAAATGTTCCCCGTCATTTTCCAATTTTTCTTTTTCTTAACTTTTATATTAAGTACGAAGTTTTAATGGAAGAGCAATTTATCTATGGGAGGTCAACACCTAAGCGAAGCCAGCTAAAAGCCTCCACTGGGATTTTCTGATACAATGGAGGTTTCTGGGGCCAGAAAGGAAGAGGGGGAATTAAGAGAATCAGGAAATGAAGCAAAAGTATAATCCTCTTATATTACAACCATTTCTCAATGGTTCTCTTTTTGATAGGTTCTAAATGCTGAAGATCTCCCTTTGAAAGATTCTAAAAGCTCATCTGTAACAATCTGCATCTTTTTCTCAACTAAAAGCCTGAACCTTAAAACAGAGACCTAGGACTACACATGTAGCTTTGTGAGCCCATTTTTCTTTCTGCCACCTTTTGTCCAAAAGAGATGAACAAAAAGTGGGTTTGAAGAATAACAGGTAGAGACTACCTCTTTCCATGCTGCAGTCTCTTATTTTGTCTTACACCTCCACAGGATCACTATTAATTACCTCTGTTTCCAGGCTCTCAGGTGAATCACCGCTGATGAACATTGGTGAGATAGGTGAACCTGGGGAGGGAAGCTGCCAATCTGATGGCTGAGGAGCCCTGGGAGATCTCATTAAAGTTTCTAGCATGGGGTAAACCACAGTCATTCAAATTTCAGTCTTGTATCACCATGATAGCACGTTACAACTGCTGAGAAACCTTTGAAACTTCAAATATCATACATTTATTTAGCTCTCAAGTTTCCTTGTTCAATAATTTAGGCTCCACATTGTTCAAATCATGATTGGTTTCCTCAGGCATTTGTGGTCAGTTGCATTTTACATAGTTGGCTTTGTTTCTGAATGCTGGCTTGCTTTTAGAGTAATAATATTTTTGTTCAGTAATCATTTAGTTTGTTTACTTTTAGAGTAGTAATATTTTAGTAACTTATATTTTAGTTTTCCACCACATGGTCTTTCATCCTAGTCCACACTTATTCTCTTTTCTTCAGTTTTGATTTTGGTTTTGGGTCACACCCAGCAGTGCTCAGGACTGAATCCTAACTCTGCTCAGACATCAGTCCTGGCGGGGTTTAGGGAACCATATGGGATTCCAGGAACTGAACTTGGGTTGGGCTGGAGCAATAGCACAGCGGTAGGGCATTCACCTTGCATGCAGCTGACCCGGGTTAGATTCCTCCGCCCCTCTTGGAGAGCCCGGCAAGCTCTCGAAAGTATCTCGCCCACACAGCAGAGCCTGGCAAGCTACCTGTGGCATATTCAACATGCCCAAAATAGTAATAAACTAGTCTCACAATGGAGACATTATTGGTGCCCACTCGAGCAAATCAATGAGCAACAGGGTGACAGTGACAGTGAACTTGGGTCGGGCGCATGTAGAGCAAGCACCCTACCTACTGTACTATCACTATGGCTTTCTTTCCAGGCTTATTCTCATGGATGAGGAGTAGGTTACTAAATGTAAACCTAGTAAAGCAAGATACTGAAAATATACAAGTCTTAGAACTAGCACACTGGAACAAAAGATTATCTGTCATATTTTTCTTTGCTGTTGCTGTTTTGGGGCCACAATCTGTTGTTTGGGGCTTACTCCTGGATCAGAGGTTAGGGATCTACAGTGTTAGAACTTGAACTCAGGTCAGCCACATACAAGATTAGGACCCTAGCCCGCTGTACTATCTCTCTGGCTTTCCTCCCATCTTCTTTTAGCCAAAGGAAGTAAGAAGTGAGCTCAGAGTAAGAGTATAAAATATTAAAATGTGCCATGTCAAATACAGGAAAGCCAATAATTGGATCATAGATATAATCAACTTATTACATTAAATCAAGGTGTAATAAGAGCCCATCATTAAGATTCATCAAAAATTGCTTTAAATAGGTATAAAAGTAGAGGCTGAAGCCTTGGGATATTGCTATTTCTGTATGACTCCAGAAAGCAAAACATAAATGTCAATATTTTCAGGTCATCTACATGGGATAATTGGTATAGAAAGGAAGACATATATTTTTCGTCTGTAGCTACAAACTATGGAGTTGCCAGTTCCCAAGAGAAAATAAGCTCAAAGAGAGCTTGTAAACTCACATTGCCACAATATGTCCAGCTATTCAAAAGTACTGTCCCATTTACTGATGATAGCAGTCTTGGAAAGTGAGAGTCATCACCTTTGTCTTAAGTAAGCATACTGAGTACAGTTTCATTTGAGGTCTGGTATAGTTGACTTTGAAACCCATTGTTTATCTTCTATTTTTCAGTCTACGAAAAATTTCTTCCTTACATAGGATTCTCATTGGGTCAGTCAGAGGCTGGGTCCTGTAGGGTAGTAAATATCTGATCAGAGTTCATTATTGGATTTTCTAGATATTTCAGAGAAAGGTGATTTCAAGCAAGAATTATTACGTTTATGAAAAGGCATGTTTAAGAGTTGAATTTAAAACAGAGAAAGAGTGAAATGCATCTTCCAATATGATGACATTAAATTTGCAGGGAGCTCCTAAAGCAATGCTCAAGTGGTCCAGGGGTCAATCCCAGCATTATTCCATTGTAGAGGTGAAATAATTAAATGCTGTGTCTGGTGATTTGATGTGCTGCTACTTGGACCCAGTGGTGCCGGGGGCCAGAAGGGTACAACTTGGCAGTGCTAGATTATATGAAATGCCAGGGTTTAAACTTGGAGCCTTGTACATGAAAAAGAAGTGTCATGATTTAAAAAGTTATACATAGTTGAGTTCTGCAGTGTTCAACACCTATCCCTGGTTATAGGATTGGTGTCAGAACAATATAAAAATTAAAAATAATACATGGTTATGCCCATATAGTAAAAAAGATATATAGAATATGTACATATAATATCCTCTATCGGTAGCTTTATAGTTATAATTACACAAACAGGGAGCAACAAGTTGGGACTAAAATAATAGTACATATTTGTGTTTCATACTTACATTAATTTTCATTAATCTTTTCTTTTAATTTTGGATAGATGCTTAACTTGGGCAGTGGAATAAGGAGGCGGACATTTCGAGTAAACCTAATGAATCTAAACACTAAGGGATATAAAATTGGAAACTACTCAATAAAAAGATATTTCATTCTTTGCAGAGTGGCAGATGGATGCACAGAAAATGATATGCTATCATAAAAATCAATCAACAAGAAACAATATAATTTCATATATAAGATAAATAAGTCACATCATTTAGATGAATAAAGTAAATATGATTTCATGAGAAGAGTAAGAAACTAAATAGCTCTCTTGAACAGATGTTGCTCATGCAGCAAAGCAGTCTAATAGCTTATATATCCCTGAAGCTATTCATTCAACAGGCAGAAGCCTGAGGAGTTAGGACCTCATGTTTTTAAGTAGCAGATGCGATAGAGGCTATGATTCAGCCTCAGCTTCTTAGTTCATGTTAAAAGATTAGCCTGGTCTTGAGATCTAAACTGTGACCACTGGAACTTTGTTACTTGCCTGTCAAGTGACAGGCAGGGAATGGGATGGGGCTTGGGTGTGGGGACTGAATATGGAAACACTGGTGGAGGGAAGATAACACTGTGGGATTGGTGTTGAAATATATGCCTAAAACTCAACTATCAAAAATGTTGTAAATCACAGTTCTTTAATTAAATTTTTAAAATTAATTTTTAAAAAGGTTATTCTGTTCTGACAATGTCCTTTGTGTATAGAACCAGAAACCATTTGTGAAAGAGTTTCTACACCTAGCTCATAAAATAGAAATGTATAAGAAAGGGGTATGGTGCTGCCAGCAGGTCAACCTGTACTTCAGGGTTCCTGATACCCCAAGATTGCTGTTATGCCTTTGGTCAGACCCCACGAACTTGGGAACAAGTATCCTGAGAAATTAAATGGCCAAAAGTTAGGTATGTGGGAGCCGTGCTCACAAACCATCTCTGGGTCAGCTATAAATGTTCATTTATTGGCTGTATTTCAGAGACCCATAAATAAATCTCTAAAGAGATCAAAAGCTGCAATTAATCTTGGACCTGTGCATGGCTGAACAGACAGGACAAATCAGGGGCAGGTCATCCTGGAGCCTGCCCGAGCAGAGCCCCCAACAGCTGCTTGCTCCCACAATCCAAAACTGCCACTATACCCCAACCTGACTCTACTATCTCAGGATGGACCTCACCAAGATATAATCTGCTGAAAACTCCGGCATGCAGGTTTTGTGACTGAAATCTCTAGGCTTTCTTGGAGATAGGGATGGGCTACCGCCCCCCACCTCCCTGTAATTCTCAAAGCCTCGGCAGTCACATCTACACCTCAAATCTGCTACCCAATTAAAAAGCTACTCCAGCCGTATAAAAGCACTGTATGCTCTGAACAAACACCATGACCTCTTAGCACCTGTATTGCAAACCATAATGCACAAAAGGAAAAGGAGAGAGAGAGCAAGAAGGAAAGTGCTTCCTATAGAGGGAGGCTGGGGGTGGGGTGTGGGGTGTTGGGGAATGGTGTTAGGAAAACAGGGGACATTGGTGGTGGGAAATGTACACTGGTGGAGAGATGGGTGCTGTATTATTGTATGACTGAAATCCAATAATAACAACTTTTTAATGGTCTATCTCATGGATATTCAATTAAAAATTTTAAAAAGTAATGTGGAGTTCATGCTCAATTCAATAATCTTAATAAATAGCTGAATAAATAGCAGTATTTCTAATTTTAAAATAATAAATGTATAAGAACTGGAAGAAAATATAAAAATAGATGAAATCTTATAAGCTGGCTTGGACAACTTGAATATGCTTTCTTTGTACAAAAAACTAAAGGTATCATCTTTCTGTCTGTCGATCCCATACCTTTCAGTGTTCTTCTTCTCTGCATGCCTCAATGAAAGCTTGTTAATAAAATTAGAATGTTTGAATAGTTATCCTTCCAGAATTAGCTATTTTCAGGGATGCCAGTGCAAAAGTTGAAAGTTATTACTATCATTCAGAACACCTGACTAGTGGCTTAACTGACAATCCCTAAGTCATATTTAAGCATTTATTCTTCACAAGAAATACTTACCTATTAAAAAAAATTTAGGAGTCACACTTCCCTGTGACAGGGAGCATAAAAGTAAAAAAAAAACACCCTTGTGTCATTCATGATTGTTTGCCATTACAAGACTGAGATAACACTCTACAGTGAGATTCAAATTATGATTTACTATCAAGAAATGACATGTAATCTAAAATATAATAACAACCATGTAATAAGACAGATAAGGTTACTTGACTGTTGGTCTCAGTAAGAAAGAGTTAACTTTTAGTCTCAAAAATTTCCGTATGTAATTGTAGCACTGTAGTTGACTTGGAGCAATAGCACAGCAAGTAGGGCATTTGCCTTGCATGCGGCCAACTAGGGTTCAATTTCTCTGTCCCTCTCGGAGAGCCCAGCAAGCTACTGAGAGTATCCCACCCACATGGCAGAGCCTGGCAAGTTATCCGTGGCATATTGGATATGCCAGAAAAAACAAACAAACAAACAGTAACAACAAGTCTCACAACGGAGACGTTACTGGTGCCCGCTTGAACAAATCAATGCTCCATATGTAATATTAACATTTATTAGTCCTTTGGAATATCAGGGAGCAACCTACATGCCATGTGTGCTGAGATAGCATTGATCCTGGATTCCTTTCTCCCCCACTTTTTACAAGTTTGATCTTGATTTCTATATTTCTATGCCAGAGTAAGAACAAATTCAATCAATTTGCTTTAACTGAAGTAAATTTCACAGAAAGAATTTTCTACTTTTACCAATCATTTATTGTGGCATCATACAGTATCCCTGATTTCATCATCTGGTGGTAATGGGATCAAAGGTGCATGACCTTATTACTTATTACTACTTCCAGAACCTGAATGATTCTTTAGAACAAAGGAATTCAAAGAAGGGTCCTGGAGATCTAAGTACTCCAAATAACTATTAGCTTAACTTACTCTACTAGGGTTTCCATGCAGTGTTGAGTCACTTCTCATGAACTGACCCAAGTACTGAGTTCTTTTGTATTATGTTCTCAGTATCTCTCATCATCTCCTCAGACACACTACTTGAAATCATAAAATCCCAATATGCTTTGTTGTTTTGATATCCCTAAAATTACTATTTATTTTAACCTGTTGAAATTATGAGCCTCAATGCAAATTCACCTTAACTTGCAAATTCACCTCAACTTGGCAGTTTGCCTTCTGCTGACTGTTATTGTCTCACAAGTACAATAACATGAATCCATCACAAACTTATTGCCAGTACTCTAGTTGTTGGCAAAGATTACTCCTATTTCTCAGTGACTTTTGCATTTTATCTATCTGTGTACTCTGCATAGCAAATGATGTTTTGAAATCCTATGCCCTTGGCCTATCCTTATGTTGCCTCTAGGTAGTAGCTATACATATAAAAATTTTCATGTATCTCTTTGTTTAAAAATATTTTGTAATTGTGGCTTCTTGCTTAGTCTGCTTGGGGCACTAGATTTTCCTCAGGCTTAACCTTCAACCAGAAAAGAATGAACTTTGGTGGTTAAATTTCCTAATTATCCTTTGATGAGACAACTCAGAGATATAATATTGAGAGAGTTCTAGGTAGGATATTGCAGCAACTCCCTGCACCTTGCTCATGTTCCATTGATTAGTTTCCTCCATTACAGACTTTGAACATGGCCTTGTGGATTGCTTAGGAAATGGGACATAGAAAATGTTTTGAACAAAGACTGAAAAAGTGTTTGTGCATTGAGACTCGATCTCTGCTCAGTCTTTGAAAGAACTTTCTTAAGTTAATGGAATGAATATTAGCTGCCTGTCACTGTCACTGTCATCCTGTTGTTAGTCAATTTACTTGAGCGGGCATAGGTAATGTCTCTATTCCTCCCAGCCTTGAGATTTTAGCCTCTCCTTACTCGTCTTCCCCAATGATTGGAGGCTCTTTCAGGGTTAGGGGAATGAGACCTATTGTTACTGTTTTTGGCATATTGAATATGCCACGGGTAGCTTGCCAGGCTCTGCCTGTGCGGATGGGATACTCTCAGTAGCTTGCTGGGCTCACCGAGGTGGGGTGTGTGTGTGTGTGTGTGTGTGTGTGTGTGTGTGTGTGTTACTTTCTATGATTTGTTGCCTACTATCTGAACTCCATAAAATATGGTGTGGTCATTATGGAAAATGGGTCGGAAGTGTCTTATAATGCGTCACACAGCCGCTTTGCGGCTGCAAGTCCAGAAAGCAGCCTGGAGCATGGTGGCCATTAGGTAGGTGGGTGTTGGCTACCAGGGCTGGGTCCCTTGGGGCAGGGAGGGTTCTCACCCACCCCCCTTTGGGGCAACCCAAGTGAAGACAGCCTGGCACGGAGTCTGGTGGCATAGCTATGGGGGCCTCATTAGCTGCCTACTTGTTATAAAATCCATGACTCAGTGTCCTACCTGATACTTCAGTGAACAGGCTGAGTATTTGTTGGATATTCTTCAATTAACTTTTCTCCATGTAAGACTGTCTTATATTGCTTTCTTTGCTCATTGATTTCAAACTTCAATAGCTTTTCTTTTGACTATTTTTCTTTCGAGTTAATGACAAGAACTATTTGCTTATGGCACTATTTGCAGACTCCAAATTTGTATTCATGCCAAACCTCACTGAAGATACAAATATCTTGTTTCTATTAAACATAATTCTGTACCCTTTCCACAATGATGCTGCTTTTGGACTTTCAAGAGACCCACAATGGCTTGCTCCTCACTCCCAGCTTCTGGGATCTTCAACGTCTATTTTAGCCTTCTATTCCTGAGTGATAGTTTCTCAAAATAGTTACTGGGAATTAACTAAAATTAGCGAGTAGATACCAACTCCCTCCTGGTTTTTGAACTTTGTCATCTTTGAAGAAAACTGACAGTCACCTAATGAAATGAATATTGCCCTTGCATAAAAGTGGAGAACAAGCTAAAGCTACCATAGGGTAGCCTTTGTAAAGGCTACCTGGCAGGCTCAGGGTACCATATGAGGTTCCAGGAACTGAAGGCAAGCAATCTACCTATTGTACTATCACTCCAGTCACATAATTCTAAACTATTAATGGTAGTTTACTATGCTATATAACATAGGCACAAGTTGGGATATTATATAGTATCTTCTAACACACTTAGTTTTCTAATTGCAGCATCTCAAGACATCTTTTGGTCATTTAGTGTGCATCTGATGACTGAGCTAAACCATTCGATTTTTTTCCCTTAATCACTAAAAAAATAGTTTTCAACAATTTATAATGACTTTAGAATTAATGTGGTAATCATGAAATGTAGAACACTACTTTAGTCAGTAGGGAAACATTAAAATAAAGGTTCTTTATATTTTGGCTTTTTGGGTCACATTCAGTGAAGCCCAGTGGTTACTCCTGACTCTGCACTCAGGAATGTCTCCTGGCAGTGCTTGGGGGGCCATACAGGAGGCTGGGTATTGAATTTGGGTTAGCCATGTGCTTGGCAAAAGCCCTATCTTCTGTACTACTGCTCCAGCCCCTCAAATAAAGAATCCTTATCCTATCTTTCACTATGTGTAAAAATAAGGAGTTGTTATTGATATGAGATCCCTGAATTTATGAACAGTTTTATTTAGAAAAATGTAATTCATAAAAATTTCAGGGGTAAAATACCAGAACAGAGAGGGGCTAGTAAATTTGTTTACATGATTAATCACTAATAGAAATACATTTTATTTCAGTTCTATCGTACCCAATAAAAAATGCACTACAGTTGTGCCATGAAGGTATGTTTAAACTACCACTAGAAAGAAATGGTGTTCAATTGATCATCTCAAATATTTAACAACAAAAACCATAACATTTGTTAAGTGAAATGAGTCAGAAAGAGAGGGATAGACATAGAAAGATTGCACTCATTTGTAAAATATGAAGTAACAGAATGGGAGACTTATACCCAAGAACATTAGAGATAAGTCCACAGCTTAGAATTCGGCCTCAAATGCTGGGGGAAAAGGCAGCTCAGATAGAGAATGGACCACCAAGTAAAGGGTGCTAGGAGGGTCTGTTCGGGATGGTAGATGCAGGCTGAAAGTAGACTATAGACCGAACATGATGGCCACTTAATACCTCTACTGCAAACCATGACACTCAAAAGAAAAGAGAGAGCAAAAGGGAATGCCCTGCCACAGAGGTGGGGTATGGTGGGGGGAGGACGGGGTAAGGGTGGTGGGAAGGATGCTGGGACCATTGGTGGTGGAAAATGGGCACTGGTGGAGGGATGGGCACTCGACCATTGTATGACTGAAACACAAGCACAAAAGGCACAGTCTGTAACTGTACCTCACGGTGTTTCACTGATAAAATTTTTTTTAACTATAAAATTTAAAAAAAACATAACATTTGTTATTATTTTAATCACATACAAAATGAAGGGTTAACTAATATCTTTCTAAGATCCCTTCTTGCTCTGACAGACTATAATTCCATAATTGCAGTTACTATTTCTAAAAATTTAAATGACTCTGTATAAACTAGTTAGTGTAATGTAATTAGATGAGTATGTCACAACATATTTTTGGGAGGTAGCAATCTTTAAGTAGTCTGATGTTTAGAAATTATTATATGTAAAAAATCACATCAGTTACCATCATTATAACAAAACTTTTCTTATCCTTCCTTTACCACTATACTTTTAAAAAATTGCTTATACTTGACACTTTCATTAGATTGCACTTAAAACTGCCCTTCACAATTTTGCCTCTTTCTGTAGCAAACACTATCACTTTCCTGCTCATGCCCCTTGAGGCTTTATCATTCAGTACAAGTCAATAGCTCTATCTCTTTGTGTGAGAGTTTGTTGTGGTCATTATACCCTGCTTTACTAGAACAAACGCTGGAGAGTTAATGCCACCCAGGAAGAACTATCGGCTATCAATTGCCATTAGTGTATCTCTCTCACTCTTTATGAAGACTGCAAGGCACACACATGTTCTATATCAGCTCAAGCTTCCCCATGGAATTAAGTTCATTATCAACTATGACAATACTCTATAGTGTCTCATTAAATAACTTCCCTTCCTTTCTTCCAGTTCCTCACATCCTAATCAGAACTTTAAGGCTTAGCATCTCACAACCACACCCAACTTCTTCCAGCATATAAAAAGCTCAGATCCACAAATAATATCAAAACAATGCCAAGATGTTGAATTGTCCCAGGTAGATTGATCTCTGGGCTGAGAACTTTGGGACCTTCTCAGAATGGGAGAAGGAAGATTTCTTCTCCCGCTAGAAGTGACGACTCAACATGCTTTCTGCCAACCCAACATCCTCTGAAAAATAAATGGACCAGATCCACAATGAACCTCATTGACCACCAAGCCACCAAAGCTCCTAGAGCATGCAGCTAAAGGTGCCTCCAAATTTCACAGTTTTGACAATCCAATAGGAGCACTGCAAATTTGATGGGGGAGCTGTGTTTGAAGACCACCAACCTCAGTAAGTAAAAACAATAGCACAGAAATTCAAGTAGCATCAACCATCTCAATAAATTCCTAATGACTTTAGTAATGCCATCGTGAGATATACCAATTATCACAAATTACTTTTATTGATCTACTTTTAAATAAATCTATTTGTCACTTTGTTATAAAAAGCAATATAAGGTAAACTTCTTTGTTCCACTTAAGGGGGCAGGCTTGGGTGTTGGTGGGAAACTGGGCATATTGGTGGAGAAATCACAATGCTGGTAGGATTAGATCATTGAATGCTTGAAATAATTGGATTATGAACAACATTGTAGATCACCATGTTTAAATAAAAAAGAAAAAGAATTACTCTTAAGTAATTTAAATTCTTGTCTTAAGAAATACTTGTGCTAAACCCAACCATTATATTTTCCCTCTGCCAATATTCTAAGATGATTCCTCCAATTTTAACAAGGATTTCTCTTCTAAAACTATGTCCATGAACAGCTTTTGAACTGTATATCTCAAAGTTATTAATAGAAAACAAAACAAAACAAAAAACCAAATGGCCATGATAAGCCCACTAATTCTTCCTCTTAAAACTCTTCTTTTCTTTCACAGTCCTGCACTTTCTTTACTCTCCTTCCATGTTTCTTAACAGTCTGTGTTTTAGGTTTTTTTAGCTGTCTTTTTGCTTCTCTTTCTCCTTCCACATCCAAAGTTCTTCATAATTTTGACATAGGTCCTCTTTTATCTTCTTTCTCTCAATACTCTTCTTGGATAATGCTGTCTATTACCATTACATGATTGATACATGTGAATGAGTGTTTAATGAATTTCATTTTTATTTCCTTTATAACTTTTACCTTTATTAGGGAGTTGGCAATTAGCTTTCATGCACTTTATCATGACAGGGGGAAATGTTCTAATTTTTCAAGTCTCAACTTTCAACTAAGAAACTAACCATAGATCTCTTTTTTTCAGTGATTTACTGTTATAAATTTCCTTCTCTTGGAATTTTCTATCTTTAAAATACGTTTCTTGGGGTTGGAGCAATAGCACAGTGGGTAGGGTGTTTGCCTTGCATGCGGCCAACCCGGATTTGACTTCCAGCGTCCCATTATGGTCCCCTGAGCACCACCAAGAGTAATTTCTGAGTGCAGAGCCAGGAGTAACCCCTGTGCATCGCCAGGTATGGCCCAAAAAGCAAAATAAAATAAATTAATTAAATTAAATTAGTTAAATTAAATATGTTTGTTTCTCTCTGTGTCTCTTCCACCTCTATTTGAGTGCATGCTACTAAAAACCTAGTTATCTCCTTCACTGCCTCCAAATGTCATTCATTACCTTTGTCAGCATCACCTCTCAGTTGAATTGTCAATGTACAGATTTTTATCTAGTTTAAAGCCCCAACTCATTACCTATAAGCATTAACATTACCTTTAATTTTATCTCCTAAGGGTACATTCTCCCCATATTCTCCCCTATGACTTACACATTGAATCTCTATCATTCATGCTCCTTTTAATCTTGGGAGGAGAGTTCCCGTTTTATGCTTAGAGAAGTCCTTTAATCTTTAATATCACTGTATCATTGTCATCCCATTGTTTGTCAACTTACTTGAGCAGGCACCAATAACACCTCTATTACACTCAGCCCTGAGATTTTAGCAGCCTGTCCTTACTCGTCTTTCCCAACGATTGTAGGCTCTTTCAGGGTCAGGAGAATGAAACCTATCGTTACTGTTTCTGGCATATCAAATACGCCATGGGTAGCTTGCCAGGCTCTGCTGTGCAGGCGGGATACTCTCTGTAGCTTGCCGGGCTCTCCGAGAGGTATGTATATATCTTTTACTGTATTTGGGATATGAATACGCCATGGGGAGCTTGCAAGTTTCTCTCATGCAGGCAATAGACTCTTGGTAGCTTGTCAGGTTCTCCAAGAGGGAGAATGAGACTATTACATGTAAAGCCGCCATGCACTTCCAGGAGCTTGGTTTTATAGTCTCAGGATGTTGTCCATTGGTGGGATTACACAGCACTAGGGGCAGTTTGTGGGTGTGGCTGCCAAGCTACTGGGAAATGGGGGGTCTGGATGGATAAGGTCCAGTCCCAATCCGAGCAGGCTGAGAGATCTCAGCCCCAGGTCCTGCACACCTGGGTTCCTCTGCCGGTCCCTTTATGCATGAGGCTCATCCAACCATGTGGAGAGTAGCCTTTATATTTTATATTTTTATATTTCACATTTTATATTCGTGTTATGTTAATATTACATTATAATATATAAATAAATAATATTACTCAATATCATTTAATCTAATTCAATTTAATTTAAATTAAATCAACATTAATTAAATGTAATATATTTGATTTAATTAATATTATTATTTAATAATAATGATATTTAATATTATTTAATAGTATCAATAAATAATGTGTTGGTATTATATATTTAATATTTTATATTAAATATACTTTATATTTTATCTTTAATAAAACCCAAATAATCATGACCTAAGAAAAACTGAGATTACAAAGCAGTGGCGAAATGAAGGGGCAAACAGAAGTGAGATAAGAATGGTGGTATAGGGGCTGGAGCGATAGCACAGCGGGTAGGGCGTTTGCCTTGCACGCGGCCGACCCGGGTTCAAATCCCAGCATCCCATATGGTCCCCTGAGCACCGCCAGGAGTAATTCCTGAGTGCAGAGCCAGGAGTAACCCCTGTGCATCGCCAGGTGTGACCCAAAAAGCAAAAAAAAAAAAAAAAAAAAAGAATGGTGGTATAGGGTCTGGGCACTTAAGTGGTGTTAAAGGGAAGTAATTTTATATATCAAACCCATTAAAACTAATACTATTATAATAATTATAATAATAATTTACAATACTATTATAAATGTGTTACTTATATGAAGGAGAAAGAGAAAGAGAGGAGAGAGAGAGAACAAAAACACAGAATTTGGAGTTGAAATTCTTGTTAGGGGTCAAAGCAATGGTACAGCAGGAGTGCATTTTCCTTGCACACAGCCAGCACAGGTTTGATCCGCAGCACCCCACATAGCCCCCCAATCCCACCAGGAATGATCCTGAGCTCAGACCCAGGAGTAATACCTAAGCACTGCTGAGTGTGGCCTAAAAATAACAAAAATTCTGATGTATTTGTGATGAATTTAGGAGAAAGTTCACTATCCGGAACATAAACAATACTACAATACTTTGGGTGCAGCATAGGGTGGATATTTAAATGTAATCTAATCGATGCAAAAGTAATTGTATGCTTAATAAACATTGAAATGTAGAAGTTGTGCTGAGGGCTCACTCCTGGTGGTGCAGACTCGGGATTAAACGGGATCAGCTGGATGTGAGATAAGCACCTCTCACCCTGTACTACCTCTTTGGCATCTACAGTTCTTTCTTTAATGAAACATTAACTCATTATTAAAAAAGCATGAAATTCTTAACCAGCTAGGAACAAACACAGCTTTGTTACTTAGGTAGGAAGCAACCACAAGTGTCATGAATGAATGCCATATTCAATAAAAAAGTGCTGAGAAGTTCGTCTTGTCTTTTAAAGAAGCTTTTTGGTTTTGTTGTTGTTGTTGTTGTTTGGGGCCACACCCAGCGGTGCTCAGGGGTTACTCCTGGCAGGCTTTGGACATCATATGGGATGCTGAGGATCGAATCCAGACTGGTCACACGAAAGGCAAGTGCCTCATCCACTTCGCTATTACTGCATCGCCAAAGAAGCTCTTTTTAAGACTTCTTTCAAAACAAGTTCCAAGGCTATGAATTCCCTAAGATGTTGCCTGTCTATGAATCTCAGTGCCTGCACTCCTCAACTGTGGGAAATTCTTATCTAAAATTTCTTTAATTAGTGGTTGTTCTCCAGAGAGTCCAGTGATTCTTATATTGTCCCTCCTGAACTCATCCCATCTTTCTCTGGTGTGCTATTTATTTATTTTCAGACTTTCCTCCTATCTTCTGCTATTTTCTAAGATTTTCTGCATCTTATCTTAGAGCTCCTTTTTTTCATTCAACTTCTATTATTTTGTTGCTCAGAGCTTTTTATTGCCATTTTTTACATCACATGCCATAGTCTTTACTTTTGTCACTTCTGATTATAGTTTTCTTGTTTCCACTCTCATAATTCCTTGTGCTTTGCTAACTACTTATGCTATCATTTCTTTTATTTCATAAAACACCTAAAGCACCCTGAACATGGTGTCACTAAAGTCACATTTTGAGATTTTACAGACCTAGCTGTACAAATTGAGCCTTCTATGATATTCTTTTCACTCGTGTAGCTTTGTGGGTTTCTGGGGATATGAATATGGGCTTGCTGAAATGGCAGAGGGTGAGGGTGGAGGCTGCCATAACCTAGCTAGGAAGTGAATCTGCTCTCATTTCAAAATGGCACTTGGGGTGTTAGCTCAGAGATTAACCTCACCTAGAAAAATGGTGGAGCAAGGAGAGGTTTTTGAGATGGGGAGGTGAACCTGCTGAGATCCCTCTAGATATTCTTAAAGCAGCATCTTAAGTAAAGTGTCCCAAATACTGGCGATAGTTATTATCAAGTATTGCAATTTGCATAATTAAGATAAATTCATTCTTCCAAGGCTTTGTAAAACACTACTTGGCATTTTAAAAATAAAGATGTTCAATTTTGACAATAGTAGTTATAACATTTTACTTTATAGAGGATTCTAAATGTATCTAAAACTATTTACTTCTTTTACCACTCATGTCATTCATGATTCTTACAATATATAAGAATATTATTCTTATATTGAGATGCTACCTTCCAAATAGAATGAAATCTTCTTTAAAAAGTATTTTGCCAGCATTTGTTTATGTTTCAAGAGGAAAGATAATCAGTAAAAAATACTATACAAACACAAAATATATCACTCGATTAACAAATATGCATTGTAGGCTGTTTTGTGTGGCACTGTATTGAGGTAAAAAATGAAGACAGAAAATGTCACTACCCTCAACTTATACTAAAACTTTTGAACAATGAAACACAAGTATCCCATGTGAAGACTAAATTTTTTACCCGAGGCCATTATAACACTTTGGAAATGTTTGAAAGCTTTTGATGTACAAATAAATGGTTTTGTGTCTTTCATCTTTACTTGAGCTTTTCTTACTTTGATACAAAGTAGCAAATAAATCTACTTAGGAAAAAACAGAATTAAATATACATGGAAGTCAATGCCAAATTTAAAGTTTCATACTAGAAAATAACTCTAAGATCCTGTAGCCGGATAAATATTTTGTTAACTAATGGAGAAACTAACAAAGCCTGTAACATATTGAAGTCTATTTCATTCAATACCAGAAAATTAAAGGTTTATGTTATTGCTTCACTTTTAATGTAAGAAGTTTTATATTTAATTATTTCTGCCAGAATAGTTCATCGTATCACATTATCCAGAAATTCTTAATTGATTGACTTCAGGGACAAAAATCTCTTGAAGAGGGACTAGAGCAATAGTAAATCAGGTAGGGAGCTTGCCTTGCATATGGCTGACCCAGTTTGATTTCCCTGCACCTTCTAGGGTCCCTGGAGCCTGCCAGAGTAATCCCTGAGCACTATCAGGTATGGTCCACCCCTACTAAAAATCTTTTGTTTAATTTTAGTCCTTTGCATATATGTCTCATATTATAACTCACTGCAATCTATATAAGGTCAAATTTACATAGAAGTGTCAGTTCGCATGTGTTTATTTATTTGAACAGCAGTAGATTTTAATCAGTTAGGAAATATTAGTTATAAGAAAAACATCTTGATTTTAAAAATGTCAAACTCTAATTCTCATTTTAAACAATGCTGTGAATCCAAAACAATATCTAGATTTTAAAGAACAATGTATATTTATATTCTTCTTGAAATACTACATCTTAATTCATGTATGAAATAAAATCATTCTTTCATGTGTGTGTAAAGTCTGAATTCATGTATTATGTTTAATTCATAAAGAATATTTCTTTTACAATAAATTATAGCTGAATATATATATAATTATTGCAAACCTAATTGTAACATCACTCCAATGTGCTATAACATTATGATTTACAGCTAATAAGACCTTTGAAGTATAAATTGATTTTGAGGTTCATTTAGTTGAGGAAAAGAGGTATAATTTTCTTTCTTTGTATTTTGATCAAGCTTTAACTGCAGACATTATTTTCTTTGTGCAAAGATTATATCTATTTCACTACTGATAATTTCTGAGTTGGAAAGGTTAGAAAAATATAGAAGTCTGCCACTCATTAATTTTCTGGTTGTTACCTACTGCTTTCTAGTTAAATTGCTATCTACGAAATAATGGTTGCTATATGAAGGTTTCTTGAAGATTAATTTTTCAAGTATCTTATCTTTAGCTGATGATGAAACCATCATTTTGCAATCCAAGTGTATTTATTGGTTAAGAAGCACAAAATGAATATCTATTAAGCATAGAAAACTTCATCTGTAGGAGGGGAAAATGTTTAATGAACTATATATATATATTTGATGGAGAAGACATATCACAATGACCTGAAAGTTTTTGATAATGCAAGATGCAACTTTGGTTTGGAAATTTTTAAAAGATTATTGCTGCTTGGTTTGGCTAGGTTTGGTTATAAGATTTAGAAAGTCACTCAAGAAATTTAATAAAATGAATATTAGGGTCAATATAGTTCAAGTGCTAGAGTACAGTTCTAGCATGTGTAAGGCCGTAAGTTAGATCCGTAATGCCATACGATTCCCAGAGCACCACAGGTATGGCCCCTGGATAACCCAAGCACCACCTGCTCAAGCACCTTGAGGGGAACACTTTCTCAAAAGTGGCCCAATATCCCTGATCATTGCCAGGTGTGGTTCCTATAAAATAAAATAAAATAAAAGAACGAGAAGAGAGAGCCCGGCAAGCTACCGAGAGTATCCCACTGGCATGGCAGAGCCTGGCAAGCTTCCTGTGACATTTTTGATATGCCAAAAACAGTAATAATAGTTCTCATTCCCTTAACCTGGAAAGAGCCTCCAAATTGTTGGAAAAGATGAGTAAGGAGAGGCTGCTAAAAACTCAGGACTGAGACAAATGGAGAAGTTACTGGCTCCCACTCGAGTAAACTGAAGAACAATGGGATGACAGTGGTACAGTGAACCCAATACCAAATATACTCCTACAAACCCCAAGAAACATGATCCCCCAAATTTTAAAGCAAATAAATACAGAATGAAAGAGTATATCTAAGTCACCAATGGTCATATAAAGAGGCATTCGTGTTTAAGTGATTATCAGGGAAATGGATATTAAAGCCATAAAGGAATACCACACCATGCCTAACCAGAAGAACTAAAGGGGATAAGGTATAAAACATCAAATGTTGGTGAAGATGTAGAACAATCACAACCCTCATACTTTCTTGGTGGGAATGCAAATTGGCATATCTGTGGGAAAAAAGGTTTGGAGAATCATCTGTGGTAGACAAAATTCTAAGTAATTCCCAAGAATTGTACTCATTGGTATACATGTGTTGTAAAACCCCATTCCTTTTAATTATAGCCAAATGGACTACAATCCTCATTAGTCTGACTGTAAATTTGGTACATTTTATGTACAGAGTTGGATTCTATGATAGAGGTGAAGATATGTATCAAATAGAGGCATCTCAAATCAGTTTTCTTGTATACATGAAAGAAATCATAAGAAAAAATCTCCTGAGAGGGTTTGACTTAACCTGGTTTACCCTGAGAAGGACCTTAACTTTTCCTGAAGGAAGAGGCTCTGAAGGCTATAATCTGGGCCATATGACAAATTAGGACAAGAGTTTCAGGAGCTAAGATAATTCCTTACTCTGCAGTCAGCAAGAAAATGAAGATTCTAGGTCTACAACTAAAAGAATTCTCATAGGATCTAAGTAAGTTTTTAAGCATGTTTCTTCTTAGTTGTAGCTCTAGATGAGAAAACATCAGATTAATATCTTGATTTCTGCCTATGAAGCCTAGAGCAGAAGATATAACTAAAATGTGTTGGATTCTTTATTCAGAAAAAAATATAAAATAACAAATTTGTATGGTTGTAGACCATTATATTTGTTTTAATGTCCTACATAGCAATTGAAAATTGATACGGATTTCTAGAACAAAATGAAGACATATATTCCCACTGACTCAACAGTCCATCCTAAAAATAGTCTCAACAGAAGTATGTGTCTATATTCAATAAAATAAACATAATATGATATTCACAGAAGCAATATTTTAAATAGCCCCCAACTAAAAATAACCTGGTGAGCAAAAGGAGAACTTGGAAATAATGTTAATATTTTATTTCTTGATTTGGATATTGGTTACACATTTATCCTCAATGAAAATTCCTCAAACAGATATCTTTACTAAATTACATATCAATGTAGCTAAAATGAAGGGGCCAGGGAGATAGCTCAAAGTTAAGAGTACAAGCTTTGCTTGCAAGAAGTCTATGTTTAATCCCCAGTACGATATAGTCTTTCCAAGTACTGCAAAGAGAAAACCCTTAGAACATTATTGGCTGTAGTTCCTGAGCACTGCTGGATGTGACCTCCAAACCAAACAAAATAAAATAATTGTAAATATATTTCTATCACATAATAGCACAATCATAAGATTTACATTTTAAATTATTCTGCATATAAAAGCTATCAAAGAATTTTACTGCAGTTATCCTAGTTAATTTCTACATGAATAGAAAACAAAGCATATCATAACCAAACAAAACAGCTAGTTATCACCTGTTTGGATTTTCACCTAAATTCTCAGTGAAATGTTTCAGTAAATTATGTGGTATTCTTAAGGGAAGTAAAATTATTAGGGCATTTTGAATTTTAAGAATTGAGCTGGTCTATGACCCAGCAATTCCACTTCTGGGTGTCTGATGCCACAACACAAAAAGCACTCATTTGAAAGGACATATGCAGTATAGAGTGATAGTACTGTGCGTAGGTCATTTTCGTTTTTCTTTTTTTTTTTTTTTTTTGCTTTTTGGGTCACACCCAGCAATGCACAGGGGTTACTCCTGGCTTTTCACTCAGGAATTACTCCAGGCGGTGCTTGGGGGACCATATGGGATGCCGGGGATCGAACCCAGGTCAGCCGTGTGCAAGGCAAACGCCCTACCCGCTGTGCTATCACTCCGGCCCCAGGTCATTTTCTTTGTACCCAGTCCACCAGGCTTTGATCTCTGACATCACATATGATTCCCCAAGGCACACCAGGATTGATTCCTGAGCACAGAGCTAGAAGTAAACCCTAAGAAATGCCTGGTGTGGCCCACAAACAAAACCAAAAAACACCTCAAAAATAAGCTCCCTGATATTTTAAGGTGAATACATGGACATAATTCCATTGAGCATCTGATGAGTTTATCTCTATAACTATTTGCTCAAATCCTAAGACCAAAACTATACTTAAAATTAAAAAAAATATCGTCAAGAATTAACAAATTGGGTAAAAAATATGTCAGATACACTTAAATTTGATTACAATTTAAAAATAAGACCCCAAGAGCATACAACAAGGAAGAAACGAGGAATAGCAATGTCTGCCTATATCGAAAAATTTCAGAGTAGGGGAGAGTAATAAGTATTTCTGCATCAACTGTGGCTTTTGTACATTTAAGACAGAGGGACCTAATGGCCCTCTCACATTTTTTTTTTCTTACCAGCTTCTCACCAAACCTAATACACTCTGCAGAGTACTTAGTTTGCTTTGGGACATGAATGGATAAAGAGCATGTAGAAAGATGAGGAAAGCCTTAGGTCCTTCTCTAAGCTAAGTACTTTATGAAAAGCAGACTCAACAACAATAATAATAGCAGTCTCCTCAGAGTTGCTGAGATGAAGAAAAATCTGTGAGAAATCCAGTGCATAAACCATGCTAATAATGATCACTTTTAATTATGGAGCCAAGGTGCTGGATCTTACCAAGTGTGGCTTGGAGGGCAAGAAGGAAGACAGGCCTGCTACGCCTGTTTACTTTGTTAGCAGCACTTTTGGATGATCCTGGGCTAGAACCACGGAGGGTTTGCTGCCCCCGCCCCGGGCTGACGTCTTCTTTCCCTGGCCTCACCCACGCTTGCTTCCCGGGAGCAACAAGTTCTCTTTTGCAGGACCCGCCCGCGCGCCACCCGGCCGACCCAGCGCCTCCTCCCAGACCTCTCATGAGAGTCTCTGTCAACTGCACCTGGGGTGGGAATCGCGCCTGCTGCCTACGCCCGCCCAGCGCCGGCGGGAGAGCCCGCAGTGATGGAGCCAGCCCTAGCGGCGGCCCGGGGGGAAGCAGGAGGCGTGGGAAATCAACACGGAGGGACCCACCGGAGTCCCAGTTCGCGCTGCCCCTCAAGGGCAGCGCGACGGCAGACAGCGCCCACCGCGCCTCTGACAGCCCCTCTCCCGGGACGATGGGGAGGAGACGAGGCCGGAACCCCAGGCTCCTCACCCACCCTCCTTCTTCTTTCAGGCGCCTCCCACGAGGTCCTCCCCTGCCGGCCCCCTTCCCCTCCGCGCTGGCCGCCCCCTGCTCCACTCTGGTCCCCCGGGGACGCTTCAGTTCCCTGCCAAGTGACTTCGCGGGGAGAACAAGCAGGTTGGCCGCGGCTCCCCGGCCTCCCCCGCCCTCACGGAGCAGGCACCCCCAAGTCTGCAAAGGAACCCCAAGGCGGCTCTGTTTGTTTGTTTTCTAAGGCTGCGAGTTTTCTGACGCTGCCCAGGCAGTTGGAGTCCAACTTCTCGGAGGGGGATCCCCGCGTCTCCTCGGGAAAGCCGACCCGGAGAGACGCCCTCCGTGCCCGGCGCCGAGGGCAGAGTCGGGGAGCGCGCCCGGACTCCGCCGCGGGGAACGGCGTGGGCGGGCGTGGGCAGGGCCGAGGGCGTGAAGTTGTGCGGGGTTCGGGAGGGAGAAGCCGGCTCCCGTGTCCC
Source organism: Sorex araneus (assembly GCF_027595985.1). Lineage (NCBI taxonomy): Eukaryota > Metazoa > Chordata > Mammalia > Eulipotyphla > Soricidae > Sorex > Sorex araneus. The sequence goes on along the minus strand of NC_073304.1, from coordinate 138,212,907 downwards.
GGTCTCTGGAGCCGGGGCGCTGTCGTCTCTGCATAAAAGCGCAGGGACCAGAGTCACAGAGAGGGAAGTCCTCCTGGCGCGGGGTCCTAGGAAAGCACCGAGGCAGGTGCCCAGGTCCGAGCCTGGAGCCTGACGGGTCAGAAACTACTCCCCGGGAGATGGGGAGGGGGACGCGTGCCCGGCCAGACCGCCAGCCGCGAGCAGGGAGGCTCCGCGCGCGTCCTCCCTCTCCATCCCCGGCGCCTGACGAACTTGGTACCTCGGACAGCAGCCGGGGCGCACGGCTTTGTTGGAACGGTATTGTCCTGCTCTCCGCCACAAAGTCAAAGGGCAATAAATTCTCTTGATGACCTTAGTGGTACAATTTGAAGGACATTTTAATTACATAACTCGTGAAAAGATCACTGGAGGCAATGTCGGGGTAGAGAGCCGATGGTAGAATAGCTGCATCGCGTTCGAAAGAGAGAAAACTTGCAAAGGAGCCTGCAATGAGATTGCGCAGGGATGCCCCCGTTTTGAAACAACATGCGAAATGCAAGGGGAATCTTACCTTTCGGACACCGAACCCGTGTTCTGCTGCAACTTGGCGAGCTTCTTCTTCTCCCCCTTTATGCAACTCCACAAGAAAATGATTCGTGAAGACCGGTCTCTCGGCAGATGCAAAAATCATGACACAGACGAGGAGCCCGGCGGCCGCCTTCCACTGGGAGACACGGCCACCTTTCATCTTTCTTTGGACGGAAAAGTGGTACTAGGAGACGCGCGGGCTGGCGGAGCAGGGGAGCAGGAGGGAAGGCAAAAAATATTTTAAAATATATATGTATATAGTTTGTTGCTTTTGTTTGTTGAAAAAAATCTTTGTGTAGAGAGAGAAACTGTTGAGGGGCTTAGAAAGCAGCAAATCAATGTGTGCTCTGGTCTAGCCGCTGGCCCGGGAAACCCGGCCGTCAGGCGGCCCGGCTCGCTGGAAGGGTGAGAGTGTGGGGAGCTCTGTGCTTCTGAGAGAGAGAGCGAGTGTAGGTCTGTGCTTGATGCTAAATCTGCATTTCCAGCTCCTCCTCATCTCCAATTCCTCCGGGCCGGAGGAGAGCACCAGCCTGAATGACGTGCGGCCGCCGGCGGGCCAATGAGGGCGGGAGGAGCGCGGGGCCCCGCCCCGGGCCGCCCCCGCGGGGCTGCTCCGCCTCCGCCGGCGGGGGGCGCCGCGCGGCAAACCCGCGCCCCCGCGCTTTCAGCACCCGGGAGAGCTCCCAGCCCGGCCCGCTCCCAGGAAAATCCCCCCAGCTGGAGCCGGGCTGTCCAAGGAGTGATGTCATTGTTTGTGAGAAACCCGTGAGGCTTTGGAAAGGGAATTATGGTGTGTGCCTCTCACGAGGCCTCAGGGGAGCCGGGGCACCGTCACCCTATTGCTCTCCGTCTTGTTTTCCATGCAGAACAACTTCTGTCTCTCCCTCTCTCTCTCCCCTCTATCTCTGTCCCTCTCTCCCCTCTCCTTTCCTCCTGCTCCTTCTTCTCTCTTCCTCCCCTCTCTCTTTTCTTCCCATCCTCCTGTCTCTCCCATCTCTCTCACCCCTCTCCTTTCCTTGCCTCCCCTCTGCTCTCCTTTCCCCTCAGCTCCCTACTTTCCTCTCTTCTTTCCCCTCTCTCCCTCCCCTCTTTTCTCATTCTCTCCTCTGTCCACTCACCTCTCGACCCTTCTCTCGCTCTCTCCTCTTATTTATCACATCTCTCTCCTTCTTTCCCCCTTCTCGTTCATACACAGACATCAAAAAATATTAATTCTTACCTTTCTTTAGGAAAATCCCCGAGGATGGTTCCCTTTCCTGGTGCAGAGAAGGGTGGAAAAGGCAGCCTCTAGAGATAGCTCAATGTGCCAGAGTGCAAGAAGGACTTTTTGTTTCTTTCATTTCTGTTGTTTGCTCAGGCTCCCTGGGCAGTTCTAGGCAGCAGGGAGGCCTATCAGGAAGCCAGGTTGACCTCCTCAGTGAGTGTTATTAGATGAGACTCCTCCAGGAAACTTCTCCAGAGTCTCTTCGCCACTGCTTTCAGGAGAGCTTCCGAGATGCCTGACTCAACTAGACATGTATTTACAGACAGAAAGTTCAGATGGCACAAGGCCAGGGAGTTTGTGTTTTGGGAAAAGTGTAGCAACCGATCTCAATCCCAGGCAGCTCCCATGAACATTCTCCACTGGGGAAAAGTTCAGGCCAAGGGCAACGGGTCGACCAAGTTACCAAGTTCAGGAATGTGCATTCACACTTTATTAACTGCTGACCATTTTTTTCCTACCAGATGAGACGAAGCAGACACGTTAAATTTGGAATGAGCTATGAAGGCAGTTATTTAAAAATCACTCAAAATTTGTTGCATCATAGAATATACACAAAGATCTTATTTAACTCCAGAGTTCAAAATCTTGCCTTACTTGAATAGGAAGCAAGAAGCCTCACACAAATAGATTGGTACCCTTTTGATTTTAGCATAAAGTTAGAATTTACACAGAAAAATCTCAATTGGTAGAATGAATACATAATGCCAAGGGCTACACGTATTTGGAACAGATTATTGCTGATATAGATGGCTTCCTGATAAGCCTCACAAGAATTGCTAAATAACATGTAGGTAATACTGCAGGGTTTGAATAAGCATAACAAATTCATATGCAACTATTAATTTTTTTATCATTATTCCTTAGAGCAAAGCTAAGATCTAGAAAGCTTCATGGACATAGATTATAGATGGAAAGTTCCCACAAAGAAACAGAGCTTCTTTGAAAGTATTAATAAAAAAGCACAGAGATACTCTGGGTTACTTAGGTTTTTACTTGCCACCAAGGGACTTATTTATGCCAGGATTTAAAATATCATCTTATTCTGTTCTATAGTTTACCCTCTTGGAGAGCATTTATTTGAGTTTGACACCGCTTTTTTTATTAGAGACCTTTAACTTTTCTCCTCCCTCTTTTGATTTCATTTCACTCATATTTTGAATGAGAGGAGAAGCACGAAATGGTCCTTCCTGCCCTGTATTGTCAGTTGAGGAAAATGGCACCAAATGTGAAAATTACATTAGATGGATTCACAATTATGGAGAACATTTTTATAGCAGCAACAGAGATAAAATCTAAGTCTTTAGAAAAATAGATCTGAAGAGCATCAAATAAGTCAATTTAGAAGATTATGGGTGATGGGAAATTGTGCTGCTAATGTTGCTGAATCCCTCTGAAAATGAACACAAAATTACCATCTATTCAGAGATATTTATTAATTTTTTCTGAAATCATGGAGCAATTCTTCATTTTCTAAATAAGTTCCCCAAAGTAAAATGCTAGTAAATGTTAATTTTTGTATTTGTTTTAATAATTAAACCCATATAAAATTGGGTAACAACTAAATAAAGTCTAGATATCTGATTTAAATAAGTCATTTTTAGGTTTGCATGGTATACAAAATAATAATAATTTTCAAACAACACAGCAAATTGAAATACAGATTTTTGGATGCAAATTTTAAATTCTGAAAGCATAATAACATAGTAAACATGTAGAGGAAATATGTTGATACAATGAAATAGTTTAAAATATAAGTAGACATTGATTTTTTTAAATATAATGTATCTAAGTTTCTTTTCGGAAATACCAAGAGTGACATTGGAAAAAGAAGATGAGCAAGGAAGAAGATAATAGTGGAGGAATATATAATGTACTAAAATGGAATCTAGTTGAGAGTAACTTTATTTCAGGCTCTTCTATGAATGGTTATGAATGCCATTTGGGTCAAATCATTGTATTCTTGAAAGTCTCAATCTCTCTGTAAATGGAGACAGTTGGATTATGAAAGCACATAATTTTTCAAGTCATGTCAAAGTTCTGATTATGATGTAGAAAGCATTGTTAGTAATGAGAGATGTTGTATATTATACTTTTTTTGATAACATTATGGTGACCTAAAAGAGTAAATTTTTGCTCTTCAAACCACCCAATTCATTTTTACTAATTTTGAGTAAAGAAAAACTGACTTTCATGACAGTAGAAGTCAGGGAAACCATCAGCATATTGAGGTTTTCACAATTTAAGATATTGTTGTATCTACAGAAAAAACAGCACTTTTTTTCTGGTTTAGATATTCCACATAAATTCTAAAATCTCTTGGAGATATTGCCCTTCAAAGATCAGAATTCCCATTTGAAAGCATCATAATAACTCAATAAACATATATGTGATTAATAGAACCCAATTTTCTAAGGCATTATTGGAATTTTTCCATTCAGATATAATTAGGGGGAGAACTTTACTCTTAACTCAAGGAAAAACCATTATGTCTTTAGTGCCAAGGACAAGGAAATCTAGAAACCCTAATGCAAACTAGCGAATCTTAAAATGTTATTTCAACCATTAGGGGGAAAGATGTAGTCTCTCTTTGTCTTCAGTTGTGTAGGAGTTAACAGAGAGGGGAATAAGACACATATAACAGGTCAAATTTAAATATTTACAATTTAAATTTTTTACAATTAAAAATTTACAGTTTTGTTGAAAACAAGGTTAAGCTTTGCCTTTTTTGTTGTATTTAATTTTGTGTACTTAAGTGCAATATTTATTTCATTGGTGATACAATTCTTTTCATCATATTGTATTATTAACCCTCTCAGGCAGAATCCTCCTGATGACCTTGCTTCTCCAGTTGCTCCAATCTCAAGCCATGTCCAGGTTTTCAAAAATTGTTGCCGCTTTATAGATTTCTATCTTTTTTGTTTGTTTGTTTTTGTTATTCTTGTTTCACATTCAGCAGTTCTCAGGACTTAATCCTGGCTCTGCAATCAAGGATAACTCCTGGAAAGACTTGGGGAACCATAAGGAATTGCCTGGGATTGAACCCAGGTTGGTTGCATTCAAAACAAATATCTTACTTGCTGTGTACTATCACTCCGGCCACTCTGTCAGATTTTGAACTCAATGCTAATAGGTTTTTAACATTTTCCCCACATAATCTTATTTTTTAAGGCATCTATTTTCCTGTGTTATTTATCTATATCATATTTTCTATAATTTAAAATCAAGGTTTTTCAGAAAAATTAATTTGTTCCAAAGTATATATGCCCATTCTTTCTAAATTATTATCATTTTCTTGATTCTACCTTGAATTCTTATAGATTTTGCCAATTTATATATTTTCCTTAAATTTCTCTCTGTTTTTTCTGCAGCTAAAGTCTCAAATTACATTTGTTGTCTAAGCCATCTTAAATTAATGTAGTGGGGAGACTCATGGGGCTTTATCAAGTGTTTTATTATCATTAAGGTATTGAATCTAGAGAGTGCTTTAGGTTGTATTCATTTCATAACTTCAACAAACCATCAAATTTATTCAGAATAATTGACTCTTTATAAACAAAAGCTATTCATTGCTTCCTTATTTTCTGAAACATTAAAAATTTTTGTGCTAATTTCAACTCCAGCATTTTGATAAGATTTTAGGTAGTTTAACAATGAGGACCAAGGTTCCCTTTAATCTTCTTTAAAATATAAAAAACACATTGCTCTTCACTGTCTTTATATCTCTCCTTAGGTTTACAGGACTACAAAATAATGTTTTCTAACTTGGAAAATTAATCAGTATTTCTCAGGGCTTATTGTCTGTAGCAAGTGTTACCTATTCACAAATTTTATACACTGTGTCATTTCCATTTTATTTTTCATGTACTTTTAAAAAAACGGTGAATCTTTCTCAATTTATTTTTGAATAATAATGGAACTTATATTTAGCAGAGAGATGTTTTTCTACTCCCCAAGCTACCTCTAACATAGGAGTAATTCATGCTTTGTTAATAAATATAAACTGGAATTTACAATGTTAAAATTTTCATGTACAAAATAAAAATTAAAATATGAAAATGTGCACATTAACTTTTAAAATATAAGCCTTCTCTTATAATGAAACACCTCATTCTAAGAAAATCTTCACTTTGACATAAGTTGTTTGGGTAATTATATACTGTTTAATATTGATCTGCATGACTTCACTCAAGTAGAGAAATTTAAGTATACTATTATTTAACATGTTGCAAGAATAGTTCTAAATTTATGGCTATGTTCTCAGATATCTCATTTTCTGCTTCTTCTGAAAATATTCTATCCTTTCATGATTTTAGAAACACGAAATAGTCTATTTTTAGGAGACTTCATACAATATCCGTTTTATCATCTTATGAAACTGAACAAAATGAGCCAAAAGTTTACTTTAGAAAATGCATTTCCAGAACTAGTAACTTGAAACAATACCTTTTGGATTTTATATGATTATTTTGCTTTAAAATTTTTTGAGAGTTTGAGATAGTACAGCAGTAGGGCAATTATCTTATTACTGAGAAGGGTTCTAAACCTAACACTTCACATAATCTCCTGAGCCTCATCAAGCATAATCCTTGAGTACAGAGCCAGGAGTAAACCCTGAGCACTTCCGGGTGTGATCCACCTCCCCAAATTTTATTAAAATTCTATAATATTGAGATTACAATTCAGATTTGATCTTATTATAGTATTCATAATGTTGAATAGTATACTCCACGGTGCGTTAATCTATCCTAGTGGCATACAGCTATAAGCATAACTTACATGGGTGACAGTGCAAATAAAATAATCACTATCTTAAAAACTTCTATCTCACAAAAATCATAAGATGTGTCTTGTTTTAGAGTAGTCAAAGATTTGGCACTGTAGTCATAACTAGCTAGTACTAATGGTTACTGTCACTCCTCCCAACACCTTCAATTTAGCAAGGCCTGAGAAACTCATTTCCATTAGAATCCTCACTTAATCTCTTGATTCACCTAGTTAACATCCTTAACTTGTTCATATAGTCGTCTGAGTTTTGTGACAATTAACTTTACAAGAGGCTTTTGTGACACTTTCAGTAGAATATACTTAAAAGAAAATAGGTATACAAGCATGTCTTCTAAACAAGTATTCTCAATGATATAAAAGAGAGTACCCAACATTTGGACTCAGAATACCATAATAAAGATTTCCAGGGATTAAAGTAATCTTGGATGTTTTTATCTGTATCTCTTAACACAGATTGGCATTTATTCTCTTCTCTGGTAGAAAAAATCTGTAAATGTCCAATGTTGTCAGAATTTCTTTTTTTTTTTTTTTTGCTATATTTTGCTGTTGAGTCGAGGGAGATAGAACCCAAATACTTAATATTTTAAAAGTGAGATGCTGGAGTATAAATTAGTCTCTAAAAGAAGAGAGGAAAGAGAGTCATTGTGGAGACACCATAAGACTGAAAAAGTTCTTTGTTCAATGGGGCTCTGTGTCATTTTTCTCACATAACATGAAATAAGTCATTTTTTCCTCTGGATCTCATTTGTCAATTGGAGATGAGGATGATTTGTTTAGATTAATTATGTCTATGATTTGGCTTAGGACTAATTTTCAATGATAATATTCTAGGCCAAACACATTTCTCTCATATATTGCATATCTCTTAAGGCCTTTCATAGAGCTATTCTATGGTACATGAGTCAAGGCAATATGATTATATAAAGTATAGCCATAAACTATTGATTTGATAACAGGGTAACAAATCACCATGGCTTAATGGCTTACAATAATTATTTTATATTATATTTCCATTTTGTGTGGTTTGATAATCTAGACTTGAGTTGGTCAGAAGATATTCAGTTTTCAGGGTGATTCAACATGGCTCTAGTATGAAATTTTTGTTCTGTAATTCAACATATATTTTTCTGAATTCCAGGCCAAAATGCCAGTCAACTGAGCTCTTAAGATATAGCACTAGAGTTTAAAACCCAGGCAAAGTCATCGAACAAAATGTAAAACCACCATTACACCATTTCCACTAAGATTCTACTGATTAAAGCAAGCGATGCAATTGACCTTAGCTCTATTAATAGAGGAAAAATGAGGGGACAAGATATTTTTTGAAACATAATCCAAACTATCAGAAAAAGTCAAGCATCCACAGACTTTTTAAAAGAAAAGTGTTTTCACAATCTAAGGAATTGATTCAAGGACCATTTTAAAGGTTAACTTTTCAATTAATATCTATCATACATCTGAGATATATGTTACAAAATGCTAAGGATGAACATCTAAATAATTTTTTTCTGTATAGAAAATTTAATTATTCTTCTCTTAGAGACTTGATAATTATAGTTAGTGGCCTTTTGCACAATTTTTAAGTAAAGTCAACAAAGCAAGGTTGGGGGCTGATTTTGATCTGAATAGCAATTTTCAGTTTGAGGATAACATAAATTGTACTCATCTTACCTTAATTAAACCAATTCACAGTAAAACATAATGAAATACATAAAATTCACAGATGAGGAAAGGTAAGAATATATTTATGTGATAAGAGACTTTTGGACTCACATTAGTGGGAATACTATTTTCATAGTATCAAGAGAGTCTCTTGCCCCCAAGCCTGGCTGTCTTCCCCCGGGGCCTCTCCCAGGGGGTGGGCTTCAGTTTCCCTCCCCGCCCCAAGCAGAGCTCCCTCAACTGAAGACCTCAGGAGCCTAGCCACAGCCATGCTCAAGGCCCCTCTCCACATGTTTAGATGAGCCTCATGCATGAAGGAACTGGCAGAGGAACCCTAGGCTGAGACCTCCAAGCCTGCTCGGATCAGGACTGGGCCTCTTTCACACAGATTTCCCCATTTTCCAGTAGCTAGGCACTCACACCCAGGGACTGCCCCTGGCACTGTGTAATTCCACCAACAGCCAACATCCAGAGACTATGAAACCAGGCTCCCAGAAGGGCGCGGCTACAAAGTGGCTGTGCAACATCTTATAGCCCAGTTGTTCCTCTGGGAGAACTGGGCCATTTTCCTGCCCACATGGGAGAGCCTTGCAAACTCCCCATGGTGTATTCATATGCAAAAACAAGTAATAATGATGGGTCTCATTCCCCTGACCCTGAAAGATCCTTTAATGCAGCACCATTGGAATGGACGAGTAAAGAGAGGCTTCTAAAATCTCAGGGCTAGGACGAACTCGATGATCAATGGGATGATGATGATGATGATGATGTTGATGACTATTTTCATATTTGAATTGATCTTGCATTTTGCAAAGTTTACAACTATAAGCTGACATAGGAGTGATAATGCAGCAGATAATATACTTGCCTTGCTTGTGGCCAATCTGTGTTTGATCTCCAGCATCCCGTGTAGCCCCTGAGCCCTCTCAGGAGTGATCTCTGAGTGCAGAGCCAAAAGTAATCACTGAGCCCTGTTGGATATTGTCCCAAAACAGCAACACAGAAATTACTACTTATCTGGTTTAAATAAGGAAGTAATATTTTTGTTCTGCATACATGGGTATTTTATGGGGAGATCATAGGTCCAGGTATTCTTGGGTCTAGAGTCTTCTTCATATTCATTTGTAGGGTATTTTACCTTCCCTGATAGGTCAACTTTGGAGAAAAAAAGCTCCTTGTCCTCCAAAAAGTAATTTTTATAAAATCTTGGAATAACATTAAATTAGCACATTTGGTATTATTAGTATATTTGTAATATATTTTTAATTCTACCACAATTTCCCAAAAATATGTTTAGGCCTGTATCTTGTATTATCTTTTAGAGTTGAAATGTGACCTGGATGGCATGCCCTGAGAATAGGGATGTTTTTATTAGATAGAGGAAAGTAAAAGGAACAAGAATGGATTAAAACTCACATGTGTGTCTTAAGATTCCCATTTCTGAACATATACCCAAGTCCTGAAAAACTCTAACTCAAAATAGACATTAAGGTTTCTATTGCAGCACTATTTATTCACAATAACCCAAAATTGAAATTATAAAAATAACCAGTATCCAAGAACAGATGATTGGATGAAAAAACTATGTTATGCATACACAGTGGAATACTACTTTTCTATTTAAAAAAAAAAACACTGAATCGGGTCTGAAGAGATAGTTCATTGGTTATGGTAGGTTATTGGTTGGGTTGTAGCAGCAGGTGAGGTTAAATTCCTGGCACCCTATACTGTTCCCAAGCCTGCCAAAGGTAATCCCTAAGTGCAGAGAAAGAACCAAAAAAAATTTTAAGTTTATAAAGACTAAATTTTTTAATTTGGCACTATGTAGATGTAGCTGGAAGGTACCATGTTGATTGAAATAAGCCAGATGAGAGGACAGATGCTAAGTGATCTCATATGTGGGGTACAAAATCCATAGTAAGAGAACAATAAATGGGTGAAGGCTACAGAATCTAAGAACTGGTCTATAGAACTGAGATTATTATGGCAGTGAGAGAAGAGTGCAGTAGGAATGTTGATGTAGAGAGGGTAAACTCCTGAGACAGTGGTGGAGAATAAAGGTACTCTGGGGGTGGGTGTGTTGTTGGAATGCTAGGTGTATGATACACTACTATTGACAGCATTGTATATTTTTAACTTAGAGTTACCAAAGTAAAATTGACTCCTATTCAACACAATTCTTGTTATTGAAACATGTTGACTAAAATAAGAGAAAATATCATGTTATTTCGTGCTATAACACTTCCTCTAAATGTGGAACAGAGTGATATATGACACATTAATAAGTTATTTATTCATCAATATTAAAGAGAATCCTTTAATTTGTATGGGATCAAGAAGAAATAGAAACTTCTAGCTAGTTGTATAAATGCAAAAACTCATCATCAACAATTAGTGATTTAATGATGATTTGACTCTGCTGGTTAATCTCTGGGGTGGCAAAATTAAATTGTGGAGTAAATCTTTGTGAGTGGAATTCAGTGATCCTACCATGTTATAAGAGTATATAGATTCTGGGATTAATATGGAGATGGAAGAAAATCTTTGATAAGATAGACTTTGAAGCTACAGGAGTCTTCATATTTCTTTTACTGGCAGAGAAAGGAGGGTTCTTGTCCTCAGTTCCACATGAGATGGCAAATCATCTCAACGTTCAGCAATGCCCATAGTACTTTATGTATAATTACATTGTTTCTTCAAGGTGCCCTTATTATTTCTCCTCTCATCTTTCCCAGGAGACATGCATCAGGAGAAACCGGCAAGTTCCCTTGGCAAGAACAAATGAATAAATAAGGAGCATGAGCTTGCGTCTTTTAGCTGAGGTGATTTGTCAAAAACCACAGTGCTGTGGCTGTTTCCAGATTTTAGCATTATGTTCACACTTAATCAAGGGGAATTTAAAAAGTGAACTTAATGAATGAATCAAGGAAAAGGTTTTGATCAGACATGCAGTCAATTGTTCATGTGTAGCTGAATTTATTGATCTGAAATCACTTCAAGCATAGCTAGAGTGTTAGACAATCATCAGTTACCTACTCATGTTAGTCTAATTTATTGAACGGTGAATGGTACTGTGTGAGGAATATCTTGGGGAATAATTGGCTTTGATATATAAGAAGGAATAAAATATCTAAGCAATAGGCTCTTGTGATCTCTCTACTTGTTAGAAAAATCACTATATAACTGTATCTGTCATCCCGTTGTTTGTTGATTTACTCGAGAGGGCACCAGTAACGCCTCTATTACACTCAGCCGTGAGATTTTAGCAGCTTCTCCTTACTTGTCTTGGAGGCTCTTTCAGGGTCAGGGGAATGAGACCTATTGTTACTGTTTTTGGCACATCGAATATGCCACAGGTAACTTGCCAGGCTCTGCCGTGTGTGCGGGATACTCTCGGTAGCTTGCTGGGCTCTCCAAGAGGTATGAATATATTTGTTACTGTATTTTGGATATGAATATGTCACAGGGAGCTTGCCAGGCTCTCCCAAGTGGGCAATAGACTCTCGGTAGCTTGTCAGGTTCTCCGAGAGGAAGAGGTAGGCTATTAGATGCTCAGGGCCACTCTCCACACGTTCAGATGAGCCTCACACATGGGGGAGCCAGCAGAGGAACCCAGGTGTGCTGGACCCGGGGCCGAGATCTTCAAGGCTGCTCAGATCAGGACTGGGCCTCTTCCACCCAGACCCTCCATTTTCCAGTAGCTAGGCAGTCACATCCAGAGACTGCCCCCAGCGCCTGTGTAATCCCATCAATGGCCAACATCCAGAGACTATAAGACCAAGCTCCTGGAAACGCATGGCCTTAGCAAAATACCAGGTGGTAATTATGGATAAAGTGGATTCTGTAATACAAGCAGTGCATACATTTATTTCTCAACATTATTATGTTTTACTATGTAGACCTCAACTTTGCATACTCTATATTTCTGGTTATTTATATATTTTCCCTTCAGATCTCCTTTCCATTTTTTCCTCAGTGTATGTTGTGTCCTGGGAAGTTGACTTTTAAGGATCACATCAATGAGATTCATTACTTAATGGAACATTAGTGAATACAATCAATAGAAACAGTTTGAAATAAAATCAAAAGCAATAAGTATCATCTCAGAAACTTCGCTTTTTGGGCTTCCTTAAATTGGATTACCATATACTGAATTAATTTCTTTCCCTGCCACAGGTTCTGTTAAAGAGTTCTCTTCAGATTACACTAACCCTCTCATCTCTTGTACCTCCAGTTTGAAGGACTCTAACTATGTTGCCAGTCCAGGAACTTGATTATACTTCCTTGGTTTTGCTTGATCCTCCAATTAATTTACAAATAATCCCTTACTAATGTTTCCTGGGGCTGGAGCGATAGCACAGCTGATAGGGCGTTTGCCTTGCACGTGGCCAACCCAGGCTGGATTCCCAGCATCCCATATGGTTCCCCGAGCACTGCCAGGAGTAATTCCTGAGTGTAGAGCCAGAACTAACCCCTGTGCAACGCTGGGTATGACCCAAAAAGAAAAAAAATGTTTCCTAAATTTATGTGAACAAGCCATATCTCTTTTGCTAGTACTCTGCCAAGCATATTACATACATAAAATGTGGCACATGTTACATCTTTTCATAATACAAAGTATATTTATATTTAATTTGTTACCTATTACAATATAGAAGTTTTGATGAATAATACCAAAATAAGACTTCTGAGAAGTCAACTAGGTTAAAACAGCAGCAAAGCAAATAATGCCATAGAGCAAAAATGTAAGTGTATTAGGACAAGTGAAATAACACCAAGTATTTGGGGTTAAAGAGAGAGCAGGGTAGGCGGGGGAGGAAAGGAAAGCAAGAGAGAGAAGAGAAAGAGAAAGGAGGAAAGAGAAATGGTGGGAGAGAAGGGAGTACTCAGTAAGAAAATATGTGGGATGAGGAAGGGTATTTTAGGAAGGGAGGATGGTTACAGGATGTGTGAGACAGCCCTAGAATCATGGAAAGCAAAGGTGTGATGACTTTATGCATGGTGCTGGCCTGGCTCAGTCCATACTGTCGCATGTTTTTCCCTTTCCTTTGGGTGATTAGGTGAACTGAAAGATTTCTTGATGCCTAACTTTGTGCCTTCCAGTCTTCTCTGGAAATTTCCTTATACTAAAGGCATTCTTCAGAAGAGCAAACTGTATGTGGCTAGAAGAAGGGGAATGGTAATGTCATTTGTCTCCCAGCCATTACACATTTCTACATGATTGACACTAGCATTACTACATCTGGCAATTGATCTGAGCAGATTACCATGTTAAAACAATTTACCACAAAGATACGCTCAAGTGTGAGAACTCCAAGAAGTATTTTCAAAATAAGAAGGTAGGGTGAAAACAAGTCTTGAAAACATATGATTAAAAAATATTTCATAAGTACAATCAGAAATAAGTTTCTGTGTTCTTCCATTAATTTAACTAGGGTTATAGAATGATTCCCCATGTAATGACATATATAAAGATAATTTAAAAAGTTCAAGGATAATGTGAGAATAAATTAAGTAAATTATCATACATAATAAGAAATAACTTGTGGGACTTTGGGGTAGAAAAATTAAAAATCTTATATTTTATTTTATGTGTGTGTGTCACACCCAGATTTTTCCAGGATTTACTTCTGGATCTGTGCTCAAGGATCACTCCTGCTGGGGTATACGGGATCATGTGGGGTGCTGGGCATATGCAAGGCAAGCCTCCTGCCACCTGTATTGCTATATTTCTGGCCCTATTTTACACAAAAGGTTTTATTTTTGTTATATTACTGATACAGGGGATTCAGAATTATATGAATGATATGTAGCTATTTAAATATGATTTGTGATGGATGATATTATAGCAGACTAGCCTTCTGAGAGTTCAGCTAGGTCAAAACAGTAGCACAACCAAAGCAAAACCAAAGGACAAAAATTAACATGTATTGGGGCAAGTGAATAAACTAAATATTTAAGGTGATATTAAGGTGGAAGAGGGTGGAAACTATTTAGAATTATAAAGTAGTGATCAGGGGAACCCAACTGCCACTTACAGCATTAATCATTCAACTGATTAATGGTTAAATATTAGGATCAGAGGATATGATGCTATTCAGGCTTTTGATGTGCCTGAGGTATTTTTTGGTACTCAGCCAATCTGAGGACTACTCAGAAATGTTCAGGACCTCCTGAGCCACTCTTTTAATGCTTGTAGCTGCAGTGTTACACCTGGAGATGCTAAGGAGGCCCTCTGGTACTAAGGATTGAACTCCTGTTGGGTGTGTGTCTCCCAGCTCTTATATTACCGGTATCTATAAAAACACTAACCAGGAGAAACAAATAGGTATTTAAAGTGTACTCAGCTTGGAATTTTTAGACAAGAAAAATGATGCACCCAATGAAGGACCAGCAAAATACTTAAAACAACTACTCATAGACTTGATGAAAGATATTGATAGCAACACAATAATAGTTGGAGATTTCAACACCTCTATCACCTTTCAAGAGATCAACCAGACTCAAACTCAACAAGGACATACTTTATCTGAGGGAATAAATAGAAAAAAAGGGTTATATATATGTGTATATATATGCATATATAATGACATTTTATCCCTCCAAAGCTGAACACACATTCAGAGAGAGAGAGAGATAGAGATAGAGAGAGAGAGAGAGAGAGAGAGAGAGAAGTGCTTGTCATAGAGTCAGGTTGGGGGGTAGCAGATATGGGGGATATTGGTAGTGGGAAATGTACATTTGTGGAGGGAGAGGTAGAACATTGTTTTACTGAAACTCAGTCATGAAAAATTTGCAGCTATATCTCAAGGTGATATGGTAATTGAATAAAATTTTTTAATCACTTATGATCAGGTTAGTAAAACTTTAAATATCTAAGAGTCAGTTAAACAAAGGACATATAAAACCTATTTAGTGAAAATTATATATCAGAAACAAAAGAAGACACAAGGAAATAAACACTCTTCTTGTTTATTGAGTAGAAGAATAAACATCGTTAAAATGACCATCTTACCCATGATATTCTACAGATGCAAAGCAATTGCCATTAAAATTTCTAGGACATTTTTCAGGGACATAGAACAAACAGGCCTAAGATATGTATGGAACCACAAAACTACCCAAACAGCCCAAGCAAAACTGATTTTAAAAAGGTAGAAGGTGTTGCATTTCTAGACTTTAATCTTTACTACACAGCAATAACAATAAACTGCATGGTTCTGGACAAAGGCAGACACTCAGATCCATGAAATTGATTGGGAATCCAGATGCAATCACTCAACTCTATGGACAATTAATCTATGTAAAGGGAGCAGATGTGTGGGTTGGAGCAACGAGAGTCTCTTTAACAAATATTTCTGGGGATTTTTGAGTCAATTATAAAAAAATTATCATTTTACCTCATTGCATTCACAAGAGTTAATTAAAAATGAATAAAATTCTCCATATCAAACCTGTTTCTACAAAATGCTGAAGAAAATATCGACAGGACTCTCCATCTAAGACATTGACTTCGGATAGACCTTCAATAATATAAACCCATAGAAGACAAAAGAAGAGAAATAAATAAACAATAGGGAACCACATACAACTAAAAAGTTGAACTACAAAGAAATGAGGCCTTGTGGAGTCATGCCCACAAGGGTTGAATAAATAGCAGTACTTCTACATTATTAAAAAAAAAGAAAGAAATAAGGCTTAAAATAAAAAGTCAACCACTGATTTGGAGAATGTATTTCCACACCATTATCTAAGAACTAATACTGCACTGCTCTGTAGCACTGTCATCCCATTGTTCATTGATTTGCTCGAGTGGGCACCAGTAACGTCTCCATTGTGAGACTTGTTACTGTTTTTGGCATATTGAATACTCCACGGGTAGCTTGCCAGGCTCTGCTGTGTGGGCGGGATACTCTCGGTAGCTTTTGGTCTCTCTGAGAGGGGCAGAGGAATTGAACCTGGGTTGGTCATGTGCAAGGCAAACTCCCTACTGCTCTGCTATTGCTCCAGTACATATATACATACATATTTGAAATAATAATAATAGGAGCTATTAAGAGATAGTGTAGCAAGAAAGCCTTGCCTTGCATGCAGTCAGCAGCATACAAATGCTAGCACCCCAAATATTCCTTTGAGTTCTGCTGGGACTGACCCCTGAGCACACACACAGCCTAGAGTATGCCCTGAGTACAACCAGGTGTGATCCAAAAAAGAAGAACTAGAATAAATCAATTAGATTCTCCAAATTCCTCTTTGCTCTCACTTTTTCTTTTTTTTTGGGGGGGGAGAAGCAGTGCAGAGACCATACTTGGCGATGCTTAGGGGCTACTTCTGGCCCTGTGCTCAGGGATTATGCCTGGTGGTGCTGCAGGGAGGAAATGGGAGCCATGCCCAGTGCAGGGGATTAAACAGGGGCTGCTTGCATAGAGGCAAACACCTTCACCTCTGAACTGTCACTCCAGCCTTGATGTGTTTTCAAAAATTAAGAAGAAATATTTTCTCTATATCTGAATACTCCACATTTTTCTGATGTGAAGAAAACCCTAACCGTGGCTATGCACTGAAACATCTTTTTAAATGTTATTAATTTTAAAATACATATCCTTCTTAATCATTGCCTATAAAGGGCTTGAAGAGGCACAAGTGAAGAACCCTCACATCCCAAAGAAAAAGTTTAGGGGGGAAAAAAGAATTGGAGCACTGCCCAGGCCCCCAAAATATAAAAAAATAACACTGTAGCACTGTTGCACTGTTGTAGCATTGTTGTCCAATTAGTTACAACTAATCCAAATCTTAAAAAATTCCAGTAATGGGGCTAGAGTGATAGCACAGTGGGCAGGGTGTTTGCCTTGCATGCAGCCAATCCAGGTTCAAGGACTAATACTAAATACATACAAATGAGTCTCAAATTTTAACAACAACAAAAAAAAACTCTATCAAAAATTAGAAAGATGAATATAAAGTAAATTTGTTATGTGCTAAAGAGGGAAGTTTGGGATTGGAAGGGGAACTGGGGATATTGGTGGAGGAAAAGTCACACTGGTGGTGGAACACTAAATGCATGAAACAACTATATAATGAATAATTTTATAAATCATGGTATTTTTATAAAAATTAATTTTAAAAATTAGGTATATGAGATGAACAGACAATTGAACAGATGAAATGACAACATTAACATGGGAAACAAGAATATAAAAAATGCTCATCATTTTGATTAAAATATCACCTCATACCAGAAAGAATAGTCTACATCAAAAAGACTTGAAACTTTTTAGTGGGATACAGCAAAAAAGGAACTTTCATTTACTGCTATCAGGAGTGTTGTTTGGTTCAACCACTCTTAAAAATGGCTTAGTGTCAAAAAACTAACAGTAGTACTTCCATAATACCCTGTAATTCCTCTCCCGGGGGTCTACTCCAAGAAGACAAAAACAAAGGACATATGTACACCTTATTTACCACAGTATTATTTACAATTGTCAAGGTATGGAAACAAACTCAATGTGCAACAACTGATGAGTGGGCAAAGAAATTGTGGTGTATGTATTATGGAACACTACCCAGCTACCAGAAAAGATGATGTCTTGCACAAGTCTGCTGCAACTCAGCTGGAATTGAAGGAAATCATACCAAGTAAACTAGAAAGACAAAGACAAATACCAGGTGACCTCACTCATATGAAGAGTATAAAGAAACAAAGCCAGTGATTAGACAATCTACAATGGAAACAACTTCAGACATATAGCTGATAGAACTGTGATCTGAGAATGACAAATGCAGGGGCAAGGGGCCTTGAGATAATGGTAGTTGAATATTGGCACTCAGGTGGTGCAGTATTTTATATTTGTATAAATATACTGCAAATATAAAATAATACTAGTACCATTGTAATGATAAACACATTGACAAAAGAACACCAAAAAATATTGACATGAATGTATGAGTGGATATATAATGTCTTGTTTTAACTTATGGAATAGATTTGTGACTTTGAAAGAAGAGTTGAAGTAAACATCCTCCTTGGTATATTGAGATAAAATCTGAAAACCAAAATGTTTGTGGCAATGTACTTGTGAGCTCCAAGCATGCATGTAGAACTTTCTCCTGTTTCTATTATACTATCCTGGCCAGGTGAGAAAGTGGTGATGGAGATAACAACTGCATTATATTACAGATATCATATTTACTACTATAATGGCTAAAGCCAGAGCTACAATTTTGGATTACAAGGCAAACTTGGGAATAGACGTTTCTTTTTTGCTTTTTGGGTCACACCCAGCGATGCTCAGGGGTTATTCCTGGCTTTGCACTCAGGAATTACTCTTGGAGGTGCTTGGGGGACCATATGGGATGCCAGGGATCGAACCCGGGTCGGCCGTGTGCAAGGCAAACGCCCTACTCGCTATGCTATCACTCTGGCCCCTGGGAATAGATTTAACATGAATTTTATGAATTAGATTCACATTGCAAGTCAGAACCACTGTTAATGGGTATAGTTGACTAAGTTACTAACACAACTCTTCCATCTTAAAACTTTCCTCTAATTCTTCTTCATGCTAAGCACTTTACAACACTGAAGGATTTACTAAAACCATATGAGAGGAGACAAACAAAGTAAATGAGGGTGCAAAAGAACAGATGTGTCACAGTTTAAGACCTAAATTGGTATTTGTTAACTGCATGACTGAAAGCAAGAATTTAAACTCATTGTGTTGCCATCTGTTCTTTTGTGAATTCTAGTATTGTGAAAATTTTTCAAAAAGGTAAATATACACAATACTTAGTAGAAAATAAATTCTCACTAAAATTATTACACTATCATAAATATTATTATTTATTCATTAAATAGCTGTTATTTCAGTTTCACCTGATGTTTTCATTTTACCCACTTACTCTAGTATATTTTCAGTCATTGGTTAAAGTTTGGCTGTAGAAGGAGAGTAGGTTTCAATGTAGCACAGAAATTTTTAGGTCAAGTATTTGTAGGTTTCTCTGCCACATATTGAGATACTTATTTATTTGTTTTTAAATTTATAATTTAATTTCAATTATAGTTTAAGTAACATGGTTATAATAGTGTCAATGTTTTATGGTACATATATATAAAGTTACCACACTCCAATACTAGCAAAGTGTCCAAGGTCACCACTACTGTCCCTATGTCATCTCTAGTCGACCTCTTCATTTCCTTCAACTCTTATGTCACTTCTTTATAACCTGAGTTTTGTAAGATAAGGTCATTTCTATATGAAAATGTCAAACTAGAAGGAGAAAATGTAAAAAAGAAAACCTTTTAAAATTAATATTCCCACCATGAACTTTTTTTTATAGAAATTTGTGACATGGTGCGACATCATTGTTTCCCTAAAAGATATAAATAGTTGCACTCTTATAAACAAACACTCCTCTCAAATGCAATTTGAAAATAAAATAAAAAAGTGTTATCAAACATCAAATCCCTAGGAATCAACTTAATAAAGGATGTGAAAGATTTATACATTGGAAGCTATTGAACAGAGTCACCACTGAAAGAAATAGGACACTGGGAAAAGAAAAAATATTTCATTTTCATAGAATGGAAGGATTGAAATTGGCAAAGTGACTGTCCTACATAGGCATATAAAGATATAATGTAATCCTTATCAAAATTCTGGTGATCTTCAAGGACTTATAACGAACTCTATGGAATCTTAATATCTATGGAATCTTAGAACTCATTTGATAGTCAAATCAATTTTGAGAAAAAGAAGCTGTAAGGCATTGCACTTATAACTTCAAATTTATTTATTTGAGTTTTGGCTACATCTGCTGTATTCAGAGCTTATTCTTGAACCTATGCTCTGAGGTTACTCTTTGGGCTCAGAATATCATATGTAATGTCTGATATCAAACCAAGATTGGTTATATGCAAGGCAAATATTATCTCTCTGGACCCTCTTGACTTTATATTATATAACTATAGTAAACAAAATGATGTGGTACTAAAATAAAGATAGACTCTCAGACTGATGGAACAGAACTGAGAACCCAGAGATACTCTTAGATCTCTGGACAGCTAATCTATGAAAAATAATCTATGAGTATATGAAGTGGAGCAAGGAAAACTTCCTCAACAAATAGTGTTGGGAGTACTAGATAACCATACGCAAAAACTAAAACGTATCTATATATCACACCATTCTCAAATGTTAATTAAAAGTGGATTGGAAAACTTGAGATTTAACCAGAATCCATAAAATGCTCTGAGGAAAACATAGTCAGTACTCTCAGGATATGTAGCTCAGATGTGTCCTCAATAATTTGACTCCATAGGCAAAGATAACAAAACGGAGAGGCTATGTAAAATGAAGTTTTTGGATGAAAAAAGAAACTCAGGCTGACATAAAAGACTCCCTATTAAATAGGAAAAACTATCTGCATACAATCAGAGAAAAGGCTAATATTCAAGATATGCAAAGCACTCACAAAACTCAACAAGAAAACAAGCCCGTCAAAAAGCGAAGAAAGGAATGAATAGACATTTTCTAAAAGATGACATATGGATGGCCAGTAGGCATAGTAAAAATTGCTTATAATCACTATCAGGGAAATGCAAATAAAAATGACAATAAGTTATCATCTTGCACCAATGAAAATGCATTTATCAAAAAAGACTGAAAATAGTGTTAAAGGAGATGAAGCAAGAAAAGGACTCATTCCTTTAGTGAGAATGTCCTCTGGTTTAGCCTCTATGTAAAGCAGTATGGAGATTATTTTGAGGAAAATATAATAATAGAGTTCTCCTGGGACTATGAGTTTTCACTTCTTGATGTATATCCCTAAACACAAAATCATTAATTAACAAAAAGTATGCATCACTTAGAATAGTAAAAATGATATGCAAGCAAGCCAAATGTCCAATAAAAATAAATGCACAAAGAAATTATAGTGTATATCTACATATACACACATATGGAATACTATGAAGCTATAAAAATTGTAAAGCTTTGTTGTTAAATGAAACTTGGATGAAACTAGAGGGTATCATGTTAAGAAAAATAAAACAAAAAAGGAAGAATACTAGGTTGTTTTACACACTGGAATTTTGTTTTTAAAAAGTAGACCAATTGAACGTAGAGTGAACTAATGGATGAACATTTCAATATAAGAAATGCCATGAGAAACTTTCCAAAAATTCTGTATTAGACAGAAGGCATTAGCTCATTTTCCTTTTTTAAAAAACGTCGTTTTTTTTAATGGCCAGAAAGTAAATGTGACAGATGATGCTGTAGTAGCTATCTGGATCATGACACAATGTTGAAATGTGCTAAATATGCAGTACATCATAAATGCAGAAGGAGTCTATGTGTTCTTGATACTACATGACAGTATACTCATGCTTAACCTGGAATTGTGTTTGTGTGTGTGTGTGTGTGTGTTTAATCTGGGGATTAAACATAGAATCTCATACATGAGAAGCATCTACACTCTACCACTTGGCTTCATTCCTGGTTTCCTGAAACTTCCTATACCGCTGTTGTAGTAAGTTCTTTGTTATACCCAAATCTGTTGCATTGGCACTTTCGTTACATCAATGATTGGGTGAATTATTTACATTGAGTAAATAACTTTAATTTGGGCTATAGGGAATCAGAAAACATCAATATCTAGCTCAGCTAAATTTAGACATCTACGTGCAATAACTTAAAAATGAAAACAATTTAAAACTGTAGACATTTTTGTGCTCTGTACCACTGAGTGTACTTGCGTCCCAGAGTGAGTGAGGGCCAAGTAAGTTCGATCTGCTGTTTTCTCAGTTTGTGTCAGCTCCTGTGTGAGTGTCTGGCAGCACTGGCTGCAATCCCAGAGTTTAAAAATATCTATGATTTGTACATCATGAATTCTAAAGTTCAGCCAACAGTTTTACCCAGTGTTGAACCAAATAAATATCATCCAAGGGGATTTAAAATGAGTGTATTTTCACTTTTGTTTTTTTCTTTTTCTTTCTCTTTTTTTTTTTCGGCCACACTCTTTGGTGGTCAGGTGGTGTTGGCTCTGCACTCGGTAATCATTCCTGGCAGGGCTTGGGGGACCATATGTGGTGCCAAGGATCAAATCTACATTGACTGCTTGCAAGACAAGCACTCTATTGGCTGGATTATCACTTAGGCTCCTCTTACTTTCTGACATTACACTCATTGCCTGCATAAAAGTGCCTTTTGGGGGCCAGAGCGATAGCACAGCGGGCGTTTGCCTTGCACGCGGCCAACCTAGGATCTCTGGCATCCCATATGGTCCCCCATGCACCACCAGGAGTAATTCCTGAGTGCAGAGCCAGGAGTAAACCTGAGCAGGAAAGAAAGAAAAGAAAGAAAGAAAAGGAAGAAAGAAAGAAAGAAAGAAAGAAAGAAAGAAAGAAAGAAAGGAAGGAAGGAAGGAAGGAAGGAAGGAAGGAAGGAAGGAAGGAAGGAAGGAAGGAAGGAAGGAAGGAAGGAAGGAAGGAAGGAAGAGAGAAAGAAAGAGAGAAAGAAAGGAAGGAAGGAAGGAAGGAAGGAAGGAAGGAAGGAAGGAAGGAAGGAAGGAAGGAAGGAAGGAAGGAAGGAAGGAAGGAAGAAAGAGAGAAAGAAAGAGAAAGAAAGGAAGGAAGGAAGGAAGGAAGGAAGGAAGGAAGGAAGGAAGGAAGGAAGGAAGAAAAGAAAGAAAGAAGAAAGAAAGAAAGAAAGAAAGAAAGAAAGAAAGAAAGAAAGAAAGAAAGAAAGAAAGAAAGAAAGAAAGAAAGAAAGAAGGAAAGAAGAAAGAAAGAAAGAAAGAAAGAAAGAAGCGCCTTCTCTGTGTTCAAAATCAGACACGGGGCGGGGGCGTTGGAGCAATAATATAGCACGTAGGGTGTTTGTGCCTTGCACATGGCTGACCCAGGTTTGATCTCTGACATCCCATATGGTCTCCTGAGGACCATCAGGAGTAATTCCTTAGTGCAGAGCCAGGAGTAACCCCTGAGCATCTGTGGGTGTCATCCAAAAAGCAAAATAAATAAATATTAGGCATGATTTCAGGAAGTAATAGACTTTGGCTTTTGAGAAATGAACAGGGAGTTGAACTGGATTGGGAAGACACAGATATCAAATTACAAACACATATCTACCTGTACCTGTTATATTGTGACCTGTACTCTTCAGCACAGATGTCAAAAGGAATCCACACATCGAGACGGTTAAGTGTCAGGCTCATTACTTCATACATCCAGACTGTCTTAGTAATCAGAATGATCCTATGTGACTTTTGTTAAGGGAACACTCAAAAAGGTATTTCCCAGGAATCCTCTTTCATGTATTTCCAGATTAGAGTTGGCCAAAAGAGAACTTGTGGAAGATTTGGAAGGTGAAGTGAAGGTATGTTGTATGTTCTGAAGGTTGTGGTAGTTACCTGTGGTGGTAGAAAGATACAGGGAAGGGGTTTAGTTTGTCTCTGTCTGCTTTCTTCTATCTTTTCTCCAAACTCAGTTCTTTTGCCTTACTATCAGCTCTTCTCATCAATGGTGCTCCAGGCTTACCAGAAGACTCTTGAGAATTCATCAAAGTACTACCATAAAGGAAACTTATCTTCATGAATTTTTGTTTGTTTTTATTTTATTTTATTCTGCATGGCAGAGCCTGGCAAGCTACCCATGGTGTATTTGATATGCCAAAAACAGTAACAAGTCTCAAAATGGAGACGTTACTGGTGTCCGCTCGAGCAAATCAATGAGTAATGGGATGACAGTGACAGTGACAGTTTATTTTGTGATAATACCTGACTGTGCTCAGTGATCATTCCTGGATGAGTTAAGGGCATTATATGTGGTGCTGGGGATGGAATCCTGGTTGACCTCATGCAAGACAAGTTTTTAAGCCATTGTACTATCTCTCCAGTCCCAGAACTTAGATTTAACCCTGATACTGATCTTGCTCCAGTTGTAGGATAGATTTGACTTCCAAATTCCCCTGAAAGTTCGGACACTCTCTCCAAGGCAGTGCCTCAGGAGACCTTACTCATGACCCTTCAGCTCTGTCTTTGGACACTTTCTCTTTGGTAATCTGCCACAACACTGTGTAATCAAATTCCAGCAATACATTGTGTATTCCATAGCACTTCCAGTAATTTTATTTTCCATGATTTTGCCCTTATGTTATATCTAATTACTGTTAGGAATCATTCTTAGATTATATTAGCTTAATCCCCTCTAGAATCCTTTGAACTGAAATGAATTTTGATATTAAACTCTAAGTTTAATAATGACCTTGCATTTATATCTATGCAAAGTCATTATCTGCATTTTTGAAAAATGAAACAAATCAGAAACTATTATGATACCCAATGTTACCTCATAAAATTTTTTATGAGAATCATTATTTTGATTGCCAATTTATTTTTCCCTTTCTCCTACCCTCCCTTCTTCCCTCCCTTCCTCTCTTTCTCTTTCTCTTTTTTCTCTCCAAATGAAGTTTTTCTCCCAATTTTATTTTTCTAAAGCTGCTCACAATAATTAGTTACATTCAAAATTTCAACACCAATCCCACCACTGTAACACATTTCCACCACCATTATTTTGAATTTTCCTATCACCACCAAAGCCTGTTACCAAAGCAAGTCCTAAATAATTTATTTTGTATGGCTTGTTACAAATAATACATTAAAAATGACCCAAAAAATTTCCTTAGAGGAAAATGTGTGAAAATTGTTGTATCTCACCCTTGAGCCATTGGCACTTGTCACTTGTCATCTCATTGATCTTCAATTTGCTTGAGCGGACACCAGTAATGTCTCCATTCATCCCTGTCGTGTGCTAGTGTAGCCTAATGGTATCTGCTTGCTCCAGGAACATGAAGAGCCTCAAACAGTTCATTCAGGGTTTTGACAAAGAAGTCTGACCATCTCGTAGGTGGGCAGCCATGTGGTCTTTTGACATACCGAGGAATATAGTCAGTAATAGCTCTAGTCCAGTGGTCATCTCTAAATCGCATTATATGTCCGGCCCATCTGATTTTTGACACCTTGGCAAATGAGACAGCATCCCTAAGTCTTGATCATCGATGGAGGTCGAACTCCAGATTCCTTCTCTTACTTGAGTGAAATGTGATACTACAAGCATAGCTCTTCCAATACTCTTTGGGATACCCTAATGGCGTTCTCATCCTGTTTTTGTAGGGCCCAGGTCTCTGAGGCATATGTTAGTGCAGGAAGAATGGTGAAGTCGAAAAGATGTGCCCAGAGCCGGAGGTTCCTCGTCCTCCTAAATACTTCTTTGGTGCTCTTGAAGGTGTTCCACACTGCTCTCTTTCTCCTGCGCAATTCTGGCGCCAAGTAGTTCCTCATGTTGAGTTCTTGACCCAGGTACACATAGCTGCTGCATTCGAAGATGTTTGTTCTGTTGAGAGCAAATGGAAAGTCAGGGACTAGTTTGTTTTTGTTAACGTTGTTTTGGTGAGATTCAGCTGCAGTCCAACCTTTCTACACTCGAGGTCGAAGTCAGCCAGCATTTGTGCCGCCTGGCTAATGTTTGGTGTTATGAGAACAATGTCATCAGTAAAGCGGAGGTGGTATAATTGCCGACCGTCTATCTTCACTTCCATTCCTTCCCATTCCAGTTGTTGCATGATGTTCTCGAGATTGGCACTTAAGAGTTTTGGTGAAATGGTATCACCCTGCCGAACCCCTCTCTTTATGTCAGTGATCACTTCCTTATAGAATGGTGAGATCCTTGAGCCTTTAAGTCCTTGTATAAGAGATTACTAACATGTTGTTACATATTGAGCCTTGTGTGCTAATATTTATTTAATTTTGGACTGAGATTGATTGCCTTATATCTTAACCCCATCAAATGTGGTGTGCTACACAGTGTGGTAGGGTATGAAATCTCACTCCAGAGATTCTAAAATTTTAAATAGGGTGATACAACTGAAAATGACTTTGGGATCCAGAAGCATCTCTGCAGCTTGTTGCTCTCTTCTGAGATTTATTTGTGAGTCACTGGATCATGGCCCTTAATGAGGTTATATGGTGTCTGATGACTTTGTGGGCATGGCTGCCAGCCTCCCGGAAAATCAGCGAAGTGGGGGAAGGTTTCCTATTCCCAACTCCGTGAGATCCTGGAGATTTTGGTCACAAAAGTCACCTGATTTTCTCAGCAGATTCATTCTCATTCATGAGAGACTCCTCACGAACCTGTGGAGATTGACTGTGAGCATGGTAGCAATTGATTCTGGAGGTTTTTTGCTGCCAGGGCTCTATTGGGACTGGTGCTTGGCTCAACCTGCCCACCTCTGGGACCCTAGAAGTGAGGTTCAGCCTGGTGTGGTATCTGGAGACATCTTTCTCTTCCTTCCTTCCTTCCTTCCTTCCTTCCTTCCTTCCTTCCTTCCTTCCTTCCTTCCTTCCTTCCTTCCTTCCTTCCTTCCTTCCTTCCTTCCTTCCTTCCTTCCTTCCTTCCTCTCTTCTTTGTTTTCTTTCTTTCATTTTTCCTCTCTCCTGTTCCCTCTGAAACTACTCTCCCTTCCCCTCCCCTCCCCTCCCCTCCCCTCCCCTCTCCTCTCCTCTCCTCTCCTCTCCTCTCCTCTCCTCTCCTCTCCTCTCCTCTCCTCTCCTCTCCTCTCCTCTCCTCTCCTCTCCTCTCCTCTCCTCTCCTCTCCTCTCCTCTCCTCTCCTCTCCTCTCCTCTCCTCTCCTCTCCTCTCCTCTCCTCTCCTCTCCTCTCCTCTCCTCTCCTCTCCTCTCTCCTCTCCTCTCCTCTCCTCCCCTCCCCTCCCCTCCCCTCCCCTCCCCTCCCCTCCCCTCCCCTCCCCTCCCCTCTCCTCTCCTCCCCTCCCCTCCCCTTTCTTCCCCTCCCCTCCCCTCTCTTCCCCTCCCCTCTCTTCCCCTCCCCTTTCCTCCCCTCCCCTATCCTCTCCTCTCCTGATCTAGGAAACACTCCTGGTGATACTTCATGAAATGGGCCAGATAATTAAATGCTAATTTCCAGTTATGCAGTGCTAATCAGGCCTAGTGGGGCTGGTGACCCTGACTGAGGGTCACATTCAGCAGTGCTTGTGACTACCAGGGCTATATTTGTCAGGTCTGGTGGGGCATTAGGAACCTGTTATAAAACTTGGGTCCTTGAGTATGCAGATCACACACACCTGAGCTAACTTTCTCATTCAACTTTATTTCTTTTGAAACATTGGTGTCTTCCTTCCTTTTTGGAAAATCTACTCATTTTAATTGGCTGTGATTTCCAGGAAGTGCAAAGATAGATAATTCTTAGTTTCAGGATAATTTTATTTATCTGCAAATTTAATCATTTCTCTCTTTTACACACTTAATAATATTTTATTAATCTTGGAGGACACACCCTCCATTTTAAATAATGTCAAATTGCAAAAGGCTAAAATAAGATAAGAGGTTGACAAAATCTGTTTAATCTATCACTACCTAGTGTTATCTAGACTTGAGATTTTCTATTATTTTCTTTATATTATTTTTATAAAGAAACTTTTAATTTTGTGAGATTTTGGAATCATAAGTGGTCAATAAAATAAAAGGATCCCACTACAAATGTGTTTGACCCATTCTTCTTAAAATGTGATGCATAGTGACGCTAAGGCACAGGTATAAAAATATATAGGATGTGAGAACATATAAGACATGAAAATGTGCTATAAAACATATAAATATTTAATATTTAAAATATAAATATGTAAGGTACAGACACAAAAATATGTGCAGTATCATAGTTTCACAGTGAAACTATGATCTGTCTTATAAGACTAAGTCTTCTCTTAGCTTGGTAACATGAGTATCTTTGGATAACAGTGAATTTTGTGAGTATGAGCAAAGCATAAAACAAATGTGGTATAAAATGAATTTTTGTGATAAAGATTATGATATTTATGGTAATAAAGGAATGGAGATGGACAGCTGCTGCCATATTGAATCACCCACCAGCTCTGTTCTACTGATTCACAACAAATTTCTGAGGAAAAGAGAAACATACAGCTAAAATTCATGAGCATACTCGTCTCCCTGGCTGAAAACTCAGGGGTGCCCTTGGAAGGGGTGTGGAGCATGTACCTGTCCTGCTGAAGGCCTGGAAACTGCTCCCATACTCCATCACTGCAGCCACACACATTACATGAGTATTCTCTGCAGAGGTACAATACTGCAAAAAATTCCAGGTAATCTGTTGCCAAGCTGATAACTCTGGGGTCTTCTTAGAGTGTGACAGGCCGTCAACAACCACACCACTATCCCTTTCTTCTGGAAGCCCCAACAGACATGCCCACCTCCCGCAGCCACCAACATGCTAGTTCATTTACCCAGACCCACCATAAATCCTGAAGTATCTGGATATGTGGTCAAACCTTCTAAATCATCAGTATTAAAATTCCAGTAGAAGCACACCAAATTAGATGGGAAAGTAACATTAAAGCCAACTAAGTTCAACAAACAAAATCAATAACATAGATAGCTCAACTAGCAACAAACAGTGTAGTAAATCCTTAGACAAGGACTTACAAACCTTGTGAAAAGATATAACAATATTAAAATAAAAATCAATTATTAATGCTCATAAAATTTTATTTTAATAAATTTGTTCACAATAATTTATTATATTCAATATTCCAACACCAATACCACCACCATTATACTTCCCCATCACCATTATTTTGAATTTTCCCAACCACCACACAAGCCTGCCCCAATAGCAGGTCCTAAATAATTTGTTTTGTGTTGATTTTTATGAATAATTCACTAAAAATGGACCGACAAAGTTTTCCTTAGAAGAAAGTGTGTGAAGATTGTTGTATGTCACACTGGAGCTACTAAATCCTTGTGTAAGAGATTACACAAGATTACACAAGAGATTTTTTAATCAAGAAAATAAAGTTTTAAAACTTTGTTAATTTTATTATTGGAGCTTTGTTATCTAATCAATTTCAGCTCTAGCATTGTACAAAAGTTGTGGCTTTTGTCCACATTAAAAATATAAATGAATAAATTTCAAAAACTAAATGGCTATAATAGAAGTTGATGAAAATATGGTGGTGATGAAGATATTCATGATGGAAAGCTGTGATTATTATTTTCCTCTACTTCTTCATAATGTCTATATTTTCAAGAGATAGTGTGTAGGAAATTATGCCGTTATTCAAAGATTTTATTACAGCATAGACTATATCCCTGACTCTAATAATCATAAAAAACACATGATTATTTGCTATAATCAGATACTTTTCTAAGAACTCAACATATGCTTATTTATTTTATACCTAAAAATATAATTTCCTATCTACATTTTATATTTACCAAACTCAAAGCACAAAATAGTTCTTACTTGCCTACCTCAAATTACAAAACTATTAGATATGGAATCAAATAGATATAAAATTTATTTTTATTTCAGTAGCATTGTTTTACAAGAGAGTAAATGTTTATGCACTTTAGGGATACAACATTACTGTACCAATCTCAGCTCTAAAGATGATTGTTCACCTTGTCTTCTCTCTAATGGCCTGGAAAAAGAGTTTGTGCGTCTTAAACAGATAAGAATTCTTTAAAAGTGTTACATTTTTAAGCCTCAGAATGAAGTTCTTTTAAGTATCATGTCATAAATTTATTTTTTGGGGGGTGGAGCGATAGTACAGGAGGTAGGGCATTTTCCTTGCACGTGGCAGATCCGAGTTGGATCCCCAGCATCCCATATTTTTCCCCCACCACTGCCAGGAGTAATTTCTGAGTGCAAAGCCATGAGTAACCCCTGAGCATCGCTGAGTGTGACCAAAAAAAGCAAAAAAACCAAAAAATCAGGGGTGAGGAAGTATCTCCAGCTTAGGAGCCCTGGGTGGTATCATGGGTGATGCTAAAACCAGAAATTCTGGACCTGACAGTGCTCAGGCCCAGCAATGTAGGACCTGATGTAAGCATGATTCTTTAACTCTTTGAACTATTGTTCCTGCCTAAGCTTTATTACATTAAATTTTCCTTTATTTTATTTTATTTATGTTTTTTTTTTTGGGCTGGAGGGTTAGCACAGTGGGTAGGGCGTTTGCCTAGTACATGGCCAACCCGGGCTCAATTCCTCCATTCCTCTTGGAGAGCCTGGCAAGCTACCTAGAGTATCCCACCTGCACGGCAGAACCTGGCAAGCTACCTGTGGTGTATTCGATATGCCAAAAACAGTAACAACTAGTCTCACAATGGGGACATTACTGGTGCTCGCTTGAGCAAATCAATGAACAATGGGAGGACTGTGCTACAGTGCTATGCTTTTTGATCACACATGGCAGTGTGACTCCCAGCTCTCTCCCAGTGGTGCTTGGGGGACCATGTAGTATGGAGGATTGAATGCAGGCCACCACCATTGCAAAGTATGACCTAATTCTATTGGTTTATCTCTATAGATCTCTAGTTTTATTTAGAATCATTCATTTACTCAGCAGTTGAACACCTCTGAACTTAGAACTTAGACGGTCTAGGAAGAATATTTACCTTTAACTCAATACTTTTGTACATAGGTTCATGTGTAAAGATGCTCAAAATGCTTCCTTTATTGGAATGAATTTTTACTGCAGCTGGTTCTCAAATGTTCCAGCTTTCCTTAAGAAGACAAAAAATTCCATTATTAAATAAACCCTTGTTTGCTCTTCATTTTCTCCCTGAAACCAATTGTACTTCTTTCTTTAAGATTTTCTTTACTGTACACATTTGGAAATGTTTATTCCTTTGAAATCTACCATCTATAATCACCTTTATGAACCACTGATGAATTCCAGCACCCTCTCTATACAGCACCTGTACACTGAATTTTCAGAAGCTTAGAGAGCGATGATGCAAAAAGGCTATCACTTCATATTCTTACATTACCACAACTGAGAACACAAACCTCTGTGACTTCACTGCAAGTGCTATAGTGAATACTGTTTCCTGAAAGATAGAAGAGTTTATGTGTTGGCCTTAAGCCAGGAGAAGTGAACAGTTTCAAAATACACAATTTGACTGTTCTTTTATTCTCTTTCCTTGAATTTGGTGCCCAGAAGCATGCTAAATGGATGTCTCAGCTTGATCATATTCTCAGGTATCCAAATAATCTTCAGGATGTTGCTGAGGCAACATACTAATGCCCATTGAAGAGATACCACAGAACAAAGAAGGCGCTATTTTCAGTGACTGCAATCTGCCCAATGTGAGTAATCACCATATCTGTACAATGCTAGGCCTCTGGGTTCCTATTGAACTGATAAGAAGTGAGCTTTAGACAGGAGACTTGACTACTATTAGATCAAGCATCCTTCAAAAGTGTATGTAATTTCTCCAAACCCAAAATTATTTACCCCAGTAATATATTTTCTAACAAAATTTTTAAATTTTAGAACATCTTTTAAAAATCTTGAAATGCCTATTGTAACTATTTGTTCCACTCATGGCTTCATTTTTGTTTTCTTGAATACATGTGAGGTTTTAATTAAATTTGGGGTTGTGGGGCTGAATGGGGGCAGTGGTCTTTGCTCAGCCATGTTCATGGGCTATATTATATATCCTGGCTAGTGTGCAAGAGTTGCTTCTGGGACTGTATGGCCCTAGGAATTAAACCTGGAACTTCAGCATGTGAAGCATAAAGTATGGACTATCATTTGAGCAATTTCCTCTGCCCTAATTTTTTAATTGAATCACCATAGATATGGAATTATAGAACTGTTCATGATTATGTTTCAGTCATACAATGATCCATCACCCATATTTCCATCAGTGTACATTTCCCCACCACCAATGTCCCCAATATCCCTCTCATCACCCCCACCACTAAATCTGCCCCTATGGCAGGCACTCTTCTTCCTTCCTTTTTTCCTTTTTTCCTTTTTCCCTCCCTCCCTCTCTCCCTCCCTTCCTCCTTCTCTTCCTTCCTTCCTTCCTTCCTTCCTTCCTTCCTTCCTTCCTTCCTTCCTTCCTTCCTTCCTTCCTTCCTTCCTTCCTTCCTTCCTTCCTTCCTTCCTTCCTTCCTTCCTTCCTCTCTTTCTCTTTCTTTCTCCTTTTTCTTTCTTTCTCTCTTTCTTTCCCTCTCTCTTTCTTTCTTTCTTTCTTTCTTTCTTTCTTTCTTTCTTTCTTTCTTTCTTTCTTTCTTTCTTTCTTTCTTTCTTTCTTTCTTTCTTTCTTTCTTTCTTTCTTTCTTTCTTTCTTTCTTTCTTTCTTTCTTTCTTTCTTTCTTTGTTCCTTCCTTCCTTCCTTCCTTCCTTCCTTCCTTCCTTCCTTCCTTCCTTTCTTTCTTTCTTTCTTTCTTTCTTTCTTTCTTTCTTTCTTTCTTTCTTTCTTTCTTTCTTTCTTTCTTTCTTTCTTTCTTTCTTTCTTTCTTTCTTTCTTTCTCTCTCTGTCTCTATATATCTATCTCCTTTTGGACATTATAGCTTTCAATACAGGTTATCATGTTTGTTCCTTTACCTACTTTCAGCATGCAGTACTTATCCAGAGTGATCATTTCCATCACTTCTCTATCCCAATTGCCTTCTCTCCCAGATGAGGCAGGCTTCCAACCATGGAACAATCATCCTATCCATTGTTTCTACTGAACTTGGGTATTATTCTGATACTATGTTTTTTTTTATATATCCCACAAATGAGCGTAACTATTCTAGGTCTGTCCCTCTCTTTCTGACTCATTTTACTGAGCACGA
The DNA here is from genome assembly GCF_027595985.1 of Sorex araneus. Classification (NCBI taxonomy): domain Eukaryota; kingdom Metazoa; phylum Chordata; class Mammalia; order Eulipotyphla; family Soricidae; genus Sorex; species Sorex araneus. The sequence goes on along the minus strand of NC_073304.1, from coordinate 138,179,971 downwards.
TACTCTCCATGTTCATACATTTATATACTAATTTCATGACTTCATTTTTACTAATAGCTGCATAGTATTCTATTGTATAAATGTACCATAGTTTCTTTAACCAGTCATCTGTTCATCTGTTCTTGGGCACATGGATTGTTTCCAGATTCCGGCTATTGGTAACAGTGCTGCAATGAACAAAAAAGTGCAGATGTAATTTCTGCTGTGTGGTTTTGCACAATGGGATATATTCCCAGAAATGGTATTGCTGGGTTACATAGGATCTCAGTTTCTAATTTTGGAGGAATGCCCATATTGTTTTCCACCAACAATGAATAAAAGTCTCTTTCTTTTTGCATCTGTGCCAGCACTGATCTTATTCTTTTTGATGTGTGCCAGTCTCTATTGTGTAAGATGACAACTCTTTGTTGTTTTGATTTGCATCTCACCATGATTAATAATGAGGAGCATTTTTTCATGCATCTTTTGACCACCTGTATTTTTTCTTTGAGGAAGTTTCTGTTCATTTTTTCTGCCTATTTTTTTTTGGTGGGGTTGGATGTTTTTTACTTTTAAATTTCTTCCAGTGTCTTATATAACTTGGATATTATTCATTATTTGATGGGTATTAGGTAACTAATTTTTCCCATTTCATGGGCTGTATCTTGGTCACCATTTCTTTTGAGCTAGAGAAGCTTCTTAGTTTAATGTAGTATCATTTCTATCTTTGTCTCCACTTGCTTGGTCAGTGGTGTTTTATGTAAAGATGACTTTAGAAGGTTCTGGAGTGTTCTGCCTACATTTTCCTCCATGTACTTTGTAGATTCTGGTCTGCTATTGAGGTCATAAATCCATTTGATATGACTTTTGTGTCTGGAATTAGAGAGAAATCTGAGTTCATTTTATTTGCATGTCGCTGTCCAGTTTTCCCCAGCATTGCTTATTGAAGAGGCTTTCCTTGCTCCACTTCACACTTCTTGCTTCTTCTTTATCAAAGATTTAGTGCTCATACATTTGTGGGTCTATGTCAGGATACTCAACTCTATTCCATTGGTCTGCAGGTTTGTCTTTATTCCAATACCAGGCAGTTTTAATTACTACTGCTTTGTAGTAAACTTTGAAATTGGGAAAGAATATCTCAATGAGGAAAAACTAAAAGCCTTCCCTTGAAGATCAGACTGTTGGATCACACTGGGTTGTCCTTGCTGCTCCTCCAGGGAGCTTAAGGTTTATTGAGCCACTCCCACAACAGTGCCCCTGAGACACACCCAATTCCATCAGGCACTAATAATCCTAAATTGCTTTCCTTTTTCTTTATGTCATTTGCATGGTTTATTTAGCAATGTCCTTTTTGTAAAGACACAGGAAGATAGTTGATGCTATGTTATGTAACATATGAGTTAATTATTTCAAAATAATATTTGCTCCTGGACATCCATATTTATTTGACTTAAGACTCAGCTATCATTAATTCCTGGCACCCCAAAATAAGGGTATTGATGAGACTGATGGACCCAGGGAAAACTGTGAGCTACCCTGGCATTGAAATGGGCCAGGCCAAGTGGCATAACACTTAACTATAAGTTAAGAGCACAGTCATGAACAAACTCTGTCATGATCCAAAAAGAGGTAACTGAATAAGAACCCTGCTGGGGTTAGGAAAGACTTACCTGGGCTGAGGACTGTGGTCTGGAATGTAGTGAGATGTTCCCAGGAACAGCCAAACTTTAAACTTAATATATCTCTTACTGTGTTCATCAAAATGACATTGCTAGAAATATTATAAGAAGTAAATTTACTATATCTGTTTAAATGGATTACTAGCTGAGGAAAGGAGAAAGCAATACACCCTGAATGGAATCCCACCTTTGGGCAGATCTCTTAGTAATCTTGAGTAATCTCCTTAGATGAGAGTTTGTCAGTGAGCTAATCTCTTGAAGGAGTGACCTTTACCTCTCTTTGTTGTTATGATAATGTTTAATCCACCTTTGTATTTCTGCCCTACATGATTCCTATATAACTAGGCTGTAAGGGGTAAGGAAAAGAGAACTATGCCAGAGAGACTTGTGGCTGGCAGAGAGACTTGTGTCTTGCAGAGAGACTTGTGACTGGTGGGAGACTTGTAGGAGTCAGAGAAGTTGTAGGAGGAAGACTCTGGGAGGGAAAATTATTTAAGATGCTGAGAATAGAACAGAACAGAATGGAACGGAACAGAACAGAACAGAAGAACAAGGCTAGACTTGGGAAAGGAAAGCATAACTACTCTGGAATGAGACTCCGGGACTAGGCTTTGGGAAGATGCTGAGGAGATGTTGGGACGGAGATGAAGACTAGATGCTGAGGACTAGAATGTTGAGGACAAGAAGGTTGATGATGAGACGTTGAAGATGAGGAGGAGAATTGAGACTTTGAGGTCTGCAAAGAGACTAGGATAATGCAACTCTGATGACTGGGACTATGGCCAAAACGACCATTACAACAATGTCCTAAAGGAGAGAGAAATAGACTGACTACAGACAGAGCTGAACAGCCTGGTTCCTGTTCCTCTGTCTCCCGATTCCTTTGCCCATTGTCTGGCCTGGGGAGGAGGCTCTCGGCCACCGAACACTGGAGTCCTGCATGTCCAGCCTGTTCTGACTCACCATTTTAATTCTTATATTTGGAAACTTACAAGACAAGGGTACCCATTATCACCACTTGTATTTAATATAGTACTCAAAGTACTTGCTGTAGCAGTTAGGCAAGAAAAAGATAGCAAGGGGATCCAAATAGGGAAGGAAGAAATCAAGCTCTCACAATTTGCAGATGACATGATATTATACTTAGAATATCCTAAAGACTCTACAATAAAGTGCCTAGAAACATAGGTTTGTATAGAAATGGCAGGTTGCAAAATCAATGCCCCAAAGTCCATGGTTTTTCTATATATAAATAATGAAAAAGAAGAAAGAGATATTTAAAAACAATCCCATTCACAATTGTGCCTCAGAAAATCAAGTACCTTGGAATCAGCTTAACTAAAGAAGTGAGGACCTGTACAAAAAAACTACAAAATACTACTTTAAGAAATAAAAGAGGACATGAGGAAATGGAGATGCATCCCCTGCTCATGGATCAGGAGTATTAACATTGTCAAAATGGCAATACTCCCCAAAGCATTATACATACTCAATGCAGTTCCTATAAGGATGCCCATCATATTTTTCAAAGAAATAGATAAAATACTTCTGAACTTCACATGGAACTCCTCCCTCCAGCCCCCATGAATAGCTAAAGCAATCTGGGATTGATTTGATGCTTCTTCTTGTCATCCACTATGTCCTCTAATTTTTTTTTCTACTTCATGTAGGATGAGCTAAGGGTGAATGCTGAATGGCAATTGCATGGATACTGCCTGAGGGGAATAAGGAAAGACCTGGGCATGATCCCCAGAAATTCATACTCATGAACTGGGTTGTTTGACAGGTGAGAAAACAAGAGCACATTAGATTATGTGGTTGACATTTGGGAAGAAGCAGAGTGTTGGTGGTCCTGTGTATGTCTGTGTGCATGTGTGTGTGCATGTGTGTGTGCATGTGTGTGTGCATGCACATGTATGCATGTGAATATATATAAATCCATGATTCTTATTCTTTTTAGAGCTCAACAAATGATTGTAGAGTTGAATGGTGCTCTTATAATTTCCATATTAATAACAGAAGGACCTTTTGTACAAAACTTTTTGAGGCTGTGTGGCCCATCTTCCACTATACATATTCTCTGTTCCCAGTTTTCTGTTCTTTAGAAAATTGAGAATGTGCAAACCACTCCTCTTTGTCCTTGGATGTAACTAAGGGTGATAAAAGAGGCCTTTTAATGTCTTCATTATATTACTTCTCATTTACTCTCTAAAGTTTATGTCTTAGTCATTGTTACCGTATTGTGTAGATTAGAAAATTGAAAGTCAGAGGAATTTTATAACCACAGGCTATAACTTGAATGAGGTCTCCAGATCTTCAAACTGTTTTTTCTTTTGATGAAGTAAAATAGCTTTTATTAAAATTTATTTAGAAATATATGAGAAGAGAAATGGAGAAGTATGTGTTAAAGAGAAAGCAGGCTTCTCCTGAGTGGAAATAGACAAGCAAGGAAACAGAAAAAGTAAGCCAAGTCAGTATTCAAGGGAGCACATGAGCTTAAAGTGCAAGAATCCATGTCTTCAGACTCTTATTAGAGCTATGCTTTAGTATATGCCTTAACTTCTAGTGGAATAGTCAGCAGTTCTGGAGAAATAAAAGTGACAGATAAGGTTTATAGGGAAAATAAACTAACATCAAGGAACTTTTACTAACATATAGCCACAGTCAGTCCATGCTACTAGGAGTCGAGTATTTAATTGGGAGATTAAAGTTTAGAGATATGGTATGATAACTATTTATGAAAACTGGGGATGCTGCATATCAGATCAGCGTAGAGAGATTGAAATGGGTAGGGAGGTCTTGTAGAAGGCGAAATTTTGTGAAATAAAAAGCAAAAAATTATTCCAATTCTGAGAATATCAGGGGATATTTCAGAGGATACCAGTGTAGGAGAAAGGGTTATATTACCAAAGAAATAGACTGAGCTGAGGTTGAAAGAAGAAAGTGTAATAAAACTGTAAGTGGCAATGGGACCGGGTTATAAAAAGAAAATTAATGTCAAAGAAAATTGGCTTTAACTCTGTGCAGCAAACTTTCTCACTCATAAAGCTATTAGCAATATATTTTAGTTGTCTCAAATTATTTTGTCTGTACCTATATTAAACCATAAAAAATTATGAAGAGTCCAAAATAGTAGCTGTGCATAATAATGGAAAATAAATTTTAAAATCTTGATAATTGACATAGCCAAATATATTTAAACTAGTACTCATTATGAACATTTATTTCAATTAACATTTAAAGTCTTCTACCTGGAATTGTTTTTGATTTCCCCCATTTTATAAGTTTATGTTTTTGAGAGATTAAACATTCTATTTTAACTCTTCAGGAGTTTAATTGCAACATATGAGGACAAACTGCAAAGTTAGTTTACCCCTCTGATTTCTGAAGCTGATCCATATATGTGTCTTTCCTCTGGAGAAGGAGAGATCATAAATTATTGTTTACCATTCTACTTTTAACCATTTTTAGATAACCTGAAATTTGGGCTAATTATTCCTACAGATAATTTAAAAATTATTTAATCAACTATAGGCATCATAGACCCTCTTCACATAACACATGGCTTTCTCCCAGGATATCTTCTCTTTTCTGAAGAATATTTCAGCAAATTGGGGATTATTAGAGTGTACTGTTCTCACATCTCATCTGTCTGAGCATAGTGATGTTTTGTTTTTCTAATTAAGTTGTACTTTTTAAAAAATTGAATCCCCATGAAATAGAATATTTCAAAGCTGTTTATGATTGGGTTTCAGTCATACAATGTTCCAACACCCCTCCCTCCACCAGTTTTTCTAGCACAAATGTCCCCAGTTTCTCTCCCACCCCTTCAAATCCCCTGCTCCCAGCCTACCTCTATGGCAGCACCTCTCTCTCTCTCTCTCTCTCTCTCTCTCTCTCTCTCTCTCTCTCTCCCCCCTCCTTCTCCCTCTTTCTCATCTTAGGCATTATAGTTTGCTACACAGATGCTGAAAGTTTATCATGGATATTCCTTTACTCACTTTCAACACTCAGTTCTTGTTCAGAGTGGTCATTTACAACTATTGTTGTCATACTGGACCCTTCTCTATCTTAACTACATTCCACCCCACACACACCTGTGGCAATTTCCAATATGGACATGGAAAACATTATGCTGAGTGAAATGAGTCAGAAGCAGAGGGACAGATATAGAATGATTGCACTCATTTGTGTAATATAATAAAAAATGAGACTATTATCCAAGGCCAAGGAAAACAAGGGCCAAGAGGATAAGTTGCACCTTTTTTAGATACAAGTTTTACTTCTTAGTTTTCAGTTTGAATATGTTTCTATCTTCTTAGTATGATACAAAAGATAAAAAAAACCTGTGCTAATATTTACTAAATTGCATTTGAAATAGCTTCAGGAAATCAGTTAGTAATATGCTGAGACAATGTTAGAATATAGCTCTAAACATGTTAGGTTTAATACTGGTTTTTCCTTCTGCAGGAAGGCTACAGGAAGTTTAGGTTTATTGAGTTACACCCATCACAGTGCTCCTGAGACACTCCCATTGTTCTGTGTTTATTAGGATATAGCTCTAAACATGTTAGGTTTAACATTGGTATGTCCTTTCTCCCTTGCCACAGAGATCTTAGGTTTATTGGGTTACACCCATCACTGTGCTCCGGAGGCACTCCAATTCCTCTGTGTTTATCTTTACCCTCTCCTCTTTGGTCTGCTTCCCTGACCAATCAGTCACCTTTATCCCTAAATCAGACTCTGTTGACTTATAAGATCAGATCCTTCCAGGGACTCTGGATTTGTATTTGTAAGTGAAATATTGCTTTTTTTTTTTCTCTTTATGTCCTATGCATGGTTTACTTTAGAACAACGTCCTTTTTGTAAAGGCACAGGAACAGAGTTAATGCTATGCTTTTGTAATTTGGAAGTTAATTGACTCCAAATAATATTTACTCTTGGGACTATCTCATATCTTCTCGACTTAAGCCTCACTTGCCCTTGGTTCCTAGCACCCCAAAAACGGGGTCCCGATGAAAGAACTGAATGCACCCAAGGAAAGCTGTGAGCTACCTTGGCATCGAAATAGGCCAGGTCAAGCGCTATAATACTTAATTATAAGTTAAGAGCATGGTCATGGACACATGCTGTCATGATCCAAAGAGAAACAACTGGACAAGAACCCTGCTAGGGTTAGGATAGGGCTCATCTGGCCTGAGCACTGTAGTCTGAGATCTATAGCGAGATGTCCCCAGGAGAGTCACCCTAAAGCTTAAAGCATCTCTTACTGTGTCCATACAAAATGACCAATATTATTAAGAAGTAGAATTAAGATGAATGTTTAAATGATTCTTGGACTAAGAAAAGGAGAAATGCACCCCTAGATGGTATTTCACCCTTAGGTAGGTGATCTTGCTGGGTGAGAATTTGTCCTAGAAGAAGATTCACCTGAGGGAAGGAATTTAGATCTGTTGATTGTATAACCACACCTATGTGTAATTCCCAACCACTCATGATTTGGGAATATAACTAAGGCTCTAAGAGTGGGCAGGATTGGAGAACCGAGGGGGATAGAGGAGAAGAGAATTGAGGGGGATAGAGGAGGAATACGGGAGTGGGTGATACTGGAAGGAGACAGAGGGAGATGATATTGGAATAAACTGAAACTGATCACCAACCAGCTTGGTGGCCCTGTTCCCTCCTTCCTGAATCTGTTGGTGGCGGCTATAGGCCAAGGTGGGGAAGCGGCTCGTGGCCACCGAACACATGTGGCGGGCGAGAGCCACTGTGCCACCACCACTCACTTATTTATTTTGTGAACTTACACAAGACAAGACTCCAGTGAAGCTCTTGGAACACTGCTTCAGTGCACTAAAGCATCCTGTAGCAGCCTCAGACCTTTCCTCATGTTTTAGTAGTCTTCCTGCTTTCTATGTTTATATATTCAAAGCTTAAAGACTTATACTATAACATGCTTTATTTAGATTTTGTATGCCTACAACTGGACAATTGTTAATTTTAAAAAATAGCAGGGATGTAAGAGATAGTACAGTGGTTAAGGTGCTTGCCATGCACGTGACTGAACTGGGTTTGATTTGGGCACCCTATATTGTCATCTGAGCCTGCCATAACTGATTCTTGATCACAGAGCCAGGAATAAGACCTGAGCACAGCTGAGTGTGTCTTTCTGATTCCATACCCCCTCCCCCCTGCGGAAAAAAAGGGGGAAAAAACTCACATGGATCTAAAGTCTAAAATGGAAACTCTGAGATTTAATCTATTTACTGACATTGATATATTTAAAGTGCATCTACTATAAAATCGTTGATTAAGCTATTTTTTAAAAATGCATTATGAGTTAAGTACTATTTCTACTACAATTAACTGCATAAATATCTGCATAAATAAGTTAGTCCACTTATCTGTGTATTTTCAAATTACTTAACATTGGTTAATGTAGCATGTGCTAATGAGGCGCTCTCTTAAATTTTGGGAGATGGGAAGACAATGCAATTGTGAATACATTTTATCTCTTTTTTAAAAAGTGCAACACATTTGACCTTAAAGTCTTTAAAGTCAAGAAATGACAGAATGATGATTTAAATCATCAATTCTCACCTCTTACAAATCAGCTAAATGATTTTGTTTCTCAGTCATTATATCCCATGTTGCAACTAGGTATCTAATTGCACATTTAGATTTATAACTACTCATTACTTTTCATGTCTTGTCATGAAAAATGTAACCACTTACTCTGTAAGTTTGTAACACACACACACATATTGCTCCCTTGCTACTCTTCCAAGGCTTCACTTTATGAGAGATAGGTAATTTAAAATTTTGTGCATTAGTTATTGGTGCTAATGAACTTAAAGTGATCAATAACTTATAGAGCTAAATAGAAATCGGAGAAATCATTGTTTCCTGTTTATGAAAATTTCCTAATTTCCATTATTCTTTTACTAGCTGCTTCATCTACTAGATGTCTTTTTGTCATTCCTTTTTGGGCTATAAATTTCTTAAAGCAGTTTATCACTAATTAACATCTTCCATGAGAGATGCTTATACAACACTTTGTGTGTAAGTAAATATGAAACTGACCATTGAATCAAGACTTCACCTTATCTGTAATGTTAGTTTTTTCTCTTGTCACTTCTTTTTCATTAGCATATGTAAAGATGTGTACTAACTCTTTTTATAAGCACAAACACATTATATTTTTGTATGCCCTCTGCTCAATGTGATTATAATACTTACATATTCTCTGTGATTCAACAATAACAGATGAAGAGTTTCAGCTTTAACAGTATAACATTAACTTTCGCATTGTCACTAGATTTCCTAAATGTTTAGATTTTTTATTTTGTCAAATAAGTAGGCAAGGAAGCTGGACAAGCTACTTAATTTTCTTCTTTATTTAGAAACCACATGGTTTCCCAGTTCTTCCAGGATCATATGAATATTTATCATTCCAGATTGACATTTGCTTACATATTTACCTTAGGAATGCCAGATTCCATACAGACAGTCTTCATAAAGGGCATCATCAGGCCATAACTTATGATATCTTTGGCAGTAGATTAAACCTGTGTTTTTCACCTTTTTCCTGGCTGTGCCTGTTTTCAACTTTATTTCCTTCCTGGAGCCCCCTAACCGACTGGCTGACCTCCTATCTAGTGTGGGTGGTCCTCCATTCACATGGTTCTCACTTGTGACCCCCTTCAAATATCTTAGGGGGAACTACAGAGGGTCATAAGTCTCCTACTTGAGAAAAGCTGCCTTCATGGTTGAAAGATAAGTTCTAGAAAGTCCTTCCTACTATTATAACATTTTGGGTCATTTCATGTAGTGTAACTCCTAAAACTATGACTCTCCTTTATTGAACTATCATTATAAAGACATTAAAATGTAATTTAAATATATGCAGCATGCTTCAAATTATCACGTTTATCTTAAGAATCTTCTTAGCCTGGGAATGCATCCCATATATCTTACTATGAGAGATCACTGTATTTGTCATGCTAAATACAGTACATTAATCTCTTCCAACCAGAACATAACTGAAAATAAACTGTATAACTCAAAGGAAAAATAATGAATCTGAAAGTGATTTCTTTTTTTAAAAAAGGAAAGTAAAATCAATTTGGTATTACTTTAATTTTTTATGATTTACAGTGGGCGTTCTAATGCCCAGCAGGTACCATTTGACATTTTCATCTCCAGTGCTGTGAAGAGATTAGCACTTACTGGTATTGATTTAAGCTAGGAATTATACTAAGGCTGTCATTTTTATGGAAAGCACAATAAAAGAGATTAGAAAGAAATTGCCAAGTGGCATGGCTCTAATCAATTGTAGAAAGCTTTCATTGGGAATTTGCAATTTTACCAAGCAGAAAGTTAACATTCAGGATAAGCAACAGAAAGTGAAATTCACATCAAGACTAAAAATTGAGGTGAGGTCTAAACCAACCACATTACAAAATAAGACATAGGCAAGAGTTTAGCATCGCTTTCTAATTTTCCTTGAAGCTTGAGAAAAAAACTTATGTACAAGAGCATTTAAAACATACCATCAGATCTCACCCTCTCCCGCTGCTGGGACAGCCACACAACCCGTAGGTGCAGGCCGTTCGCCAACACCGCCTTGCCCCCACCCCAGGTGTGTGACCCCTCCACTTACAGCACGGATGGGGGCGTGGCCTCCACAGCAGGGGTTTGGCTTCTACTGTAGTGGGTGTTGCCCCCGCTGGGGGGCTGGGGGGCAGTGGCCACTCATTTCCCCCATTTCCGGTAATCTGGAATCACATCTCAATCTTCATCACCTAATTCTGGGAGGAACATCCTAGCTCTCTCAAACACTATAGGCCAATATTCCAATATTGGAATAGCTCACTAGTCTATTCCAATTTCACCAAAGTATTGTGAACACAAGAAGCTATACAAGCCCAATATAAGTGATCACATCCTTCGAAAGCTTCACTGGAGGCGCCACATAAGGCATAGAGGAATACCTGAGAGGTAAATTAAAGGAGGACATGAAAGAAACAGTGGAACGGACAGCCAAGAAAATACAAGAAGAAATGAGAACAGAAATTGGAAAGCTATGCACAGAAGTATCAGGAATAAAGGATTCGGTAGATAAAATAAAAATCTCAGTGGGTGCCCTCAATAGTAGAATGGCTACAGCTGAAGACAGAACCAGTGAGCTTGAAGATGAGCTGCAGAAAGATTACAGGCAACAACAAACAATGGGAAAAGACCTCAAAATAGCTCTAGGGTGAATCAGAGACCTAGGGGATGATTTCAAGAGGAACAACACTAGAATCATTGGAGTACCAGAAGGACAGGGAGGAAACCTCAATGAAAAAGCCACAATTATAGAAATCACTGCTGAAAAGTTCCCAGATCTGGAGAATGCAGACATCCAGATCCAAGGAACCCGAAGGTTGCCAGCTAAAAGAGACCCTAATAAGAATACTCTAAGACATATAATAGTGGGGCTACTGTAAGACAAGAAAAACTCCTACAAGCACAACAAACCCTTACAAAAGATGGCCATGACAATAATAGTGAAGGCCATTTTTTATTAATCAAGGGATATGTACATCAGGAAAAAAATAACGCTTCTAAACGTATATGCGCCCAATGAGGAACCTGCTAAATACTTACAAAAACTGTTAACAGACTTTAAGGAGGACATTGCTAGCAACACAATAGTAGTTGGAGACTTCAACATCACCTTATCACCTCTGGAAAGATCAAACAAGATTAAAACTCAACAAGGAAACACTGGCTTTGAATGAAAAAATTGAAGCGAGAGGGCTAATGGATCTATACAGACTTTACTTTCCCCTCCACCCCTTGCCCCCCCCCGCAAAAGAATACACATTCTTTTCCAGTGCACATGGAATATTATCTAGAATAAACCGTGGGCTGGGCCACAAAACATATCTTAACAGAATCAGAAAGATAGACATTGTATCAACTATCTTTTCAGACCATGATGCACTGAAGATAGAAGTTAATCATGTACAGATGCAGAAAACCAAATCTAACACCTGAAAATTAAACAACTAAATGTTGAACAACAAGTGGGTCAGGAGAAAAATCAAGGAAGAAATCAAAAGATACCTGGAAACAAACAAGAATAAAGACATGAGCTACCAGAACCTGTGGAATGCAGCTAAAGCTGTGTAAAGGGGAAAATTTCTCAGGAAGGAAGAAAGGGCCCACAGAAAAAACCTGACTTCACAGCTCAAGATCTTAGAAAAGGACCAACAAAAGGAGTCCAAGCCAGGCAGAAGGAAAGAAATAAATAAAACTTACAGCAGAAATTAATGACATGGAAACTAATTAAACAATGCAAAAGATCGATGAAACCAAGAGCTGGTTCTTTGGGAAAATAAAAAAGATTGAGAAACCACTAGCAAGACTCACAAAGAAAGAGAAAGAGAGAATCCTAATAAACTGAATCAGAAATGAAAGGGGACATCACAACAAAAACCAAAGAAATTCAAAACATCATCAGAGACTACTTTAAAAGTCTGCATGTCACAAAACAAGAGAACCTACAAGAAATGAATAAATTCCTGGATTTCTATAATCTCCCAAGGCTGAATCAAGAAGATCTGGAATATCTGAAGAGACCTATTAATATAAAGGAAATTGAAACTGTATTCAAAAGTCTTCCCAAAAACAAAAGCCCAGGTCCAGATGGATTCACTAGTGAATTTTTCCAAACATTTAAAGAGACCTATTGCCAGTTCTTCTTAAGCTTTCCCGGGAAATTGAAGAAACAGAAACTCTCCCAAATAGTTTCTATGAGGCTCATATCTCCCTAATACCAAAAGAAAAAAAGACACCAGTAAAAAAGAAAACTACAGGCCAATATTCCTGATGAACATGGATGTGAAGATTCTCAACAAAATATTAGCAAATAGAATTCAATAACTCATCAAAAAGATCATACACCATGACCTAGTGGGATTCATCCGGGGGATGCAAGGATGGTTTAACATTCAGAAATCAATCAATATAATCAATCATATCAATGAAAGAAAAGATAAAAATTATATAAACATTTTATATAAATTTTTTATATATTCTGTTTTTTATATATTCTGTTTCTGTTTCTTCAATTTCCTGGGAAAGCTTGAGAAGAACTGGCAATAGTTCTCTTTAAATGTTTGGAAAATTTCACTAGTGAATCCATCTGGACCTGGGCTTTTGTTTTTGGGAAGACTTTTGAATACAGTTTCAATTTCCTTGATATTAATAGGTCTCTTCAGATATTCCAGATCTCCATCAATAGATGGAGAGAAAGCATTTGACAAGATCCAGCACCTACTTATGATGAAAACTCTTGCCCAAATGGGTATTGAAGAAACTTTCCTCAATCTAGTCAAAGCCATCTAGTACAAGTCGATGGCAAGCATCATCCTCAACAGGGAAAAACAAAGAACCTTCCCTCTAAGATCAAGGATGAGACAAGGATGCCCATTCTCACAAATTCTGTTCATTATAGTACTGGAAATACTTGTAACAGATGTTAGGCAAGAAAAAGATATCAAGGGTATTAAATTAGGAAAGAAAGAAATCAAGCTCTCACTATTTGCAGATGATATGCTACTATATTTAGAGAACCCTAAAGCCTCTACCAAGAACCCCCTAGAAATAATAGACTTGTATAGTAATGTTGCAGTTTATAAAACCAATACCCAAAAGTCCATGGCTTTTCTATATGCAAATAATGAGAGAGAAAAGAGTGACATGAGAAAAGCAATCCCATTCACAATAATGCCTCAGAAAATAAAATATCTCAGAATCACCTTAAATAAGGAGGTAAAGGACCTGTACAAAGAAAACTACAAAACACTACTTCACGAAATAAAAGAGGACACGAGGAAATGGAAACATATCCCCTGCTCAAGGATTGGGAGAACTAACATTGTCAAAATGACAATACTTCCCAAGCACTGTACAGATTCAATGTGATCCCCATAAAGATTCTTATGACATTCTTCCAAGAAATAGAACAAACATTCCTGAAATTTATATGGGACAATAAGCCTCCATTAATAGCTAAAGCAATTCTTGGGAAAAAGAAAATGGGAAGAATCAATCTCCCCAACTTCAAACTCTACTACAAAGCGGTAATAATTAAAACAGCATGATGCTGGAACAAAGGCAGAACTGCAGATCAATAGAACAGGGTTGAATATTCTGACCCCCCCTCCCAAATATATAATCATCTAATCTTTGATAAGGGAGCAAGAAATGTGAAGTGGGGCAAGGAAAGTATTTTTAACAAATTGTGCTGGCAAAATTGGACAGCTACACGCCAAAAAAAAAAAAATATGGGCTCAGATCTCTACTTAACACCATGTACAAAAGTCAGATCAAAATGGATTAAAGACCTCAACATCAGACCAGAATCCATAAGGTACATTGGAGACAAGGTCGGCAAAATCTTCCACGATATTGAAGCTAAAGGTATCTTTGAAGATGGCATGCCACTGGCCAAGCAAGTGAAAACAGATAAACAAATGGGACTATCTTAAACTAAGAGGCTTCTGCACCTCAAAAGAAACAGTGACCAAAATACAAAGACAGTCTACAGAATGGGAAAGGATATTCACCCAATACCCATCTGATAAGAAGTTGATATCAGGGATATACAAGGCACAGTTAAACTCTACAAGAAGAAAACATCCAACCCCATCAAAAAATGGGGTGATGAAATGAACAGAAACTTTCTCAAAGAAGAAATACAAATGGCCATAAGGCACATGAAAAAATGCTCTTTATCACTAATCATCAGGGAGATGCATATCAGGACAACAGCAAGATATCATCTCACACCACAGAGACTGGCCCACATCCAAGGGAACAAAAACAACTGGTGTTGGTAAGGATGTGGGGAGAAAGGGACTCTCCTTCGTTGTGGGTGGAAGTGCCAACTGGTTCAGCCCACTTGGAAAATAGTATGAGTGAATCTCAAAAAATTAGAAATTGAACTCCCATTTGACCCAGCAATACCACTTCTGGGAATATATCCCAGAAAGGCAAAAAATTATAGTAGAAATGACATCTGCACTTGTATGTTCATTGCAGCACCGTTTACAATAGCCAAAATCTGGACAAAACCCGAGTTCCCAAGAACAGATGACTGGTTAAAGAAACTTTGGTACATCTACACAATGAAATACTATGCAGCTGTTAGAAAAGATGGAGTCATGAAATTTGCATATAGGTGGATCAACATGGAAAGTATCATGTTAAGTGAAATGAGTCAGAAAGAGAGGGATAGACATAGAATGATTGCACTCATCTGTGGAATATAAATAACAGAATAGGAACTAACACCCAAGAACAGTAGAAATACGGATGAGAAGTTTTGCCCCATGGCTTGGAAGCCTGCCTCACATGCTGAGGGTAAAGACAGCTCAGATAAAGAAGAGAACACCAAGTAAAGGGTGTTTGGAGGACCAGCTCATGTTGGGAGATGCGTGCATAATGTAGACTATAGATCGAACACAATGGCCACTCAATGCCTCTATTGTAAACCACAACACCCAAAAGGAGAGACAGAGAGAGAAAACAAAAGGAAATGCCCTGCCACAAAGCTGGGGGTGGGGAGGATGGTGGGGAGGGATACTGGGATCATTGGTTGCGGAGAATGGGCACTGGTGGAGGGATGGGTACTTGATCATTGTATGACTGAAATACAAACACGAAAGTTTGTAAGTATGTAACTCTATCATACGGTGATTCACTATTAAAAAAATAAATTCAAAAGAAAAAATTTTAAAAAGAAAAAAAAGAAGCATACCATTGGTGAAGCAAATACCCGCAGAATAAAGAGGCTGATATTGTATTTCAAGACAGTAATTGATAGTATGTTTTTAGGGTGAATTTATAGATAATGTCTTAGTACTGAAGTTAAAATGAATCAGCAAGGGTACATGACTTTTATTTGCTTTTGATTGATAAGGAAAAAATGCCAGTAAGTTTGACAGCGGTGAACTCAAAATTAATTACTGAAACTTAACTTTGGGACTAGGTAGACATATGACGAAAGACATTATTTTGATGGTAGGTAGGGATTGCCATAGAATAAATAATGAGAGTATGCTTAATAATTAGAGGGCACATGTACCAGGTGCTTTTTATTACATACATTCCATCTATTAATTCTTTTAAATATATTTTATTGTAGGATGAGAGAGACTGTGCAGGGGATGGGTGCTTGCCTCATTTCTTTGGCCCCCTAATTTTAATTGATTTTGACTGGATTAGCAAAACCATTAGTTCTTTTGCTGGTTGGCGCTCTTGTTAGAACCTATGACTTTTGTTAAACTGATGTTTTTGCACATGCATTAAAGACTTGTTTTGACCAGAGATTTACAAACAAGAAATATTGAGGAATCAATAATTTGATATCCACCTGAGAAAGAGGGGAATACTATGATGGAAATTTATTATGTATGTTATTTGATCTTATAACTGACATCTAGGATGCACATTAAAGAGCTGACTTTGCTTCTGGGTGGAAAGGTGCCCACCCTGTCTTCACTGGGGTTGAATTTCCCTATTCCAAGCCAAGAAAATGCTAATCTAAGGGGAAACGCTCTGTAACCATACTGATAAGATACCATCATATGCATGCACCCCACATTGCTAGAGCATAAAGCAAAGTAATAATGCGTTTTCCGGTGCTTGCCTAGCCATGATTTACTGTTCTGATAAACTGGTGTAATAAAGACCTACTTGTTCTCCCACCATTGATTGTTTTGTGTGCTTGAAGAGAACTCCCATTACAACAGTTTGGGCTCCCGCACCCCTCCTGTCCCGCAGGCATTGCCCAAGAGTGATCCCCGAATGCAGAGCCAGAGGTAAATCCTGAACAGTGGTATTGTCCCAAAACAAAAAGATTTTATTATTACTCCTGTAACATGGTTACAATATTAACATGGTGTTTATGCCTTTGGTGTACCTCCAGCACCATCAAAGTGCCAAGAACCCTTCACCACTGTCCATATGTCACTTATACTCTGCCTCTTTCTTCTGTGTCTCCATCTTAGCTCACCTTACACCTCTGGTTCCTCGCCACTGCATTCTGGTATTCTCATTTTCCGTGTTGATGTAGGCAGGATAGGGAAGGCCCCTTCCCAAGGCAATGACAAAGATTTCCTGGGAAGAAATAGCCCTGAAGTTGCTCTGAGAGCCTAAGACCCTCAGAAGGAAACAGGGAAAAACAGGAACCAAGGCCCGATAAGACCCTCACTCATCTACAGCAACAGACCCAGAGAAGCTCCTGCAGAAACAAAAGGCCAGGAAAGGAATTTCAAGTAGACCATCACTACTCCCAATGCCCCTGGTAACCCAAAGCAACAGACTTTGACTTAGGTAGAAGCCCCACATGGGGGCAGGTCGGTGAAACCCTATAAAGGCCACCTTGAACAAAGGATGGGTGCAACTATGCTGCCCGAGCCCATATGCTGCCTGCGTCCTTGAGGCCGAGCACATGCAACCCCTGAGCACATGTGTCGCCCTCATCTCCCCTCTTGAGATGTGTACTTTTATGCTTTCCTGTCTAATGCTGGGGTGTGTGTAGGGTCTCTCTCTGCCTTCGGAGAAGCCCAGGCTCTCTCTTGAGCACCTTACTCTCAACTCTCTCCCACTTCCTCCCCCTCCTTCCCTTCAAAACATCCAAATAAAAACTATGTAACTTCACTGCTTGTCTACTCCTGAAATTCCTTTCTGCAAGGTGAGACAAGAACCCAGTAACCCTGGGTCTGGGGTGGCAGAGGCGGGTGGGGAGAAAGTGACCATTTTTCTCCTCCCCACTTCACATGAGCCAGTGTGGGGCCCACCGACATCAGTGTCACAATCATTGGATACTACCTTGCTTTATTCCTTTATATGCCACACAAAAGTGAGATCAACAAATATCTCCTTCTCCCACTAACTTTTTTCCACTGAATCTTAAGCCTCAAATTTCCAAATAACTTAAAAGACAAGATTCACTTTTTCTTTTATGCAATTGGTATTTGTGTACATGTATCACAATTTATTTTAGTTTTCTTTTTTGTTGTTGTTTTTGGAAGCACTCCTGGCAGTACTCACGACTTTCTTCTAACTTTGTGGAATTGAACAGATGTCAGCCATATGCAAGGCAAATGCCTTAACTCTTGTTCTCTCTCAGGCTATACCACAATTTCTTTATCCATTCATCTGTTGTTGGGCGTATGGGTTTTTTCTGAATCTTGGGTGTTGAAAATAATGCTGAAATGAACATAGGTGTACATATATACTTTTGAATAAATGTTTTTGTATTCTTGTAATAAGTTCAAGAAATGAAATCAACTGGCTGATAAGTTGATTTAAATTAAATTTAAATTATTTATTTATTTAAATTATTTATTTAAATTATTTTCTGGAAGTTTTCATATAATTTTTCACAAAGGGTTATTTAGATGACATTTCCACCTATAGTGAATGAAGGTCCTCTTGAAGCTGCATCCTGCCAATACTGGTTGTTTCTGTTTTTTTTTTGTGTATAGCCCATTGTCACTGTGATTTTCATTCTCATGATAATTAGTGATGATAAACACCATTTCATATGCTTACTGGAAGTCTGTAAGTTTTCTTTGAGGAAATCTCTGAGTCTGCTTAGCTTCTTCCCAAATTTTTAAGGGGCTGATTGTGTGTATGTGTGCTATTGTTGAGTTTTCTAAATGACTTATGCATGTTGGATATTAGTCCTCTGTCAGATGTATGGGAAAGAAATATTTTCTCCCATTAATGGAAAAATATTTTGATTTTAGTTATTTCCTTTCCAATGTACAAACTTTTTATTTGGATGTAATTCTATTTGATCGTTTTGCTTTTATTTTTTCTGCCAGAGGGTTTCAGTCATTGAACATTTCTCTTTGACCAATATTACAGAGTTTCTCATGTAATTTTACTTATATATTTTATGGCTTTGGTTCTAATATTTATTTAGTCCAATTTAATGAATCTTAGTGTAGGATTGAGATAGGTGTTAAGTGTCTTTTATTTTTATTTTGAATGTGGTTGTTTGTTTTCCCAGAACTATTTTATTGAAGATGCTTTTCTTCATGTAAAACTCCCAGATCTCCTGTTAATTAACTGCTTGTATAGAACAGGGTTTACTTCTGGCTTTCAATTTTACCTCATTGGCCCGGAAGCCTGCTTTTATTCTAACACTACACTGTCTTCTTCTTAGAGCATGTTTATTTTGCTGGGATCAAATCCAGGGTCTCACACATTCAAGGTCAGTGCTCTACTTGTGAGCAGCATTTCCAGCCCCTATAATAAACCAGAAATGCAATATCTTCCACCTTTTTTTTCTCAATTTCTTTTTGTTGATTTGTTGAGTTTTATGGTTCTCTATAAATTTTTGTTATGCTTCTTTTATGTCCTTGAAAAATGCCATTGGAATTCTGATAGGTATCAAAATGAATCTGTATAATACCTTGGGAAGTATGATCTTTAAACTGTTAAAATGCTTAACCCCCGAATGTATGATTTACATTATCTTCACTTCTGTTTTAAGTAGTGACGTAAAATTTTCAATGTCTAAGGTGTTCACTTCCTAAATTTATTCCTGGGTATCTGCTGTTTTGGGATACTATCTTATCTATTTTTAATATTTTATTTTTATTTTTAAAATCTGGGGGTAGGGGTCACATCCAGCAGTGTTCAGGGCTTACTCCTGGCTCTGTGCAAGGCAGTTACCCTGCTGATATACTATCTGGCTCTGGTAATTATTTTAAATGTTTTTTTTTATTTCTTCCTGTTAAAGTTTTTTATCTGCATATAACAATGTAAAAGAGTTTTTGTGTTGATTTTGTAACCTGCTATTTTATTCGTTTATTTTTTCTAAAATATGTTTGGTGACATCTTTAGGGCTTTCTATATGTGTTTTTAGGTTTTCTAAACACAGTAATAGCTTAATTTCTTTTACAGTTTAAACAATTTTGATTTATATTTCTTTCCTAATTGGTTAGTGCTTTCAATATGATATTGTATTGTAGAATAACATTGGTTTGTCCTTTCTCTCTTGGCACAGGGAGCTTAGGTTTACTGAATTACAACCATCACAGTGCACCCAAGGCACTTCCATTCCTCTGTGTTTATCTTTAAGATCTCCTTTTTGTTCTGCTTCCCCTATCTGTTAATGACCTATACCCCCAAATCAGAACCTGTGACTTGTAAGGTCAGATCCTCCTCAGGACTCTGGATTTTGCATTTCTAAGTGAAATACTGCTTTTCTCTTTCCCTTATGTCCTTTGCATGGTTTACTTTAGAGCAATGTCCTTTTTGTATAGACACAGAAAGACAGTTAACACTATGCTTTTGTAACTTGGGAGTTAATTGACTCCAAATAATATTTACTTCTGAGTGTCTGTCATATTTACTTGATTTAATCTTCAGTTGCCCTTAGTTCCTAGCACCCCAAAAGGAGTGTCCCAAAGAAGGGACTTAGACGGACCCAGCACAAGCTATAAGCTACACGCATTGAAACAGGACAGGCCAAGCACCATAAAACTTAGAATAAGTTAAGAGCATGGTCATGGACAAAGTGTCACGACCCAAATAGAAGTAACTGGACAAGGACACTGTTGCGGTTAGGAAGGGCTAATCTAGCCTGAAGACTGTAGTCTGGGATCATAGCAAGATGTCCCCAGGAGAGCCACCCTTTAAGCTTAATATATCTCTTACTGTGTCCATACAAAATGACTATAAGGATTATTAAGAAGTAAATTAAATGTGGCTATTTTAATGGTTATGGACTAAGGAAAGGAGAACTACACCCTTAGATGAAATTCCACCCTTGAGCAGATCTCCCAGCAGGATGAGATCTTCATCTTAGCAGAGCTTCCCCGAAGGAAGGGTTCTGATATGTTGATATATTGTGGCATCTGATCTATGGATATTTGCTACTCCAAAACTCCGAACTCCAGGGAACTGGGTCGATTACTATGGCAGCGAGACTGGGCATGGGAGACTAGCGTGGAGGAAAGTAGGAGTTGGGAATGAGGGGCAAGGGGAAAATGGAATGGGGCATGCAGTGAGATTGGAATAGGGGCGAGGGAGAATGGAATAAATGCGACTGATCACCAACCAGTTTGTTGGCTCTGTTCCCTCCTTCATGCATCTGCTGGTGGCAGCAGTGGGCTGGGGTGGGAGAGGGAAGTGGCTCATGGCCACTGAACTCACATGGTGAAAGAGCCCACACTATTATTGAACACATTGAATAATGGAAAAAAGCAGACAGTTTTGCTTTGTGTACGATCTTACAGAAAAGGTTTTTGTTTTGTTTGTTGTTTTGGCTATTGAATATGATGTTAATTGTAGAATTGTTGCATATGGCCATTGTTTTTATAAAAGTTTCCTATATATCATCTAATTTTTGTCTTCTTTTTAATTTAAGCTATCTGACACATTGGATATATCGAATCCATGGAATGAATTTCCTTGGATCATGGTGTTTTATTCTTTTGATATATTGTGGAATTTTGTTTGCTGGTTTTTGTTGAGAATTTTTCACACCTATGTTCATTAGGACATTCCGACAGAGGAACCCAGGTAGGTATGTGGGACCCCTGGTTGAGATCTCCAAGCCTGCTCGGATCAGGACTGAGTTCCCCCCCACCCCAGATCCCCAGTTTTCTAGTAGCTTGGCAGTCACACCTACAACCCTCCCTGCTCTCCCCCCACCCCCCGCGAGACTATAAAACAAAGCTCCAGTAAGAGAGTGACTCAATTTTTTTCCTGGACTGTGCAGTTGTGAATGGACATATTTTATATCACCTCTTTATTAATTTTTTATTATTATTGATTTTTCCCACATGGCAGAGCCTGGCAAGCTACCGTGATGTATTTGATATGCCAAAAACAGTAACAACAACGTGCTCTTCCTTTATCTGGAGCCAGCAGACACCATTGGGTTACACTAGCGTGCGACAGGGAGAAATGAAGACGTTACTGGAGCATTACTCGTGCCCACTCAAGCAAATCAATGAACAATGGGATGATAGTATACAGTGATACAGTGATGTTCATTAGGGATATTATTCTATAATTATCTTTTTACAGTAATGACTTGGGAGGATGTCTGATTCTAAAAGTGTATTTCTTCTAGGTTCTATAACAGTGATTTAAAGTTGTTCTAAGTAAATTATTTCCATTCGGAGAATTTATTCATTTTGAAAACTTTTTTTATTTCTTCTTTGATTTATTCTTTCACCTTGTACTTGTTCAGTAGAATCCTAGTCAGTCTTCAAATATTGAATTTTTTCATATTTTCTTTTATTAATCTATACATTTATAGCATTGTCATCTGAGAAAAGACATTATTTTTATTTTATGAATTTATAGGATTTTTTATTTTGGTGTCCCAACATGTGGTTTCTCTTGGAGGATACTCCATTCTACAGAAGAGTGTCTATTTAGGTTTTTTGAGGGGAGCGGAAGTGAGTGTGAGGAGGGAGGTCATGTGGAGAGCCTTGTACATACTATTACTCCAGGATATTCCTGCTTCTCATTTTGGAAATTGTTTCTTAACTGATTTTCTGCCTTGGTGATCTGTCCATTGATAAGAATGGTGTGTTGAAGTTTCCTTCTACTATTATGCTGCCATCAATATATCATCTCAAGTCTTTTTTTTTTTCCGCTTTTTGGGTCACACCTGGCGATGCACAGGGGTTACTCCTGGCTCTGCACTCAGGAATTACCCCTGGCCGTACTCAGGGGACCATATGGGATGCTGGGATTTGAACCCGGGTCGGCCGCGTGCAAGGCAAACGCCCTACCCGCTGTGCTATCTCTCCAGCCCCAATCATCTCAAGTCTTTAGTAATTACTTATTAGCATTTTTATGCCCCTTCATTAGCTACAAGTATAATAAGAGTTCAATTTTTTGATGTGTTCATCCCTTGATCAGTATATTATAATCACCACTATACCTTTTACCACTTTTAGTTTGAACTCTATTTTTTCTGATATAATTTGGACATTACTGCTGTATAAAGGTTAGCATTTATCTGTGTGATTATTTTCCAGGATTTTACTGTGAGCCTGTGCTTCTTTGTTGGAGTTCAAGTGTATTTTTTTTATAAAAAGCAAAATTTGGGTTTTGTTTTCTGATCCATGCAGACATTCTCTGCCTTCAGGCTGGTGCATTCAATGCATTCAATCCACTCACATTTAGAGAAATTATTGCTACAAAGAGATTTGCCATTTTTCTATTAGGATTTCAGGTAATTTTCTTGTTTTTTTTTTTTTTCATTTTGACTTTGTCTCTGGATTTTTTTAAAATGTAGGAGTACTGCTATTTACTCAGTCATTGATTAAGCTGATTGAACTGGGCATGAACTCCTCATTACTTTTTTTTTTTTTAAATCACTGTGAGATACAGCTAAGAAAGCTTTCATGTTCGAGATTCAGCCGTACAATGATCACACACACATCCCTCCACCAGTGCACACTTTCCACCACCAGTGTCCCAGTATATAACCCTACCACCCATCCCAGTACTCACCCTGCCTCCATTACAGGGAATTTCCCCAATATGCTCTCACTACTTTTGGGCATTGTGTTTGCTTGAATTTTCCCACCACCATTCAAGCCTGCCCGCCAGGGCCAGATGCTAGATCATTTATTGTCTGTTGCTCATTTTGAAAAATCTTGGTTGCTATGGTCATGTGCTTCTGCAATCCTAGATTGTAAATGGTTGGTTCTGGAGACATTTCTGTAGGACACTAATCCATTTTGGGATTCAACTGGGAGTCTCTGGACCAAGGCTGTTGGTGCACTAAGGTGACGCCCAGAGGCACATTGTGGGTGTGACAGCCAGGCTGATGAGCAGGCGGGTGCTAGGGAGGGACAGCCTAGTGCCTCTGTCACCATGCTGTATGGAGACTTAATCTTGAAACCTGCATACCTAGGCCTTGCTTTTGGAATCTCTTGGCTGCCAGGATTCCATCTGGAGTAGGTGGGGAGACTGCACCTGCTCCATCCGGGCTGCCCTGGTGAAATTGGCTCTGGAGCGATCTCTGCTGGAGAGATCTCTGGATCTGTGGTGTCTTCCAGGACTTGCTGCTGCGTCTCTGGCTTTTGATATCTTTTGAAATTTATTTATGGGTCTCTGAAGCAAGGCTAGTAATGGAGTTTACAGATTGGTGCTGGAGTTGGCTCGTGGGGGTGACTGCCAGTACTTCCATGTGTATTGGGAAGTCGGGGGAGGAAGCCCACCCCAACTCTGAGAAAGCCTGGAGATTTCAGTCACAAAACCCGCATATCCAAATTTTCAGCAGATAATATCTTGGTGAGGTCCGTCCTGAGACGGTGGAGTCAGGCCAGGGGGATAGCGGCTATTTTAGACTGTGGAAGCAAGTGGCTGCCGGGGATTCTGCTTGGGCAGCACAGCCCAACCTGCCTCCCTCCAATTTATCCCAGTCTGTTCAGCCATGCACAGGTCCGAGATTAACTGTGGCTTTTGGTTTCTTTCAAGATTTACTTATGGGTCTCTGAAATAAGGCCAATAAATGAGTCTGTATAGCTGAGCCGGAGGGGTTTGTGGGAGTAGCTCCCACATACCTAACTTTTGACCATTTAATTTCTTGGTAAAATTGGTCCAAGTTGTTGGGGGCTGGCCAAAAGTACAAAGGCAATTTTGGGGTATCAGGAACCCTGAAGGAACCATCAGGCTGCTGATGTACTTGCCCTTCAGGTACAGGTTGACCTGTTGGCAGCATCTGTCCAGATTTTCTTTGTTATCAGCACATATCCTTTGAAAATGAGCTTTACTTGACTCTTCTTGATAGTTTTTCAGATGTGTTTTGGAGATTACTATGAATTTACATTTGAAGTTTCAAGTTTATTTCCTTTTTTAAATTTAAAGCAAGCAAGTTTGGAGTTTATTCTGAGAATCATTATCATTATTCTCCATATTTCCCCCAATTTTATAATTTTTATATATATTTCTGTTTCTAACTTAAGTTTCCTTATCTTTAATAGAAAACCGTGTTCTTGGGGCCAGAGCAATAGTATAGGTAGGGCATTTGCCTTACACATGACCAACCTAGGTTTGATTACCAGAATCTTATATGACCTACCAAAGGAGTGATCTCTGAGCAAAAAGTCAGGAGTAAGTCCTGTGAGCACCACCAGGGGTGGCCTCAAACCAAAAATAAATAAATAAATAAAAAGAAAAAAGAAAGAAAACAGTGTTTCTTGTGATTTCTTATACTCAATGCTTTTATTTATTTTATTTTATTTTATTTTATTTTATTTTATTTTTTGGGTCACACTCAGCAATGCTCAGGGGCTACTCCTGGCTCGGTACTCAGGAATTACTCCTGGTGGTGCTTGGAGAACCATATGGGATGCTGGGGATAGAACCCGGGTCAGCTGTATGCAAGGCAAATGCCCTCCATGCTGAATTATCGCTCTGGCACCTAGTCAATTCTTTTAAAGAATTTTTTGATCACTCCTTCATATATGAGTGATAACCTAGCAAGATAAATTGTTCTTGAGTTACTTTTTATTCAAGACTTTGAATATGTTATACTATTTTCTTCTAATTTGTTTGTTTGTTTTGAACCTGCACCCAGATGTGCTCAGAGACTGCTCCTAACTTAGTCTTCAATGGCTGCTTCTGGTAGTGTTTGGTGGATGATGTGGTGTTGGGGATCAGATCTGGATCCTGTAAAGTATAAGTTCCATCC
This sequence comes from Sorex araneus, assembly GCF_027595985.1. NCBI lineage: Eukaryota > Metazoa > Chordata > Mammalia > Eulipotyphla > Soricidae > Sorex > Sorex araneus. Next base: position 138,154,573 of record NC_073304.1, on the reverse strand, counting down.
CATGTAGATATTTTACCAACCAGTGATATTTTCTCTGTCCTGAAAAGTTTGTTTCAAAAAAATTCAAAAGAGTGAAGGCTAGGAATAATAGTACAAATAACTAGGTGGATCAAGTGTCATATTCACAAGATTAAGTTGGTGCTTATAGCTCTGAGCTTTTCTGAGTCTGGGTGACTTCTAGGGATTTGTAGTCTCAGCTATGGCTTGAGATGCTATAGCCACTGTAGCACCAAGGTAAAACTGGCCTGGCAGTGACTGAGTATTGTGGTCATGTGTGTGTCCATTAACAGCTGTTTGGTGAACTGATATTCATAGTGACTTGGGGGTTTGCATTTTTCCAGTATTGGCTGCAATTGTTGTGCAAAAAGTTCAGCAAACCTGTGTAGCTGTGGATGTTTGTATAGATCTTTGGCACCAAATCAAGTGGGCCTCTGCTGCTACTAGATGTGCTAATTCATGACTGTTTTCACACGTCTGGGTGCAGCTCTGAAAGGTAACTAAAGTGGAGAGAGTGGGGAGTAGCACAACTTCTGTTTCTATGCCATAGGTCTCTGTTGAGTTTTTGCAAGTTAATTGGGCTTTCTTATGTACACACTAGCTTCCCAGCAACTCAAGGTGCCCTTTCCACCAATTTAGAAGGATGCAGGCAGCAGAGCCCAGAGAATTTGGCTTTGTAGGAGGCCAAGAATGGCTGTAAGCCAGGTTTGTTTAACACTGCAGGTGGTGGTGGCAGTGGAGGGTGGAGGGTGGGGCTGGGAGACTAGGCTTTAAATTGTTAGACAATTAGGATCTCCATCACTAGGGCTTGGCTGACTGGTGGCTGCTCTTCAGGGGTACACAGAACTGTTCACAAGCTCATTGCTAGCTGCTAATACTTTGAGATGGCAGAGTTGCTAGTTGGTCTTTGGTTGATTAACAGGATCAGTCTGCTTAGATCTTTCTCTACTGTAGACAAAAAGTTAGGGCTCATCTATGGGTCACTGCCCCCAGCTGTAGCCTGGGGCAAGTGTAGTGCATTGCCTCCCACTAGTCCCAATCTCTTTCACAACCAGTGGGTGCAAGCAAAAGGCTGTCTTCTGTGAAACCTATGTGGTTGGCACCCTTACTCCTGCTTTAGGGTGGATATTTAAGTCTAATGCTGATTTTTGACTAGGCAATTTTTTTTCTCATTGCAAAGACCTGAGGATGCAGGCCCTGCTTCATTTATCTCCTCCTTCCTGTGATACTCTCCTTAGCTTTGAAGTTCGCCATAGTTCTATATTTCACAGTGGTGAATCTTCCAGAGATGACCACTTCATTGTCCAGTGGATTTCTCTGCAAAATCCCCATGTGGGAATCTGTGCTTAATTTGGTGTTTCTGTACTTGTTTATGTTGGTACAACTTGAGCATTCTGAGATCTTTCCCTATTTGTCCATCTTAACCCAACCTCTTGGAGAGGTATACCCTTATTACTATCCTTTCCTTTATTCATCAGAAAGCAGACGCAAAGAAGTTAAGCAGTTTGCTTGAGAACCACAGCTGGAAAGATATAAAGTCCAGATTTTAACATAGGTCTATATGATGCAGTTTATGTAAACAAATTATTTTGGCTACTGTCATTAGCATTAATTGTGAGAATCAACAGCAACAATCTCTCTGAAAATTTGGAAGGGCCTTAAATTGGATATAGTTTAGCATTGCAAAGAGTGTTTCAAATATACTGCTTCTACTACTGTCTTGGAATTTTTAGAACAAGAAGTTTATTGATTGTTTAATTTGACCCCTTCAAGCAATAGACTTCTATTTCCCTTTATCTAACCCACAGAAGTAGTAATATTAACTTCCCTACAGAGTACTAACCAGGTTGTTGCATAAAATTGAATTATCAGAACACTGCACAACTATAGTGATATAACTATTCCAATGTGAATCCTGCTGGAATAGAGGATAGCAGATCAGGCACTTGCCTTAAACACAGCCAACCCATGTTTGGTCCCTGGCACCACATATGGTCCTGAGCAGTGTCATCGTGATCCTTGGGTATAGAATCAGGAATAAGTCCTGAGTATTTCTGCGATGGCCCTGAGAACTAAGGACTAAAACCCCAAACAATATGAGTGCTCTCTCTGGAGCTGTGTAATATGGAAACTCTGAAAGTACTGTTGCATACATCCTAAAACTGTCATTCACTGAACCTAACACTTTTTTTTGAGAAGTGAAGGTAAGTAGTATACTCTCAGAGAGAAAAAGGAAGTTAATAAAAAGGAAGACCTTTATAACTATGAAAAGAGGCTCAAACCCCTTGAGGAGGAAGTAGTGACAATATTTCTGCATGAGAGTGAGGCAAGACATTAACATATGGCAAGATTGGGTTGTTAGACACAGTGGAGAAAGGGGGGGGAAGCAAAGCTATTTTTATCATATTTTGTTCACAGCAAGAACCCTGACCTTTCTTCCAAGCTAAGCCCTTTATAAACATACAAATGGCAGTCATTTCCTATAAAATTACCTATCGAATCAGTGGTAGTTAAAAATACTGCTTAGATTCTTATTTTTCCCATGTAGGCAAAGAACATCAATTTTGCCCAAAGTATTAAAATTTGTATTTTTTTCTTCTTTCTTTCTCCTTTCCCTTTATATCCATTTTTTCCTTCTACTTTGTACAAATATTGCATTTGAAATTAATTTTGTTGTGAAATAGAATATATATACAGAAAAGGCATAAGAGGTAATTGAACATTTTAAAAAATTACTGTAAGCCTTTAAGTAACTGAAGTAACTGCCACACAGACCAAGAAATAGATTGTTACTGCTTCTGGGTTTCACTTCTCGTTCCAATTACATTCCCCTTCTCTTACCTTAGTATGACCATTCTCCAGGCAGCTGGGATAATCACTTTCTTTCTTTCTTTTTTTTTTTATCCCAGGTGTGCAGGACCCGGGGCTGAGATCCCTAAGCCTGCTCGGATTGGAACTGGGCCTTCTCCACTTCCAGTGCTTGGCAGCCACACCCACAAACTGCGTGACATCTAATAGCCTTGTTCTCCCTTTTAGAGAAATGAGAAGCTACCAAAAGTCTATTGCCCCGCGGGGGAGCCTTGCAAGCTCTCCATGGTGTATTCATATCCCTAATACAGTAAAAGATATATACATACCTCTCAGAGAGGCTGGCAAGCTACCAAGAATAATCTGCCCGCACAGCAGAGCCTGGCAAGCTACCTGTGGTGTATTCGATAAGTCAAAAACAGTTAACGATAGGTCTCATTCCTCTGACCCTGAAAGAGCCTCCAATTGTTGGGATGGGGTAATCACTTTCTTGTCAAATTTATATTTTTTACCATTTAAGGCCTGGAGTGATAGCACAATGGGTATGGTGTTTGCCTTGCATGCGTCAGACCTGGATTCGACTCCTCCGCCCCTCTCGGAGAGCCCGGCAAGCAATTGAGAGTATCCCGCCCACAGGGCAGAGCCTGGAAAGCTACCCATGGTGTATTCGATATGCCAAAACCAGTAACAACAAGTCTCATGTTGTTAATGGAGACGTGACTGGTGCCCGCTCGAGCAAATCAATGAACAACGAATGACAGTGCTACAGTGCTAACATTTAAGAATGCATCGCCTAAATTAGAACTCCGTGACTTATTCTATTTTACAATCTTCATGTAATTATATTGAGGGGTTTCCTTTTGAGTTTGCTATGTTTTTCTGAATGATATATCTTGAAGATCTGACCACATTGTTGTGGATTATGTCAGTCAATTTATTTTTATTTTTCTATAACTTCTGTATTAAAACTTTCTCTACAAATAACAAGAAAGTAAATATTTTAGTTCTTTGAGACCACATACATTCTTCACATACTTGTCTCATTGAACATAACTTACCAATCTTCACTCCACTGAATTGTCCCAATCACTGTATCACTGTACCACTGTCATCCCGTTGCTCATCGATTTGCTCCAGCGGGCACCAGTAACATCTCCATTGTGAGACTTGTTGTTACTGTTTTTGGCATATCGAATAAGCCACAGGTAGCTTGCCAGGCTGTGCCATGTGGGTAGGATACTCTCGGTAGCTTGCCGGGCTCTCTGAGAGGAACAGAGGAATCAAACCCCGGTCGGCCGCATGCAAGGCAAACACCCTACCCACTGTGCTATCGCTCCAACCCGAATTGTCCCAAATGTTTAAATTTTTAGATCTAACCATGAGGGGTATTTTGTTTTTACTCTCTTTCGTATTACAAACATAATATTATTTCTAGTCAGTTATCACTAAAATTATCTACACATTCATGTCTTTGATTATTTTATATACTACTTTATTTCTAATTACTTTTTCTGCTGACTCTCTCTTATAGTGTTTTGTATTTATCTGTACCTATTTAACTTTGACCTTGTGCTGGAACATCATATTGAAAAACATATTTAAAATAATTTTTTATATAGAATGAATTTCTATTTCTTGCAAAGACTTTGTAATGACTTCCAGGAGCCTATGGACATTTGTCAACAATTTGATATTTGATTCTAATTTTAGGATTTGAAAATTTCTGAATAACTTGGAAGACCTGAAGTTAGTCAAAGTAAAGGGAATTCTACCTTTATTTTATTATTATTTTTGGAATTAGAATCTTAAAAAAATTGTCAATGTTTTACTGTGGAGGCATAGAACTCCTTTATATGCAGCCTGAAGATATTCTTTTAAAGTGTAAATCAAATTATTAGCCTTGTTTTTTAAATTGTGAAACTGACCATAAGACAGAAATGCCATCGGGTACTGAATTGACCTAATCACCTCATTCCAGGGAATCTTGGTCCAATGATTCCTTACTTTTGTTAGTTTTTGGACCTTTTAACATGTATTTTTCATTTTCCTGCTTTAGGTAGTTCATTACCTAATTCTAATTTAGAGAATAAATACCTAGTCACTAATTACTAGAAACAGAAAAAAATCCTAATTTAATTTTTCATTTAAAAATATGAATTTTAAATCATTTTTTACAAAAGAAATTAAAAAAAAAAGTTATTCTGATAGAATGAAACCCATAAAACAAAATGCAGTATTAGGCACTTTATATTCACATGACCTGTTCTAGGAAATTCCTTGTTCACAAATTGTTTTATTTTTTCTATAAAATATAGGTCAATTGGTTATAGTTTTATAAAATAAATTTTTAACACTAATAAAAAGGCATTATGTAAAATCCCCATCTTCTGATTATTATATTAATAGGTTTTTCTCAGCCTTCCTCTGTTTATGAATTCAATAAAAGAATCTGGTCCAATGCATGATTCATCTCATGCTAGTGAATAAAAATATCACTGGATCTTGTTTTGATTTATTACTCAATGGAATTAAACTACCACGTAAACTTGGGATCTCATGTAAACCCCAAAATACTGGGAACTCCAAATAATATTATGACTGCTCTTAACAATTCCGGGTATTTTATAAAAGGCTTATAAACCCCTCAAGTTTGAAAAGAGAACATGATAAATCAGCTAAAACTTGATTCCCAAAAAAATTGCAAACAAAGCTTCCTGGGCACTTGTCTTCCATGTGATCAGATGAGAAGAACAAGGAATGACAGATGATTCACATTAGATACTACTTTTTAGGTAGATAGATATTGTGACAAATTGTATTTATTAATTTGTAATAGTTAAAAGAAAAAATACAAAAGAAAAAGTAAGATAAACCACACCACTGAGAGCAATAAAAATATCTTGGGGATATAAGGAGAAAGGACACAGCAAGCATGAATTTTGTTCTTTCTCATTATGCTTTCTAAAATCGTCTTTCTCTCCATTTCACCCTGGGGATCCATGATCTCTGGTACATAATAGAAAAGGCTGGAAAACGAAGGTTTCCACCTCACATTGGGCTCTTAATGCATCCAGGATGAACCAATGTTTGGCTAAAAAAGCCAATTTCCTGGTAATAGAGTCCTTATGGCTTTTTCTCTATGTGTTATATAGTCAAACCAAGGACGGAGTGACTGTGGGTGTAGGATGACATTACTTTGTCCTCTCCCCCCTTGCCACGAGGAGCTTGTCCTGGTTTTTCCCTGAATTTAGGCTTACCCCAGTCTCACCCATCAAGATGTTCCCGAATCTCTCCCATCCCTTTGTTTAGCTGTAATCACTTCTCTATGCTCTCTTCCCCAAAAACAGTTAATCAGCTTCTCCCTCTAATCTGACTCTGCTAATTTGTACTTATAAGTTAATATTGCCTTTCTCCTCTCCTTGTGCCTTTTGAATAATTTACTTTAAAGCAATGTCCTTTTTGTATGGACATTATGATGTTAAGATATTATGAATATTATGAATGCTTATATGTTTGCTGGATGAGAAGAGGAGAAACACACTCATGGGACTCCACCCTTGGGTGGATCCTCCTGCTGAAAGAGAGTCAGTCCTAGGAGAAGCATCCCCTGAGGGAAAGGAACCTTACCCTATTGATTGTGACCACACCTATGTATATGCCCCAAACCCCTCATGCTGGGGGAATTTAACTAGGCTGTAAGAGTGGGTTGGGGGGTCAGATCCAGAGATCCCGAGAGAGATCGAGAGCTGGGAGAGAAGCAGAGAGAGAATGAAATAAACTGATCGAGCAACCATTTTGGCCTTCTTCCTTCCGTCGCCTGCCCCTGACCGACAGCACACACAGCAGTTCCAGAGGGCTAAACGTGGGTGGTGAGAGAGAGCCGCCCTGAGAGCCCGCGAGTGCACACGCCCCTCGGCGTGCTTTAGTTTTTTACATGTGGGAACTTTAAGACTGCAATTGTTAGGCAGAAATAAAAATGTGCAGTGTCATTTTTGGTTGGCCAGTAATTAGTAAATAAAAGGAGACTAGATTTGAACTCATTAAGATGCCCCCACTTCGCAAGACTTGCCGGTGTGACTGGCCAACTGGCCGGTGTTCACTATACTTTGTGCCCAAGATTGTGCTGGATGCCGGAGATAAGCGCCCAGGGCTTGACATTTAGAAACTTATCATTTAACTGTGCAGCCTAATGCCCCACATTCTGTGTTGTGTTCTGTCATTTCACTAAGTAGGAAGCTTTAAAGAGGTAGTTATCACTCTCCCCACCGCCCCCCACAATGGGTTTGTCACCAGAACACAGGTGTCATGCAAACCACAACTAATGCAAACCAAAGTGGGAAAGGAAAAGACTCACATCAGCATCATCGTCATCAAACATGTAGACTCCAGCAAGTCCACCACCTCTGGCCACCTCATCTACAAATGTGGCAGCATCCACAAGAAAATGATGGAGAAATCCCAGAAGGAGGCTGCTAAGGTGCAAGTACATCTGGGTCCTGGGTAAGCTGAAAGCTGAACTGAGTGTGGTATCACCATCAATATCTCCCTGAGGAAATTCCAGACCAGCAAGAATTATGTGACCATCACTGATGCCCAGACTTTATCAAAAACACGATTACAGGGACTTCTCAGGCTCACTGCTCTGTCTGGTTTTGCTGCTGTTGTGGGTGAATATGAGGCTGGTATCTCCAAGAACGGACAGACCCTTGAGAACGCCCTTCTGGCTTACACAGAAGTGAAACAACTCATTGTTGGTGTTAACAAAATGGGTCCACTGAGCCACCCTAGAGCCAGAAAAGATACAAGGAAATTGTTAAGAAAGTCAGCCCCTACATTAAGAAAATTGCAGCAACCCTGACAGGGTAGCATTTGTGCCAGCTTCTGATTGGAATGGTGCCAACATGCTGGAGCCAAGTGCTAACATGCTCTAGGTCAAGGGATGGAAAGTCACCCATAAAAATGGTGTGCCAGTGGAATGACACTGCTTGAAGCTCTGGATTGCATCCATTCCACCCACTTGTCCAACTGACAAATGCCATGTCTGCCCTTCCAGGATGTTTACAAGATTGGAGGAATTGGTAACTGTCCTTGTGGACCGAGTTGAGACTGGTGTTCTTGAGCTTGGTATAGTGATCACATTCTCTCCAGTCAATGTTAAAACTGAAGTTAAATCTGTTGAAATGCACCATGAAGCTGGTAGCGAAGCTCTTCTGGGGACAACCTGGGCTTCAATGTCAAGAAGGTGCCTGTTAAAGATGTTGGTTGCAGCTGGGGCTGGAGCGATAGCACAGCAGGTAGGGAATTTGCTTGCATGCGGTCAACACCCGTTCGATTCCCAGCATCCCATATGGTCCCCTGAGCACCGCCAGGAGTAATTCCTGAGTGAGAGCTAGGAGTAACCACTGTGCATCTCAGGGTGTCACCTGAAAAGCAAAAGATAAAAAGAAAAGGATGTTCATCGCAGCAATGTGGCAGTTAACAGCAGAAATGACCCTCCAAAGGAAGCTGCAGGCTTCACAGCTCAGGTGATTCTCCCGAACCATCCAGGTCAAATAATGCTGGTTATGCACCTGCGTTGGATTGTCACACTGCCCACATTCCTTGCAAGTGTGCTGAGCTGAAGAAGATTGATCTTGTTCTTTTCTTGGGAAGAAGCTGAAGATGGCCCCAAATTCTTGAAGTCATGTGACTCAGCTATAGTTGATATGGTGTCTGGCAAGCCCATGTGTGTTGAGAGCTTCCCTGACTACCCTCGTCTGGGTCATTTTGCTGTTTGTGATATGAGGCTGACTGCTGCTATGGGTGTCATCAAAGCAGAAGACAAGAAGGCAACTGGAGCTGGCAAGGTTACAAGGTCTGCCCAGAAAGCTCAGAAGGCTCAATAAACATTATCCCCAGTACCTGCCACCCCAGTATTATCAGTGGTGGAAGAACAATCTCAGAACTATTTGTCTCAAATGACCATTTAAGTTTTTGTTTTTACTGATTCACTGTGAGATACAGTAACAAAGCTTTCATGTTTGAGCTTCAATCATACAGTCATCAAACACTCACCCCTTCAACAGTGCACATTTTCCACCACCAAAATCTTCAGTATTTCTCCCCCCCAACCTATTCCACACCTCACCCTGCCTGTGTGACAGACAATTTGCACAATACTCTCTTTCTCTACTTTAGTTATCTTTGATATTTTGAGACTAGTCCCACCATCCCTCACACCTGCTAAAAATGCAATGCTACACAATGTGTTTTGTATTGCTTGTTATGGACACAGTATAATGCTGTGCGGCTGCGCCCTATAGAATTTCTAAAATTTTAACAATTAGGGTTCAAAGAGATCCAAGTTGCTCCAGTCCAAGGTTCACTTGTGTTGACACGGTCATCTTTTTAAAATAATTTTTAAAATTTTTAAATGAGTCACCGTGAAGTACAGTTACAGACTTACAAACTTTCGTGCTTACATTTCAGTCATACAGTGATCGAGTACCCATCGCTCCACCAGTGCCCATTCTTCACTACCAGTGATCCCAGTATCCCTCCCACCACCTACATCATCCACCCCACCCCCACCCCACCTCTGTGACAGGACATTTGCTTTTGCTCTCTCTCCTTTTGGGTGTTGTGGTTTGCAATATAGGCATTGAGTGGCCATCATGTTAGGTCTATAGTCTACTTTCAGCTCGCATCTCCCATCCCGAGCAGGGCCTCCAAGCACCCTTTACTTGGTGGTCCCTTCTCTATCTGAGCTGCCTTTTTCCCCAACATGTGAGGCCAGCTTCTAAGCCTTGGAGAAATCCTCCCAGTACTCTCTCTATTATTCTTGGGTGTAAGTATCCCATTTTGCTACTTTATATTCCAGAAAAAGTGCAGTCTTTCTTTGTCTGTCCCTCTCTTCCTGACTCATTCTACTTAACATGATACTTTCCATGTTGATCCACTTATAAGCAAATTTCATGACTTCATTTTTTCTAACAGTTGCATAGTATTCCATTGTGTAGATGTACCAATGTTTCTTTAACCAGTCATCTGTTCTTGGGCACTTAGGTTTTGTCCAGATTTTGGCTATTGTAAACGGTGCTGCAATGAACATATAAGTGCAGATGTCATTTTTACTGTACTTTTTGCATCTCCGGGATATATTCCCAGAAGTGGTATTGCTGGGTCAAATGGGAGCTCAATTTCTAATTTTTTGAGAATCGCCCATACTATTTTCCAAATGGGCTGAACCAGTTGGCACTTCCACCCACAGCGAAGGAGAGTCCCTTTCTCCCCACATCCTTACCAACACCAGTTGTTTTTTATTCCCTTGGGTGTAGGCCACTCTCTGTGGTGTGAGATGATATCTCGCTGTTGTCCTGATATGCATCTCCCTGATGATTAGTGATAAAGAGCATTTTTTCATGTGCCTTATGGCCATTTGTATTTCTTCTTTGAGAAAATTTCTGTTCATTTCATTGCCCCATTTTCTGATGGGGTTGGATGTTTTTTTCTTGTAGAGTTCAACCGTGCCTTGTATATTCTTGACATCAACCCCTTATCAGATGGGTATTGGGTGAATGTCCTTTCCCATTCTGTAGACTGTCTTTGTATTTTGGTCACTGTTTCTTTTGAGGTGCAGAAGCTTCTTAGTTTAAGATAGGGTTATCTATGGACCTAAGCCTCATACTTCCTAGCACCTCCAAAGGCAGGGTCCCAGTGAGGGATTGGATGGACTCAGGAGAAGCAGTGAGCTATATGCTACCCTGGCATCGAGATGGGCCTGGCCAAAGTGCCTAATGCTTAACCATAAATTAAGAGCTTGGTTGTGGACAAATGCTGTCATGACCGAAAAAGTAATAACTAGATTCAGACCCTGCTAGGGCTAGGAATGATTAATCTGGCCTGAGTGCTGTAGTCTGAATCTGTGACAGGATGTTCCCAGGAGAACTGCCCTATAAGTCTCAATGTATCTCTTACTGTGTCCATACAAAAATAACTATTATTAAGATGTCGATTGAGTTTTTGGACTGAGGAAAGGAGAAAAACACCTTAAGAGGTATTTTGCCCAGGGGCAGTCAGGAAGGGCTTTGGAATACCTCTAGGTGGTGTTTCCTTTGAATCTAGTGAGCCCTCAGGAAGGACTTTCATATGTTGATTTTGCTACCAGACTGGGTATAGCATGGGCCCAGAGGGCAAGGTGGAGAGAAAAGTTAGGTGTAGAGACAGTGGGAGAGGAGGAGAATCTAGAGAGCTGGGATGGAGAAATGGGGGGCTAGGAAGGAAGAGTGTTGGGGGAGAGAGATGAAAGAGTTGGAAGAGAGAGTGAGGGAGTCATCGGGGAAGAAGCAGTCAGAGTCAAAATCCAGACAAGAGAGAGAGAGAGCCCAGGCTGTGAGATGGAGTGTGGAGAGATGAGCGGGAGAGACAGGAGGAGTCGGAAATAAGGGGCAGTGTGAGACTAGAATGGGGGGCTCAGAGAGACTGGAACAGGTGCATGGAGAGAATGGAATAAACACAACTGTTCTATCCACCAGCTTGGCCCTCATTTCCTCTTCTGTCTGCCCTATGGTCTGGGCCAAACTGACTGGGGGAGCGGACTGGGACCACCCCCCAGAACCCGCTGGGGCTCTCCCCTGCCACCCCTGGCAGATGTTTTTACAGGTATCCTTAAAAAGATCGCATTGAATCTGTATAATGTTTTGGGGAGTATTGCCATTTTGACAATGTTAATTCTCCCAATCCATGAGCAGGGGATATGTTTCCATTTCCTTGTGTTCTCTTTTAATTTATGAAATAGCGTTTTGTAGTTTTCTTTGTACAGTTCCTTTACCTCTTTAGTTAAGCTGATTCCAAGATACTTGATTTTCTGAGGCATGATTGTGAACACCAGGTTCACAATAATAGCCTATTAGCCTAATAGACACCAAATAGCCTTGTTCTCTCTCTTAGAACCCGACAAGCTACCAAGAGTCTATTGCCCACATGGGAGAGTCTTGCAAGCTCCCCATGGCATATTCATATCCCAAATACAGTAAAAGATATATACATACCTTTCAGAGAGTATCCCGCCGAGAGTATCCCGCCCGCACTGGCAAGCTACTCATGGCGTATTCGATATGCCAAAAACAGTAACGATAGGTCTCATACCCTTGACCCTGAAAGAGCCTCCAGTTGTTGAGAAAGACAAGTAAGGAAAGGCTGCTAGAATCTCAGGACTTAGTGTAATAGAAACGTTATTGGTGCCCGCTCAAGTAAATCAATGAACAACGGGAAGACAGTCATAGAGTGATACAGTGATTGTGAACGGGATTGATTTTTCCATGTCGTTTTCCTCTTTTATTATTTGCATATAGAAAAATCATGGATATTTGGGTATTGATTTTATAGCCTGTGACTTTACTATACAAGTCAATAGTTTATAGGAATTTCTTGGTAGAGGCCTTAGGGTTCTTTAAGTATAGTATCACATCATCTGCGAATAGCGAGAGCTTGATTTCCTCCTTTCCTGTCTGGATGCCCTTAACATCTTTTTCTTGCCTAACATCTATTGCAGGTACTTCCAGTACTATACTGAACAGAAATGGTAAGAGTGAGCATCCTTGTCTCATCCCTGATCTTAGAGGAAAGGCTCTTAGTTTTTCCCTATTAAGGATAATGCTTGCCATAGGCTTGTGCTAGATGACTTTGACTATATTGAGGAAAGTTTCTTCAAAACCCATTTTGGTGAGATTTTTCATCGTAAACCAGTGATGAATCTTGTCAAATGCTTTCTTTGCATCTATTGATATGATCATATGGTTTTAATCTTTCCTTTTGTTGATATGATGGATTATGTTGATTGATTTCCAAATGTTAAACCATCCTTGCATCCCCAAGATGAAACCCACTTGGTCGTGGTGTATGATCTTTTTGATGAGTTGTTGAATTCTATTTGCTAATATTTTGTTTGAGGATCTTTGCATCTGTATTCGCATGGATATCAGCCTGTACTTTTCTTTTTTTTTTTGTGGTGTCTTTGTTTGCTTTGGTATTAGGGAGATATGTGCCTTATAGAAACTGTTTGGGAGAGTTTCTGTTTCTTCAATTTCCTGGAAAAGCTTGAGAAGAACTGGCAATAGGTCCTTTTTAAATGTTTGGAAGAATTCATTAGTGATTCCATCTGGACCTGGGCTTTTGTTTTGGGGAAGACTTTTGATTACAGTTTCAATTTCCTTGATAGTGATAGGTCTATTCAGGTATTCCAAATCTTCTTGGTTCAGTCTTGGTTGATTATAGAAATCCAGGAATTTATTCATTTATTCTAGGTTCTCTTGTTTTGTGGCATACAGATTTTCAAAGTAGTCTCTGATTATGTTTTGAATTTCTTTTGTTTCTGTTGTGATGTCCCCCTTTTCATTTCTGATTTGTTTTATTAGGGTTCTCTCTCTCTCTCTCTCTCTCTCTCTCCTTCTTTCTTTGTGAGACTTGCTAGTGGTTTATCAATCTTGTTTATTTTCTCAAAGAACCAGCTCTTATTTTCATTGATCTTTCAGACTGTGTTTTGGTTTTCTTGTCATTAATTTCTTCTCTAAGTTTTGTTATTTCTTTTTTTCTGCCTTGCTTGGGCTCCTTTTGTTGTCCTTTTCTAAGCTCTTTAGCTGTGAAGTCAAGTTATTTATGTGGGACCTTTCTTCTTTCCTGAGGAATGCTTGCAGTGCTATAAATTTTCCCCATAAGTTCTGGTAACTCATGTCTTCATTTTAATTTGTTTCCAGGTATCTTTTGATTTCTTCCTTGATTTCCTTCCTGACCCATTCAATGTTCAACATTAGTTGTTTAATTTCCAGGTGTTTGATTTGTTTCTCTGCGTCTGCGTGTGATTAACTTCTATCTTCAGTGTATCATGGTCTGAAAAGATAGTTGATACAATTTCTATCTTCCTGATTCTATTGAGGTTTGTTTTGTGACCCAGCACATGGTCTATTTTGGAGAATGTTCCATGTACACTGGAAAAAAGTGTGTGTTCTTTCTTTTTGCGATGTAAAGCCCTGTATAGATCTATTAGCCCTCTTTCTTTTATTTATTCCTTCAAAGCCAGTATTTCCTTGCTGAGTTTTAATCTTGTTTATCTATCTAGAGGTAATAAGGTGGTGTTGAAGTCTCCAACTACTATTGTGTTGCTAGTAATGTCCTCCGTAAAAATCTGTTAGCAGTTGTTGTAAGTATTTAGCTGGCCCCTCATTAGGTGTGTATACATTTAAGAGTGTGATTTTTTTCCTGCTGTACATATTCCCTGATTAATAAAATATGGCCTTTGCTGTCACTTCTAATCTTTTTCAACCTAAAATCTATGTTATCAGATACTAGTATGGCCACCCCGGATTTTCTGAGTGAATTATTTGTGGGATTGTTTTCCGTCCTTTGACTTTGAGTCTGTGTTTGCTTTGACTGTTTAGATGTGTTTCTTGTAGGCAGCAGAATGTTGGGTTCAGTTTCTGAATCTATTTTGCCACTCTATGTCTCTTAATTGGTGCATTTAGACCATTAACATTGAGAGAGATTATTGTCATGGGGTTTTGTGCCAGCTTTCTGTAGGGGTTTGTTGCACTTTTAGGGGTTTTTCTTGTCTTACAGTAGCCCCTTTAGTCCTTCTTTAAAGTTTGGTTTTGAGTCTTTGGAGTTTCTGAAAAGTTGTTTATCCATGAAATAGTGTATTGTTCCTTCATGTTTCAGTGAAAGTCTAGCCGGATAAAGTATTCTTGGTGAGGTGTTCAGTTCGTTGATTTTTTTCACTATATTCCACTGTTGTCTTTGGGTTTGGAAGGTTTCATCTGATAAGTCTGCTGTAAGTCTAAGGGGTGCTCTTTTGTATATGATTTCCTTTTTTGACCTTGCTGCTTGCAGTACTGTGTCTCTATCTGTGGCATCCATCATTCTGACTATGATATGTCTTGTAATCTTCTTATTAGTGTCTCTTTTAGCTGGCACTCTTCTGGCTCCTTGGATCTGGATGCCTGCATTCTCCAGCTCTGGGAACTTCTTAGCAATGATAGCTTTATCTGTGGCTTTTTCACTGGGGTTGCCTCCCTGTCCTTCTGGTACTCCAGTGATTCTTATGTTGTTCCTCTTTAGTTCATCCCCTAGGATTCTGATTCACCCTCAAGCTATTTTGAGGTCTTTTCCCATTGTTTATTGTTGCCAGTAAGCTTCCTGCAGCTCATCTTCAAGCTCACTGATCAAGCTGGCTGATTCTGTCTTCAGCTGTAGCCATTCTACTGTTGATGGCACCCACTGAATTTTTTATTTCATCTTCTGACTCCTTTATTTGTGACATTTCTGTTTGTAGCTTTTTAATTTCTGCTCTCATTTCTGCCCGTATTTTCTTGGCTGTTCGTTCCACTGTTTCTTTCATGTCCTCCTTTAATTTGCTGGATGCGTGTTCCACAGTTTCTTTGAGTTCATTGAACATCTTCAACATTTCATCTCTGAATTCTTTTTTTTGGAGAGTTCATATATGTGGGTAACCCCTTTTAAGCCTTCCGGATTCTTTTCTTCATCCTCTCGTCGTGGTGGGGATTTGCGCAGTTTCTTCATGTTGTGTTGGTGGTATGGAGGTGGGACCTTCCAGTTCACTATCAGTATTCCCCTCTTGCTTCGAGAAAGGATTCTGGAGGAGCTTGGTCGATGTGTTTGGGATAGTTAGGATGTACACTTTAGAATTAGGTAATGGAGGTTGAGCTGTGAGTCCAGTGTGCTGCAAAAGGGGAAAACAACTGTGGCCGCCACTCTGGAGGCCATGCCCAGCACTCTGCCTTACCTCTCGGTGGGAGGGGCTGCTTATGTCCCTGCTGCTGCCCTCTAGTTCCCTCTGCCGCACTCTTGAAGTTTAGGGGGTGTGGGGGGGCATCTTTTGGCAGCGTTCCACGGGTGCTTCTGCTGGGTATGGGGCCTAGCAGGGTCTGAGGGTTCGGGGAGGGGGGGCTGGGTCGCTCGTTGGCCATTTAAGTTTAATAATAAAAGACTGATTAGTGATAGCAGTGCATCATAACACCTTCAGAAGGAAAGTAAAATGTTTTGTGGACCATTTGTTTTTTGTGTGTAGCAGTTTAAGTTATTAGATTTTAAAATCAGCACTTTTTAGTGGAAACAATTAGATCAAAAATTTGTCACAGAACTTTGAGAGCCATTAATAACAAATTCTAATGAATAAAAAAATATAAAAGTAAAGAAGTAGATCTCTCTGAGCATATTTCCTCACCTGTAAAGTAGGAATAATGAAATCGCCATGTATGACTGCCTTTAGAATTAGGCCCAGTAAGCATAGAATAAATATAATTGTTGTGGATGTCATGATGAAAGTAGCTATTTATTGATTTTTGTTACTCATATAAATATTTAGATATTTGTACCAGAGGGA
Source organism: Sorex araneus (assembly GCF_027595985.1). Lineage (NCBI taxonomy): Eukaryota > Metazoa > Chordata > Mammalia > Eulipotyphla > Soricidae > Sorex > Sorex araneus. The sequence goes on along the minus strand of NC_073304.1, from coordinate 138,138,393 downwards.
TAATTACCCAATTCAACAATATATGATAAATTCTTAATAAAAAGTATAAAAGATGCTACTTGAGAACTAAACCAGCTATATATACACAAAACATAAAGTTTGCATCTACATAAGTTTACTATTCCACTTTTTTTCATTAACATAGCATCACTATCTCAGGAAAATTGTCCAAGAAGTTGCATATAGCCTGGTCAGTCCAGAAACTACTGCAATGATCAATCAACTCTGCAATAAAACACCATTTAGACCTTGCTTATTCAAGCTTCACACACCTGAGCCCTTATCACAAATTTCTCAATCTATTTTGCATATGAATCCAAAAAATTATCTATGTTGCGATCTTTAACCATTTCTAACAAAGCTAAGAACCCCTCACATAAAAGATACATTTTCAACTAGATTCTAAAATTTTATGTTCTGTTTATTGCCCTCTCTTAGAAACTCAATAGTTTTATTTTCAACTACTCAAAATGGTCCTCTCAATTTGTCTTATCAATAAGTTGGTTTGGAAACATTTTCAGAGACTTCTATTTGATATAGATGGATTAAAATGAAGGGAGAGGATACACTTTCTTATATCTTTTGCAACTAACACTTCCTTATTCCAAGAATTTCTCAGTAATGGTTACACATACATCTGAAATGACTTGAATTCATTTATACTATCAATCATCAGAGAGTCTCTTGCTCGCACACCTGGCTGTCTTCCCTGGGGCCACTCGGAGGGGATGGGCTCCAGCTTCCCTTCCCACCCCGAGCAGAGCTCCTGGCAGCCTAGGTTCCCACAGGAACCTAGCTACAGCCGTGCTTGAGGCCCCTCTCCACATGTTTGGACAGGCCTCATGCATGAAGGTATCAGAAGAGGAACCCAGGTGTGTGTAATTCCATCAATGGTCAGCACCCAGAGACTTAAAAGCAAGCTCCCAGAAACAAGCGATGCAGAGAAATTCTTGCCCACATGCCTGGCTGTCTTCCCCAGGGCCCCTTGGAGGGGATGGACTCCAGCTTCCCTCCCCACCCCGAGCAGAGCTCCTGGCAGCCGAAGACGACAGGAACCTAGCTAGAGCCATGCTCAAGGCCCCTCTCCACACGTTTGGACAGGCCTCATGCATGAAGGTACCGGCAGAGGAACCCAGGTGTGTGTAATTCCATCGACAGCACCCAGAGACTTAAAAGCAAGTTCCCAGAAGCGATATCTTACAACCTTCTTCTCCCTCTGGGAGAAACTAGCAAGCTACTGAGTTTCCTGCCCACATGGGACAGCCTTGCAAGCTTCCCATGATGTATTCATATGCTAAATCCAGTAACAAGCTGGATCTCATTCCCTTGACCCTGAAAGAGCCTACAGTGTGACATTGTTGAGAGGGCCGAGGGCTGAGCTGAGAGAGAGTTCTAAGATCTCAGGGAAAGGACGAATGGAGAGGTTACTGAGCCCGCTCAAGAAATCAACGACTAATGGGGATTTTATGATTTTATGATCATCAGGGGACACTTTGCTCAGATAAGTTTAGAACAGAAATTTGAATAATTTTAAATGCAATAAATTTAATTTTTAATTAAATTATTTGAGTGTTTATTATGGGTCAGACATTGTTACAGTTGTTTTGTTTTGTGGTCACACTCAGCTGAGCTCTGGACTTATTCTTAGCTCTGTGCTCAGGGATCTCTCCTGGCAGGACTTGGGGACCACATATGATTCTGGGAATTAAATCCAGGTTGGTTATGTGCAATGCAAAGTGCCCTATCCATTAAACCATCTATCCAACCCCCAAAGTTACTTTTAAGAGTAATTATTTAAAAGGTAAAATTATGTACCCTTAAAAAAAATTGAGCCCTTGGCAAATATTTCACTCAGCATACTCATTTGGATTACTCTCACCTTTCACCTTCTTTGAGCTGTTTCACAACTCTGTGGAGTTATAGACAATTGACATGATAATGCAATTGAACCTTGTCCAGGAAATACAAATTAAGTCCAATAGAAAACAATTAGCTATTGCCCTGTGAATAATGATCAGTTTTGCCTTAGTACATTTATTTCAATATTTCCTAGTTGAACCTATAAATAGTTTGCTCTTGGATTCTTCTTTTTATATTTCCAACACCAGAGTATGAGTTTCCTTGTTCATTCACATCCGTGTCTGCTTTGTTTTAGTATTGTACTATTTAATTACTATTTTTCATAATGCGGTTTAAAGTTATCAGAGGTGAAAAAATAGTACATCATTAGGTCACTTGTCTTGCATGTGGCTGACCTGGATTCAATCCTAAGAAACATGTCACCTGAGCCCCACAAGGAATGATGCCTGAGTGTAGAGCCAGGAGTAAGTCCTGAGCACTACCCCCTCCCTGAAAACCCCCTCAAAATCCAACCAATCAAAATTAGAGAGTGTGAATGCTTCTAGTTCTCTCTCTCTCTCTTTTTTTTTTATCTCAGACTAATAAGAATTTTGTAATTTGATAGAAATCTTTGCATTACTTGTTCTTTATCATTGAAAAATACCACTGGTATTTTTACAGGGATTGCATCATATGTGTAGATTTTTAAGTCAGATGGCTATTGTAGGATATCATTGGTTTGTCCTTTTTCCCTTGCCACAGAGTTTGGGCTTATCTGGTAATAATCTCTAAACAATTCTAGACTACATTGGTATGTCCTGCTCCCCTTGCCACTAGGAGCTTAGTTATATCAGTCACGCCCTTCAAGGTGCTCCCCAGTCACTCCCACTCCTTTGTCTATATGTAATCACGTCTATGCTCCCTTCCCCAACTAGCCAATCAGCTCTTCCCCTAATCAGACTCTGTTAATTTGTAAGGTCAGACCTTGCTAGGACAATGAGCTTGTATTGTAAATTATTATTGCCTTTCTCCTCCCCTTATGTCTTTTGAATAGTTTACTTTAAAGCAATATCTTTTTTGTATGAACAAAGAAAGACAGTTGTTAATATGCTTTGGTAACATGGGATTTAATTGGCTTCGAATATTATTCACTCCCGGGCATCTGCTTTCTCGACTTAAGCCTCGGCTGCCCTTACTTCCTAGCACCCCCAAAAGCGGGTCCTGATGAAGGACGGGACGGACCCAGGGCATGCGGTGAGTTGGGCATTGAGATGGGCCTGGCCAAAGTGCCTAATGCTTAACTATATGCTAAGAGCTTGGTCATGGACATGTCATGTCATAATCCAAAAGCAACGATGAGACTAGGACCCTGCTAAGGATAGGAAAGACTAATCTGGCCTGAGCACTGTAGTCTGAGATTGAGGTGACCCCAGGAAAGCAATTCTATAAGCTTAATGTATCTCTTGTTATGTCTATACAAAATGATTAATATTATGAATACTTATATGTTAGTTGGACAAGGAGAGGAGAAACACACCCATGGGATTCCGCTCTTGGGCGGGTGTCCTGCTGAAAGAGAATCTGTCCTAGAAGAAGCATCCCCTGAAAGAAAGAACTTTACCCTATTGATTGTGACCACACCTATGTGTAAGCCCCAAGCCCTCATGCTGGGGGATTTAACTAGGCTCTGAGATGGGCTGGGGGGCCAGTCCCAGGTCGAGTCCCAGGGTCAGTCCCAGGGCCAGTGCCGGGGCCAGGCCCAGTGCCAGATCTGGAGAAGCCAGATGAAGATCCAGATCCAGCAGAGAAAGAGAATGAAGTAGCATGGGGGAGGAAGAAGCAGGAGGAGAATCAGAGGAGAATGGAGATGGGAATGGAATAAACTGCAATTGAGACCAACCAGCTTGGCTCCGTTCCTTCTTTCTGCCTCATCATCGCCATCAACCTCCCTGGGGTGGGGAAAGCTGCTGGAGACTATCAAACGCGGGCGGCGGGAGAGACAGTGCCACTGCCCTGTGCCCTGTGCCCGGTGCGGTGAGATGCTCCCCTCCTTGCCCTTTCCCTTTTCTTTTTTGTGTTTTTACACAGCTATTTTAATCACTGTCACTGTCACTGTCAATCCATCGTTCATCGACTTGCTCGAGCGGGCACCAGTAACAGTCTCCATTGTGAGACTTGTTTGTTACTAGTTTTGCATGTTGAATACACCATGGGTAGCTTGCCAGGCTCTGCTGTTCGGGCAAGATACTCTCGGTAGCTTGCTGGGCTCTCTGAGAGGGGCACAGGAATCGAACCCAGGTTAGCCGCGTGCAAGGCAAGTGCTCTACCACAGTGCTATCACTCCAGCCCCAGCTATTTTACTAATATTTATTATTTTAATACATGGAACAAGAACGTATTTCCATTGTTTTGAGTCTTCTATTTCTTTAGTAGTACCATATGGTTTTCAGTGGATAGATCTTTCACTTCCTTTCCTATGTTTACTCACAGATATATTATTTGTATCAATTGTAAATGGGACATTTCTCTCAATTTCCCTTTCCTCTAATTCATAAGTTCCAAACATAGTTGACCTATTTTCTCTTATTCAAAAAAAATCATTCAATGGCCCCGAGAAATGTATTTTCTTTAAGCAAACAAGTAGAAAGCACCCCTTAATTACATCTGAGATTACTACTACCCTGCACTTGAATCAGTGCCCTTGAAGGGGCGTATCATACACTTTAGGAAATATTACTCTAAATCATTATTTACTTATAGAAATGAAACAGATTTATGTGTATTTTTTATCTTGATTCTTTACTAAAACAATTATTTGCAGTCTTTTTTGTTATTTCTTTCAGATTTTTTATACAAGTTGTCATCTCATCTGCAAATAGTGAGTTTTACTTCTTTTCCAGTTTAGATTACTTCTATATTATTTTCAGGTGCCTGTTGGCCATCACGAGTCTTCCTCAGACAAGTCCTTATTCATTTCCTTGCCCCATTTTTTAACAGGGTTTTTGGACTTTCTGTTGCTGATCTTTGTGATAATTTAAATACACTGTGGGTATTAATTTTTTGTCTCACGTATTTGCCACAAATATTTTCTACCTTTCAGTTAGCTCTCCTTTTAGATTGTGTTTCTTTTGCCCAGAAGAAACTTTTTAATTTGATGTGGTACCATTTGTTTATATTTTTACTCTGTCACCTTTGCCAATAACATTGTATCATTGAAAACACCTTTGAGATTCATACCTTCCAGCATTCTGCTCAAATTTGTTTTTTAAAAAATTTTTTTAATTAATTAATTAAAAAAATTTTTTTTTTTTTGCTTTTTGGGTCACACCCAGCTGAAATTCAGCTGTAGTCCAACCTTTCCACACTCACAGTCAAAGTTGGCCAGCATTTGGGCTGCTTGGCTGATATTTGGTGTTATGAGAACAATGTCATCATCGAAGCAGAGGTGGTGCCTTGCCATGAGGTACAGTTACAGACTTACAAACTTTCATGCTTACATTTCAGTCATACAATGACTGAGTACCCATCCCTCCACCAGTGCCCATTCTCTACCACTAATGGATACCCATCCCACTATCCCTCCAACCACTCCCACCCCACCTCCCCTACCCCCATCTCTGTGGCAGGCACATTCCCTTTTGCTCTCTCTCTCTCTCCTTTTGGGTGTTGTGATTTGGAATATAGGCATTGAGTGGCCATCATGTTCGGTCTATAGTCTATTTTTAGCTTCCATCTCCCATCCCAAGCTGGCCCTCCAAGAACCCTTTAATTGGTGGTCCCTTCTCTATCTGAGCTGCCTTTACCCCAGCATGTGAGGCTGTGGAGCAGTCTTCCTGGTACTCTGCTTAAATTTCTTAATGTATTTTATAGATTCTGGTCTTTGATTAAGATCTTTAACCCACTTGAATTGACTTTTTTTTAAAGTGGACATATGGATTCAGTTTTAATTATTTTACACATAGTTATCTAGTTCTGCCAGCATCATTCGTTGAAGAGGCTGTATTTACTATTTCATACTATTAGTTGATTATACACGTGGAGGGTGTTCTTGAATATTCTATTGCAACCTATTGTTCAGACAGCCTGTTTTTATTTCTATACCATGCTGTTTTGATCATTATGACTTTCAAGTTAGTTTCAAGTTAGGTCATGAGATAACTCCCCACTTTCTTATTTTCAGTATGATTTTGCCTATTGAGGGTCTTTTATGATTCCATATAAACTTTATTATGTAATGTTCTAAATCCTTGAAGAATGTTGTCTAAATTTGGAGAGGGATAGTATTAAATCTTTATTGGTCCAAGTAAAATGGTGATTTTGACAATATTGATTCTTCAAATACAATTGTATGGAATATTTTTCCATTTTTAAGGTTTTATTCTATTTATTAAGTGATTTTCATTTTTTATGCTATAGATCTCCCAACTTTGGTTAAGTTGACTCCTAGGTACTTTATGTTCTTTTGAATGAGATAGATTTTTGAATGAGATAGATTCTTTGATCTATTCCTCCTCTGATTCATTATTTTCATATAAAAATGTGACTAGTGACTAATTTTTGTGTATTGACTTTGTAGCTTACCACTTTGCTGTATTAGTTTATTATTTCTTTAATTTTTATGTGGACTCTTTTGGGTCTTTTTATACTATCATGTCATCTGCAAATAGAGATAATACAACTTCTTCATTTGCAATTTCTTTTTATTGCCTAATTCCTGATGCTCAAACTTCTAATACAAGGTTGAATAAGAGAGGAGACAATGGATGTCCTTTCCTTGTACATTATCTCAGTGGGAATACTTTCAACTTTTCACCAGTAAGAATAATATTTGCTGAAAGATTGTTATAGATAGCCTCAACTATCTTGAGGAAGTTTCCTTACACTCCTATTTTGTTGAGGGTTTTTTTTTTTATCATAAATGGATGTTGGTTCTTGTCAAAAGTTTCCTCTGTGTAAATTTATATGATTATATGATTTTTATCTTTCCTTTTATTGATGTGGTGTTCAAAAGAGAGGAGTTTGGCAGGGTAACACCATTTCACCTGAACTCTTCAGTACCACCCTTGAGAACATAATTCGACGACTGGAATGGGAAGGAATGGGGGTGAAGATAGATGGTCAGCAGCTACACCACCTCTGCTTCGATGATGACATTGTTCTCATAACACCAAATATCAGCCAAGCAGCCCAAATGCTGGCCAACTTTGACTGTGAGTGTGGAAAGGTTGGACTACAGCTGAATTTCAGCAAAACAATGTTCATGAGAAACGAACTAGTTCCTGATGTTTCATTTGCCCTCAATGGAACAAACATCTCTGAATACAACGACTAGGTGTACCTGGGTTGAGAACTCACCATGACAAAATAACCTAGTGCCTGAACTGTGCAGGAGAAAGACAGCATCGTGAAATGCCTTTAAGAGCATTGAAGAAGTGGTTTAAAGGAAGAAGAACCTCTGGCTCCAGGAACATCTTTTTACCTCCACTGTTCTTCCTGCACTAACTTACGCCTCAGAGACCTGGACCCTATGAAAACAGGATGAGAATGCTATTCAAGAATCCCAAAGAGGAATTGAAAGAGCTATGCTTGGAGTACCAAGTTTCACTCAAGTGAGAGAAGGAATCTGGAGTTCGGACCTCCATCGACGATCAAGAATCAGGGACACTGTCTCATTTGCCAAGGTGTTGAAAATCAGATGGGCTGGACATGCAGTGTGATTTAGAGATGACCTCTGGACCAGAGCTGTTACCAACTGGGTTCCATGGGACATCAAAAGACCGTGTGGCCACCCACCTATGAGATGGTCAGACTTCTTCGTCAAAACCCTGAACAAACGGTTTGAGGCTCTTCATATTCCTGGAGCGAACAGATGCCATTGGGCTACACTAGCACACAACAGGGATGAATGGAAACATTACTGGTGTCCGCTCGAGCAAATCGAGGATCAACGGGATGACAAGTGATACAAGTGATGTTGTGTTATGTTAATTAATTTCCATATATTGAACTATCCTTGTATCCCTGGTATAAATTCCACTTGATTTTCATATATGTTGCTTTTTTTTATATGCTCTTGGATTTAGTTTGTAAGATTTTGTGAGGATTTTTGCATCAAGATCATCTGGAGATGAACTTTTTGGTCTGTAGCTTTATATTATTTTTTTCAGGTACATACTAGTTTTTATTTCTTTCTCTTCTCTCTCCCTCTTTCCCTCTCTCCCTCTCCCTCCCCCCCCTCTCTTATTAGTGAATCACTGTGGGGGTACCATTACAGCAGAGATAAGTACCAGGAGGATTACTACACAGCTTGGAAGCCAGCCTCGCATGCTGGGGGAGAAGGCAGCGCAGATAGAGATGGGACCACCAAGTAAAGGGTGCTAGGAGGGCCGGCTTGGGATGGGAGAGGCAGGCTGAAAGTAGACTATAGACCGAACATGATGGCCACCTAATACCTCTACTGCAAGTCACAACATCCAAAAGGAGAGAGAGCAAAAGGGAATGTAGTTTTATTTTTTAGAAATGTCTGTTTGGGGTATTGTAATGTTGGCTTTGTAGAAGGTGTTAGAATAGATATTTTGTAAGAGCCTAAGTATCAACAGCAAAAGATCTTCTCTGAAAGTTCGATGAAACTCACCAGTAAATCTATCTAGACCAGGACTTTTTTTTTTTTTCAGGAGAAAATGTTGATTACTGTTTCAATGACCTTGCTTGTAATTGATCTGTTCAGGATTTCTCTTTAATTTTCATTCAATTTTGGGAAATTACATGTTTCTAAGAATTTGTCCTTCTAGGTTTTCCAACTTAACTGAGCAAAGTTGTTCATAGTAAATTCTCATGATATATTGGGTTTCTGAGGATTCTGTTGTAATTTTTCTCCATTTCATTTCTGATCTGATTTTCATTTTGTCTGATCATATTTGAATACTTTCTATTTTTCTCCTTATGAGTCTATCTAAAGAATTATCTATCTTATTTACTCTTTGAAAGAACCAGATTCTGGTTTCATTGATTGTTTTGTATTCCTTTCTTAGTTTATATATAATTGATTTCTGCTCTGGTTTTTATTATTTCCTTCCTTCTACTGGTCTTTTAATTAATTTGTCTGTGTTGCAATAGGTTTCCCTCTAAGTATAACTTTTGCTATGCCCCATAGATTTTGATAACTTATTTTTTTATTATCACTCATCTCAAGGAATGTAATCTGTTCATTGATTTCTCTTTGATCCAGCTGTTATTTAGTAGCATGTTGTTCAGTCTCCAGGTGTTAGAAATTTTCCACATCGTCTTTTTATGAGTATTTTAAATCTCTGTGAAATTGTGGATACTTGGTATGATTTTGTGCAGTGAATTTATGTAAGTTTGTCTTATGGCCTGATATGTAATTTTTTATGGAAAATATTCTTTGTGCACTAGAGAAGAATGTGTTTTAGACTTTTTTAGGAATGTCAGACCCTGTATATATCCACGAGTCCCAGCTCTTCTAGGTCTTCATTTAGTGTTCTTATGTCTTTACTGACATTCTGTCTAATTTATCTGTCTGGTGGTGACAGTGGAGTGTTGAAGTCCCCCACTAATGTTGTGTTTCCATGCATATTTTTTTAGGTTTGTGAGTATAAGCCTTATATACTTTGCTGATTCTACATTTGGTGCTTATATGTTAATTAAAGCTAGTACTTCTTTCTCTATTGTTACTGTAACCAATAAGCAGTGTCCATACCTTTCTCTAATTACTTTCTTTAGATTGAATGCTGTTTGGTCTGACGTTAGCATGAATATCCCAGCATTTTTCTGTTTACCATTGTCTTGTAAACTTGTTTTCTATCCTTTCCCTCTGAGCCTGGATTTTTGCCCCCCTGATTCATTATGCCAGTCTTGGTCTTTTAGTGGAAGAGTTCACTCCATTGACATACAGAGAAGCTATTTATACTTAGGGCTATGCTGCCATTTACTGTGTGTCATTGTTGCTTCTGCAACTGGCTATTTGGTTTATAGAAATGATCTTTCAATATTTCATTTGGGATATTTCAATATTTCATTCAGTTATAGCAAATGCTATAAGCCATTCTTTGTCTGAGAATGTTTTATGTTTTCATCCCATTTACATGAGAGCTTTGCAGAGTAGTGGACTTTGCGGAGTATCTTGAAAGGGCTTTTCTCAGTGAGTAATTTGACTCACTCTTTTTTTTCCTGTACTGTTTCAAATGAGAAATATGTTGTGATTCTTATGTTGTCTCTCTTGTATTTAAGGATTCTCTTCTGTCTAGAAGGTTTAAGAAGTCTGGATTTTGTAAATTGATTAACATGTGTCTTGGCATTGTTCTGCTTGGGTTTATTTTGTTTGCTACTCTTTGGTCTCATTGAATCTATATATCAGCCTCCCTGCAGAGAGTGGGAAAGTTCTCAGCTATGATATCTCCCACTACTTGTCGTTCCTTTTCCCCATTTTCTTCTTCTTCTAGTATTTTTATGATTCAGAGATTGTTTCTCTTGCTGTTATCCATTATGTTCTTTACATTCTCACCATTTAGTGTTTCTCTTTTCTCCTGTCAGCTCCCTATCAATGCTGGCGTGTATTTTGTCTTCGTGTTTGTCTATATGGTTTTCTACCTGTGTAATTCTGCTACTATGTTTGCTATTGTGTTCTTTAGTCCTTTCAATTAATTTTGTGTAGAATCTGTCATCCACAGAATCAGTTCTTCTTTGAGTTGGTCAAATTTTCGTCTCATAATTGTTTGATTTCATTTATCAGTGCTTGCTTTATTTTGATTGCCAATGTAGTGAGTGTTGATTTCAGGTCCTCACTTACCAGAAACGTGAGTTTTAATGGATTTTCAGATTCTCCTAGGTATTTTTCTCTGATATTTGTATCTGGTATTTGTGCATGACTGCAGGAGGAGTGCCGAGAGTGGGAAAGCCACAAATAGATGCCTGTCTTTGGAAACTCTCGAGCTTGTTCGCCAACGTGGTTTGGCACGAGCCGCAGGCAATCACAAGCTAACATCCGAGCTTGCAAAGCTGTGCAGAGAAGCGATAAAGGAAGGCCTCAAAGAGAGAAGAACAGCAGTGTGGCTGATATGGCAGAAGCCAGGAAAAGTATTCGCAATGCTTGCCTGAACTTCGCCAACTACAAGACAAAGATGACTGCACTCTGACGTTCTGATGGATCTATCAAATCTTCCAGAAGGGCACTGGAAAGGATTATTCACGACTTCTACTCAGATCTCTTCGACAGTCATGTCCACCTGCCCACATACCAAATTCTGCAAGATGGTTATGTCGTTCCCAACATCCTCCCGAAATCGGATATGACATTTTGTCAATAAAGACGCGTATAGCACCTGGTCCAGACAAGGTCAGACCCGAACACCTGAAGAATCTGCTGCCAGAACTTGTCAATACACTGGCTCAGCTCTTCACATGCTACCTGTCTAAATGCAAGGTTCCGTCCCAGTAGAAAACCAGCAGGACCGTTCTGTTGTTCAAAAAGGGAGTCATCCACGACATCAGCAACTATTGCCCAATCTGCCTGTTGTCTGTCGTCTACAAGTTATTCACTTGAGTCATCCTGAATAGAATAGGCTGAAAACTAGACAAAGGACAACCATGCAAGCAAGCTGGGTTCTGAAAAGGATTTAGCATGATCAACCATAGCCACACAGTAACCAAGCTCATTGAAGTTTTGCAAGAGTTCAATATGCCACTCTAACATTCATCGATTTAAAGAAGGCCTTTGATTCTGATGATACTGAAGCAGTCATCAAAGCTCTAGCCAAACAGGGCATTCAAACTCAGTACATCAAGATCCTCCATGAGCTGTATTACAGATTTACCACCAGGATCTCACCATTCTACAAGGAAGTGATCATCAATGTAAAGAGAGGGGTTTGGCAGGGTGATACCATTTCACTGAAACTCTTCCATGCCACCCTCATAAATGTCATGCGATGACTGGAATGGGAAGGAATGGGAGTGAAGATAGATGGTCAACAACTACACCACCTCTGCTTTGCTGATGACATCATTCTAATAACACCAAACATTAGCCAAGCAGCACAAATATTGTCCAACTTCGACTGTGAGTGTGGAAAGGTCGAACTGAAGCTGAATCTCACCAAGACAATGTTCATGAAAAACGAACTAGTCTCTGACATTCTATTTTCTCTCAACCAAATGAACATCTCCGAATGTAGCAGTTATGTGTACCTGAGTCGAGAACTCAACATGAGGAACGACTTCATGTCAGAACTGTGCAGTAGGAGGAGAGCAGCAGGAAGAGAGCAGCATGGAACGCCTTCATGAGTGTCAAAGAAGTTGTTAAGAGGATGAAGAACCTTCAGCTCTGGACACATCTTTTTGATTCTACCATTCTTCCTGCACTAACATATGGCTCAGAGCTCTGGGCCCTACGAAAACAGGATGAGAACGCTATTTGGTCTCCCAAAGAGGAATCAAAAGAGCTATGCTTGGAGTATCACCTTTCACTCAAGTGAGAGATGGAATCCAGAGTTCTGACCTTCATTGACAATTAAGAATCACAACTGCTGTCTTGTTTGCCAAGGTATCAAAAATCAGATGGGCCCTACACATAATGTGATTTGGAGATGACCACTGGACTAGAGCTGTTACTGGATTCCACAGTACGTCAAAAGAATGCCTGGCTGCCCACCTACGAGATGGTCAGATTTCTTCATCAAGAGCCTGAATGTACATTTTGAGGCTCTTTGTGTTCCTGGAGCGAGCAGATGCCATTGGGTCTGCACTGGCATGCAACAGGGATGGATGGTGATGTTAATGGCACCCACTCCAGCAAATCGATGAGCAATGGGATGACAAGTGATAAGAGTAATATAATCTTAAGGTCAGTGACCTTATGCAGTCATAAGTTTCATAACTTATGTCAGTGAAGTATGGTTATTACATTCACTAGCTTCAATATGAAGAGTGTGATCAGTAATCTTTTCACGTCATTGCAATTTTGTGTTTAGAGAATTAAAGCTGACTCCAGAAGGAATGACCCCCTGATCTAGGGTCTGAAATTTGCAAAAGGACCAATTGTTATTTCAAAAAAACTTTATTTAAGCACCCTGGTTTTCAAAGTTGTTCATAATACAGTTGTTTAAAGGATTCATTGTCCCAACTTCAATTCCACCATGAATACGACACTCTCTCTGCTATTATCCCATTTCCCACCCACCTCAGAAGCCTGCTCCCTTGGCAAGTAGAAAATATCTTTTTACTAAACTATTTTTTTTATAATTCCTTTTTCCATTTTGTTGTAACAAGTTCAGTAAAAGAAAATTTGTTAAAATTGTTATATCTCACCATAGGGTTACTAATGTCATTTTCTAAGGATTTACTAGGCTGTTGTTGCTAGTTGAGCCTTCTTGTTATTGTTTTGTGTTATTGTTGTATATTTTTGTTTATTGAACTTAGTTGGCTTCTATACTACTTTCCCATCTAATTTTTTTCTTCTGCTGGGTTCTTATGTTGTAGAGTTTGGAGGTGTTACATGGCCATGTAGGCTTCTGCATACTCAAGGAGCTTCAGGATCTGTAGAACTGAAATGATTCTCAGCCTGTGAATTTCATTGGCTTGGCTAGGCATCTCTTTCAACATTTTGTTGTGAAGCTGTGAAGCTGGGGATTGTTTATATTTTTACTAATTCTTTTAACTGTCTTTGGTGAGAAGATTAATTTTATCCATGTTAGTCCAACTTAAAATTTTGTTTTGAGTCTTATGCTTAAAATAAAAATCTGAAGCATTAAAGTGTGAAAGTAAAATGTATGGACCTATTGTTTAAACAAGATAAGGAATATGTGTCTATAAAAGAAATCTTTATATTTTATCATTCTAAACATGGCCATTTTACTAATATGAAGTCACACAGGATCAGATATACTATTGTGCACAATAATGCTTTGGACATTTTCTAATTGATATTATATCCAATTTTTAAATCTCTCTTTCCAAGAGAGGATACTTCTTCCCTTGATCCAATTAAAAAAATGGAAGGCTTTACAACATTAAAGGTCTCTAAGAAAAGAGATAGTAACTGAATTCCTCCAATATAATCTGTTTCAAATGATCTGAGCTCTTGAGTGGGAGAAAGGTACGATAGCATACATATTATGTGTGCCATCTTACATACATATGCACATAACCCAAATGCATTAGCATTTAACTTTAACTTTAAATTTAACTTTAACTAAATAGCATATAACTTTAAATTCCAAGTTGAAGATTTTTCTTTGTTATTTCTCACCACTTTTATTATATTGCCCAAAGATAGTTCTTATATCTTATCAAAAAGAGATATCTCTAGGGAAGAGTTGGTAACTCAGTATAAAAGGTTGTCAGGGAAAAATATCCTACTATGGAAAGTAGAAACTGCTAAGTTTGTGGTTTGTCTGAATGAATATAAGCAGCAAGGTCTAAGTAAAGACTGCCTCCACATTCTTTTTATTCTGATGGATGGGGAAACTTTATTTCACAAATCCCCTGAGTATGACCCTCTGAGTCTTTCTTCTTGATTTATTCATGTATTTGCGGTGCTAGCATTCAAATCAGGGCCTTCCTTGTGCAAGTTAAGTGCTCTATGGCTCAGCTACATTCCTGCCCTGAACCTTTGCACTGGAAGGTGAAAAAAGAGGAAAAGTTCAGTTCATTTTTTGCTTTCACTAATTTTGATTTTAATAGGTGCCTTTGCTATTGTGGTTGCTTGATGGGGACTTATCTAATGTAAGTATAAGGAGGGTAGATTTCTCTCTGCTCATAAACTCTGAAGGTCTGATCTACACGCCTGTACAGGTTTGGCAATGCTTTGGTTGTTCTGTGTGGAGTTCCTTCAGCATTTGAGAAATGCTGAAAGTGAAGCTGTCTCAAGAATGATCGACAGTACATCTTTACCAAATAATATGAGAAAAGGCTGGTCTCTATCTCTGTGCACTTATCTTCAATTGTTTTGCAGATAGCCAACTATTTCTTTGATTAAGCAAACCTGCATACATTAAGCTTTATTATACATTTCTATGCACTCGAAGAAGCTAAGCAAATGGATAAAAAAGGAATAGAACTCTTTAAGGGGCTGTGTGTGGAAACATGAACGGATTTACAGACAATCAAAGGAAAGGGGTATTCAGACAAAATTCTTTCTTTTCTTCTGAAATGGCTTAGAGATTTCTTGGTTCCTATGGTAGGAAGCATAAAGGATTCCTGGGATATCTTGTGGTTATGCTTGACTAAATTACCTTTGCCACCTCCCCTCCCCAAATTTGTAATTTTAAATCTACATATAACCACTTGACAAAGTTTTGGTAATTTTCTTTGATTCTTTCACAAGTGTTCCACAGTAGTCCTGATCTGACTTTTTACTGGTCCCTTCAGAGGGAATCCCTTCTGATTTCAAGTGAGGGTGTCAAATTGTCCTTATTAACAGGACCCTTGGTAATTGTACCTAACCACTCCAGCAGCTTGAACAAGAGCATCATCTGATGGGCAACCTATAGGTGGGGCTTGTTCGTTCTCTGCAGAGGGCTCTAATGCTGCCGGTTACTTTATCCTTCACTTCTAGGCTGCAAGTCAAGGGAAGAGGAGACCAGATGTTTGCTAACATCTGTGCATCTGTGTGCCACATAATCCCCTTTGCTTCCCTTCTATAAAGATATGTGTGATTGTATTTAGAGCCAACCCAGGTGTAAATAAAAGTGTGAGATGGAGGTTCTTTGTTAAAAAATGTGCTTTGACTGAGAGCCACTTCCAAGGAGGAACACAACTATGGTTGATCAACAGTGGACTGTGGATGTTTAATTCAGAACTGAATAACACCTATAGAAAATCTGAGAGGGTTCAAGGGTTTGAGGTATAGGACTGCATGTAGGTGTGATTGATCATTTACAGCAGTAAAACATTTCAACGGAGGCAATTCTTTTGTGGGGATTAACTCAAGGAGACACTCTGAGACTATACTTCGCTCAGGGGTGACAAGTATCTATATTGCTTTTCTCTTTCCCTTGCTGCTAGTACACATTAAACAATAAAGTTTACTTCTTATTAACACTTACAGTTATTTGGATAAACGCACTAAGAGATATAGATTCCAAAACTTAGTTTTCTAGACTCTGGGAACAAAAATGGCTAGGCTTTTATCTTAAATCCCAGATTATTTAATCCTCAGGACAATTTAGCTTTTCTTTCCCCATGGTCCTGTCTTTTAGGTCATTGCAATCAAGACTATGCTTTATGTTTTCTAGACCCCCATCATAGCCAGGGTAGCTTTGCGGTTGGCTCCAGAGGTCCTTCAGTCAAACCCAGATTTTGGAGTATTAGGAACTACGGTAACTGAAGCCTGAGTAAAGTAATTATGACTGATTCCCAGGAGTAAATATATTTTAGTCAATTGACTCCCAAATGTATGGAGCATAGCATTAATGACCTTTCTGTGTTTAAGCAAAGAACATTGCTCTATAGTAAAATATGAAAAGGTTATAGGGGAAAGAGAAAAGCAAGCAATTCACTATTGATACGAAGTCCTGAGTCACCAGAAGAGTTGACTTGAGAAGTAACCAAACCTGACTTGGGGGGTCTAGTAGCAAACAGAATGAAAGGTAAAGCACAAAGTTAAAGGTAAACTCAGGGTCTTAGGGGTGCTCCTAAGAGCACTGTAAGCCTCTCTGATGGGGATGAAAAGGGACAATTCCCTGATGAAATCTAAAACACTCAGAGTTAATATCCAACACCAGGTATCCAACACCCTATCCCAAAGCTTTAAGTCATGCCTGAAAAATTTTTGCTATATCAGGTAACATCCATAGGTTTCAAGGCTTAGCAAATATATAAGAATATAAATTTTCAGTCTACCACAGGAAGGTAGTGATACACTGTAACATTATTTATAATAATTTGATTTGTTTTGTTTTGTTTTTGTTTGTTTTTTTCTTTTTGTGTCACACCTGGAGATGCACAGGGGTTACTCCTGGCTCTGCACTCAGGAATTACGCTTGGCCGTGCTCAGGGGACCATATGGGATGCTGGGATTTGAACCCGGGTTGGCCGCGTGCAAGGCAAACGCCCTACCCGCTGTGCTATCTCTCCAGCCCCTATTTATAATAATTTGAGATAGAAAAAACCAAACTGCTCACTGATGGAAGATTGATTAAATTAACTATGGCATATGCAGGAAATAAATATGATGTATTTTGTGATATAGAAGAATTTCCAAGTTAACACAGTAAATGGAAATGCAAGGAACTGGACATCTGTAATTATGTAGTGGTAATGTCACAAGCCCAAATCTTTGAGTGCTTGAGCATCATTATTAGCAATTCCAAAGAAAACACTCAGAGGGCCTACAGTTAGAAACTCGACCTTAATGTGTGCTTTAGAGTTGTAAGCAGGGTTAGCTGAGTGCCAGCAAGCCAATGGTGGGTTGATTCAGACCTAAAACACACCATGACTTTGTCAGTAGGGAATCACCTGATGTATAGAGCAAAGAAAAAACAAACAATAATCTGGATACAGCCATGGGAAAGATTGGAAGAAATGAAGATGCTTCACTGAGCACAAAGATACTGTATAGGACATGAAAGATTGTGATAGATCCTCCTGATATACTTCTGTTTTCTCTCTAAGAATTAATCAGGATTGTTTATGGTTTCTGCATGGAAAACTGGGGGGAGGGGTCAGTGTCTTTCACTTCATTTTTCCCATGACTGCTGTGCTTACACCTTCCTTATAAGTACATGGTTGTTCAGATTTTATATATATGAACATATTTTTACTGTCTCGAGGGTGCGTAAGTAATTCATAACCGTATTTTCCTATTGGACGGATTGAGGAACTGAGTGACTGAGGAGAAGTGTGGAAGCAAGGTTCATCTTTGGACTATTTCCTTTAGAAGCACTCATATGTTCGATCATTAATATTTGTTATCTAAAAAATAATCTTGTATACTCATTGTGAAATAAATAATTCTGGGATTGGAAAGGTAGTAGAGTGGGCCTGATGCTTGCCTTGCACACGCCCTACCCAGATTTGGTTTTCAGTACTATATACAATCCTTTGAGTACCACCAGGAATGATACCTGAAAACAGAGCGATGTATAATCCCAGAATATAGCTGATGTGGTTCAAAACCAAAACCAACGAAAAGAAAAACAGAATATCAAGCAAATATAAACCACTTGTGTTGCTAGTGCAGACTCAGTTTCTCTCATGCAGCATACCTCTCCCTCTTGTGTTGTTCTTCACAAAGGTCTCCCTATGTGACTCAGTCTCTTTGTACTTCTTCTGATCTTACGATGTGTTGCTGCATCCACCGTCAGTCTCTGGCATGCCAGTTACTTTCTTTATTGTGCATGTGACTGATGGGAAATTTAACTCTGGACACAGCAACCAGAGGGCTGGACTCTGCTGTTTTGTGGTAACCTCTCTTTAATTTCATTCACCTCCTGTCACATAGTCAATTGTTGCATATTCAGCAATGGGAAGGGAATATCTTCTCCCTCAATCTCAAAGGTATTCAATCCTCCAGATGCTTTAGGTGCCTAAGTTTATAAAATTTCAGGACAAGGACCAGGGCTCTGTCAATATTTGAGCATAGTCAACATTACATAACTGCTTGTAGTGTAACTCAATGAATGTTTACTGAATTAACTTTCACATTTACATGACTTCTCATAAATAGAATTTAAAAATAGTTTGGGGTGGGTATGGAGACACACTGAGTAATGGTCAGAAGGAACCCGTGGCAGTATTCCCAGTAGCCTATGTGGTGTTGGGGGCCAAACCAGGGTTGGTACATACAAGGAAAGTAACTTATCTCCTGTATATTCTCTCTAGCACTAATGAAGGTCATTTAAGGGGGTTATTAAATATATCTGAGGCACAGATAACTGACTTGGAATGAACACAAGTACAAGAAAGGACCAGGAAACTGTTATATAGACTAGAAGATATTAAGGGGCATTTAGGTGATGCCAATTGTCTGTACTGAAGAGTCTTGCGGTGTTGTCTGTGGTGATCATATTTGACTACATTTAGAATATTCTAATACTGTGGGTCATTAATACATTTTACTTTTAATTAATTTATTTGTATTTTGAGTCAAACCAATCTGTGTGCTCAGGTACTACTCCTGGTGTGGCTCAGGGGGTCACATGCAGTTTTATGTATTGAACCAACATCGTTTGTGTGCAAGGTAAGCACTTAACCCCTGTACTATTTCTGCAACCCTAATCTGCTGATTTTAAACCACTGGTCTTTCTTTTTTTTTATTAGTTTATTTTTAATTAGAGAGTCATCGTGAGGGTACAGTTACAGATCTATACATCTTTATGCTCATGCTTCCCCCATACAAAGTTCAATAACCCATCCCTTCACCAGTGCCCATTCTCCACCACCCATAAACCCAACATCCCTCCCCCCCTCCCCAGACCCGTCTCCCCCCACCCCACCCTGCCACTATGGCAGGGAATTCCCTTTTGTTCTCTCTCTCTGATTAGGTGTTGTGGTTTGCAATAGAGGTGTTGAGTGGCCATTGTGTTCAGTCTCTAGTCTGTATTCCGCCCGCCTCACCCTTCCCCCACATGACCTCCAACCACATTTTACTTGCTGGTCCCTTCCCTGAGTTACCCAGAATGAGAGACCAGCCTCCAAGCCATGGAAACAATCTCCTGGTACTTATTTCTACTATTCTTGGGCATTAGTCTTATAGTCTATTATTCTATATTCCACAGATGAGTGCAATCTTTCTATGTCTGTCTCTCTCTTTCTGACTCATTTCACTTAGCATGATACTTTCCATGTTGATCCACTTATATGCAAACGTCATGACCTCATTTTTTCTAACAGCTGCATAGTATTCCATTGTATAGATGTACCAGAGTTTCTTCAACCAGTCATCTGTTCTAGGGCACTCGAAACCACTGGTCTTTCATCTGTTCTAGTACACAGATATAAAAAGGTTTAAAACCATTGTTGTAATCAGAGAAAGCTGGGGTGCAGAGTGACTGTGTGTTGGTTGGACACAAGGGAAAAATAGATGGTAGTGTCTCCCTGGAAATATTTATGATTTAGTAGTTTCTGCTTCCTGGTTTTCATGCTTCAGATAGTGAGGAACTTAGTTAAGTTTTTTTTCCTAAAGCCTTTTACCTTATCTTTTATTTAAGTGACTTTGGGTGACTTTTTCCTTCTTGTAACTTTGAGAGACCTGGCTAGAACACACTCTTATCTATTGATATTCTTTTTTCAAATGAAACTTGCATGTATCTCAGAATTTGAAGTCAATGCTTCCAAATTGTAGGGGAAATCAGTAATGTAAATGCAAAATTATGATTATAGCAATTAAATTTTTACAATGGGAAAGTGTGAGGTGGTGAAAAACAGTCACTTTATTTTTGTTTGGGTGTCATACCTAGCTGTGCTCAGGAATCATTTGTGGTATTCAATACAAGTGCCTTACCCACTATACTATCTCTCTGGTCAGAAGAAGCCACTTTAAACTCAGGCTTTATCTATGTTTCAATCTTGACCAGCATTTATTGGTTCTATGAGAGGGCAAATAATTTAATATTTCTGAGACTATATTTTAAATCTGTATATTGGAAATAACACATGCTATTTTGCTAAGACAATTAGAGACAATATAAGTATAATGCTGAGAAATGTACTTGGCACCTAGTAGATGCATTAATAAATAGTGACTGGTTATTATAACAGTGGGCACTTGAATAATAAACTAGTTGATTGTGAATGCAATGAAAAATGTCAAAGTGAAATAAAACTACACTGATATGAATAAATCTGAAATCAACAAATGTAGAATTGTTAACAGCTCTATTTGTAAAGAGGATTGAAGAGGGGCATAATACAAGCAGATTCTGATTGCTCTAGAAAACTGGCTGGTAAAGAGTAGGAATACTGAGGAATTAACTTATACATTTGCTTCATATCAAATGGAAACCTTAAGAATTATCTCACTTGAAGATTTGTATCATGAAAAGTGACAAAGAAAACAGTAAAATTATTGCAGGTTGGATAATATAAAGATGCCAATGATAGGTATTATAATAGCTATTATAACTATATAAAGAGGTGTAAAACAGATGGGTTCAACTCCAAATGCACTTTTGGAACTAATATTTATCCTAAAAATCCAGATTCTTTCTTTGTGGGTTGTTTCACCCAAGTTTTATGACCATATGATTTTGAGTCACCAAGGACATTTGGTATCTCCTTTTTCAATAGGAGATTTGCTCTAGATTTCAACGTGCCAAGATGGGGCTGGAGTACTGTGGAGAGTACAGTGGGTAGGGCATTTGTCTTTCAAGTGATTGACTGTGGTTGGATCCTTGAAACCCCCTGAAGTCTCCTGAGCACCACCAGGGGTGATCCCTGAGAGCAGAGCCAGGAGTAAACCCTGAGCACTGCCAACAGTGCCCCCCCAAAACAAAACAACAAAGTTCATAATATTCCCTGCTAGGGATACAAATCATGTAAAAGCTTCAGATCCTAACATAACAGATCTAGAGCGAGGCCTGAGATGCTGTCATTTAAAAACTCTCAGCTGTGCTGAGGAAAAGGCAGCTGGGATAGAGAAGGGACTAATTGAATGATGCTTGGAGGGCTCGCCCAGGATGAGAGATGCATGCTGAAAGTGGACTGTAGATCAAACATGATGGCCACTTAATACCTGTATTGCAAACTATAACACCCCAAATTAGAGAGAGAGTAAAAGGGAATACGCCTGCCACAGAGGCAGGGGGTGGGTGGGTGGGTGGGTCTTGGGTGGGGGTGGCGGGAGGGATACTGGGAACGTTGGTGGTAGAGAATGAGCATCGGTTGAGGGATGGGTACTTATCATTGTATGACTGAAATGTAATCACGAAAGTTTGTAAGTCTGTAACTGTATCTCATGGTGATTCATTGAAAAATATAACAAATAAATAATTAATTAAAAAACTCTCAGCTGATGTTGATGAAGCTGGTGCATAAATAGCAACTTTGAGTAAACAATTCCATGTGACAGAAAAAGTCACTGTGAAGGGGGCCAGGAACAATTGTAGAGTGGGTAAGGCATTTGTTTGCTTTATATCCATGAGCACAGAGCCAGGGGTAAACTCTAAGCACTGCCAGGTGTAGCCCCCAAATAAAACAAAGGAAGAAAGTCACTGGGGAACATAATTTTTAGCTATTCCTCTAGTTTACTGCTCCTAAAGTGTAGAAATTACATAAGATGAGTTTATAATAGAATAGATTTCAGAACAATTTATTCCTCAAACACAAAATCTTCGGCATTGGAGGAGCAGCTTTGGGGGGGAAACCTCAAGGAATCACTTTGTTTTCCACTTAATGTCCAAACTTATATGTCCTTGCTTGCCTTTTGTTCCTACAGACTTGGTTACTTTCTCCAACCTTATTCTGATGTTTAATATCTCTGCCATAAGTAGGTTGTGGGTGGATATGATTTTTGGGTGAAGATAGGAAGCAGCCTATGAAATCATGTCACACTAGGATACTTAATCTTTTCAACTGTGACAGTTCATTGTCACTTAGCAGAAATTGCTAGTTATGAATATTTAACAAATTTGCAATTAGCTCATCTACCAACATGATTACTGAAACGGAATAAGCCATTGAATAAAGCTGCTAGGATTATGTACATAATGCCTTTCTGATTATACATGCTTACACATCTGTTTTTGTTTTTTCCTCTCCACTGGCACCATTTCCCCTAATTTTTATAAAACCACATGCTGTACTTCAATGCCTTCTATAGTATCATGCTGTGCTAAGTGGGTAGATAAAAGGCATTTTTCAGATTATGGTGGAAAATTTGGTCTTAAACTTTGGTGGGGGGAAGATTCCACATGATTCAGGCTTAACCCACATTAATAATGTCTAGAAATCATTCCCTAATTTCTCATAATTTTATTTGTGGCCCAATTATCAAATTGCCCAAGTTTGTTTTCCTCTTTTCAAAAAAGTGTTATATATCATCTGTTTTACTCATCCTAACAGGGTCATAATTAAATTTGTTCAGTACATCAATTAACACCTGTAATGATGATTAGAAGCCATCCCAAAATCCTCCGTCCCTCTCTTGGAGAGCCCAGCAAGCTACCGAGAGTATCCCCCTCACACAGCAGAGCCTGGCAAGCTACCCATGGCATATTGGATATGCCAAAAACAGTAACAACGATGGTTCTCATTCCCCTGACCCTGAAAGAGCCCCCAATACGCCATCAGGTTACACTAGCACTTGACAGGGACGAATGGAGACATTACTGGCGCCCGCTGCAAATCAATGAACAATGGGATGGCAGTGATACAGTAATACATCAATTAAACAAATGGAGGAAGGAAGAAATCATGTAATTTAAAGACAGGAAATCTTAGTAAGTTTTGTGATTATAATACTATTATCTATATTTACTATCCTGTGTGTTTAGGGAATTTTGACAACTTTGACTTTTTAAACATTTAATATATAAATGACTCTTGCCTGTCACTTGCAAGTAGGGTGGTTGCACACGGCCAACTCGGGTTCTACTCCTCAGCCCCTCTCGGAGAGCCTGGCAAGCTACTGAGATTATCTCATCAACATGGCAGAGCCTGGCAAGCTACCCATGGCATATTCGATACACCAAAAATAGTAACAAGTCTCACAATGGAGACATTACTGGTGCCCACTCGAGCATGAGCAATAGGATGACAGTGATACAGTGATACAGTGAGTATGGAGGTAGAAGAGATGAACAAGAAATAACACAAGGACACAGTGGAAAGTCCTGGGCACTTTGTGATAGTGAGGTGAGGTAACTGTGTACATCAACACTATAAGGATTAACATTATTTTAAACATGTGACCTGAACTATACTAATTCAAAAAGTAAAAAAAACCTTCCAAAATTAAATTTTCACTACTACAAAAGGTGAGGTGAAATCAAGCACCCTCTACAGACCTGGAATCCAGACGTCATATAGTTGAACATAACTATGTGAAACAGGTAACAGGTGAAATTTTAAAACAAAGATGAAAAAATAAAATAAGAATGAAGTGATATATCTTTACTATGGAGCAAACTTTAAAATTAATTGAAAACATGGAGTCTGAAAGACTCTTACCTATCTCTTCTACTTAAGAGATAAGTGCTTATCTTCCACACAGTTGATCAGCATTTAATCCTCAGAAACTCATCTGGTCCCTGAGCCCCATCAGGAGAGATTCTTGAATATAGAGTCAGGAGAAGGCCCTGGGCACAACAGAAGTGACCCAAAACCAAAATCAATGAAAACAATAAATTAATAACTATCAACTTAATTTTACTTTATATGTACTTTAGAATTGATATAACTCAGCCTTTTTAAAATGGAGGTGATAATGATTTATAAGACTATGTTTTAGGGATCCAATATCACACATCTTCAAAAATGTTTCTTACAATATCATTTTCCTGCTCCCCTCCACCAAGTTAGACACACTCCACCCTACCAACCTTTTCCTTTTTACCTTTGGAAATGAGAGGAGAGGAAAGGAGAAAAAGAGAGAAGAGAGGGAGTGAAGAGGAGGGGAGGAGAGGGGAGAAGAGAGAAGGATAGGAGAGGGGAAGGAAGGAGAAGGGAGGGATAGGAAAGAAGAAAAGAAGGGAGAGGAAGGGAGGGAGGAAGGAAGGAAGGAAGGAAGGAAGGAAGGAAGGAAGGAAGGAAGGAAGGAAGGAAGGAAGGAAGGGAGGAAGGGAGGAAGGGAGGAAAGGAGGGAGGGAGGGAGGGAGGGAGGGAGGAATAGAAGGAAGAAAAGACTTCCTCTTATTTGTTTCTGTCTATCCAAGTTAAAAAAATTATTGGTGATGAAAACAATTAGATCATACCAATATCTGTTTGAACTTGAAACAAAATAATAACATTGCTCTACTCAAAACAGAAATTAACATGCATTGACTCTTAATTGGTTCTGCAGATAAAGGGTTTTTTTCATAAGTGTATTTGAAACTCTTATCAAGGTGGAGCAATTCTTATCTTTGAGCTCTTTGCTGAATTGTGCTGTCTGCTTTGCTGATAGATCTCCTATTCTTTATCTTTTTGAAAGTGATATTATTTCCTAAAGCTTGTATTCATAAAATGTCACCATTTCATAATTGTAATGGGCAATAAAAAAAATCACACAAGTTATCAGAAGCTGCTGATAATGACAGTCTATTATTGTATATGAGATTGTGGGACTTTCATATTTGCAAAATGCTTCCATATATGTTAGGTCATACATTTTTTGAAATTTTATTTTAGTAAGCACTGTGGTTTATCTCAGGCAACCAGTGGCTTGGAGCACTCATCACCGTCACTGTTGTCCCGTTGCTCATTGATTTGCTCTAGTGGGCACCAGTAACGTCTCTATTGTGAGACTTATTGTTACTGATTTTGGCATATATAAGCACTGTGATTTACAAAGTCATTCATAGTTGAGTTTTCGACATACAGTATTTCAGCACCAATCCCACTACCAGTGTTAACTTTCCTCCAGTAATGTTCCAGAGTTCCCTCCCCTCTTCCCACCCTCACTCCAGACTTGCATTTTGACAGGCCTCTTTTTAAGTTTGGTTGTTAGAGTTTAGGTATCATAATTTCAGTGTTATTGACTATGAGGTTTGTATATTTAGCTTTATAATTCCTTAACACCACTGATGTACCACAAATGTACCTCAACAACACTAAATCCCCTGCCCCCTGCCCCAGCTGCTTTTCATCTGTCTTTCTCCTGCCCCTACACTCAATTTATTTCCTTCTCCTCGATGTGCTCTGGGGCCAAGGGTGATCTAGGCACCACTCTTTAAGCCATTGCATTTCTTCATCCAGTTATTCTAAATACCACATATAAATTATATGATCTTGTGTTTATTCTTCTTCTCCTGGTTTATTTAATTTAGCATGATATTTTCTAGTTTAATCCATGATGCAGAGAAATGCAAATGATAAAGGAATGACTTTATCATTCCTTTCAGCTGTGTAGTATTCCATTAGGTATATATACCATATGTTCATGATCTACTTATCTGCCATTGGACATATGTCCTAGGTTGAAACCAAATCTTAGTTATCATATAAAGTGAGGCAATAAATAATGAGGTGCACATATTTTTGAATGAATGATTTTTATTTTAAATCTCTCCTGGGGATAGCTACCCAAAAGTGGAATTGCCGGATCATATGGCAACTCAATGGTAAGTTTACTGAGAATTCTCCACACTGTTTTCCATAGCGGTTGAACCAGACAACATTCTTACCATCAGTGGATAAGATTCCTTTTTCACCACAAACAACACAGATTGTTTAATATTTGCCACTCTCACTGGTGTGAGATAACTGGTGTCTTTATTTGGACTTCCCTAATAATAAGAAATGACGAGCATTTTCTCATGTTCTTTTTGTCCATGCATTGGTATCCTGTGGTCTCTGTTCATTTAGTCCCTCCATTTTTTAAATATGGCTTCTAGTTTTGGTTTTTTAATCTTTGTGAGTATTTTATATAGGCTGGATATCAACCACCAACTCCTTATCTGATATGTTGAATGCAAATATTTTCTCTCATTTAGTTAGATGTCTTTTAGTTTTAGCCCATGTTTATTTTTCTATGCAGAAACTCTTTAATTTTATGTAGTCCCATTTGTTAATCCCATCTGTTAATTTGCCAGTGGCATTATATTATTGAAGACATCTTTGAAGTTCAGATCTTGGAGTGTTCTTTCCTACATTTTCTTCAGTGTACTTTACAGATTTCTTTCTGACCGCATTTTCTTTGATCTACTTTGTGGTAACTTTTGTGTAAGGTGTGAGATAAGAATCTAGCTTTAATTTTTTTACATGTGGCCATGCAATTTTCCTAACACCATTTATTGAAGAGGATGTTTATTCCATTTCATGCTCTAAGCTCCTTTGTCAAAACTTAGCTGGCCATATATATGGGGTTTGTTCTTGGATATTCTAGTCTGACCTATTAGTCAAAGAGTATGTCCTGATTCCAACACCACACTGTTTTGATTAATATGACTTTATAACACAGTTTCAAATTAGGTAGTGAGGTTTTACCAAGTTTATTTTTCAGTATGGCTTAGGTTATTTAGGATCTTTGTCACTCCACATAAACTTTATTATTGAGTATTAAGTCTTTGAAGAGAGTGGCTAAATTTGAATAGGGATGCACTGAATTTGTACACTAGTTTGTAGATGGTCATTTTGGCGATATTGATTCTAATCCAAGAGCATGGGATGTTTTTCAACTTCTTAAGGTCTTCTTGAATTTCTTAAGCGTTTTGAAATTTTCATGGTATAGGTCTCCCACCTCTTTTCTTCCTTTGATTCATAGGTACTTGATTTTTTAGATAGTATTTTAAATGGGTTAGAACTTTGATCTCTTCCTTCTCTGATTTATTTTTTGTTTTTTTCTTTTTGGGTCATACCGGCATTGCACAGAGGTTACTCCTAGTTCATGCACTCAGGAATCACTCCTGGTGGCGTTCAGGGGACCATATGGGATGCTGGGAAATGAACCTGGGTTGACTGCATGCAAGGCAAATGCCCTACCTGCTGTGCTATTGCTCCAGCCCTGATTTATTTTTTGTATATAGGATTGAAACTGAGTTCTGTGTATTGACTTTTTAGCCAGCCTCCTTGATGTATTGGTTTATTGTCCTTAGGAAAAATTTTTTGTGGACATTTAGGGTCTTTTTTAAAAATTTTATTTATTTTATTGAATCACCATGTGGAAAGTTACAAAGTTCTCAGGCTTATGTCTCAATTATACGATACTCAAACACCCATCCCTTCACAGTGTCCATATTCCACCACCAAAGACCCCAGTATACCTCCCACCCCCCGTCCCCCCACCCCCATCCCCGCCTGCGTAATTGATAAATTTCACTTCATTTTCTCTTTACCTTGATTACATTCCATATTTCAACACAAAACTCACTATTGTTGGAGTTTTCCCCCAAGAAAGACAGCCCTACTGCCAAGGAAGCATTTGAGAATTAGTTTTCCATTGCTGAGAATGAGAGATATGAAGTTTTGCTGTTTCAAGTACATAGAATTTTTTTCCTCCTTTCTGCACCACCAAGTTCATACCTGCTTAATAAATAGTCCTCATACTATGGCTGATGCCACGCCGCCCGACAAGAAAAAAGGATATTTCCCGTCCTCGGCTGGCATGGAGCTATGGCTTAGTTCACAGTCTAGAGACTTGGCTGCAAGCAGTTTCTGGAACCAAAAGTAATCTAGTTGGTCTCTGGATTCTGGTTGATCAGCAGCAACATGGCCACACAAAAGTGTGGCCACCTGGGTTGAATCTCGGTGGAGCATGTGCTGGTATCAACCGGAGACTGCCCAAGCGTCCTGCTGTTCCAAGTACATATTTTTTTCCCCCTCCCATTCCAGAGCCTCTAAGTTCATGCCTGCTTAATAGACCTCGTAATATGGTGGATGCCATACCGTGTTTCTCTCCGAAAAGGGAAAAGAACTAAGAAAGGAGGATATTTTCTCTCCTCGGCTGGTGTGGGACTATGGCTTAGTTCACATTCTAGAGAAATGGTTGCTACTTTGATTACCTTCAATATTTCAACAAAAAAACTCAGTATTATTGTTTGGAGTTTCCCCCCCCCCCCTCCACAGTCAGACCTGCTAAAAAGGAACCGTTTCACATTGCTGACAATTAAGAGATATTGGATTTTTGTATGAAGTCCAGGGAAAATTCTGCCAGTAATTGCATTACTGCAAATTTTACTTCTCTTTTGTGGTGCTCATATGATGGAGAAGCCTGGAGAGAGAAACCCTACCCTGCTGGCGCCGCATGGGGCCGTGGCTTCGATCACAGTCTGGAGGCATTTCTGCGAGCTGCTCGTGTCCAAAGTAGTTCAGTTGCCTCCGGGGTCGTGCTCGTGCAGCAGCGGAAAAGCCATTTAGGGTCTTATACATACATTAAGTCATCTGCAAATAGAGATAATTTGACTTCCTCTTTTCCAATTTGGATCCCTTGATTTTTTATTTTCTTGCCTGATTGCTGTTGGTAAGACTTTTAACACAATTTTAATTAAGAGTAGAATAGTGGACATTTTTGTCTTGTGCCTGATCTCAGGAGAAATGCTTTCAGTTTGTCACCATTCAGAATAATACTGACTATAAGCTTTTTAATACATAGCTGTTATATTTTTTTAATTATTTATTTTATTCAATCACTATGTGGAAAGTTACAAAGTTCTCAGGCTTATGTCTCAGTTATATAATGCTCAAACACCCATCCCTTCACCAGTGCCCATATTCCACCACCAAAAACCCCAGTATACCTCCCACCCCCCACCCCCCTACCCCCGCCTGCATAACTGATAAACTTCACCCCATTTTCTCTTTACCTTGATTACATTCCATATTTGAACACAAAACTCACTATTGTTATTAGAGTTTCCCCCCCCAAAAAAAACAGCCCTACTGCCAAGGAAGCATTTGATAATTAGTTTTCCATTGCTGAGAGTGAAGAGATATGAACTTTAGGGTTTGTGTATTTTAGTATTTTAGTAATTAAGTCCAGGGAGATTTATGTTAGAAATTGCGTTATTTCCCTTCCTGGGGCAGTATGGGGCAATGGCTTAGTTCACAATCTAGAGACATGGCTGCAAACAGTTTCTGGGACCAAAAGTAGTCTAGCTTTTATAGCTATTATATCTTAAGAAAGTTTCCTTCCACCATGATTTTGTTGAATTTTTTTTAGAATTATACATAGGTGAAGGTTCTTGTCAAAAGCTTTCTCTGAATCGATTGATATGTTCATATATTTTTTATATTTTCTTTATTGATTTGATCTATTATGTTAATTAATTTGCATATATTGAACCATCCTTGCATTCTTAGAATGTAAAGATGTATGTATATACGATCATGGTTTATAAATTTTTGATGTGTTGTTGAATTAATTTTCCTAGGATTTTGTTGAGTGTTTTTGTGTCAATGCTCATCAAGATTGGTCTGAAATTTTCTGAGAAGTATCTTTATCTGGTTTGGGTATCAGTGTAATGTTAGCTCTGTAGAAAGTGTTAGGAAAAATTTTTGTTTCTTCAATATTTTGTAAGAGTTAAAGATCAACAGCAGTTAGTCTTCCCTGAAGGTTTGATAAAATTCACCAGTAAACTCATCTGACTGAGGGCTTTTGTTCTTGGGAAGATTTGTAATTACTTTTTCAATTTTCTTGCTCATAATTTGCCTGTTCAGACTTTATACTTCCTCTAAATTCACTTTTTGAAGATTACACGTTTCTAGGAATCTGTCCATTTCTCCTAGGTTTTCTAGCTTGCAGAGATGTTCATAAGTTCTCATGATATATTGGATTTGTGGAGTCCTGTTTTAATTTCTTCCCTTTAGTTTCTGACTAGATTTATTGTAGCACTTTAGCTTTTTTTTCTCATTATTGTAACCAAAGGTTTGTCTATCTTATTAATTCTTCCTAAGAACCAACCCCTGGTTTTGCTGAATCTTCATGTTGCTTTCTTGGTTTCTATATCATTGATTTCTGCTCTGGGTTTTATTATTAACTTTTTTCTACTAACCTTTGGATTAATTTTTTGCTAGTTCTCCAAATATTTAAGATGTATGATTAGGTTGTTGATTTTACCTTTTTTCTTCCTTCCCAATCTAGGCCTGTATTGTTATGAGTATCACCCTAAGTAGGGCTTTCTCTGTCGCCCATATATTTTGTTAACTAGTTTCTTTATTATCATTAGCCTCAAGGAAACTCTTTCCTTCCTTGATTTCCTCTTTGACATAGCTGTTTATAACAGTGTTTTGTTCAATATCTAGGTATTAGGAGTTTCTGCACATCTTCTTTCTATGGTTAATTTCTATTTCTGCAGTTTTATGGTATGATAGGATGCTTTATATGATTTTTATGTTTATGAATTTATTTAAGTTAGCCTTATATTCAAATATTGATCCAATGTGGAAAATTCTCCATGTGTGCTAGTGAAGAATATACATTTAGTTTTTACAAATTGAATAGCACCGTACAAATATGTTAGTCCAAGCTCTTGTAGCACCTCATTTAGGACTTTTGTGTCTTTACTAATATTCTAACTGATCTATCTGGTGGCAGAAGTGGAGTGTTTCAATATTCCACTACTACTATATTTCCATCCATCTTTAGGTTTGTGAGCAAAAGAAACTCTACAGATTTTGTGGTCCCTATATTTGATGTGTATATATTGATCAGTATTAGTATTTCTTGGTCTATTGTTTCCTTGATCAATAATTAATGTCCATATCCATTTCTAAATACTTTCTTTAGATTAAAAGCAATTTGGTTTGATAAAAGAATGGCTCTCCCAAGTTTATCCCCACCCCCATCACAATGACTTGTATAGTTGTTTTCCATTCTTTTATTCTAGTCTGTCTGTCCTGTGATTTTAGCTGCCTTACCCGTAAGCAGCAAATAGATAGGTTTTGTTTCCTAGTCTATCCTGCTATTCTGTGACTTATGCTGGGAGAGTTTAGTTCATTGACAGACAGGAATATTATTGATATAAAGGGCTGTGTTGCCATTTTACTGTGTAGGGTTGTTGCTTCTACCATTGGCTATTTGAGTTATATAAGTGGCCTTTCAGTAGTTTATTCACGGACAGTTTGATTATCACAAATGTCACCAGCTCTTGTTTGAGAATGCTTTTACTCCTTTCTTCCATATAAATGAGAACTTTGCAGGATAATGGACTCTAGGTTGAAATTTGTTTTCATTTCATACTTTGAATATGTCACTCCATTCTTTTCTTGCCTGTACCAATGGGATCTGTTGTGATTATCAATATTAGCTCTCATATTTAGAAGAAAAGGATTTTTCTTCTCTTCTGCTGCTTTAAGAAGTTTCTCTCTCTCTCTCTCTCTCTCTGTTTTTTTTTTTGCCATTTTAATTACTATGTCTTGGTTTCTGTCTGAGTCTGTTTTATTTGGTACTCTTTGGGCCACTTGGATTTGTCCAACTGTCTCCCTCTAGAGAATGAGAAAGTTCTCAGCTTTTATCTCCCCACACTTGTTTTTCCATTTTCCCTTTTTCCTCACGTTCTTGTATTCCTATAATTCAGAGATTATACTTGTCATTTTTGGTTAAGTATCTTCCCTTTTCTTCTGTCTTTTTGTTTCTCTTCTCTTTTCTTTTTCCACTTCCTTATCAATGCTTATCAATGCTGGCTTACATTTTGTTAATCTATAATGTTCTCCCCCTGTGTGATTCTACTATGGATTGCTAGTGTGTTCTTTAGCTCCTTCAATTTTATTTGTATGGAGTGTCTTACTATTTAAATCAGTTCTTCTTTGAATTGGTTGAATCTCTTGTCCAGGATTGCTTAAGTTAACTTGCCAGTGCTCGGTTAATTTCTGTTGCCAGTGCACTTGATATTGGGTCCTCATTGACAAGGTTAGGGAGTTTTGATGGATTCAGGGACTTGCCTGGGTTTCTATCCCTCTCTGCAACTGAGTTCCTTTGTTTTCCCTTTGTTCTTCAAGTTTTATGGGTATTAATGGTGGAGGTTTAGATTCTAGTTACTTGAAAATTGACCTGTTCAGTTATTTATACCAGAAGGCTTGAGTTATGTTGAGTTAACTGAGATTTAAAGAAGTATACTGTTTGAGAATGAGTAGTGCCTTATCTTACAGGGCCCCAATGTAAGAGATGTATGAAGTAATACTCTCCTGAATGTTAGGGGTTTGGAGGACAGACAGACATTAGGTGGAACCAATCTTGGGGCAGAGGACACTATGCAGAGCAAAAGGATGAGCATCCCTAGGCTTCTCCGTGGCATACGGCTGATTCAGGCTGGGAGAAGGCATAAGAGAGGTCATACATTCCTGCTGGCAGTGGCAGACAATTTCTGCTTTTGAGAATGACTCTTCTCATCCCTTCTGCTGTTACTTTTGGTGTTAGCATTTTGGAATCATTCTAACAGTGATTATACTGTGTGAACTAAACTTACCTCGTGACAGCAGTCTGCTTATCTCCTTATTTCTTTCTTATTCCGATTATTAGTCCAAACAGGATATTTGGACATTTATTCATAAAATAAGTAATTTTACCAATAGTCATTAACTTATGTGATATCTGCAATACATCTGACTGGTCACTGTCACTGTCATCCCGTTGCTCATTGATTTG
Source organism: Sorex araneus (assembly GCF_027595985.1). Taxonomy (NCBI): domain Eukaryota; kingdom Metazoa; phylum Chordata; class Mammalia; order Eulipotyphla; family Soricidae; genus Sorex; species Sorex araneus. The sequence goes on along the minus strand of NC_073304.1, from coordinate 138,105,383 downwards.
CTCCAGCGGGCACCCGTAATGTCTCCATTGTGAGACTTCTTGTTACTGTTTTTGGCATATCGAATACACCACGGATAGCTTGCCAGGCTCCTCCATTCAGGCAACATACTCTCAGTAGCTTGCTGGGGTCTCCGAGAGGGATGGAGGGATTGAACCCAGGTTGGCCACGTGCAAGGCGAACGCCCTACCCGTTGTGCTAGTCCTCCAGCCCAGGAAACAGAAAACAAGAGGATAACGTTCCTGCTTGCAGGGAGCTCAGAGAAAAGGCAACATCAGTCAGGAAAGCCAAGGCTTGTGATATTCTGGGTTAAGAAACTTTGCCTATTCCACTCAGGCAATTTTTAGTGAGGATTCAAAAAATGCGTCCATTGAACATCTCACTGGGAGTGAATTATTAAAAGAATAGATAGTGGTTGGGAAGGAAAACTTTTCAAAGTGAAGGGTGAGAAGACAAATACTTGAGTGTTGCATACAGCATATCTACAAACAATGCAACATAGCAATGTCCTCAGTAATTGACTAAAATATTGAGAAAAAATTTTAGTTCTTATTAGAGAGAAAAGTACTTATATGCGAAAATGGAAGAAATGGTACAATAAATTCTTATAAGTCCATCAATTGACTTTACTGATTCTGTACTACTAACAGAAAGTAAAATTAATATCTGTTATTTATGAGGATTATGATTAATGAGACCACACAATGAATAAAAAATAATATTTAGAAATAGGACAGTATGGAGACATAAAAAATGGCAAGATGGCTTTGCAACTGAAAAATAATGAAATATTCAATAAATAGCAATGTAATAATTAACTGCACTAGAAATTTAATCTGGGTCCTTACTCTACAATTTAAGTAAACATAAATTTTGGGTCAGATTATTATCTGGATAGAAAATGTAAGTAATTTATTTTAAAAATTGCAAAAGAATATCTTTATAAACTTTGAAATAAATTATTTTGTGAAAACTTTGCTTTATCCTCACTTCAAAAGAATTTCATTGTTAACTTTTCAATGTTTAGCGTTTTTTCTTTTTTTTAATTTTCTGGTAGAGGGATGGGTGTTCAATCATTGTATGAATGAAACTCAGTCATGAAAGCTTTGTAACTGTTTTTCACGATGATTCAATAAAATTTAAAAATTGAAATACATTTTTAACATAAAATACTGTTTCTTTTTATTTCATGGTTTTGGGGCTTTTCCCAACAGTGTTGAAGGTCACCAGGTAGTACTGAAAAACAACAACTTGATTGTTGGCAAGACTTACCAACAATCAAACCCAGGGTCCTGCAATCATGAGGCATATATTTTAGGAACAAAATTCTTAAAATTAGTAGTCATTCAGCTTTAAAAATGGTAAGTTCAACTATACTAGGACAAAACGTTATGTTCACTTTAGGGAAAATATAAAAATCTATAAAAGCAGCCATAATCTGGGGGGAAATATCTAAAATGTTTATAATCACCATAAAACATAAACAATGGTCAGGATTTAATTCCAACTTTTAAAAATAACCCAACTGCCGCCATGCTTCAGGCCGCTTTCCAGATGCCGGGCCAAGCCTCACGCATGAGTGAAGTCCCACAGAACTGGTAATACAGAAATTTGTGACCTTGGACTGTAGGCTCAATGGGACCCAGAAACCGAGATCATCTGCCTGCTTCCACCAATCTCCAGTGACCCAGGGATCACACCCATAAGACCCACCCTGCTGGTGCCAGATAAATTCCTTATCGGCCGATTTCTACTACCCAACTGCTGCCATGCTCCAGGCCACTTTACGGACCACGTGGATGCTTCATAAACACTTCCTACCCATTTTCCATCATTACCACACCATATTTGACGAGGTTCAAATATGGTGTGAACCATCGGAACACCTACAATGGCAAATGAGGCTGCCTAAAAGCCTCCATCCTCTCAGAAAGCCCGGCAAGGTACCGAGAGTATCCTGCCCACCCAGTAGAGCCTGGAAAACTACCTCTGGCGTATTTGATATGCCCAAAACAGTAACAACAATGGGCCTCATTCCCCTGACCCTGGAAGAGCCCCCAGTATGGCAGCATTAAGAAGGATGAACAAGGAGAGGCTCATAAAATCTCAGGGCCGAACTAGGCTGTCAAAACAAAGAAGGACTAAACTGTTTGCACCTTTAGTGCACATATGCTGGCATCGGAACATCCATCGAGGACCTGATGGTGCAAGCACAGAAGATCAAGTATGACGTCATTGGATTGACTGAGATGAGAAGGCATCGAACACATCATGCCGCTTTCGACATTGGAGAAGAACTGTTCCTCGGAATATGCAACAATAATCAGTGTCTTTGTCAAGACGAAGTTGGCCATGAGCATTGATTCGATCAAATGCCTAACGACCCCAATTGGATGCTTACGTTTGAATAGATGTGGCTTGTTGCCAGCAGTTTCTATCTTTATTGTCTATGCACCAACATCCAACTACAATGAGGAAGAAATTGAGAAGTTCTACATGGAGCAGGCGAAGTTCTGTAAAGAAGACCACACCTTCCACAAGGTCATTGTCGGTTATTTTAATGCCAAGATAGGACCTAGAAGGTCACCTGAAGAATTCCATATCGGGACCCACAGCCTAGAATGGAACGAACAGGGTGAGAGACTGTCTGAGTTCATTGACAAAGACCACCCATGGTAACTCGCAGTTCCAGAAGGCTGAATCTAAATGCTGGACATGGGAGTCTCCCAGTGGACAGTTGCACAACAAAATTTACCACATCATATTCAATCAATGTTTTTGCCTGATCGATGTCGCTGTTGTCCCCAAATTCCAAACAGGATCATACCACCATCTCTTTCGTCTGAAATTCTACTTCATGGAGCAGGGAGAAAGGGCTGCACAGTTTAAGAAGCAAACTCCCAGAACAACCACCAACTGGGAGATCTTTGGCACTACTGTAGGAATATGGTAAGATACTGTCATTGACACCATCAATGAAGAATACTGGTTCGACTGGTTAAGCACCTCCATGATTGTGGGAGGAATGCAGATAGAGAGAAAGCCACAAAAAGTCACCTGTCTTAGGAAACTCTTGAGCTCATTAACCAACATGGTCTGGCATGAGCCTTAGGCAATCACAAGCTAAAGTCTGAGCTCGCAAAGCTGTGCAGAGAAGTGATAAAGGAAGACCTCAAAGAGAGAAAAGCAGCAGTATTCGCCAATGCAGCAGAAGTCAGGAAAAGTATTCGCAACACCTGCCTGTCCTTCGCCAACTATAAGACCAAGGTGATTGCCCTCCAATGTCCTGCTGGATCTATCACATCTTCTAGAAGGGCAATGGAAAAGGTTATCCATGACTTCTACTCGGATATCTCTGACAGCCACGTCTATCTGCCCACATACTAAATTCCACAGGATGGATATGTTGTTCCCAGTGTTCTCCCTTCTGAAATCCTACACACCATGTCATTGGTAAAGATGCATTACAGCACCCGGTCCAGACAAGGTCAGACCTGAGCACTTGAAGAATCTTCCCCCAGTACTCATCAATACACTGGCTTGACTCTTCACATGCTACCTGTCTGAATGCAAGGTTCTGTCCCAATGGAAAACCAGCAGGACCGTCCTGTTGTACAAGAGGAGACATCCACGACATCGGCAACTATTGCCCAATCTGCCTGTTGTCCATTGTCTACAAGTTATTCACTAGAGTCATCCCGAATAGAATAGGCAGAACACTAGATGAAGGACAACCATGTGAGCAAGCAGGTTCCAAAAAGGATTCAGCACAATTGACCATATCCACATGGTGACCAACCTCATTGAGTTTTCACAAGAGTTCAAGATGCCACTCTGTCTAACGTTCATCGATTCAAAGAAGGCCTTTGATTCTGTTGAGACTGAAGCAGTCATTGAAGCCCTAGCCAAACAGGGTTTTCAAACTCAATACATCGGGATTATTCATGAGCTGTATTATGGATTCACCACCAGGATCTCACCATTCCACAAAGAAATGATCATTGACCTAAAGAGAGGGGTTCAGCAGAAGTTTTCATTCCCATTTAAAAACAATCCATTAGATTAACAATCAAATAGAAAAATTAGTTATAAAAACAGTCAATATTTAGGAGAAAATGTAAATTGCCAGTGAAAATACAAAAATCATACTAAAACTCACTAGTAACTAGGAAATTAAAACCACAATGCTGAAAAGTGGGTCATATGGGAAGAGCCACAGGTATTTTTAGTGTCTTATATATTAAGTGGATGGTGGTACCTGGTATTCATTGTATTATTTTATATGCTTTATTGTATTCTTGAAGCTTCATGTATTTAAATCTTATTTACAATTTATATAATTTACATATTTATGATAGTATATATACATAAACATGCACAACACCAGTTTGTACATATGTACATAAAAATATACAACACAGCAAGAGTTTATATGTATGTGAATTTTCTTATAAATAGTCCACATAAATTTATGGTATTGGTAGATAGAGTATTGGTAGATAAAGTTTATAAATGCATTTTATCTTCTTCATTATTTTCTTAATGATTCTTATGATTCTCTTAACAGAATTTTCTGCCTTAGTTGTAAAAATACAGTATATAATAACAAGACATATGAAATCATCTGCTTATTGGTAAGACATCTGGTTGTAGAGCATGGTGACAGGCACCAAAGCAGATGGGACCCGACCTTGCAAAGCAGCCCAGAAGCAAATCCTCAAAAGAGGGAGTATCTGGGCAAAGTTGGCAAGAACAAGGTGTCATCCAGCACCAGGTGTCCGACCTTGAGCCTCACTCGACCTCCTAGTCTCATGAGCCCTAGACACAGAAACTGTCACGTACACTTAGCAAGTCATCCTAATGGAACATCTAACCTTGACTGGGATTGGACCGAGGCAAAGCAGAGTTGGAAAGGTGATAGGCCAATAATGCTGAACTTTATGTGATTGGGCTATCTTATAAGCCGAGACCCTCTATAAAATATGTGTGTATCTGGGAATAAGGTGAACAGCCATCAGCTGCTTCTGGAGGGTGCTTCTCCCTGCACCCATCATCCTTTGCCCCATGCACCTGTCTTCCTTTGCCCCACGTCTGCCTGGACCCAGTGTGCAATGTGTCTGGGCATGTTGGGGAAAAACTGTTCCACAACATCTGGTCAGCAATGAAGTATTACTTACATTTTGGGGTAGTTCAAAGATTATATGGATTTTCTACTGCATGGAGGTTGACATCCTTTAACCCTGAACTGTCCAAAGATCAACTCTATACACACTGATAAATATTATGTATACTTGCATTTTATTTGACAAACTACCACAAAACCCTTTGCAAGTTTTGATTATCTACCATGAGCACCTTACTTTAAAAAATTTCATTGTATGGGAACAGTGCAATTCAATTTGGTTTTTCCCCTGAAACCAAATTAACATAATTTAATAGCTGGCTTGCTTTATAGCAGAAAAGTTCAAAATCTACAGCACACTTCCATAACTAGATGGGTGATCCTGAAGAATATCATTAAGCCTCTCTAAATCTATTCCCTCACTTGCAAATTAAAGACATTCTCTGAAAGGCCCACCAGCACTGCCTCTTGCTGTATAACTGTATTACGGCAGCTTTTCTCAAAATCTGCTGGAAAGAATCCATGAGATGCTAATGAGGATTCCTTGAGAATAGAGCTCGGTTATCAAACAAGTTGGAAATCATTTATCATTGTAATGTGCTGTCCTTTCGGGAGCATGGCTGTGTTGTACAGAGGCGGGGACTGAGCAGGAACGCTTGCTTGCTGGCTGACAGCAAGAATCCTGGATGAGGACTGAAGCACCTCAGGCGTGTTCCCTGGTGCTGCCCCACTTCTGGCTCTGGGGGCGGAGGAATCATTTATTTGACAGACATTTATTCAACTCCTTTGTGCAGGCAAAGATAATGAGAGACAGGAGAAGGGGCACACAGACCGTCTGTTCCATACTTTCCAAGTCCCTTCTTGGGAAGCACGCTTAGGTTGAGGCCATATATTGCTTTGACCTGTGAGAAAACAAAGCCAGCTGCCTGCACCTGCTTCCTGCTCAGAGCTCACCAGATGTAATTGAAATCAGGAGAGGCTCGCACACAGCATGGGTGCCTTCCTTTGTGAGGCTAGTAAACAGCTTCAGCCTGGGTTTTTATTTTCTTCCCAAAGCAACTGTGCAATGAATAGCTGTGTGTTCTTGGGCACTTCACTCAACCCACCCAGGGTTTCATACTGTTGTCTTTGAAAAGAGGAGATTACATAAGATTATTTCTGAAGCTCTTTCTTATTTGCTCATTACCAAAGACAATTATTTTATGTTTTTTATTTTGCATGCATTTGGGAGCCACACATGGCAGTGCTCAGGGATTACTCCTGACTTGATGCTCAGAGATAAAGTCTGGGCAGTGCTTTTTGGGCAATATGCATGCCAGGTGTTAAAGAGGGGTTGCTACATGCAGGGAAAGTGCCTTACCTGCTATTCTATTTCTCTGGTCCAAGACATTTGATAATGTTGCCTTTTAAACCTTTTAAAGGCTATTAGGACTTGGCTGAAGACATGAGTGAGAAGATATATAAGAGAATGGCTTAGAAATGCATATATCTACTATTGTTTCTGACATACTATGTGAAACAATTTTCAATGCCAGGGAAATGACATTGAACAAAAATAGACAGTCCCTTCCCTTGGGAAAGTTAAATTGTAATAAAAAATATAAGCAATAAGAACTACAAAATAGCATCATGCATATTAGGTCATTTAAGAGTTATATAGACTACTATAGATGTGGGCAGACAGTGACAACAGGGCTATTTTATATAGGAAGTTCAGGAAAGTTCTCTTGATAAGGTGCTAGTTGAGCAAAACTAGCACCTTATCAAGGAAAGGCTGAGTTATTCCTGGGGAGGAGAATTCCATCCAAGGCCTTGAGGTATGACTGTGTTTGAGAGGTACAAGTGCTGGAGGAGTGAGTGTGCCCAGGAAGATCCCAATCTGGAAAAGACGTCTGTCCCAGTCTCTACAGTGTTTCAGCTCCGGTCTTTATGTTGTGGAAAGGATTTTCCAGAGAAGACAGATAAGTGAAGTAAAATAGCCATAGGTAGGAAATATAAAAGGAGACTGTAATGAAATTTTGTGTTTAGAATTGATAAGTAGGGGTGACTGTAGCATGGAGTGTCCTAAGTAAAAGAACGTAATTATGTACCCCAAGTTGGCATGTGGGCCACCCTGGAACAATTTGTCACAAAGGAAAGTGAAAAAGTTGCACACCCCAAGCAGAAAGGTGTGGATAACTCCAGAATGGATTCTCTATGGATTGCTTCTGCAAAGCTGGTTTTATAGGCCTTTTTCAAGCTGCTACTAGTTGGTAGTTTCTGTGCAAAGCACAGTCAGGGGAAAGGACTGAGCTTGGGGGGGGTCTCTGTTACGTCTTATCTGGGGCTTTGTTCCTGCTGAATCTTCTCCTGAAGAATTCCAGTCTTCTGTTTGGGATTGGAATCCTCAGTCTGGAGCTTAAGGCTGCCAGCAGGAACTTTCTGTATTAGGCCTTGGTTTTATGACTTATTAAAATTCATTGTCAAGGGGCCTACAGGCTGTCTGCTTCTATCACAAGCAACAGAATGGCAGGACTAGAGTGACTGGAAATGCAATGAAGCAAGGCCAAAAAATCTGAATTTCATCCAGAAAGGATAGTAAGTCGAAAGATAGTACTGAAAAGGACATGATTTGAATATAAGTTTGGCGGGAAGCATGTCTCTGGCTGCTAAGATGAGAGTAATCTGTAGGAGGTAGCAGGGGGGGGTGGGATACTATTTTGTGACTCATGTGAGAAGTGATGGTAGCTTGCAGTAAGTTTTAGAGTAAGATTTCTAAAAAATTCAGGCAACAACTCTAAACCGGCTCAATTAAAAAGCAAAGAAGGTTCTTCGCAGGTAATTTCTCTTTAACACCTGTGACTAGAAAGGTAAAGTAAGGCCTAAAGTAGAGCTTGCTATGGACATTGGATGTGTGTTACACCAGGACTTATTAAACTTTTCTCACTGGTGTCCTCTTTTTGCCTGAAAAATACCACATGGCCAAGTGCTGCTAAAAACAGCTTAAATGTATATTATATGGTTGATTTGGGCAGGCAAGAAAAATTCTACCACTGACCCACCCATGCTAGTATGGTTGACTTTGAATAAATGATTGCACTGTAGCAGTATAGTTCCATTGTTCATTGATTTGCTTGAGTGGACATTAGTAATGTCTCCATTGTGAGATGTTACTGTTTTTGGCATATCAAATATGCCGTGGGTACCTTGCCAGGCTCTGATGTGTGGGCAGGATACTCTCTGTAGCTTGATGGGCTCTCCGAGAGGGACAGAGGAATCAAACTCGGGGTGGCCGCATGCAAGACAAACGCCCTACCTGGTGTGCTATTGCTCCAGCCCAAATAAATGATTAGAGTTAATGTTTTTGATCCATGTGTACTCAGAAATCTTTCCCTGCCACCACATTTTCACAACCCCACACATTCAGTTATGCAACCCCATATGGAATCTCAACCCACAGTTTAAGAAGCTGGTGTCACACTGCTGCAGAGATGAAACCAAAATCAAAAAATACCTGGGAACAAACAGCAGACGAAAAAGCAGGACAAGTCAGAGTTATGTTCAAAATCAGTGCTTCCCATAATTTTCAATGCTGTTGTGTCAAGGGACACAATACAGTCATGTTCCTGTAACATAATCAATAAGCTGATGTGCATTGATTGCTTCTAAAATCCCAGACCTTGGGGAGTTTTTGAGAGTTCTCAGCATGTCAAGTACCACATTGTTGATTTTCATTCTTCCTCAAAGTTTGAAGTGTTTTTATTTTTCATCTTCAAAATGCCCATCTTATGCATTCCTTTTGTTCTTTTGTTGTGGTGACCACTTGTTCAATAACCTTCTTTTGGAAAACAAAACTGCCAGAACCTGACCACAAACAGACCCACTACTGTAACAAAAGAGGGAAGGTGGAATTGCAATGAGTACCTAAACTCGATGTGGGGCTGGAGAATGAAACAGGGACTGGGGGGGTGACTGAGGTTTAGATTGTGGGCTGAGAGAAAACCAAGAAGAGAGGCCTTTGGCTTGGTGTGTCAGGCAAGGGGTTCTGGGTTGGCAGTGTTGAGTGGGAAACAATATTGGTAATAACTTCTGACTAGTTGTCAGAAGCAGTGACAGCAATGAGAAATGACAGGCTTCGAAGGCTTCACTATAAGGATGCTGGTAATGAGGGGATAGTAAAAGAAACAATTTTGTTGTTTTGTTTTGCTTTGGGCCACACCCAGTGGTGTGCATGGGTTACACCTTGCTCTGTACTCAAGGATCACTTCTGGTGGTGTTCAGATGGATTTTCTGTGGTGCCAGGGAACGAACTCAGGTCAGCCATGTGCAAGGCAGGTACCCTACCCACTGGACTATGTCTCTGGTCCTTAAAGGGAACAAATTTCAATCACATTTTGGGGAAAAAAGTAAAGCTAAATGTTCATTTATCAAAATGAAAAAAAAATGACCTTCTTGGCATAACAGAGAAATAGCCTGGTCAGTATTTATAGTTTACATTTTGCTTTTGGCTTATATTGAGTAGATAGTAAATATTCACTGTGTCTCTGCCCACCCACCAGCCCTGCCCCAAGCAATTCCCTTTTGGAGATGGGCAGAGGGAAGCACAAAGAACTTACCTTGAGATAAGTATAAGGAGATAGAACTTAAATCCCAGTAATCTGATTTCAGATACCATTTCTAACCACTGTCATTCAGTTTTAGTTAGTTAAGGAAATTGTTGTTTTTTGGTTTTGCTTTTATTTTTGGGTCACACCCGACAATGCTCAGGGGTTACTCCTGGCACTGCATGCAGGAATTACTCCTGGCAGTGATCTGAGGGCCATATGAGATGACAAGGATGAAAATCAGGTTGGCCACGTGTATGGCAAGCATCTTACCCACTGTACTAACTCTCTGGCCCCTCACTTGGGGAATTCTGACAGCTAATAATGTGTGCCTTCATAATGTCTTACACCTTATTTCTAGCAATATCAATTATAAAACCTCAGAAGTCCCCACTGATTGATTGGATTGCAAATTACAACTACATTCATGAGTATCAAAACTGTATATTTTTTATAATGTGTGTACCCCCTTTTCACTTATTATGGTGGAATAGTTTTAACATGCACAAGAACATATACATAATCTGCTGATCCTTATAGGTTTATAGGTTTTCACACACACACACACACACACACATACACACACACACACCCCTTGCATGAATTGACCATCAGTTACCTCCTTTGGGTCTTAGGGAAAACAGGTTCTCTTTATCTCTCACCTTCATTGTCAGGCTGTGATACCAAGCAGATCACTAATTCTCTTTTTACATTGTGTTTTACCTCTACAACACAGTCTTCAATAATTGAAATTTCTTAGCCAGAACCTTATGAGAATCAAGGGGCACAAGTTCCATAATAATCATTAAAATTCATAGCTCTGGAGCAAAGTCAGCCATGGTCATATTTAATTTGTAGCCCAGGTTAATGTCTTAGCAGTAAATATGTTGAGTATTTAATGCTAAGGACTTCAGAGCACAGCTTGTTAGAATGCCTGCCCACTCATATTTAAATTCAAAACACCTGCATTTGGAAGCGCATAAATAAATAGCAGGTGCTTTCCTGATTCTTGGAAACGGAATGTGAATCTTGCTTTCCTTTGTAATTTCTTTCTTAGTTTTGCTTAGACTGGAGACAAATTACATCACCCAAATAATTTGCCTCAATTTCTGTATATCCCAGAAGTGCTATCATTCTCCTAATTCTCCAGATTCACCAAAATTCCTTATTTATATCAGTGTTCTTTAACCTTTCTATACCCTGTGGAGAAGCATCTGTTTACCAACTGGCAGTTATAATGAAGGTGAAGGACAAGTGGTTTTCAACATGTCCACACCTGTGGGTAAGCACTGGCTGTTGGAGACCACTGATTTAGATCATTGCAGATTCAAAAGCTTTAAATCTGATATGAGAGGCAAAGTTCAATGAAAGAAAGCAAGACTGCTATAACCACTATTCCTTTGGTAAGGAAAACCTGTTGAGAAGGAAAATTCCACAAATTAAAAATAATGAAGAGCCAGAAAGACTATGCAAGGGGAAAGGCACTTCCCTTGCACGTGGTTGACTCAGGTTAGATCCTCTGCACCTCATATCATCCACATGACCAGGAGTGATCCATGAGTGCAGAGCCAGAAGAAAGCACTAAATGCCACAATAGTAATAATAATGATAATAATAAAATAGTCTTTCAGCTCCCCCCTCTCCCGCACCCCCCCACATACACAAGAACTCTGCATTTCATCTCTTTGTTCTTAAGTAACTATTTCCATACAAGTGGCCCAGCAAGGTAGTATTAGGGATGTTTACTTCTTCCTGGTTTCTGCATTACCTTAAGAAGTCAGTACCCATCTTCTTCCCAGTATAAAAAGGTACACAGCTCCCTTTGTGTATTAGAATCAGCTAAGGAGCTTTATGAGCTCTCACTTAGGTCCTGCCTTACTCCCATAAAACCAGTATCTCAATGAGTGGGACCCAGGCAAGCAGGTTTCAAAATGCTTCAGGGTGGCAGTGACCATTGATACTCTTGTGAGAGTCAGATAACTTGCCAGAATAGGAGTTGTCCTGGGAGGTAGTTGGACTTCATCTTTATCTGTATTTTGGTTTCACTTTTTATTTAATTCTGTTGAACACTGCTTTTGTTTGAGCTACATGAAATCCTCTCTTTTAAAAACTGGGGGGTGTTATTTTAAATCTATTTAATATTTTTAATGAAGACAGAGGCACTATCTGTGATTCTGGCAATTATGAAAAAAAGATGAGGTACAGACACAAGTGTGAATTCTTTCCCCAAAATATTGACAAACAAGTGACTTTTGCACATGGCTTTTGCAAGTAAAAGTGCTGATACAAGTAACAGAAAGGACTGAACATTTTCACCTTCCAAAAACTTTACATTTTTTTTGGATAAATTTAGAAAAGATCTGATTTTGGAACCCTGATTTAGAAAAGTTGGTTTTTTTCCCCTTTACAGTAATTCAATATTAGAAAAACCATAGAGAAGAAGTACAACAAAAGGCTTTTCTTTTTAATATGGGATTTAGCAATATATCATATTAAAGGGAGAGATAGAAAGAGGAGAAATTGAATTGGAGAGATGGGATAGAAGGCAAGGTGCTGGTCTTGCATGCAGATGTCCATGGTTCAGTCCCTGATGCCTCAAAAGATCCCCGAGCCCTGCCAGGAATGATTTCTAAGCATTGAGCCAGAAGTAAAACTTGAGTACATCTGGCTGTAAAACCCCACCAAAAAAATTCCAAATAAAAGGAGAAATTGACCATTGCACCTGAGTTCTCTTTCTGAGACCTTCAACCTCGAACTATATATATTCCTGTACCATGAGAAGAAGAGAACTAAACTAGCAAGTCCATGGCTGGTAGCTTGTCACACAGTAGTGATGTAATGGATTCATTCTACTGTTACTATCTGTAAAAGTAAACATATCTTATTTATATGCTAACTTTACATGTGCAGTTTTCTGAAACTAGAGATGTTAGCAGTTTGTTACATTTGGAACAATCTTAAACACATAATCAGTACACACACATAGTAGAAAATGAAATCTGTGTGGAAATTTATATATAGTATGCATGTTGATATATTAGAAAATTACATATTTAGAGAAATATGTATACATTTAGCTAAGTAAATTTTCTTAATTCCCTTTTTTAATTTTTTTACTTTTTGGGTCACACTTGGCGATGCACAGGGGTTACTCCTGGCTCTGCACTCAGGAATCACCCCTGGTGGTGCTCAGGGGACCATATGAGATGCTGGGAATTGAACCCTGGTCGCTGTGTGCAAGGCAAACACCCTACCCACTGTGCTATTGCTCCAGCCCCCCCAATTCTCTTTTATTTTTGCATTTTCCTTATAATAACTAAAATGACATTATATTAATGAACAAATGAAACCCATTTTTAATTAGTTTACCTACCTGTCTCTGCATTTTGCTTAAATACAATGTAATTAGGTATTTTGGCATTTGAAAATTAAGCTTCTGCTATAATTGTGTCTTTGGTATCTCTAAATGACTCATAAAAAAGACATTTTCCTATCTTCTATAATATGCCAAGCTTGAATAATAGTTTAATATTTACAATTTCTTTGACTATTATTATTTGCATGTCTATTCAATGAGATGAGGTTAGCAATTACATAGTGTTTAATATTTAGATGTGTTTTTATCTTTTATTTTAAAATAGACATTTTATTTTTCTGTGGAGAGTATCTGAATCTGGTATTGTAACATGCTTGAGTCACTTATAAAAGTCTCAAATTTAATGGTTCAATTATCCTAAAAGGTTGAGATTATCATCATAATCCATTATACAAGTGATAGAAGAACCAGCCATCTTTTATCAGTTATCTATTACTGAATAGCAAGCTATCCTGCAGTGCAGTGTCGTAAAACAGATAGTTTAGTATGATTATGAGTTCAGTGCTTCTCATATTTGCCTGGTGCATAGTGGGACTGGCTTGTTTTGTTCTATGGTGTCAGGGAATTTTGCTGCAAAGGTTTGGAAGGCCAGGAGTGTTTTGGTTGCTTAAAGATAATATGTCTTTGCTCTCAGATCTGATATAAATATTGGCTACTATCTGAAAAGTCACCATGGGATTTGCATGAGAAAAGTACTGGTTTTATCATAGTATCATGGATTCTAACAGGAGCATATTAAGAAAAATAGTGCAACTTATGTCTGCTTTCACGCCCTCACTTTAGAAGAAATGGTGGCATTTATGTTGTAGTCCAAAATTTACCTTGAGTCAAGGAGAGGGTCAAAGACCCCATCTCTCCATAGGAAGAGAATCAAATAATCTTGAAAGAGGGGCTAATGGAAGGACATATTAATGTGGCCATTTTTGGAAGAGGCACTCTCCCACACCCCCATAGTTGATTCTGACATTTCACCCCACTGGTTCTTTGAAACCAGACTAACCTTTTAAGCTTCTACACATCTTGTTTCAAAGATAGGCTCATAGGAAAATAAAGTGGACCACTAGGTGAGCTACAAAATCAATATTTTCAAAGCTCACAGAGGGTTGACATCCAATAAGTTAGGGTTGAACACATAGATATTTTGAAGATAAATTGCTTCTTTGTAGCATCACAAACAACTGGCTTCTTAGAAGTCCTGAGCACAAAAATCCTAAGTGAGACAAGAAACAATCTTTTTTGTTAGAGAAGAAAAAAATGAGGTGAGTGCAGTCTTATAAATTATCCCAAATGGTAAAAAATAGTGTGGCCAATTTGAGAGATATTCATTATATTTGAGAGTAATGAGCATAGACCAGACAAATCTAAACTCAGTTACCTCCAAGTTGTGTGACCAAAAGAAACCTCTTTAACCTTTCTGAATCTGGTTTCCTCGTGTGTGAAAATAAGGATACCTGTAAGTTGCTGTGAGGATCAAATAGACAATAGGTGGGAATATATTTTGAAATACACTGACTAATATGCTGAATAATATTGGAATTTTGAATGTTCCTTATGAAGTTTGGGGATGAAAATAAAATTTAATTATTAGGATGAAAATTAATTTCTCAGGACAGATAAGTATTATATATCAATTGAAGGTGAGTTGTTTTTCTCTCTATAGGTTGTAAGATGGGATGGTAACACCAAGGGTTCACATCTGCATTTCTCCAAGAGTCCAATGACTTATGCATAGCATATGTTCAACAAACATTTTTCAAATATTCAATCTCTGAATGATCAATACTCTTGTTCAGCTACATTGAGTCACAGATTTGTGAAAAATGTTGCTGCTTTGAAGCTTTTAAGGTCTTATTCAGTCATTCTAAGAGCAAAATTGAGTTCAACATCTCTAAGTTTGGATGTGGAACTCAGATATTCTAATTGATCTTTGAATTTCCAGAGATCCTATCTAGAAAGGGTTATTCTTCCTCCAGCAACTCCACACCAGCCCTCATAGCTCATCAAGACATTACACAGTTATACAGCTGAAACCTGTTCTCTGCAGAGCTCCCCATCTGGGTCACTCTCTGTGTCTATTTCTACAGCTCCAGAAGCTGACCTAGGAAGATTTGAGTAAGAAAAACATATGGCCTCTGTGCTCAACTGAATGGCTTGTTTATGTTTTCAAAGTTTTAAGAGTTAATTAAGTGTATAGGGCAAGTCCAATGGGAATTGTAATGCCAGATGTGGGCTATTTAAAGGGAACCCTTAATGGAATGTGAGAGAAGAGAACAGAAAATGATAAGACCCTCCTAAGGTCTGAAGTGATGTGCCATACTTTAACAATTCGGGTAAGAAATCTCAGCTAAAATGTTCTTTGTTCAGTTCACAACATAACAGCATGCCTTCTAGAGAAGTGGCTCTCACCCCTGAGCACACAGCAGAATTGCTCGGCAGTAGACCAGAACCCCTTCAGATAAGACGTAGGTGTCAGTGATTTGTCTGCTGTTTTTAGGTGAAAAAAAAATGCAGTGAAAGTTGAAAAAATTCCCAAGGAGGCAGGGGTAAGTGTGCAATTTTTGTATTATATGTGCTTCTGGGACAAGCAGCACCAGTCTCACCTTGGAGTTTGTTAAACTGCAGAATTTTGGATCTTGCTACTACAGAAGAAGTGACTTGGAATTTTTTTGTGATCCCAGCAGGTGACTGCATGTACAGTAATGCTTGAGAGGCACTTTCCTGGTTTGGTATATCTTAGATCTGAGGGAAAACTTAAACAAAGAGGTTCCTCTCTCACTGGCTCAACAAAATCAAATTCTGGGCCTTAAATTCAAGAATAGATCTGTTAGCAACTGTCAGTGCTTGGTATTTCTTGTAGACATTGTAGCCTGACTCAGTGGTCAGCTCCCACTTTTCATCTCTTTAAAGAGAAAGAAGAATTAAAGTACAATGACAACAGAAGGAGCCACAAGAGGGAAACAATCTGAGTGTGAAATATTTTTCCTTTTGTCACTTTCTTCCTAATATTTCAGAGTTACACCACTTTTAAAAGTTTCTCAGCTTTATTAATAAAACCCAAAACATTCGATTTAGTTTTCAATAAAAGCAAAATATACGGGTACTTATATTTTATATTTTTGTATGCCTTTGAAACAATTGACATAATTTCAGAATTTGGGAAATGGAGCATAAGAAAATTTGGGAATAAGTGCAGTTGGTAAGGACAGAACTCAACTTTTAGAAGCACAAAGGGATTATTTACTTAGAAAGCATTCTTTAATAATTCACGTTGGTCCACAAACAGCAGATGTTAAAAACAATTCCTTGGGTGAACTAGAATTATCATTTGGGGGCGGGGTGCGGGGGCAGTGTGTGGGCTTACTCCTGTTTTGGAGTTCCAGGGTCACTCATAGCAGTGCTCAGGGGACCATCTAGGGTGCTGGGGATCAAATGGGGGTTGGCCACATGCAAGGAAAATAGGACTTTGTATATTAACTGTATTCCAGCCTCCATAGGATTATCATTTTCTGTTCCCTTGGGGAGTGGCCACCAAAGAAAGACAGAAACAGAAATGTCACTATTATGTAAGGACAATGTTTCCTACCTGAATTTTATGTAAAAATGTGTTGTTTTTCTTCATTGGCTCCCATCAAACACAAGTGCTTCAAGTTCTTCTTTCATATCTTATTTGCAGGAATTTACACGTTTTGAGTTTCAAAAATTAGTGTTAGAAATCAGACAAGTTAGAAAGGAGTTTGGAAAGACTCACCAGGTATTGTTGGGTGTAGACTCCTCAGGAATCTGGCTTAATTGCAGTCAGCTATTTTCATATCTAATTTGTTTCCCAAGCAGAAGCTAGGCAAAATCCAATTCCTCTCCAAGCTCTTTAAAAATAAAAATACTTGCATGTGTCCTTTTGTCTGCAGTCCAAACCAACAAAGATGCTCCTGCCAATTGCTACGGTTTAAGCTATTATGGTGAGCAAATGAACCAGTGACAGAAATAGAAACTCCAATTAAAAGATAATGCTATACCAGATCACTCTTGCTCCACATTTACTCTACATCCATAAGCTCTCTGCAACCTAGAGAAAGACTAAGAACTCACAGAACTCATTAAGGCTTGTGAAAGCTCTTTCCTTTCTTTTCCAATCTATTACACTAGCAATTAAGTTTCCCACTTATGGGCTTTAGGAAGAACTGATGTTATAAAGCATAGAGTTATATTATAGTGACTGTGAAATACTTCTAAATGAACACGCAGACCAGAAATTTATATGTATCATTGCAAACTGCAGATATACACACACATATCAGTACTGATAAGCAATGCATTTTAGTAGGAACCTAAAAAATAATGGGCATTAAATATGTAGTTCTTAAGGTTCTATTCCTATTGCTTAATTTGGAAAATGCTCCAAAATTTTACCGTTATAATTTTTATTAATCTATAATTGGTTTTAAAGCACCAAATAAAATAAATATGTATTGTTTTGATATAAACTTTTTGCAAATGGAATTATTAATTAATATTTTAAATATGTCATGGATATATTTTTATATAAAAACTAACTAATTCAGGATTGAAGGTAATTTCTAATTAATATAAAAATATATACTGACTTTTATACCACAAATTCAAATTATGTTGGTTAAAAAAACTCACATTGGTGAAAGAAGTATTTTTATTTCAATGAAAACATTTGCTTTTTTTCTCATTATAAAAGGTAAGTGCAAAAATTTAGAGAAGATAAAATAAGAGTCAAATACAAAATGAAAATTAGCCATAATAATTCCTCTAAATGTACAGTTTATCTTTTCAGACAATTTTTTTTTTGCTGAGTTTGTTACTACCCATACAACACAGTTATTAAAGAATCCCATAGAATAAATATGAGTTAATAGTAAAATTTCACATTATTTAGTATCACCAAAATTTCTTAACTAGTATATTTATATCTAAATTACTATATGTTATTACTTGATTATATAAAACATAAATTACACCATTTTCTTAATAATCACTTAATTTTAGACATAGGTTAGACTGTAAAGTCATTTTAAAATTATTTATTTACTTATCTTTAATTTTTTTTATTAGTGAATCACCATGAGGTACAGTTCCGGACTTACAAACTTTTGTGCTTGTGTTTCAGTCCCACAATGCTCAAGTACCCATTTCTCCACCAGTGTCCATTCTCCACCCTGGATGATCCCAGTATCTCTCCCACCGCCCCCCACCCCTACCCCGCCCCACTTCTGTGGCAGGGCATTCCCTTTTGTTCTCTCTCTCCTTTTGGGCATTGTGGTTTGCAATAGAGGTATTGAATGGCCATCGTGTTTGATCTAGAGTCTACTTTCAGCACGCATCTCCCATCCCAAGGGGGTTCTCCAACCACACTTCACCTGGTGTTCCCTTCTCTATCTGAGCTGCCTTTTCCTCTAGCATGTGAGGCCAATTTCCAAGCTGTGGAGCAAACCTCCTGGTATTTATGTCTGTTAAATTATTTTAAATGTTTCATCTGAGACCAGAGCATTTTTAAAGCTGCTAGGACATTTATCTTGTACATGACCAATCAAGGTTTGATCCCCTGCATCCCATTTGATCCCCCAAGCACTATCAGTTGTAATTCCTGAGAGCAGAATCAGGAGTAACTCTTGACCATTGCAAATGTGGACCCAAAGCAAGCAACAAACAAACAAAAATTTTTTATCTTAAAATTGTTTTGAAAATTATAATACACTGTTTAAAACATCAAAGAAGTATTAAAAAACAAACTTTATAGCTCCAAGTTATCATTTTTTCATTTTTACCTCGGTTTTATTTTTTCCCTTCAATATTTATATGTGAATAATAGTCATTAAAGAGTCAATGAAAATGACCACATAGTAGTAGGCCTGTCCAAGCCTGTCTTTTTAATTTTTTAAAAGCATTTTATTTATTTAGGCACTATGATTTATAATACTATTAACATTAATGTTTTAAGAATGCAATATTGACGTACCACACTCACCACAGACCATCAGCTTCTCTCTAGGTACTATCTCACACATTCCCAGCACTGGGGCATTTTCTTTAGAGAAAGGACATACTAGCTTTCCCTCCGATTCCCTATCTAGATTCTAACAGCATTTTGAAGCTAAAATTTCTAAGAACAGTCAAGATCTAATACCAATAAAATAGAGGTACCAAAATAGAGGTACCGCATCATATCAGCATCATTCACAAAGAAATTAGAATACAGTAAGTTTCAATGCTTCACTGAAGTATTATACATCCAAGAGAGTTCTCATTAATGGTGTGCTGAGTACTTTTAATGGAAAACTATGTTTCCGTTTCCAGGAAAGGATTACCTGCTTCTTTACCTGAAGCTTAGTTGTCTTGGAGAAAAGTTTCATACAATGAATTTAGATGTACCCCTTAGCAGTGGTGTGCAAGGAAATGAAAGAATGTCCTCGATCCCAGGAAATTTGAAAGTACTGCAAGGAAGGTGAGAATCTTTGGGGGAGTCTTTGAGTGATTATGACATGTGAAAATGAGGTACATTCCTTGTTCATTGAGGGCCACAGCCACACATGAAAGACCTTGGAGTGATTTCAGGTACATACATTGGAATCATTTCTGATCAGGACGACAAGCTTGAACAGATGGTGAAATCCTCAATAGTGAGCATGCGAAACATGGACCAGACATGTACTGGCTGTCCAAAAGAAAACCATAGCCTGCACTGTAAGACTGGTATCCAGAAGAATAATGAAGTCACTCCAATGAGAAAGATTTGGCAATTTTTCTCCTGGTAATAGAGCCCTGACTTCAGATAAAGACTTTGCCAGACCAAGGTCTTTCCCCAAGATCAGTTCTGCTTTGGGGCAATCCCAAAAGGGGAGAATGGAGAGTGACCAACCTGCTCCTGAGAGTGTACTGACTAGAGTGGACCCAACTGGAGGAGAGAGATTGGTCACTGAATTGCCTCCAGATATTTTATTATTATCAATGATGGTCATTCTAAATTTCAAGTTGAGCTTTTGTGAATTGTTTGAAGTGATAAATGTTGTGTAATTCATTAAGTAAATGCAGCCAAATTCATTCCTTGGATTCAAATTTTTATCCAGGGGATAAAATCTACTTAAAAGGAAAAGTGGGAGAAAAATAAAATTGTGTTTTGAATATACTTTGAATCGTAATGTTCAATGGACTAATTTCCTACTTTTTAGTGGTTTTCCAACTGAAAATATTGGGGATCTGCAGCATATCTACATGATGACAATACTCTCAAATAGGAACAGAGGGTCCGATGTGGAGCCTCCTGTCTCCTTAAAAAAAGTCATTAAAGGAAAATGTAAAGCTGTTTTTTTTTAAGCCAGGGAACATTGTAATCTCCAGGTGCATAGTTTAATGAAATATAATTTATATGACAAGGGAGAAAATAGATAATTCTTGTCAAAAAACAATTCAGACACATTTGTTCATTATTTTTTTTGTCTCATGCTTATTAGTTTATTTTGTAGGCAGATTGTTTACTTATATGAGAAATAGTCAGCTGGTAGGCTGAGCCAAGGAGTAAAAGCGAAAACAGAAATCATAAAGCAGAAGGGAGAAATAGAAACTGTTGACAGTCTGGGAACAGTAAATCTTGTTTGCACAATTTTTATGTAAACTGATTGTCTGGAAATTAGCAGAAAGAAGTCCATATGGACAGACTGTTTCTTGAGTAGACCAACTAGAGCATAAAAGAGAACATTTCCTATTGTTTAGAAACTCTCCAAGTAGTTATGGATTTGGACTTGGAGCAAACCTGAAAACTACATCTTCTGAGGTGTTTACCATTTTCCTTCCTTCGGTGCTTTTTCCTCGGTTCAGAGACACGTGTATCACTCAGTGAAATAGAATTCCTTGTTATCCACAACCTCTTCTTCCTTCTTCTATATGAGACGGTCCTAGTGCACTTGCCTTAGCAAGAAAGTCAGGGAGAATAACAGAGATGTTCTTAAAAATTTTGTGTTTCTAGATTAGAAAGAGTAGAGGGATTGGAGTGATAGCATAGAGGGTAGGGCATTTGCCTTGCATAGAGCCAACCCGGGTTCAGTTCCCAGCATCCCATATGGTCCCCTGAGCACCACCAGGAGTAATTTCTTTTGTTGTTTTGTTGTTGTTGTTGTAAAAAGAGTTTATTTCAGATGGGGTGATAGCAATACATCAGTCTATTGGGAAGAGACCTTAAGTTAACCAATTCTTTTTATTTATTCATTTAAAAAAATTTTTATTGGTGGATCACCCTGGGACACAGTTACAAACTTATGGACTTTCATGTTTGTATTTGGTTTACATCCCTCCACCAGTGGCTGTGGGCTTCCAGGAACTTGGTTTTATAGTCTCTGGATGTTGGCCATTGATGGGATTACACAGCACAGAGCACCGGGGGGCAGTTTCTGGGTGTGACCGCCTAGCTACTGGAAAATGGGGGATCTGGGCGGAAGAGACCCAGTCCTGATTCGAGCAGGTTTGGAGATCTCAGCTCCTTGTCCTGCACACCTGGGTTCCTCTGCCTGTTCATTCATGCGTGAGACCTCCAGAACCAATCCACAGCCATGCTCAAGGCCCTTCTCCACATGTTCAGATGAGCCTCACGTATATATATATCAACAACAACATATTGTAAAAATGGGGGTGAAGATGAAATGATTCTTCCCTAAAAAGATATAGAGATGGCCAGTAGGGTATATGTAAAAGTATTTCTTGTCACTTACTATCAAGGAAATGCAAACCAAAACAGCAATGAAATACCATCTCACACCAGTGAGAATGAAATATAATATAAATTCTGAAAAGAACTAGTATTGGAGAGGATGTGGTGAGAAAGAAACCCTTATTTGTCTTTGTTAGGAATGTCATCTTTCCAGTCTTTATGGAAAACAGTACGAAGAATCCTCAAAACAGAAAAGAACAGAAATCCTATGTGACCCAGTGATTCCTTTATGGCATCTACCCTCCAAAAACAAAAACATTAATTCCAAAAGATATATGCATACCTATGTTCATTGTAATGCTTAGTAAAATACCCAGAGTATGGAAACAACCTAAATGTACAATGACAGATGAATGAATAAAGAAGCATTTGCCAATATTTTTTTAACTATTGCCATTCTTATTTTTAAAAAATGAATGAGGTTTTATATAAGTAAATTTGGAAAACACCAGGAGTGAAATTACTGCTAATATTATCTCAATATAAGTAAATTAAAAAATTGTTTTGGAGCCATACCTGGTAGTGCTATTCCATACCCAGGGGCTATTCCTGACTGGTCAGCATGTTCCCTCCCTGGGGTCTTCAGGGGACCATATGTAGTTCTGGGGATTTGAACCAGGGTCATAGCATGTAAGGCAAGAGCTTTTTTTTTTTTTTAAAGAAATATTTCATTGAACCACCGTGAAAACAAGAAAAAGAATACAAAGCTTTCAGGTTTAAGTCACAGTCAAATACTGATTAAACCACCATCCCTTCACCAGTGCACCCGTACCACCACCAAGAACCCCAATACACCCCCCTCCCACCCCACCCCCCATCTAAGTAGCTAATGATATTCCCATTATTCTCTCTATATATTGAGTACATTTCATATTTCCATACAGAACTCACTATTGTTGATTGGAAATTTTCCCCAAAAATCAGGCCTGCTGAATAAGCATCATCTAATAATTTCTCTTCCTTGGTAAAAGTGAAGACTTTGAGTCCGCGCGGCGGCGATAGCGGCCGCGCGGTTTTGGGTTTCTAATATTTTAGCTCAGTTCACAGTCAAAATGGATGGCTGCAAGAATCTGCTCTGGTGCCAAAATGGGTCAGGATCACAGTCAGTAGGCGCGGAGGCTCTGCTTCTCGTGCCGTGGCTCTTGGTTCATCTCTGGGCGGAAGGCGTGCCGGGAACACCTCCCCTCCCAGGATCACCTACAGGCTACGTCACTAAAGAAAGTCCTACCTCCTGGTGGAGGGGTCTTAGAGGGTGGCTCTCACCGCGTGGCTGCTGCCGCTGCCGCCATTTTCGCTCACAAAAATGGGGTGGAGAGGGAAAAAAATCCCTCCCCGGGCTGCACGAGGTTGTAGTTCAGCTCACAGTCAAAATGCATGGCTGCAAGAATCTGCTCTGGTGCCAAAATGGGTTAGGAGACCTCAGGATCACAGTCAGTAGGCGCGGAGGCTCTGCTTCAAGGCAAGAGCTTTAACTTCTGAACTACCTCTCTGCCAAATTATTTTTTTTTATAAGTCACTGTCAACATATGGTCAAAAACCAACTGGGGAGTTGGTCTGCGTAACTGAGCTTAATCATGGAGGGAGAGGGTGGGGAGAGGCATTCCTTAATTATCAGTAAGGGAAGCAGGCACAGGCACTCTGACGGCGAATGTGGTGTTGGAACGATATATGCATAAAGCTATAACTAACAGTATTGGAAATCACGCTGGCTAAATAAAGAAATGGTGAGGGGGGTTCTTTTTCTTACTGATTTGATTGAACTATGTAAGTTGAATAGACAGAAATGATTTTACTGGGCTAGATCTCTCTCCTCTCCTTCCACACCAATTCATCTTCCTTGAACCTCCGTGTGTGACCTTATTTGGAAATGGATCATTGTAGCTATAATTACTTAAGATGAGATCATTTTGCATAAGGATAGTCTTTTTAATCCATATGGCCTTTGACTTTCTAAGAAGGAAAGACACATAGAGACACGCTGGAGGGATCAATTATGCTAATAGAGACAAAGATAGGAATAATGCGTCTAGAAATAAGAATGCCAAAGTTGTTGGGAACACCATAAGCTAAGAAGAGATTCTACTTTAGAGCTCTATGAAAGAGCGTGGCCCTGTGATATATTGATTCAGATTCTAGACTTCAAGATTGTGAGACTAAATTGATGTTATTAGATGATTTTTTCTTTTTTCTTTTTTCCATTTTGTATCAGACCCGGGAAACAAATATAATGAATATTTCTCAAAAGTAAAGAACAATCTAAGGCTGGAGTGATAGCACAGAGGGCAGGGCATTTTCCTCCCATGTGGCCAACTGGGTTTGATTCCCAGCAGCCCATATGGTCCCCCGAGCACCTCCAAGAGTAATTCCCAAGTGCAGAGCCAGGAGTAATCCCTGTGCTCACACAGGGATTGTGTAAACACCGGGTATGACCCAAAAAGGCTAAAAGAAAAAAAAGGAACAATCTAACTTTGCAGTCCTGAACTTGAAGACTATCCTGTGATATTTTAAAAAATAGTGACATACTGACATATTTAGAAAGTTTAGAAAAAGATAAATTAATAGTGTGTGAAAAAAGTCAGACTGGAAATAAGTACATTTAGTATGAATACATTGTCATAAATACATACATTATCACACAGTGACCAAACTCATTGAAGTTTCGTGAGAGTTCAAGATGCTGCTCTGTCTAACGTTCATTGACTTAAAGAAGGCCTTCGATTCTGTTGAGACTGAGGCGGTCATCGAAGCCCTAGCCAAACAGGGCATCCAAACTCAGTATGTCAAAATCCTCTGTGAGCTGTATTGTGAGCTGGATTCACCACCAGGATCTCACCATTCTACAAGGAAGTGATCATTGATGTAAAGAGAGGGGTGCTGCAGGGTGATACCATTTCACCGAAACTCTTCAGTGCTGCCCTTGAGGACATCATGCGACGACTGGAATGGGAAGGAATGGGAGTGAAGATAGACGGTCGGCAATTTCACCACCTCCACTTCGCTGATGACATCGTTCTCATAACGCCAAACATTAGCCAAGCGGCACAAATGCTGGCCGACTTCGACCACGAGTGTGGAAAGGTTGGATTGCAGCTGAATCTCAACAAGACGATGTTCATGAAAAACGATCTGGTCCCTGAAGCTCCATTTGCTCTCAATGGAACGAACATCTGCGAATGCAGCAGCTATGTGTACCTGGGTCGAGAAATCAACATGAGGAATGACTTGGTGCCAGAACTGTGCAGGAGGAAGAGAGCAGCGTGGAATGCCTTCAAGAGCGTCAAAGAGGTGGTTAAGAGAACGAAGAACCTCTGACTCCGGGCACATCTTTTCGATTCCACCATTCTTCCTGCACTAACATATGCCTCAGAGACTTGGGCCCTACACAAGCAGGATGAGAACACTATTAGGGTATCCCAAAGAGGAATTGAAAGAGCAATGCTGGGAATATCATGTCTCACTCAAGTGAGAGAAGGAATCCGGAGTTCTGACTTCTGTCGATGGTCAAAAATCAGGGATGCTGTCTTGTTTTCCAAGGCATCAAAAATCAGATGGGCCGATCATGTAATGCGATTCAGAGACGATTGTTGGACTAGAGTTGTTACAGATTGGATTCCACAGGATGTCAGAAGACCTCGTGGCTGCCCTCCAACTAGATGGTCAGATTTCTTCGTCAAATCTCTGAATGAATAATTTGAGGCTCTTTCTGTTCTTGGAGCGAGCAGGTATCATTGGGCTACACTAGTTCGTGACAGGGACAAATGGAGATGTTACTGGCGCCCGCTCGAGCAAATCGAAGATCAACTGGACTACAAGTGATACACGTGATACATTGTCATAAAATTCTAAAATGTGAAACTAACCTATATTTATAGGAAGCATGTGGGTGCCTGGGACAGAGGTGCCAGTTGGGGCAGAAAGGGACGGGGGGGGGGGTGTCTTACAAATTATAGTAAAAACACTTTGGAGTGATGCTTACGTTCATCCCCCTTGATTATAGTAGTTTGGTCTCATTATATGTTAAAATGTAATACAAATTTACCTTTTAAATATATGTATTTTGACATTTTAATTATACATATACTTTAACAAAATTGTTTAAAATAAAGCAACTTAGTATTTCATTACTTTAACATAAAAATAGTAGCACATTTTTATGGAGAAATTTTGGTGACATTAAATTCTTTCACTGTTGTGTGCATGTCAGACTCTCATTCTCTCTCTCTCTCTCTCTCTCTCTCTCTCTCTTTCTCTCTTTCTCTCTTTCTCTCCCCTTCCCCCTTTCTTACACACACATACATATATGTACTATATTCTTGCTCTTAATTGAAAGTGGCAAAGAAAACACATTATCAAAGCGATCCTAATTATTTTCTCTGGACTAGTCTCCAGCAGATTAAAAGAGGAAGCTGAGCAATCCCTGCAGCCCTGAAATCGCGCTGCAGGTCAATTCTTTTGAGACCATCTCAGCTTGCAACAGCCCCAAGCTCTTCAGCAGCATTCATAATGAGCCCAGGGACACTCCCATGGCCGTGTTTAAAATGAACTTTGGAAGACGCTCCTTTCCCCTCATGGTGTTAACACATTCATTTACTCTCTAACTTTTCTCTTGCCTTTAATTAAATGTCACAGTTGAAAGAGGATAGCTACGCAAATTGTGAGAAAAGTTTTACAAATCTTTGCCTCTCCTTTTAGACAGCAGTCAGAGTCAGTGCTTCTTCATAAAGCTATTGCTCCTTCTTTTGACACCTTGATTTACCCACTGCATACAATCTCCTTGGTGTTATGGAGCTGATCTCTTCTTCCATGATGATTGCTAATATTCTCATTTTATGTGTTTATCTTGGCTCCCTAGTTACAAGGAAACCTGCATATTCACATTTCTAGATTCATCCCTATGCAGATTTTTGGACATATTCTGTCTTTAAAGAGCTTTGGGTTCCAATGTAATCTGCATATTTTTCTCTTAAATTTTATTTTAATTTTGTTCTTGGTCCGGGGCATCTTTTAAATGAGTAGCATTGTGCAGCTGATGACCGCAGATGCTATTCCTGCTTCTCTAACTGGACACTTCTCAACAAGGCTGCTCTGGTTACACAGGCCAGAAGAATCTGGGAACTAAACAGCCATCAGGGGGAAATCAGACTGATATGTGATCAAAAACAAAAAGATAGACAGATAGTCCATCTCCCTGGTTCCTCGGTTGAAATAACTGTGAGGTCTGTTCACAATACATCCTCAGGCTGTCCCACAGGATGAAATTTTAATGGCCAGAACACAGTTGTTTGAACGAAGGCTACCTTCCCCTCCTTAGATTATAGCCTGCTTTCTTACCATTGTTGAAAGAGCTTTCCACATGCACTCTTTGCTCCATATTCTCACCCCTTTTGGGGAAGAAGATCGCCTGAGACTAAAAGCTTATCTTTGAGTAACTGGGCACAAGATTTTTGAGTCTGTCTAAACACTCTTAACTGCAGTCTCCTATTTCTTGGTCTATTTTTTTTTTCCCCTGGGGCAGAGCCACACCTGGTGTTGCTCAAGTATCATTTTGGGCAGGGCTCAAGGGACCATATGTGGTATTGGTAGTTGAACCTGGATCGCCCACATGCAAGGCAAGTAAATATCTTACCTACTGTACTATTTGGCTCTACTTCAGTCTCATTTCAAACGGTGAGACCTCACTTGAGAACTCTACCTATAATTGCATGCTTGATTCATGAACACTGATTTCCTATTTTCCTTCACAGGCATTGCCGATAGCTTAGAAGAGGGGAAAGGGCACAGTGGTATCTCAAGTATCAACAAGTTTATCAGAGGAAAGGATTATGTGGAGGGCTGAAAGGCGTGGGTTATGCTCAATAGAAGAGTGATGGTTAAGTGCCCATGAATGTCCGGGGGCTGAGAAAGGAGTACATTTGACCACTTGAATGAAGAAGCACCTTTGCTACTAAAGAGAGCTGTAAAGCAATGCTGAAGAGCCCATGAAAAATTCTATAAACATTTATATAACAGTGAGGGCAAAAACCTAGAGCCCTGTATGGACCACTCTACCCTCTCGACTTTCCTCAAATCAGAGCCAGGACCTACAGGGCAAGGGAAGGGAAACTGGAAGAGATAACAAGCACTCTTCTATCTTCTCCCATTTTTTACACTGCATAGTTCCCAACTCAATTAAGACCATCCTTACAGTGTGAAGTGCCAAATAGGTCTCCAAACTGTGAAACTGAAAGTGTGTTTGGACTGTTCCTTTGTCCCATGGTAACAATGAGAATAAAGTACCCTACAGATGTCCATGCCAAAAGCCCTAAAATTTATGAATACTAGGGCACCAGAAGAGCAAAGAAGAGCAACTTTATAAACCATGGTAAGGAGAGGATCTTGGATTATCCAAATGAGTTAAACTTAATTAAACAATTCCATATAAGTAGAGAATTTTCCCAGCTGTCAAATAGAGAGAAGATAAGGAGGAAGAGAAATCTGAAACGCAAGGGAAAGGATGCTACCTCTGAATCTGAAGAAAAGAAGCCATGAGTAATGGGTGTAAATGCTCTCTAGAAACTGGAAATAAGCTTCAACTGCTAGGAAGCAAAGGACTTTGGTCCTAAAACTGAAATGAAGCAAATTCTATCAATAATCTCATAAGCAAAGAGCAATGTTTCCCTGGAGCTACAGGAAAGAAACCACCTCTGTCAATAGTACATTGACATATTTGAACCCATGAAAGATTTATAATTTCAAGAACTTTAAGGCAACAAGCTTATATCATACCTCCAAGTGTTTGTTATTTTTTGCTATGGGAACAGTAGAAAATGAATACACCAACCATCTAAAGAGTTCCCGTGCTTGGAAGTCCAAGGACAAAGGAAAGCAAGTCCTTGGAATGGCTCACTGTGAGATTGCATAAATTTGCTGAATCTCCTATTGAGATTTTCTCTATCAAGAAAAAGAGAAAACAATCCGGGAACATTATTTGAAGCTAGTATTGCCTCTAAATGGAAAACACCAGAACATGCGTTTCACTCTCCAGATTATCTCATTTACTTCTTTTTCCTAAGCTTTTGAACCCTAATCTATACGCTTGCTCAGAGAACTTTGGAAAGTCCTAATTAATAAAAACAGTATTTGTTTTTACCCTGCTCTTAAATTTACACTGTAATTAAATGGAAACCCTGTCTTTTTTTTAATCTTATAATCTCAACTAATCACTGTCATCCTGTTCCTCATCGATTTGCTCAAGTGGGCACCAGTAATGTCTCCATTGTGAGACTTGTTACTGTTTTTGGCATGTTGAATATGCCAGGCTAGCTTGTCAGGCTCTGCCGTGTGGGCGGGATACTCTTGGTAGCTTGCTTGGCTCTCAGAGAGGGGCGGAGGAATCTAATGCGTTTTGGCTGCGTGCAAGGCATACGACCTACACACTACGCTATCGCTCCAGCACATCTCAACTAATAAAATACAGAATTCTTTAAACATACTTTTAAATGAGCTCTTTTCCCAGGCATAACTGAGAAGTCTAATTAACTGTTAGGATTGTGGTCATCTATAGTATATTTGACTGCCTATGACACTTAGAATACAGACTCATTAAAAACACCTTCTGCCTCATAATCAAGAGGAAGGCTGTCTAAAGAAGACCATATGCCTGGCAGTGCATTTATCAGACTTTGTAATTTTATTTGAGCATATTATATTAGTGTTAGAGTCGTAAGAGACCCATAGGGATATGTTTGGGCATGAAAAGACATTTTAAACAACTCATACAGAGTTATTTCAGTGTTTTATTGTTATCTAAAGCACTGAAGTCATGGTTTTATTAGTAGTAGTAGTTTGTGGGGACAAACTCAGTGCTATTTAGGGATTCTCCTGGCTCTGTGCTCAAAGATCACTTCCGGCCATGCACAGATTATCATATGCAATACTATAAATTTAATCTGGGTTGAACTGCATGCAAGTAAATGACCAACCTACTGTATCTCTCTTGATCCCTGAAGTCATATTTTAAAGTAGGTTTATTTCTTCCAGGAATTACTTTAATGAAAGAAATTTTTTGGAGCCTGCAGTTATTTGTCTGTGTTTACTTTTTCTTCACCATTTAGTCAGAGAAGGGAGTTATAGTTTTCTTACTAGCATGGTATATTTGTCTATCTATATTTTCCTTTAACAAATACACAGACACAGACACAGACACACAGAGAGCTATGTTATTAGTATCAAAAGAGTTGAAATTTCTGCATAGATTTTGTGAAATAAAATTTTCTCAACTTTTAGGTATCATTTTACTTCTAATGTTTTGTCCAGAAGATCTGTTATATTAAAGATCATTATGCATGTCTCTCTCTCTATATATATATACCAATCTCCTTGTGTTAGTATTTACATAATATTTCATGTCTGTTATTAGCTAGCCATTTAAAAAAATCACATGAGTGAGACATTTTTATCTTTTTGTATAATATAAATTATTGTTTTGTAACTTCGGGGGGCAAGGGGGTCACAGCCTGTGATTCAGTCTGAGTCGGTGGGAGAAAAAGTTCCATACTAGGCCTGGAGATGCTAGGGTTTTCTTGGGCTCAGTGATGCTGGGGACACTAAACCCACAGCAACAGTACTCAGGATATCATTATTTGTTTTTAAACAAAATTTACATTAATTACAATTATATTTTATTTCTTTTAGTATTATTCTAACCATTTTATGCTTATTTTCCTTAATTAGTCTACTTATACCTTGTCTTCTTTTGAAACATTTGTAGTTTTCAAATTCACCACTTTTTGTACCGGTTGGAAAAAATTCTATTTCTACTATTTTTAGATATTATTATTATTACTATTATTATTATTACTATTTTTAGATATTATTAAATATATTTTTAATATATTTTAAATATATTTCTACTATAATTCTATTTCTATGTAGCCTGAGTAGTTCCCTTTCCTCTCCCATGTTAAATTGTTATAAAAATATACATTTCATACAGAAAAAATGCATTTCATAAATGCACTGTTAGTTCACAAAATGAACATATTGATATAGTTCGCATCTAGATGAACAGAGCATCTCAAATCCAGATGACCTTGTAATACATCCTGGGAAGTCCAGTACACTTATTTAGCATAAGATCAACAAGATAAAAATTCATTGGTGGTCTGAAGAGATAGTTCACAGGCTGCAATGTGCGCTTTGCGGCAGGGGCCCGGGTTTGATCTTAGCACACAGAGGTCCTCAGGAGTGGCTATGAGCACGGAGCTGGGCTAGACCTAAGCCTGCTCAATGCAGCCGCCAAGATATAATTACATAAATAAGCAAATTTCAGCAGAAGATTAATGCTTCTCCCACATAAGACTTTTATTTTATTATTTTATTTTTTTTTATTTTTTATTTTTCATTTTTATTTTTTTTTTAAATTTTATTTTATTTTATTAAATCACCGTGTGGAAGATTACAATGCTTTCGAGCTTAGGTCTCAGTTATACAATGCTGAAACAACCATCCCTTCACCAGTGCCCATATACCACCACCAAAAAAAAAAAAAAAAAAAACAACCCACACAGTACACCTCCCATCCTGCCCCCCCACCCCCTACCTTGTAACTGATAAGTTTCATTTTACATTCTGTTTACTTTGGTTACATTCAATATTTCAACACAAACCTCACTATTGTTGTTAGGAGTACCCCACTAGATTCAGACCTACTGTGAAAACAAATAAGGTCGCGCGGCCGCGGTAGCGGCCGCGCGGTTTTGAATTTCTGTACTTTAACAAGAAGTCCAGGGAGATTTCTTCCAGATATTAGATAATTGCAGGCTTGAACGACCAATCTGTGGTCGTCTTAATATGGCGGCCACCACGCCCTTCATCCCCGGAGAGAAAGAGGCGAGAGAGAGAAATACCTTTCCCCTCCTGGGCGGGCACAGGGCCGAGGCTTAGTTCTCAGGCTGGAGACATTCTGCGAGGAGTTGCTCACACCAAAAGAGGTTTTGCTGGGTCTGGATTCACGCTTGTACAGCTGCGGAGAGGCCGCACATACGTGCGGCCCCCGGGATCACATCTCGGCGGTGGGAGGGGCCGGTGCCTCCCACCTTCCCAAGAGCACCCTCGTGTCCTTTTGCTGCCGTTTTTGTCGTAAATCCCATCTGTGGTCGTCTTAATATGGCGGCCACCGCGCTCTTCATCCCCGGAGAGAAAGAGGCGAGAGAGAGAAATACCTTTCCCCTCCCGGGCGGGCACAGGGCCGAGTCTCAGTTCTCAGGCTGGAGACATTCTGCGAGGAGTTGCTCACACCAAAAGAGGTTTTGCTGGGTCTGGATTCACGCTTGTACAGCTGCGGAGAGGCCGCACATACATGCGGCCCCCGGGATCACATCTCGGCGGTCTTTATTTTTTATTTTTAAAATTATTTATTTTTAATTAGTGAGTCAACGTGAGGGTACAGTTACAGTTTTATACATTTTTGTGCTCGTGTTTTCCCCATACAAAGTTCAAGAACCCATCCCTTCACCAGTGCCCATTCCCTACCACCAGTAAACCCAGCATCTCTCCCGCCCTCCCCAGTCCCGTCTCCCCCCACCCCACACTGCCACTATGGCAGGGTATTCCCTTTTGATCTCTCTCTCTGATTAGGTGTTGTGGTTTGCAATAAAGGTGTTCAGTGGCCATTGTGTTCACTCTCTAGTCTATATTCGGCACGCATCACCCTTCCCCCGCATGACCTCCGACCACATTTTACTTGGTGTTCCCTTCTCTGAGTTGCCCAGAATGAGAGACCAGCCTCCAAGCCATGGGGACAACCTCCTGGTACTTATTTCTACTAATCTTGGGTGTTAGTCTTATAGTCTATTATTCTATGCTCCACAGATGAGTGCAATCTTTCTATGTCTGTCTCTCTCTTTCTGACTCATTTCACTTAGCATGATACTTTCCATGCTGATCCACTTGTATGCAAACGTCATGACCTCATTTTTTCTAACAGCTGCATAGTATTCCATTGTATAGATGTACCAGAGTTTCTTCAACCAGTCATCTGTTCTAGGGCACTTGGGTTTTTTCCAGATTCTGGCTATTGTAAACAGTGCTGCGATGAACATATAAGTGCAGATGTCATTTCGACTATACTTTTTGGCTTTTCTGGGATATATTCCCAGCAGTGGTATTGCTGGGTCAAATGGGATTTCAACCTCTAATTTTTTGAGAATCGTCCATATTGTTTTCCAAAAGGGCTGAACCAGTCGGCATTCCCACCAGCAGTGTAGAAGGGTCCCTTTCTCCCCACATCCTCTCCAACAGAGGTTGCTTTTGTTCTTTTGGATGTGTGCTAGCCTCTGTGGTGTGAGGTGGTATCTCATGGTTGTTTTGATCTGCATCTCTCTGATGATTAGTGATACAGAGCACTTTTTCATGTGCCTTTTGGCCATTCGTATCTCTTCCTTGGGAAAGTTTCTGTTCAATTCTTCACCCCATTTTTTTATGGGGTTGGATGTTTTCTTCTTGTAGAGTTCAACCAGTGATTTATATACCATTGATATCAACCCCTTATTTGATGGGTATTGTGTAAATATCCTTTCCCATTCTGTGGATAGTCTTTGTATTCTGGTCACTGTATCTTTTGCGGTGCAGAAGCTTTTTAGTTTGATGTAGTCCCATTTGTTGATCTCTGTTTTTACTAGATTGCTTAGTTCCATGTCATCTTTGAAAATACCTTTATCTTCAATATCGTGGAGGGTTTTGCCAACCTTGTCTTCAATGAACCTTATGGTTTGTGGCCTGATGTTGAGATCTTTAATCCATTTTGATCTGACTTTTGTGCATGGTGTCAGGTCAAGGTCTAAGCCCATTTTTTTGCATGTGGTTGTCTAGTTGTGCCAGCACCATTTGTTAAAGAGGCTTTCCTTGCTCCACTTCACATCTTTTGCTCCCTTATCAAAGATTAGATGTTCATACATTTGAGGTTGTGTGTGGGGATATTCCACCCTGTTCCATTGGTCTGTGGCTCTGCCTTTGTTCCAGTACCATGCTGCTTTAATTATTACCGCTTTGTAGTAGAGTTTAAGGTTTGGGAGGGTGATGCCTCCCATCATCTTTTTCCCAAGAATTGTTTTAGCTATCCGTGGGCGTTTATTGTTCCATACAAATTTCAGGATTGCTTGATCCGTTTCTTTGAAGAATGACAAGGGTATCCTTATAGGGATCGCGTTGAATCTGTATAATGCTTTGGGGAGTATTGCCATTTTGACAATGTTTATTCTCCCTATCAATTAGCAGGGGATATGTTTCCATTTCCTCATGTCTTTTATTTCATGGAGTAGGGTTTTATAGTTTTCTTTGTAGAGGTCCTTTACTTCTTTAGTTAAGCTGATTCTGAGGTATTTGATTTTCTGTGACACAATTGTGAACGGGATTGCTTTTTTCATGTCCCTTTCCTCTGTTTCATTGTTTGCATATAGGAAGGCCATGGATTTTTTTTTTTTTTTTTTTTTTTTGCTTTTTTGGGTCACACCTGGCGATGCACAGGGGTTACTCCTGGCTCTGCACTCAGGAATTACCCCTGGCCATGCTCAGGGGACCATATGGGATGCTGGGATTTGAACCCGGGTCGGCCGCGTGCAAGGCAAACGCCCTACCCGCTGTGCTATCTCTCCAGCCCCCGAGGCCATGGATTTTTGGGTATTGATTTTATAGCCTGCAACTTTACTGTACAGGTCAATTGTTTCTAAGAGTTTCTTACTAGAGCTTTTAGGCTTCTCTAGGTATAGTATCATATCATCTGCGAATAGTGAGAGCTTAATTTCTTCCTTTCTGATCTGAATCCCCTTAATATCTTTTTCTTGTCTGATGGCTATTGCTAATACTTCCAGTACTATATTAAAGAGAAGTGGTGAGAGTGGGCATCCTTGTCTTGTCCCCGATCTTAGAGGAAAGGCCCTTAGTTTTTCTCCATTGATGATAATGCTTGCCATGGGTTTGTGATAGATGGCTTTGACTATCTTGAGGAAAGTTCCTCCAAAACCCATTTTGGTGAGAGTTTTTATTATGAATGGGTGCTGGATCTTGTCGAATGCTTTCTCTGCATCTATTGATATGATTATATGGTTTTTATCTTTACTTTTGTTGATATGCTGGATTATGTTGATTGATTTCCGAATGTTAAACCATCCTTGCATCCCCGGGATGAATCCCATTTGGTCATGGTGTATGATCTTTTTGATGAGTTGTTGGATTCTATTTGCTAGTATTTTGTTGAGGATCTTCGCATCGGTGTTCATCAAGGATATTGGTCTATAGTTTTCTTTGTTAGTGGTGTCTTTGTTTGATTTTGGTATTAGGGAGATATGCGCCTCACAGAAACTGTTCGAAAGGGTTCCTGTCTTTTCAATTTCCCGGAAAAGCTTGAGGAGAACTGGCAACAAGTCTTCTTTCAATGTTTGGAAGAATTCGCCAGTGAATCCGTCTGGACCTGGGCTTTTGTTTTTGGGGAGACTGTTGATTACAGTTTTGATTTCCTTGATATTTATGGGCCTGTTCAGGTATTTCAAGTCTTCTTGGTTCAGTCTTGGGAGATTGTAGGAATCAAGGAATTCGTCCATTTCTTTTAGGTTCTCTTGTTTCGTGGCATACAGACTTTCAAAGTAGTCTCTGATGATCTTTTGAATCTCCTTGGTTTCTGTTGTGATGTCCCCCTTTTCATTTCTGATTCAGTTTATTAGGTTTTCTCTTTTTCTTTCTTTGTGAGTCTTGCTGGCGGTTTAGACTTTACTTAAATGTTTCATTTCAATCATTGCCCCCGAGTTCCAAGCTAGTGCTGTCAAGGATTTAGCTCTACTTTATCTTTCCATTTCCATTACTTTAATGTGACCTATTTATCATTTTCTTTACTTACCATCCTTTCTTGCATCTTAGATTTCTAGGCTTTTAATTTTTTAAGTCTTTTTAAAGTTTCAGTAATTAAGTTCTATCAGAAGAATATCCATTGCAATTATCTGTAAATGTGTATATTTACATTTTTTTCAGTAAAATAGTTGCATTTGGGAGAACATAAGGATAGTAAGAGGAGAGAAAGTACACATATGCACATCATAGGTTATGATGCTGCAGCAGATAGGGTGCCTTAACCTTTTCCCTTTTAATTATATCTTTTGTGGTTGCACAATTCTGTTCTAACAATCATTTTTCTCTTACCACTTTGAATTTTTTTCCCCACAATCCTATGTTTTTTATTGTCATTGATATGGTAGTTCTCTTTGTTAACTGCCATATATTCACATTCTTTTGCACTATAGTTTTAATGTAAATTTATATTTTTGTTTTGTTTTTGCTTTGTTTTATTTTGGGTCACATGTGGCAGTAATCAAGACTACTCCTGGATCTACTCTCAGTTATCAGAACTGGCTGTACTCAGGAGACCATAGGGAGCACTGGGGATTAAAACTTGGGTCAGCTGTGTGCAAGGCAAACACTCTGCCTGCAGTACTGTTTTTTGGTCCCTGAAATTATATTTTTATTAGGATCTAATAAACTATGGATTCATTTTTATGTGTCCTAATTAGATCAATGTGCTTTCTAAATCTGAATATAATCTGTGAGCAGTTCTGGAAATTTCTTTGCCATTATTATCTCTTTGAACAATTGCCTCTTACTTTGGTTTCAATAACCTTGATTACACATATAAGACCTTTTCAATTAGTTCTCCATCATAGTCTCTCTTTTTGTGTCATTCATCTGCACATGTCTGGGTACTCCTGTTCATATCTATTTCCTATTCATGAACTCTCATTTTAAATCTAATCTGCTTTTTCTCCCTTTCATTTAATTTTTCATATTAATTATGACAGTTTTCTCCTCTAGTTACATTTGGTTCTTTTTCAAACATACCTGATCAATTTGGAGTGTTTTTCTTTATATTTCAATCCTTTTGCATCTGTACTTTCATCAAATCAATTTTATTTTATATTGTTTGTCAGTTCTAACTTTGCAGTCATTATCAATCTGATTATCTTATTTAGTTTTATTTCCTGACTCTTACTTTGTTTTTCATTAATTTGCTGACTCAGTCCCCCAGAACATCTCTAAGAATATTAGCGAATTTTAAGTCAAGATGATAACTTATCAAAAAAGGTTTCTACCTGCTGTTTGTTGTACTACTGACACAGGAACACTAAAGTTTACAGTTATAGATTAGATTATTTCGGGACCCTTAACTTATTAAATTTTAACCATACCTTAGTTTGATGGTGGCTTATTATCATAGATTTTTATGAGTCATAAGATTTTTATGAGAGATAGGAGAGCAGGTAAGTTACTTGTCTTGCACATGGTTGACCCAGGCTCAATCCCTGGCATCCCATGTGGTCATCCTTGCCTGCCAGTAGTTATCCCTCCACACATAGCCAGGAGCCAGTCCTAAGCACTGCCGGGCATGGCCATCACCTCACACTCCCCCCGCCCACCCTTCACTCCCACCTCCCCACCCCGCCACCATAATCATAGGTTTTAAAGCACATTTCAAACATCATTATTGTTGTTGTTTTTGATTCTCCAACCAGACATGAAAGGATCACCATCTGCTTTCAACCCTAGACTTGAGTTTTTGTATTCTACACCCCAAAGCATTGCACACGTTTAAATATTTTATAAGATTTTCTATATAGTTTATGTCTAAGTTGTGTCTCTTATTTTCTATCACATGCTTCATAAAAACTATAGATTTATGACACTTAATATTTGAGATAACCACAAAGAAAATATTGTTTTCTTTGAGATAACCACAAAAAATATTGTATTAAGCATTGTACTAGACAATGCTTAGTACAAGCATTGTTTAGTTAAGATCTTGGTGGGTTTGTTATTTATTTGCTTTAATCATATTTCTACCTTTAAAAAAAAAATTCCCTTCTACCTGTGGCTGAGATCTCCAAGCATGCTTGGATCAGGATTGGGCCACCTTCACCCAGCTCCCCAGCTTTCCAGTAGCTTGGCAGTCACACCCACAAACCACACCCTGCGCCCCCCCGCCTACCGGCCATGTAATCAACAGCCAAGATCCACAGACTATAAAATAAAGCTCCCAGAAAAGAGCTACGCAGTATTTCCTGGAGCGCATGGGCATGAATGCAGCCATGTGACCTCTTATACTCTAGCCCACTGATGTACCTAAAGTAGCACATGGGTGTTTGGTTTTGACACACTCGCTTATATTCTCATATATGGGCTTAAATGGCTCCAGAATGAAATACAACCACCTTCACACACTTCCCTCTTATCATAGTGGGAAGATGCTTGCTGGTGGGGTGGGTATTTGAATATTATCTGTAATGAATTATTGTGAACTATTTTATGAAAATAAAATGTATAAAAATCGCAAAAAGATTCCTTCTTCACTAGCTTGCTTATCCACAAATTAAAAAAAAATTTTTTGCTTTAGTTTTTTGATCCATTATTGGGTTAATGCATTTTATTCTTAACTTTGATTTCTTCTGATATTTTATTATACTGCATCACTACTGAATTCACAACTAAATATGGCCAAGCCAGTTACCACTTTAGCTAAGTAGGTCTCAGTCTAAATCTTTATAAAAATAACCTAATCCATTAATGTTTGAGGTTTTCTAATATATAGAAAAAATTGGGATAGTTATGATTTCTCTCACATTCCCCCTCAGATATTACCAATGATTGCATTTACTCTATCTTCATGCTTTTTTTTAGCTAAGTATGAATATGTAAAAGGTTTACTAAGTACATAAATGGGATTATACTAAAAATAAGCAGTGCCTATTTTTAAGCATGGTTAAATTTTTGATTATTGAAAATATATTTAAAAATATTTGAAAAGCTAAAAATACCTTTTTAAAAAAGCTATAAAGCTTAAGCAACTGAAGAACTCTGGAAGAATGCGTGTGTTGAATGTGTTTGAAATGAATATGAGTTGGTGCCAGAAAGATAGGACAGCAGGTAGGGCGCTTGTCTTGCATGCAGCCAATCTGGCTTTGATCTGCAGCATCCCATATTTGTGCTTCACCCAGTTCACAGCAGGGTGTGTCACAAAACCAAAACAAAGAAAAAAGTGATCATGAATGAATAATGAGAAAGCTGAGATATTTAGAGATCAGCTCCTGAAATTGAAATGATTCCTAAGATATTAACTGTAGCACATTTGGCATGTTCTATTTCTAGGCAAGAAGAAAACTTTTAGGCAGAGAACCAATGGTGCTTCACTATTTTCAGCATGTAAAGATGCTTACTAAAGGAAGCATTCCAGATCGTATACGCCATAGGACATCAGATGACACAAAGATTAAGAAATGCCAGAATCAAAAGAACATGGAATTGTAGTTTCTTGGACCCAAGCATTTTATGAATATATAGAAGCACTAGAAATGTTTTTTAAATACAACAAATTTCAAGATCATCAAGACTTGGGGCTGTAAAAATACTACAGCAGATATGGTACTTGTCTTGCATATGATCACCCCAGGTTCCATCCCTGGCACCTCTTATGATCCCTGAAGTCTATGCAGAGTGATCTCTGAACATGGGAGTAAGCCCTGAGTACTGCTAGGTGTGGTCCAAAAACAAATAAACAAAAGAACAAGATCATCAAAATTCTTTCCCCAAAATTTTCCCCCCAACAAAAGCCCAGACCCAGATGAATTCTTTAGGAATTCTTTTAAATCTTTAAAGAGGACCTAACGCCAATTATTTTGGACTCTTCCAGGAAAATGAAGAAACAAAATTATGCCTGAACAGTTTTTATTAAGCAAACATCATCCTGATACCAAAAGTAGAGAGAGACATCATGGAAAAAAAAGAATTGCAGGCCAGTATCCCTGATGAACACCAATGCAAATATCCTCAACAAAATACTAGCAAATAAAATATAAAAATTGATCAAAAAGATCATAACCAAGTAGAATTCATCCTAGGCATGTAAAGATGGCTTAACATATACGAGTTAATCAACATAGTACACCATATCAATGAAAGTAAAAATAAGAACCATATGATCATGTCAATAGATGCTGAGAAAATATTTGACAAGATCCAACAACGATTCATTATAAAAATTTTCAACAAAAAGGAATTTTCCTTAATATAGTCAAAGCTATTTACCACAAGCTAACATTATACTCAATGGGGTAAAACTAAAACCTTCCATCTAAAATCACACAGGACAAGATTGCCTACTCTCACCACATCTGTTCCCATATAGTATTGGAAGCACTTGCCATAGCAATTAGGCAATAAAAAGATATCAAATGCTTCCAGATAGGAAAGGAAGAAGTCAAACTCTCACAATTTACAGATAATGTGATACTATATTTAGAAAATCTTAAAGACTGTACAAAAAAGTTCCTAGAAAGAATAGATTTGTATAATAAAGTGGCAAACTACAAAATTAATATGAAAAAGTCCATGGTTTTCCCATATACTAATAATGAAAGTGAAGCAACATATTAAAAACAATCCCATTCACAATCAAGAAAATAAAGTATCTCAGGATCACTTTAACTAAGGAGGTGAAAGATTTATACATATAAAACAACAAAACACTGTTTCAAGAAATAAAAGAGGGTGACACATCCCCTGCTCATGGATTAGGAGGTTTAACATCACCAAATTGGCAATACACCCACCCATTGTATAGATGGAATGCAGTTCTTACAATGTCATTTTTCAAAGAAATAAGTCAAATGCTCCTGAAATTTATATAGAGCAATATCCACCCCTCCCTGCCCCCAATAGCTAAAGCAATCCTTGGGGGGGGGGAAAGAAGATGGGAGGCATTGCTTTCCCCAACTTCAAACTGTACTAAAAGGTGGTAGTAATAAAAACAGCATGGTATTAGAATAAAAACAGACACTAAGGTGAGTGGAATAAACTTGAATATTCTGCAACAACCCTCAGGGATGTGATCAATTAATCTTTGATAAGCTATCAAAAAATATAAAGTGGATCAAGGAAAGAAGTTGTGGTGGGAAAAATGGTCAGCAACATGCAAATAAATGAATAAATAAATGAACTAAACTCAAACCTCTTTCTAATGCCATACACAAAATTGAATCAAAATGAACCAAACACGTGAATCAATAAGCTACATAGAGAAAAATGTAGGCAGGATTCACCATGACATTGAAACAAAGGGCATCTTCAAGGACAAACACCACTGACCAAGCAAGTGGAAGGAAAGATAAAAAAATGAGACTACATTAAACTAAGAAACTACATTTCAAAGAAATGATGACCAGAATAAAAAGACAGCCCACAGAATGGGAAAAATTATTTACCCCCACTCTTCTAACAAGGGGTTAATATCCAAGCTATATTAGCCACTGGACTAATTTACAAGAAAAAAAAACATACAAGTCCAACAACAAATGAGAAAAATAGATGAACAGAAACTTTCTCAAAGAAGAAATATAAATGGCCAAAAGGTATACATGAAAATGTGCTCTACATCCATAATTATCAGGGAGATACAAATCAAAACAACAATGAAATATCATCTCTCACCACAGACCGGCACACATCAAAATGAACAACCAGTGCTGGTGTGGATGCAGAGAGAAAGGGACTCTCGTTTACTGCTGATGGTAATGCCAGTTGGCCCAACCTTTCTGGAAAGCAATATGAACATTCCTCAAAAAACTAGAAATTGAGCTTCCATATGATTCAGCAATACTATTCCTGGGAATATATTTTAGTATATCAGAAAACAGAATGCAGAAAATTCATTTGGCTCCTATGTTCGTCACAGAAATATTCACAATAGCCATAATCTGGAAACAACTCAAGTGCCCAAGAACTTGAGTGGATAAAGAAACTATGGCATATGTACATAATGAAACATTATGCAGCTCTTAGGAAAAATTAAATTATGGAATTTTCTTATACATGGGTGGAAATAGAGATATCATACTGAGTGAAATGAGTCAGAGGAGAGGGACAGAGAGACAAATATAGAATGATTGCATTCATTTGTGGGATATGAATATAAAAATGTATAGTATTTTGAATAGTATCTAAAGATGGTAGAAACAAGGGCCAGGAGGACCAGTTCATGATAAGAAACTTACTATATAGGGGGAGAGATAGTTCGGTTAAGACAGAGAAAGGACCATTATGGCAATGATAGTTAAAAATTATCACTCTGGACAAAAACTGAATGCTGAAACGCTATAAAGTGATTTGCATGATACTCTTTAAGTAACAGTATTGAAAATCACTGTGTCTAAAAGACTAATAAGACAGAAAGGGCAGAGAGAAAGAGAGAAAGAGAGAGAGGAAAAGTGTCTGTCTGCCAAAAGTGCTACGGGTGAGAGGCAAAGGTGCAAGAAACTGGGGACTTTGGTGATGGGAAATGTGAACTAGTGAAGGGATGGGTGTTGGAACATTGTATAATTGAAACTCAATTATGAACAGCTTTGTAACCGTATATCTCATGGTGATTCAATTAAGAAATATATACCTGCGGCTGGAGTGATAGCACAGTGGGTAGGGTGTTTGTCTTGCACGAGGCTGAACTGAGTTCGATTCCCAGCATCTCATATAGTCCCCTGAGCACTGCCAGGAGTAATTCCTGAGTGCAGAGCCAGGAGTAACCCCTGTGCATTGCCAGGTGTGATCCGAAAAGCAAAAATAAATAAAATAAATAAAAATATATGCCTAAAAACCCCTAAATTTTCAGTGTCCTTAGTAAGGAAGGTACACAAGGCCCATGTCTTATAAAAGGAAAAAAAGAGGTGGGGGGAGGAGAATGGGAAAAAAAGAGAAGGATATTATTGGTGTAAAGACAATATAAATGATATGAGTATGGTTTACTGATAATGTTAACATATTTGAAAACCTTGTTCAAAGTCATTACCTCTTGAAGAAAATCAGTTTTCCTGTTTTGAATGGCTAGTGAATATGATAAATATTTTAAAAATATTTAACATAGTTTTCATCTTTTCACAAGTAGCAGCACATTCTATATGTTACTCTGTTTTTTTTTCCTTTTCCAACATAACAATTCTCTGTAGTTTGTCTATACCAGTGAACAAAAGCCCTCTTCATTCATCTCTGTGGCAAGTGGTTTTGCATTCTTTGGATAAAATAACAGTCTCCTATTTGTATGTATGAAGATGTTTCCAACCTTATTTACTAGAAACTTTATGTACACCTTTTACTTCAAACACAGACCATTTTGTGTTTTGGAAGATAAATATGAATGGTATTTATATATTGATGAAAGAGGAATATACTTTTCTTTTTTTACTTATTTATTTATTTTTTAATTAGTGAGTCACAGTGAGGGTACAGTTACAGATTCACACATTTTCGTGCTTGTTTTTCCCTCATGCAATATTGGAGAGCCCATCCATCTACCAGTGTCTATTCTCCACCACCCATGAACCCAGTATCCCTCCCACTCCCCCAGTCCCATTCCCCCCACCCCACCCCGCCTCTGTAGCAGGGCATTGCAATTTCATATCTCTCTTTCCTTTGGGGTGTTGTGGTTCCAAATAAGGGTATTGAGTGGTCATCTTGTTCAGTCTCTAGTCTACTTTCAACACGCATCTCCCTTCCTGCGCAGGATCTCCAATCACATATTACTTGGTGTTCCCCTCTCTATCTGGGATGACTTTCCCCCAGTGTGTGAGGCCAGCTTCCAAGCTATAGAGCCAACCTCCTGTTATTATATACTACTATTCTTGGGTATTAGGCTCCTACTCTGTTGTTCTATATTGAAAGATGAGTGCAATCTTTCTATGTCTGTCCCTCTCTTTCTGGCTCATTTCACTTAGCATGATACTTTCCATGTTGATCCACTTATATGCAAAGTTCATGACTTCATCCTTTCTAACTGCTGCATAGTATTCCATTGTATAGATGTACCAAGTTTTTTAAACCAGTCATCTGTTCTCGGGCACTCAGGTTTTTTCCAGATTCTGGCTATTGTAAACAGTGCTGCGATGAACATATAGGTGCAGATGTCATTTCGACTATACTTTTTTGTTTCTCCAGGATATATTCCCAGAAGTGGTATTGCTGGATCAAATGGAAGCTCAATTTTTAATTTTTTGAGAATCGTCCATATTGTTTTCCAAAGGGGTTGGACCAGTCGGCATTCCCACCAGCAGTGGAGAAGGGTCCCCTTCTCTCTACATCCTCTCCAACAGCGATTGCTTTTGTTCTTTTGGATGTTTGCCAGTCTCTGTGGTATGAGGTGGTATCTCATGGTTGTTTTGATTGCATCTCCCTGATGATTAGTGATGCAGAGCATTTTTTCATGTGTCTTTTGGCCATTCGTATCTCTTCCTTGGAAAAGTTTCTGTTTATTTCTTCGGCGCATTTTCTGATGGGGTTGGATGTTTTCTTCTTATAGAGTTCAACCAGTGCTTCGTATTCCCTTGATATCAACCCTTTATCAGATGGGTATTGGGTGAATATCCTTTCCCATTCTGTAGATTGCCTTTGAATTCTGGTCACTGCGTCTTTTGCTGTGCAGAAGCTTTTTAGTTTAATATAGTCCCATTTGTTTATCTCTGTT
Source organism: Sorex araneus (assembly GCF_027595985.1). Classification (NCBI taxonomy): domain Eukaryota; kingdom Metazoa; phylum Chordata; class Mammalia; order Eulipotyphla; family Soricidae; genus Sorex; species Sorex araneus. The sequence continues at coordinate 138,061,060 of NC_073304.1, read as the reverse complement.
TCTACTTGATTGCTTAGTTCTGTGTCATCTTTGAAGATACCTTTAGCTTCAATATCGTGAAGGGTTTTGCCGACCTTGTCTTCAATGTACCTTATGGATTTTGGTCTGATGTTGAGGTCTTTAATCCATTTTGATCTGATTTTAGTACATGGTGTCAGGTCAAGGTCTAAGTCCATTTTTTTGCATTTGGTTGTCCAGTTATGCCAGCATCATTTGTTGAAGGGACTTTCCTTACTCCACTTCACATTTCTTGCCCCCTTCTCAAAGATTAGATGATCATACATTTGGGGTTGTGTGTAGGGATATTCCACTCTGTTCCATTGGTCTGCAGCTCTGCCTTTGTTCCAGTACCATGCTGTTTTAATTGTTACCGCTTTGTAGTAAAGTTTAAGGTTGGGTAGGGTGATGCCTACCATCATCTTTTTCCCAAGAATTGTTTTAGCTATCCGTGAGTGATTATTGTTCCATATGAATTTCAGGATTGCTTGATCCATTTCTTTGAAGAATGTCTCGCGCCGCTTCGACCAGCGAAGAAACACGCAACCCGGAGATTCTTCTTGCAGCGATTTATTCAGGGACCTTCCTGTGCATCGGGGAAGATGAACTATTCAGGGACCTTCCCATGCATTGGGGAAGATGAACTACTCAGGGACCTTCCCATGCATTGGGGAAGATGAAGAGGAACGGGACAGAGAAGGAACGAGGAGGAGGAATCGAGGGACGACCGAGGAGGAACCCCCTTGCTAGGCAGCTTCCCTCCTTATATACCTCTCGCTGCTTGCTTACGCCCAAGTGTCTGCTGCTGATAGGCTAGTTACAGCTTGTGGGCGCCACAAGACATCCTGTTTCCTGTTTCCTTATTAGGAGTTGTTTTCCGAAGCACGGTGCAATTAACAAGAAATAGGTGTTGTTTACGAAGCACAGTCCCGTGGAGGCTCTCCACAGTTCCCCCTTTTTGTTTTAGAACAGCAAGTCTGCGTAGCGACCTTGGCCTTACCCGTCATTGGGACCCCTCTGGCTTGTAGGTCCCTGTCTTAGGTTGGTCCAAGGATCAGGTGGGGTATAATGCACCCTTTCAAACTCCTCAACTACAGGAGGTCCCCTGCAGTTAAGGGCTCTCAGCTGCATAATACTTTTGCTACATCCGGCTAGACCTGATTGTTCGAAGCGAGATTATTGTTTCAGAGTTGCAAGCGAAAGCTGTGGGGATTGCTGTGCTTCCAGGGCCACAAATGCCTCTAAATACCACGCCTTTGTAAATAGTTGTTCTTGCTGCATTTTGTATAGACACCAGGCAAAATCCAAAGCAGCGAGAAGCAATAAGGATAGTACTGCTCCCACCCCTGCCCACTCTTTGATAAAATGGAGGGGACTGTCTACTCTGGTTTTATCAAGATGGGCAAGGAAGGGGATAATCTATGCACAGGCGTCAGAGCAGGCCATGTTGTAGCAATGGCCCAGAAAGCTGCTTCTTCAGCTCATATTGACACAGGAACCAGGCTGAACAGGAGCACCAGTTTGCACATCTTGGTCTAATGGAGGCACAGTCTTCCGTGTCAGGCGTTCAGGAATCCACACTGGTTCTGCCCTGTCCTGTGGAAAAACACAAACAGAACCCCTGGCCCAGGTTAACACGGGGTCCAGGCCGTGCCATTCACCAGAAAGGACATCCTTCCATTTAACATATCCTTGGCACACAGCGATCTTTGAAGAGTGCCTGTCTGCAGGGGAGGTGCCCTTATCATCAATAATCAAAAAATTTAGAGTAAAAAGTGCAATAGAGGTTCTTTCTCGAGGGGGCCGTCCCAGGCCAACTCCCCCTTTTTGTTTTATTAAGCATGCTTTAAGGGTGGAATGGGCATGCTCAACGATGCCCTGCCCTTGTGGGTTATACGGGAGGCCATGAGATAAAGAGACTCCCATCTGGGCACAAAATGCGGTGAATTTTGCAGAGGTGTATGCCGGACCGTTATCTGTTTTCAGTTGGGCCGGGATGCCTCAGGCTGCCCATGCTTCAAGGCAATGAGATAACATTTGTAGAACGCTCTCCAGGAAGGGGAGTGAGTGGCATGAATGATACCGGAGCACATATCCACGGATACATGGACATATTTGAGCCTGCCAAATTCTGAGAAATGTGTAACATCCATTTGCCAAATGCGTAAAGACACAAGACCACGAGGGTTTATGCCTGTGGAGGGGGCAGGAAGAAAAGGGACACAGTGTGGACAATGTAAAACAATTGCCTGAGCTTCGGCTCGAGGGATTTGAAATCTATGTTGAAGGGTCCGAGAAGAAACATGGAAGCGGTCATGAAAATTTTTTGCTAATTGTAAAGGGGACTGAATAATAAAACAAGATGGTCTAGTGAGTGCATCAACACAAGCATTGCCTTCTGCTAAGGGACCCGGAAGGCCTGTGTGAGAGCGGATATGTGTGGCAAAAAATGGTTTTTCACGGGTCCAAAGAATTTGTTGTAAAGCAGATAACAAGGAGGCTATCGAACTGGAGGCCTTTATGGGTCCTGCCACCTCGAATGAGCAAAGAGCATTTACAACATATCGTGAATCAGAAATCAAATTGAAAGCAAAGGGGCAATGCTCAAACACTGTCAAGACAATGCGAAGTTCCACAACTTGAGGGGACATAGTTGGAAATTGCATACGAATAGGATCCTGACCCTCTATCATATAAGCCTCCCAGCCTGTACTGGATCCGTCAGTATAGATGTTCGGAACATCCCGAAGAGGTACATAAGAGGTGACTTTGGGGAAAATTACCGGATGGGTTTTAAAGAAGGTCATTAGTGGATGTTTGGGATAATGATTATCAATAATATTGGGAAAAGAAAATCGGAGAATTGCCCAATCATCATGTAAATTACACAAAGAAACTATTTGAGTGGAATTATAGGGGGTTATAAGAGTATCTGGAAGTTTTCCAAAGTATTGCAAGCAGTCCTGAATACCAATCATAGCCAAACAGGCTACAGCTGCAGGGTATAACTCCACGGCTTTTGCCGGAGAGACCCTAGGATGAATCCACAGACGGGGTCCCTCCTGCCATAGGACTGCAATAGGCTGCCCTATTGGAAGTACACAAAGTAAAATGGGAAACTCAGGCTGCACGCGTGTATTGCTGGCAGCAGTAAGAGCTTGCTCAATTTTGCAAATTCCTTTAGCAAAGTGCGCCAGTCCAAGTATTGTCCGGGCGTCAACACCGCTCTAGCTACCTGTTGCCAATCATTTGGGGTCATACAATATCTAAATAAGCCTTCTACTTGGGTTACAGTTAATGCCGCGTTGGCTCCATACATCTTTACTGATTCTGCCAAGGACTTAATTATTTTAAAATCTAGGGGCTCGTGATATCGCTGTTGATCATTATCTTCAAAAACAGGATAAGTTAACTGCAACTCTTGCCTAACCTCTGCCCAGAGCCCGGGTTTTGCGAAGGAAAGCCCGCCTCCCGGTTTGTTAAGACAAGGGGGCGGATCATCCTCAGAGCTCTTTAGCGGCAAGTATTGGTCACTATCATGTGTCGCAGCTTCCTCCTCAATAGGGGGGTCAGAATCCCCATTAGCCCGTCCCTGCTGAAATTGACGTAGCGAGGGATAAAGAGACGGACGGGTCATGGATGGTTCCTGGGGCCTTCCTCTCTTTTTTGGGGCGCGTCCTGTATCAGTGGAGTTCCCTAGAAGCCTCGCTTTCCACGTCCAAACCATCCTCTAGCTCAGAGGCTACAATGCCATGACGGCTGCCTCTGTCCAACAGTTCCTCCCTCGTCCCCTCTAACGCTTCCTGTCCCAGTTGTATGGCCTTACCGCACTTCTGATCCTCTTTGACTAACTTATTAAAAGCGAAAGGGGGGCACAGCTCCTTAATGTAGCCATAGAAAGCAAAAGAGAAAAGACAAAAGGAGAGGCAAATAAAAACCCAACCTGCAAGAAAAACATACACATCCATCCCACTCATTATTGTCCTGACTCACCACAGGAACTTCATCGCCACAATTTCCGTGGACTTCATCATCCTGAATTGCAGCAAGTTCTGAATCGACCGGAGGGTGCTGGAGGTCGGGTTCCCCGTACGGGCCACCAGCTGTCGCGCGCCGCTTCGACCAGCGATGAAACACGCAACCCGGAGATTCTTCTTACAGCGATTTATTCAGGGACCTTCCCGTGCATCAGGGAAGATGAAGAGGAACGGGAAAGAGAAGGAATGAGGAGGAGGAACGAGGGGGAATCCACTAGCTAGGCAGCTTCCCTCCTTATATACCTCTAGCTGCTTGCTTACGCCCAAGTGTCTGCAGCTGATAGGCTAGTTATAGCTCGTGGGCACAACAAGACATCCTGTTTCCTTATTAGGAGTTGTTTCCGAAGCACAGTGCAATTAACAAGAAATAGGTGTTGTTTACGAAGCACAGTCCCATGGAGGCTCTCCACAGAAGAATGTCATGGATATCCTTATAGGGATTGCGTTAAATCTGTATTATGCTTTGGGGAGTATTGCCATTTTGACAATGTTGATTGTCCCTATCCATGAGCAGGGTATATGTTTCCATTTCCTCATGTCCTCTTTTATTTCATGGAGTAGCGTTTTATAGTTTTCTTTGTAGAGGTCCTTTACTTCTTTAGTTAAGCTGATTCCAAGGTATTTGATTTTCTGTGACACGATTGTGAACGGGATTGCTTTTTCATGTCCCTATCCTCTGCCTCGTTGTTTGCATATAGGAAGGCCATGGATTTTTGGGTATTGATTTTATAGCCTGCGACTTTACTGTACAGGTCAATTGTTTCTAAGAGTTTCTTACTAGAGCTTTTAGGTTTCTCTAGATATAGTGTCATATCGTCTGTGAATAGTGAGAGCTTGATTTCTTCCTTTCCTATCTGAATCCCCTCAATATCTTTTTCTTGCCTAATGGCTATTGCTAGTACTTCCTGTACTATATTAAAGAGAAATGGTGGGAGTGGGCATCCTTGTCTTGTCCCCGATCTTAGAGGAAAGGCCCTTAGTTTTTCCCCATTGATGATAATGCTTGCCATAGGTTTGTGGTAGATGGCTTTGACTATCTTGAGGAAAGTTCCTCCAAAACCCATTTTGGTGAGAGTTTTTATCATGAATGGATGTTGGATCTTGTCAAATGCTTTCTCTGCATCTATTGATATGATCATATGGTTATTATCTTTATTTTTGTTGATATGCTGGATTATGTTGATTGATTTCCGAGTGTTAAACCATCCTTGCATCCCCGTGATGAATCCCACTTGGTCATGGTGTATGATCTTCTTAATGATTTGTTGGATCCTATTTGCTAGTATTTTGCTGAGGATCTTTGCATCGGTGTTCATCAGGGATATTGGTCTATAATTTTCTTTCTTAGTGGTGTCTTTGTTTGCTTTTGGTATTAGGGAGATTGTGCTTCATAGAAACTGTTTGGGAGAGTTCCTGTTTTTTTCAATTTCCTGGAAAAGCTTGAGGAGAACTGGCAACAGGTCTTCTTTGAATGTTTGGAAGAATTCTCCAGTGAATCCATCTGGGCCTGGGCTTTTGTTTTTGGGGAGATTTTTGATTACAGTTTCAATTTCCTTAACATTAATGGGTCTATTCAAGTATTCCAAGTCTTCTTTGTTCAGTCTTGGGAGATTGTAGGAATCAAGGAATTCATCCATTTCTTTTAGGTTCTCTTGTTTTGTGGCCTTCAAAGTAGTCTCTAATGATCTTTTGAATCTCACTGTTTTCTGTTATGATGTCCCCCTTTTCATTTCTGATTCGATTTATTAGGGTTCTCTCTCTCTCTCTCTTTCTTTGTGAGTCTTGCTAGCGGTTTATCAATCTTATTTATTTTCTCGAAGAACCAGCTCTTTGTTTCATTGATCTTTCGGATTGTTTTTTTGGTTTCCATGTCATTAATTTCTGCTCTAATTTTTATTATTTCTTTCCTTCGGTCTGGTTTGGGTTCCTTTTTCTGGTCCTTTTCTAAGGTCTTGAGCCGTGAAGTCAAGTTCTCTATGTGGGCCCTTTCTTCCTTCCTGAGGAATGCTTGGAGAGCTATAAATTTTCCCCTTAACATGGCTTTAGCTGCGTCCCATATGTTTTGGTAGCTCGTGTCCTCATTTTCATTTGTTTCTAAGTATTTTTTGATTTCTTCTTTGATTTCCTTCCTGACCCACTCATTGTTCAACATTGAGTTGTTTAATTTCCAGGTGTTCGATTTGGTTCTCCGTGTCGGTGTGTGGTTAGCTTCTATCTTCAGCGCTTTGTGGTCTAAAAAGATGGTTGATACAATTTCTATTTTTCTGATTCTATTGAGGTATGTTCTCGGGCCCAGTACATGGTCTATTTTGGAAAATGTTCCGTGTGCACTGGAAAAGAATGTGTATTCTTTCTTTTGGGGGTGTAAAGCTCTGTATAGGTCTATTAGGCCTCTCTCTTCCATTTCTTCTTTCAGAGTCAGTGTTTCCTTGCTGAGTTTTGTTCTTGTTGATCTATCCAGAGGTGATAAGGGGTTTTTAAAGTCTCCACTACTATTGTGCTGTTATTGATGTCTTCTTTGAAGTCTGTTAGGAGTTGTTTTAAGTATGTAGCCAGTCATTCATTGGGTGCGTATACATTTAAGAGTGTGATTTCCTCCTGTTGTACATATCCCTTGATGAATAGAAAGTGGCCTTCGCTGTCCCTTCTAATCTCTTTCAACTGAAATCTACGTTGTCGGATACTAGGATGGCCACTCCAGCTTTTTTAAGGGAGTTGTTTGCTTGCAGGTTTGTTTTCCATCCTTTGACTTTGAGTCTGTGTTTACTCTGTTTGTTCAGGTGTGTTTCTTGCAGGCAGCAGAATGTTGGGTTTAATTTCCGGATCCATTTTGCCACTCTGTGTCTCTTGATAGGTGCATTTAGGACATTGACATTGAGAGAGATTATTGTGATGGGGTTTTGTGTCATCTTTCTGTGGGGTTAGTTGTTCTTATGGGTTTCTCCTTAGCTTACAGTAGCCCCTTTAGACCTTCTTTTAAGTTTGGTTTTGAGTCTATGACGTTCCTGAGCTGTTGTTTGTCCGAGAAATAGCGTATGGTTTCTTCGAGTTTGAGTGAGAGTTTAGCCGATAAAGTATTCTTGGTGAGTTCATTTCGTTGAGTTTTTTCACTATGTCCCACCATTGTCTTCGGGCTCGGAGGGTTTCCTCTGACAGGTCTGCTGTAAATCTGAGGGATGCTCCTTTGTATGTGATTTCCTTCTTTGACCTTGCTGCTTGTAGAATTGTGTCTCTATGTACAGCATCCGCCATTCTGACTATGATATGCCTCGGAGTCTTTTTATTTGGGTCTCATTTTGCTGGCACTCTTCGGACTCCTTGTATCTGGATGCCTGCCTTCTCTAGCTCTGGGAATTTCTTAGCAATGATGTCTTTGACTGTGTTTTTTTCATTGGGATTACTTCCCTGTGCTTCTGGTACTCCAATGATTCTTATGTTGTTCCTCTTGAAGTCATCCCCAAGGACTCTGATTCACTCTATAGCCATTTTGAGGTCTTTCGCCATTATTTGTTGTTGTCTGTAAGCTTTCTGCAGCTTATCCTCAAGGTCGCTGATTCTGTCTTCGGCTGTAGTCATTCTACTGTTGAGGGCATCTACTGCGATTTTTAATTCATTTACCAATTCCTTTATTTGTGTGACTTCCGTTTGTAGGTTTGAAATTTCTGCTCTCATTTCTTCCTGCATTTTTTGGTAGATCGTTCCAGTGATTCATTCATCTCCTCCCTTAATTGTTTGGATGTCTGTTCCATGGTTGCTTGGAGTAGGTCGACTCTCCTCCAGATTTCCTCTCTAAATTCTTTATCTGAGAGGTTGTAGATGTGGGTAACCCCTTTTGAGGTTTCTGGTATCTTTTCTTCTCCTTCTCTTTGTGGAGGGGATTTTCGCTGCTTCTTCATATTGTTATGGAAGTATAGAATTGGAACTTTGTAGTTGTTTATTCCTACTCCTTCTTGCTGAGGGAAGGAGGGGCTCTGGTTGTGCTATTACCGATGGCAGCTTTGCTCCTATTCTAGAGTTCTTCCTTATACTCAGGCATTTCTTCCTGATTGATGTGGGGGCTTTAATGAAGACTTAAGGCTAAGTTCTCTTTACAAAGGTTTTGCTAAGCCTCTCTTATTAACAGATAGTTTTTCTAAAGTTGAAGTAAGCTAATGGACTATTTCGCATGTGATTGAGATGGGCTAAAGCGATTTTCAAAGCAAAAAGACTATACCTAATGTGCTAAGGTAGAAAATAATAACTGCTGCTGGAGGCCACGCCCCTTTTAGACCACGCCCCCTGAGATACAGGCCACGCCCCAATTTTTTCCTTGCAGGGGCTCACGGGCCTGGGGGCGGGCCACGTGGGAAGGGTTGGGGGAGAGGACAGGAATATACTTTTAATTCTAAAAGATTTTGCCAAGTTTCTCTATGTACATTTGGTATCAATTTTTTCTTCTTACAACAAATATATACGTGAAAGAACTGGTTTTTCTACACACTACAGGCTTTCCAGTAATACAGTATGTTATCAGACTTGTTGATAGTTGCCAATTTAACAAGAAAAAATAGTAAATGCAGTTTTGGTATGCAATTATTTAATCACAAAAAATGCTAGGCATCTTTCTTGGTGTTTAGTACTATAACTTTGGCTTTTTTAAGACTGTGACCAAAATGGGATTTTTCTGTAGTCTGACCTGCTAGAGTTGTATCTGGGACTGTCTAAGGTTGACCTTTTAGGCAGAAGTAGCTTAAAACAGACCTAATTTGAGAGTGGAGCTCATTAAGTCTGAAAGTGTAAAATCCACAGTGTAAAATCCACATTTTATTTATCCAAATAAACTAAGAGGATGAGATGCTGGTCTCAATACATATTTAATGAGACAGAGTACATATTTACAATAAAGCATAAAAAGGAATAAAGAAGATTAGCATAGTATAACTCTTTAAAATTATGTATCTGGGGCTGGAGTGATAGCACAGCGGGTAGGGCATTTGCCTTGCACGTGGCTGACCCGGGTTCTATTCCCAGCATCCCATATGGTCCCCCAAGCACCGCCAGGAATAATTCCTGAGTGCATGAGCCAGGAGTAACCCCTGTGCAATTCCGGGTGTGACCCAAAAAGAAAAAAATAAAATTATGTATCTGTAGAAAGTGATTAGAAAGATATATATATATATGTATATATATATACATATAAAATACCAACCATGATGATTTCTGAATAGGAATATACATTTTAATCTAATTTATGCTTTTCTATATTCTTGAATGTCAACTACTAATTGCTATGCTAAAGAATTTTTAAATTATTGTATTCTAAGACTATATTCTAAATATCTTATTGTCAGGTATTCACTAAAATAAGCAGAGTGATGAGGCCAGCACTAGTGTCAAAAAATCCTTTTTGTACCTGATTTGTCACTAATATCCTGAGAAATTGAGCTCATGCTTTAATTGTTCTGGATTTTTTGTCATTTTTAAAATGGGTAAACTGACAAAATTTACTCTTAAATATTTATATTTAACTCTATCTTATATATTGAGTTGAGATTCACAAATGAATCTGATAAAAAGTCCTTTTTATAAATAGATGTTTACACTGAGTAGATGCACTTCATAAAATCAAGGTGATTCTCAGAATGTCTGTTGTTTCTTATGTAAATGTATTGTCTGTGAACAATATTGGTGCATAATGCAAAGCAAGTCTTCACAGAGAGTAATTATCTTTTCAAGGTTTATTGAAAGAGGTTACCTTGGTAACAAGAAATCAAACACACCCACTTCATCTGAGGGGTCAGAATAAGGTTCCCTATGTAATCATTAATTCTGTTCTTCAGGTACAAATTTTAGAAAATCTCAGCGAAAATACTCAAATATTAGTAACAGTTACTTTATGCTCAGAGACAAAATTCCTTTGAGTTATTCTCTTATCATTTCCCATGTGCAAGTTTATTCACATTAAGAATACAGGAAAGTCTGTGAGCACAGATATCACTGCATAGGATAGTAAATAGCTACTATATTAAACATTGACACATGCTTAATATAAAGCTGACTTCCTATATTTGTGGGTATTTCTCTAGTTTCTAGTCACACAAGATATATCAATTAGCTTTTGCTGTATACCATGCACACTAAAATTATTGACCTAATAATTTTAGGTGAATAAAATTTTAGGTGACTTAATAAAATAAAGCCTTTTTTTAGCTCATGATTCTGTGTTTTACTCAATCAAAATTATATTCTGCTTGCAAATGGGATTTATGTGTTTGCAATCAATAGCAAAACTTGGCTAGGATCTGACTGATCTAGAACACTCCTAACTGAAATGACTCTCTGTTCTGTGTGGCCATTTGTCATTCAGGAAGCTACCATGGAAATATTTGCATTATAATGACAATCTTCTAAAAGTGACAAGAGATTATATCCTAATATACAAGAGTTTGTTTATTTTATTTGGGTTGAAGACTGTATCTGACATTGCTTGAGAAACAATTTTGTGCCGAAGACAGAACCTGAGCATTCTCCATCAGTGTAAGCACTCCAGACTTTTGATCAGTTCTTTCTGGTCCTGTGCAAGCATTTTTAAAAATTCCATTTGCAGTCCACTGGTTGTTGTTTTATTGGAAAACCCAAGTCATGTGGCTAGGCTCACATTCAATGCGGGAAGGGGCTATCAGAGGGCATGAATAAAGGAACTGTTGTTACAATAACATAGCACTGAGATTGTCCTTTTATGTCCTTGATAAAGACTAGACAATGAGAGCCACAGGATAAATCTAGTACATAGGAGGAAGCTGATAGTAAACTTGAGTGACAGGGAGCACAGAGAGGGCATGAAGTACCCTCAGGGTTATATTTCCTTTGAGGTGGCTGCCCTGATTTAGGCTTTTTGCCCTGATGGAAAATTAAGATCACACCCATTTCAGATGTATTAACTTTTTTCAAGGATTATTTTTTCTAGCTTTTATGTTGTATAACTATTATTCACATTTGTAGCCAGAAGGATTCAAGAGCGTTAAATTTTGGTTTCTACCTGTTATTAACCCTATGTATAAATACAACGAAAATGAAATGTTTCGAGTAATTTTCTAGGAATCACAACTAAGTAGAAAAAGAAATTTGCAAAGCCCCCTCCGTGGTTTTGTAGACTGAGCAGTGGTGAGTTTAGAATGAGAGCTTTGAAGGATTTTCTGCTGCCAGGACTTGCATCAAGAAAAATTCCAACCCTAGGAACTTACACAGTATTGCTGCTTTTCTTTAACACAGTAATCAAGGGTTAGTTTTAAAATTGCTGCAGAACGGTACAGAGTCTCTCCTTTCTTTTTTAAAACCAGGAGCACACAGTGTTCACCATATAGCCTCCCACTCATTTCACAAAATTGACAGGGAAAACAGTGTACAGTTATGCCACAATATTCCACAGGAAAGAAATGTAAGGTGGGGTGAAGTCTGGGACAACACAGCATTAGAATCCTACCTAGCCTACCTTTAGGATCTTTGCTTGAAGTCTCAAGGCCATAACTCTATCAACACTTCTCCTAGGAGAACTAGATTCAGACTCCCATCATCAGCGTCAGGACAACGCTGATGAATAAGCAAAGACAATGTGATTGGTGGAACACTTGCAGACTCCTACTAAATTAGCTTTTCATAAATAAGCTAGGGATCTCGTCTCCAGGATCTAAAGGAAACAAAACCAAGAAAAGCAGCTTTGATCCAAAGCAGGGTATGGAAGTCAAAGTCAGGAGCCAGGATCAATTTAGCTAAATTAAAAATCACTGGAAAGCAAAACACAAATTTATACCTCCTATAAGCCGATCTCTGCTAACACAGGATGACACTACACCTCCAACAGGACTCATTTTATTGCCTCTACTAAAGAAGAATTATTTATTAAGGGGAATTATAGAAATGTCAGAGTCTATGGGTGCTCTGAGTACATAAGTAAATGGAGCAATCTCTTACACAGGGCAGACATGGGAGGGATCCTTGCAAGATGATCTTCCCATTTAATCATCTCTTAAGGTTTCTGTAAATATCCCTCCATAGGAAGGCTGCAAGTCTATTTCTTTGAAAACATTGATTTGAGAAAGAGAACTGTACATTTCAGTTGAAATCTTTGTCCAACCCTCACTTTTAGGTGTAGAAACAGAATCAGAGCACCTGTGAAACCCACCAAAGTATTACTTGATATTTCATTATTTGGCTGTCTATATCAGAGAATGTTTAAAATGAGAAGTGCAAAGCAGATCAGTTGAGATAGCCATAAAATTCTGGGCTACTGTAATACACCCAGAGTTCATTTAAAAGATAAGGAGATATTGCAAAGAGGTGGACTCCTAGGCTCTGACCACAGTTCCACCTCAATGCAGAGCCATAATGACTCTAACATTCTTCCAGAAATTTCTACCCAACTTATATGTCAGTTATCCGCCCTCATCTCCTATGCTGATTCCCAGCATATATTCTTCCTTAGATAGATATTTAAATCTTAACTCCTGTCCAGTATTGAATTTCTCCCTTCAGGTGCTTTATTCTTACTTTTATACTTATATCTTTTACTGTTGAGTCACAACAGACTAATTGAGTCTCCTGATATATGCTTCTATTTTCTGTCTCTTGTTGATGGAGCTTTTGCTGCAAAACTCTCTCTCCTCATCTACTTGGTAGATTTTCTCCCTCCCTCCCTCCCTCCCTCGTTCCCTCTCCCTCCCTCCTCCCTCCCTCTCTTCCCTTCCTTCCTTCCTTCCTTCCTTCCTTCCTTCCTTCCTTCCTTCCTTCCTTCCTTCCTTCCTTCCTTCCTTCCTTCCTTCCTTCCTTCCTTCCTTCCTTCCTTCCTTCCTTCCTTCCTTCCTTCCTTCCTTCCTCCCTTTTTTCTATGCCCTAGATAGGCCTAGGATATAAGTGCAGTCACACAATAGGGGACATGGAGCTGCCATCACAGACCCCAATGACAGGATGGACCATCACTGATACCTTTCATGCAGACTTTACTGACACTCCTGTTCAATCTTGTCCCTTTTATTGATTGATTCCCTGTTTTGGGGAAGGGAGTGGTACTCTTCAGCCGTGCTGGGGGCAGGGAGGCAGGGGGAGAGAACCACTTCGATAAATTTTCTGTGAGTTTTTGTGCTGGCCCGACTATCCAAAGCTCAAAGACAGTGACTATTTGGATCTACCGGGCTATACCCCATAGACAGGAGGAGTATGAACACCTGAACTCACTGCAAGGCATGTGCTTTGAGTTAACTCCTCAGCCTTTCTGTCATTTCTGGGTTTTTAGCACTTTTGGCTTTCCAGATTTTTTTAAATGGTATGTATAATAGCGATGTTCCATTAGTCACTGACAGTATATAACATTTATACACCATGCTTGACTCAAACATAAGGATTTCCTGAGGGGATGATGCCAAGGAATTGTAGGATTACTGCATAGGTGCCGAAGTGTCTACGCTCGTTCATCCTCAGACTTTCCCTGCTCTCTCTCTCTCTCTCTCTCTCTCTCTCTCTCTCTCTCTCTCTCTCTCTCTCTCTCTCTCTCTCTCTCTCTCTTTCTCTGGATGACTCCCCTCTGGAATTCGTCATTGGGTTGCTCTAAGATTCTCAGGCCTGAGGGTGGCACACCCTTCCTACCTGAAGCAACAAAAGCAGTCTGTTTTAACACCTCTGCTGACACAGTCTGTTGGCACTCCCCGGTCACTCTGTTCTATGGGATAAAAGTGATTTCTGGTACTTAATAACTTCCCCCCATGTGAAGTGACTGTTCTGATGGGGAAGATCACTACAAAAGAGAGAGGAGAAGCTCAGTCATTCCCTGTCTCATCTCTGTCAGGCCCTGGGCACATTCATATTCTCGACAGAGCCTAGTACTGGTAAGAACCCGTGAGGAGTGACTGTCCAACAGTAGAGGCAGAACCTGACCCAGCACCAGACGAGAGAAATGCTTGGAGAAATGTCTCAAATGAAATGGCAGCCATATCTGATCAAATTTTTCATTAATTCAAGCTCCTAAGTGCCACTGCAGTGACTCAAGCATGGTGACCTATGAAGGGAGTGACTAAACTGACCTCCTATATGCCTCACTACTTCTCAACCTTCCCTCTGGGTGCAGAGAGGGAGACATTTATTTTATTTATTTATTTATTTATTGAATCACCATGAGATACAGTTACATACTTATAAACTTTTATGATTACATTTTAGTCATACAATGATCAAGCACCCATCCTTCCACCAGTGTCCATTTTCCACCACCAATGTTCCCAGTATCCTTCCCGCCACCCCCATCCCATCCCACCCTCTGCCTGTGTGGCAGGTACATTGACAGGGAGAAATTTTCCTCCAGCCACGACTGGGTTAAGTAAGGCACTAGGTTTTAAAAGAGTGATGATTTTGTGTATACATGCGGAGATGTTTATGTGCAAGTGTGTGTATGTACACAAGTATGCACAGGCATGCCCACAAGTTCCACTGCTTGATGACTTATATTCACTAACTAACAGAAAATCCATTCAAGCCCTATTTAACTATATTCCAAAGGGCTTTCTTTGGTAGTGTTTATCATTGGGTTCTTTAAACGACTGTATTTCCTTGTACAGACACAGAAAAAAAGTAGGTAGGTTCATGTACATAGATGAGAAGAGGAATATTCCAATGCATTTTAGTGGGTTTCTTGCTTGCAATTCTCTTTGGGGGAAGTTCAGTGACACTAAGGTTAATATCATTTCAAGAAATGGGAGAATTCCACATTATGAGCAGAATTGAACTGTAATTACCTTTGCAGTCACTTGCCATGTATGTAAATTAAATAGTAACTGGTTTATATTATCTTTTCTAGACCTGGCTTCTTCCCTGATGCTTTTATTTTGCAGGAAAGTGCGCAATATAGCAACCAGTAGCCTGCCCCAGACTCTCTTTCTAGGAGGTTTTCTGGGTAGGGAATTTCTTTCCAAAGGACAATGCACAAGCAAAGTTGACTCGTGAGTGCGTGTGTGTGTGTGTGTATGTGTGTGTGTGTGCGCGCGCGCGCGTGCACTCATGGAATACTAAGGCTAGAGGAACATGCTGATTGCAGAGCTCACAACTTCCTAACCTACATCTTTCTGATATAAACAGAAAGATTGCCTTTAAAGCCATTTGAGGAAGTGAACGCATTAGGAATCTTTAGATCCTCTAAAACTGAACAAAAATTGGCTTCAGGAAAGAAGTGACACTGTTGATCAAAGGAACAAGGTACTAAGAGAAAAACTATCTTTTCTTATTTTGTTTCTTTACTTTGGACCACACCTGGCAGTTTTCAGGTTCTATTTCTGACTCTGTGCCCAGGGTCACTCCTAGTAGTGTTCTGGGGACAATATATAGTGCTAGAGATTGAACCAAAGTCAGTTGCATACAAAGAAAATGCTTAATCCCTGTACTCTCTCTCTCCAGCCCTCAGAAGACTGTATTATTTTGGTTCCCTAAAAAAAAAACCTGAACATGAAATTTTAAAAATAACCTACGTTTTATTAACAAACAAATTTCAGAAAATTCTAGGATGGGAGTAAAGGAAATCTTCAGATAGGCATTAAAAAAATAAATAACTTCATCTTTTGACAGAATTTAGTCCTTGATTACCCTGATGGAGATATATCCCAAGGATTCCAGTTCTTTATGTCTGCGAGTTCTCTGCTTTATGAAGGCAGGGTGGCACCAGTAGTCCCAGAGCACCCTACGGAAACATGCACAGTATGTATAGTTCACTAGACATCAAGGTAGAGTCTGTGAAAATCAGAAAAAGAGTCTAAGAATAACAATGTACTTGCTGTTATGGTAATTTTTATGTTTTATAATCCACTTGATTACACATGGAGTGCTCAGACCAAAGACTGTTGGCGATGTTTCTGTGTGGGTGTTTTGGGGTGAGATGCCTGCCTAAAATCGGTAACGAATGAAACAAGAGTGTACTCCAACATGCAGGGGCAACATCATCCAATCAGATGGAAACCTGAATTCAGCAAAACAATAATCCTTCATCCAGTGCAAAAAGAAGTGTCTCCTTTCTTTCAACCTTGAATTGAAATAGCTTTTCTGGGTTTTGAACTTGTAGTCCTGTGGACTGAAGCTAACTATACCACCAGCTCTGCTGAGTCTCTAGCTTGACAATTCAACCCAAAACCCAAATTTGGATATTAATGTGTATACCTAACTCTGTAATCACATTAATAAATAAATATATATATTTATATTTGTGTATATACATATATATGTATATATATACATATATATGTATGTATAATCTTTTTTTCTCTACTGCCTCCTCTTCAATAATTTTCAATCTGAGATAACTGGAAATGTAGAATTGGCATTTACTGAGATGAGAAAGACTTAAGGGAACATTTTTGAGATATCAAGAGTTCAGTTTTGAAAATTAAATTTGAGGTAATTACTCATCCCAATACAGATATCAAATAGGTTGTATGATTTAGACTACATGGTGTTATAATCTACAGCAAAGGTGGTATTAAATATGTACAACCAGGTGGAATTATCGAACAAGGGCCTATAGTAAAACTATACCATGATTGTACATAAAATAATTTAAATAGAGGAAAAGAAGGTAATAGGGAATGTCAAACTTAAAGTTCAGGCAAGGGCTCAAAGGAATTAGTAGAATGTTTTAACATATTAAACTGGTCCTGAGCAGATAGAATATTACTATATAATAGGAGTGAGGTCTGAGAGTCACATGAACTATGAACATAAAGATTAGACAAAGGATTCATGTAAGTGAATAGCAATATTAGGTTCACCTGCTAATTTTAGGCAAGTGATTAATTTTCATGTGTAAACCATTCCCAAATTTAGTGATTTGAAATAAACAACAGCAAGTAAAAGTCTTGAGTTGGATTTTTGACTTTAGACTAGAATTATAGTTTTGAGTTTAAATAATTTGAAGACTTTTTTACTCATGTGATAGGCCTGGAGCATCTTACCTCTCTCTCTCTCTCTCTCTCTCTCTCTCTCTCTCTCTCTCTCTCTCTCTCTCTCTCTCTCTCTCTCCCTCCCCCTACCCTCTGTGCTAACACTCCAGCCCCTACCCTAGGCATCTATTTCTTTTTTTTTTCTTTTTTTTGGGCCACACCCAGCGATGCTCAGAGGTTACTCCTGGCTTTGCACTCAGGAATTACTCCCGGCGGTGCTTGGGGGACCATATGGGATGCCGGGGATCGAACCCGGGTCGGCCGCGTGCAAGGCAAACGCCCTACCCGCTGTGCTATTGCTCCGGCCCCTAGGCATCTATTTCTTATAGTACTGTATAGCACTGTTGTCCCATTGTTCATTGATTTGCTCGAGCGGGCACCAGTAACGTCTCCATTGTGAGACTTGTTACTGGTTTTGGCATTTCGAATACTCCACGGGTAGCTTGCCAGGCTCTGCCATGGGGGCAAGATACTCTTGGTAGCTTGCCGGGCTCTCCGAGAGGGATGGAGAAATGGAACCCTGGTCAGCTGCATGCAAGGCAAATGCCCTATCCACTGTGCTATCATTCCAGTCCCCTATTTTTTTTATGCCAAATAGAAATAGACTGTTTTGTATTGGAGTCTGTGGTTCAAAGTATGGTCTGGGCTGTAAATCTGATGATCAAACAAAAGTATATCATATATGTATGTACATATATATGTGTGTATATATTATACCTTTGTAGGACCAAGGATATATGTATCCAAGGATATGTGTGTATGTATGTATGTGTATATATATATATATATATATATATATGTATATAACTGTCTTCCCCTGCCCCCTTTTTCTTTCTTGGCCTGAGGTTCACAATACTGTTACTGAAGGAGTGTCATGCATATCACTTTAACAGAAGTGATTTTAAGTGGTTTAAGGTTTTGAAGGACGAGATAAATCAATGTAACACTTACCAAAATGGAGGATCTTAAGCAATAAAGAGGGCAATAAAGAGGAATTGAACCCCGGTCGGCTGCATGTAAGGCAAATGCCCTACCTGCTGTGCTATGACTCCAGTCCCTAGATA
Organism: Sorex araneus; assembly: GCF_027595985.1. Lineage (NCBI taxonomy): Eukaryota > Metazoa > Chordata > Mammalia > Eulipotyphla > Soricidae > Sorex > Sorex araneus. The sequence goes on along the minus strand of NC_073304.1, from coordinate 138,043,015 downwards.
TCTATTTCTTATACCAAATTGAAATAGACTGTTGTATATTCAAGTCTGTAGTTCAAAGTATGGGTCTGGGCTGTAAGTCTGAAAATCAACAAAAGTATATCATATATGTATGTACATATATATAAATATTTATACCTTTATAGGACCAAGGATGCTTCTCTAAAATTTTGATTTCCATTTATGTCTTGAAGTACAAATAGGAATTGTCTCTACTTAAACGAGTCCAGGGGAACAGTGGGTGTGAAGTTTCTGAATCATTCCTAATTAATGTCAGAGGCAAGAAAATCATTGATTCCAGATGCTCTGATTGCCATAGTAAGCAAACTTTCATTCAAACTAATGACTTTATGGATATTCTAAGTGACATCTTTGTGCCCATTTCTGTTGTTTTTCTCAGTAAGAATCTATTGTCAACATTAAACAAAATTCATTTTAAAGGCTTATACAAAATAGATATGTTTGTCAGAAAAGTTTGCTACTTTGTGCTAAATGGTACCATTAAATATGTAAAGGTTCACTGACAGTAAGATTTTATAGCAGGATACAAGCTGAAAGGCTTCAGGAAGAATTAAGTAATAATTTTTGTTTAAAATTTCCTTTAAAATAAATTCAACAAAGAGAGTGAAAGAGAACAAGAAAGATAAATACAGCAATGGAATAAATACGTAGAAATAGAAGAGTTGATGCAGAAAACAAATATTGACCAAGTTGGAGAGTGGATTGTTTTAGAAACCAAACATTCTCAAGATAAAATCTGGAAAAATACACTGAACCTATGAAAAGAAATGTTCCAGTTGCCAAAACCAGTGCTATCAGTCCTGAATTGGAGTCAAGCAATAGGACTGAACTGGGAGCCAGGGAGCATCGTGAAAGATGGGCGGCATGATATGGGCCCAACTAAATGGTGATTAATAGCTCACCATAGAGCCCAAGCACTCACCCCATCTAATAGCAAAAAGGAACATGTTAAACAAATGTGCTATTTGTACCTGGCCCTTTAGCGAGGGAAAAGTTGACTTTCCACAAAGAGGAGTGACTCCTATGAAGGAAGAGCCCCTTTAAGAGTATTGCAGCCTTTGAACAGAACTGATGAAGAGATACCTAATCAAGTGTTCCTACTGCATACACAGATATTAGGAACCTTTGTTATTTTTGTATTCAGTGCAATGGAAATTCACTGTATCACTGTCATCCCGTTGCTCATCGATTTGCTCGAGTGGGCACCAGTAACGTCTCCATTGTGAGACTTGTTACTGTTTTTGGCATATTGAATATGCCACGGGGAGCTTGCCAGACTCTGTCGTGTGGGCGGGATACTCTTGGTAGCTTGCCAGGCTCTCCAAGAGGGATGGCGGAATCTAACCTGGGTCTACTGTGTGCAAGAGATACGCCCTACCCGCTGTGCTATTGCTCCAGCCCGAAATGGAAATTAAAGGGAATTTTCCCAAAGGGAAAAGCTACACATGACTCAAAGGACAGATTAAATAAACAGAACACACTGAAATGAAAAGTGACTCAAGCTTCCTTCAAGCCCTTCCCTTTGTCAATAAAATAAAACTGGAGAATCAAGAAAGTCCATGCACAGTCACTCAATGTTCTAGTCTACTGGTTGGTTTGCATCATGAAAGAAATATGGCAGCAAGAAAAATGACACAGTTGATTTTTATTTACTATAACTATGTGAGCTTGAGCAGTACTCCTTGAGTACTTGAGTACACCTATAGAACTTAATTTTTCTTGAGAAATGAATAAGAAATATTTCATTCCTGTTCGTTTCTAGACTTACAAAAGATGGATCTAAGAAATAATTTTATTTAGGTAGTTCTAAATGTCTGAGAATGCAACCTGGAAAATTCAGAATATTTTAGATAGGTGAAAATATCAAGAAATTATGATGCCAGAGGATGCACATAAATACATTGATATGGGTTATATACAAAACCTGTACTTCAGAAAGTGCCTTTTAAAGTCTGCTACCCACAGAGTGCCTTTGCTTTTTTATTTTTATATTTTTTGCTAAAATAAAGAGTTCTGAAAAAATTCTCTAAATTTAAAACTTTCTCATTGGTCATTAGTGGTCCAAAAGTCTATGAGCAGAGCAGAAAATATAACCACTATATCAGTAGTTCCTTCTTTCAGTATTGGTGAGTTAAGTCAACAAGACATTTACGGTTTGCTCACAAAGAGGATTACTAGGTTCTTATGTCATCCACATATACATAATGATTCTGAAGTGGCTACCTTATATGTGCAATGATTCTGAAAAAAGGAAGTGGAAGTTTGTTGACTAATCTCTGTTCCATGTTTTGTTTTCCTATTGCTAAATACAACAGCTATTGAACTCATGATAGATATAAATTTCAGCTAAAAATTAAAGAGAGAAGTCTAGCATACATGAATTTTTTTCTCTTTCTTTACAGGGAATCCCTGAAAACATCAGGTAAATTCATTGGATGTTGTTTAATTTATTGTAATCTATGATTTTAAATAAAATTGTAATCAAACTAAATTTCTTCTTTGATGAATATTTTAGTGTGTAAATTAGATTTAAATTGTACATGCACCCATACATTTTGATAAAAATATGATTTTCTTACTAAATTTTCAAAACAATCTTTTAATGACATCTGCATTAATGAACATAAAAATTCTATAATTTGAGGATTAAATGTGTTATATTGATTGACATTGTATATTCATATATTCATATACTGAAAGTTTCAGTTTTTAAAAATTTGAAGTATATTTTTATTTGCATAACTTTCTCAGAAAGAATAACCATGATTTTGCTTGAAAATGCCATTCCTGAAGTTTTTCTCCATTTCTTACAACAACAACAAAAAAATCTGTGTAAACTGAATTCAATGATTTATTTCAAATCCACAAGAGAACTGACTTTTCAGGGGAAATTAGTAGCACCACAATAAAAAGGAAAGATGTATTTGAAGAGTTACATGTGAGAGAATTGCTTATCTGGAGCAAAAACCAGGAGCTATAAACTTAAGTATCAATTAAGATACATATGAGGTCATTTTCATGATTGGAAGTTTAGCATGAGAGAAAACTTATGGGACGGCTGCTTTAGAGCTACCTTACATTTTTTCTTTTTACTTTACCTGCAGAGAACTCACCAAGTTTTCAAGATGAAGAGAGCTGAGACTTTTTTTTCCTTCTGAACGATACAAAGAGCTTTATTCCTAAAGAATGTCTTCTACCTTTTTTAAAATTTGTTTTATTTTGTTTGGGGGGCACACTCAGCCTCTAGGATTTATTACTAGATTTGAACTCAGGGATCACTCCTGGTGGTGCTCAGGAGAATTTATGTGGTGCTGGGGACAAACCTAGGTCGGTCACATGCAAGGTAAGCACACTACCCAGTGTACTGTCACTCTGGTTCAGTAATGTCTTCTTTCTAGGGCCAAGAGCTTAACCAGACATTGTATCAGAGCTCTGTATGGAAGGATTCTCTTCTCACACACTCCCTACCCCTTTTCCCCCATTTTTCCTGTTTCACTGAAGCAGGGAACAGCCCTACATGAAGAATCACATATAAAAGTCACAGGTCAGAAATACATATCCACCAAGTGGTTGAGATTTAATTGAATTCTGTTTGCTAATATTTTGTTGAGAATCTTCGCATCTGTGTTCATCAGGGATATTGGCCTGTAGTTTTCTTTTTTTGTGGTGTCCTTGTTTGCTTTTGGTATTAGGGAGGTGTGAGCCTCATAGAAACTGTCTGGGAGGGTTTCTGTTTCTTCAATTTCCTGGAAAAGCTTGAGAAGAACTGGCAATAGGTCCTCTTTAAATGTTTGGAAGAATTCGCTAGTGAATCCGTCTGGGCCTGGGCTTTTGTTTTTGGGAAGACTTTTGATTACCGTTTCAATTTCCTTGATGTTAATAGGACTATTCAGGAACTCCAGGTCTTCTTGGTTCAGCTTTGGGAGATTATAGGAATCCAGGAATTTATCCATTTCTTCTAGGTTCTCCTGTTTTGTGGCATACAGATTTTCAAAGTAGTCTCTGATGATCTTTTGAATTTCATTGGTTTCTGTTGCGATGTCCCCCTTTTCATTTCTGATTCGACTTATAAGTGTTCTCTCTCTTTCTTTGTGAGTCTTGCTAGTGGTTTATCAATCTTATTTATTTTCTCAAAGAACCAGCTCTTGGTTTCATTGATCTTTCGAATTGTCTTTTGGGTTTCCATGTCGTTAATTTCTGCTCTAAGTTTTATTATCTCTTTCCTTCTGCCTGGTTTGGGCTCCTTTTGTTGGTCCTTTTCTAAGGTCTTGAGCTGTGAAGTCAAGTTATTTATGCGGGCCCTTTCTTCCTTCCTGAGATATGCTTGCAGAGCTATAAATTTTCCCCTTAAAATGGCTTTAGCTGCGTCCCACAGGTTCTGGTAGCTCGTGTCTTCATTCTCATTTGTTTCCAGGTACCTTTTGATTTTCTCCTTGATTTCCTTCCTGACCCACTCATTGTTCAACATAGAGCTATTTAATTTCCAGGAGTTTGATTTATTTTTCTGCATCTGTCCATGATTAACTTCTATTTTCAGTGCATCATGGTCTGAAAAAATAGCTGGTACAATGTCTATTTTGTTGATTCTGTTGAGGTATGTTGCGTGGCCTAGCACATGGTCTATTCTGGAAAATGTTCCATGTGCACTGAAAAGAATGTGTATTCCCTTTTTTTTGATTTAGAGCCCTGTATAGATCTACTAGCCCTCTCTCTTCTATTTCTTCCTTCAAAGCCATTATTTCCTTGGTGAGTTTTAATCTTCTTGATCTGTCCAGAGGTGATAGGGCAGTGTTGAAGTATCCAACTACTATTGTGTTGCCCACAATGTCCTTCTTAAGGTCTGTTAGCAGCTGTTGTAGGTATTTAGCTGGCCCCTCATTGTGTGCATACACGTTTAGGAGTGTGATTTCTTCCTGCTGTACATATCCCTTGATTAATAAAAAGTGGCCTTCACTATCCCTTCTAATCTTTTTCAACCTGAAGTCTATGTTGTCTGATACTAGTAAAGCCACCCCAGCTTTTTTGAGGGAGTTGTTTGCTTGCAGAATTGTTTTCCATCCTTTGAGTCTGTGTTTGTTCTAGCTATTCAGATGTGTTTCTTGCAGGCAGCAGAATGTTGGGTTGAGTCTCTGAATCCATTTTGCCAGTCTGTGTCTCTTAATTGGTGAATTAAGACCATTGACATTCAGAGAGATTATTGTCATAGGGTTTTGTGTCATCTTTCTGTAAATGTTTGTTGTGCTTGTAGGGGTTTTTCTTGTCTTATAGTAGCTCCCTTAGCCCTTCTTTTAGGTTTGGTTTAGAGTCTATGAAGTTCCTGAGTTGTTGTTTATCCACAAAATAGTGTATAATTCCTTCGAGTTTGAATGAGAGTTTGGCCAGATAAAGTATACTTGGTGAGGCATTCATTTAATTGAGTTTTTTCACTATATCCCACCACTGCCTTCAAGTTTGACGGGTTTCCTCCGCTAGGTCTGCTGTGAACCTAAGGGGTGCTCCATTGTACGTGATTTCCTTCTTCGACCTTGCGGCTTGCAGTAATGTGTCTCTATCTGTTACATCCATCATCCTAATTATGATATGTCTTGGAGTTTTTCTGTTAGGGTCTCTTTTAGCTGGTACCCTTCTGGCTCCTTGAATCTGGATGTCTGCATTGTTCAGCTCTGGGAACTTTTCAGCAATGATTTTTTTGACTGTGGCTTTTTCATTGGAGTTGGTTCCCTGTCCTTCTGGTAGTCCAATGATTCTAATGTTGTTCCTCTTGAATTCATCCTCTAGGACTCTAATTCTCCCTAGAGCTATTTTGAGGTCTCTCCCCATTGATTGTTGTTGCCTATAGGCTGTCTGGAGCTGATCTTCAAGCTCACTGATTCTGTCCTCTGCTGCAGTCATTCTATTGTTGAGGGCACCCACTGAGTTTTTTAATTCATCTACCGAATCCTTTATTTGTGACATTTCCTTCTGTAGGTTTTTTCTTTCTGTTCTCATTTCTTCCCGTAATTTCTCAGCTGTTTGTTGTTATCATTTCTGTGAGGTCCTCCTTTAATGTAACGAATACCTTGTCAAACTTTCGATTGAGTTGATTGAACATCTTGAGGATTTCACCTCTGAATTCTTTATCAGAGAGCTCCAGGTTGTAGGTAAGGTCTACTGATGCATCAAGACTCTTTTCTTCGTCCTCCCCTTGTGGCGGGGATTTGCACTGTTTCTTCATATTGCTGAAAAAGGGATTGGACCAGTGGGCCAGCGCTGAAGGTGATGAGGGTCTAGGTGGGCGTTGCTCAGAAAGGGTGGAGCCAGGGTCCGAGGAAGACGGTGCGGGGGGAGGGGAGGTGCAGGCACAGATGGGATGGCGCCCGTTCACTCCACTGACCTGAAAAAGGGAGCGGACCAGTAGGCCAGCGCTGAAGGTGATGAGGGTCTCAGTTGAGATTTAATTGAAAGATTATATATTGTTTCTTACTTTAACATCTCACCAGCTAAATTCCAACATAATAGTGAAGTGGTTGAAAGACATAATATTTCTCTGAAAAATGAAATTAGGAAAATCTGAAGTCAGAGGAAAGAGAAAAAATAAGGGTTAGAAGTTTTGGGCTTTTCTGGCCTTTTAGGTGTAAGAAACATTAAATGAAACCCAAATGCTAATTTGAGTAACATAAATTCATATTTTAGAGGCCTCTTTGCCTCAATTTCTATTCTAAATGACATGCCCAGTTTTCAACAACAAAAAAAATCATGGGCTGGGAAAAATTGTACGGCAGATCAAGTTCTTTCTTTATTTGTGACTGACCCAGATTTTATCTCTGGCACCACATTTATCCATGGCACCCTGAGACTGCCAGGGTGATACCTGAGCACATACCCAGGAGTAAACCCTGGTTAAAGCTCTGAGTAAGCAAACAAAAATTGCAGTGCACAACAAAAGTTAATGAAGACACAGTATTAAAAAATCCACAGAAAAAAATCATGAGAACCAAACTTAGATATGCTATAGAATTTATAAGACAGAGTTTAAAATATTCATATTTAATGTGCTGATAAATCTAATGAGAAAGTTAGTTCAAGATAAAATGTGAGAATAGATCTATAGCATCAGCAAAGATAAAGAAGTCATAAGAAGTAAGGAAAATGTTAATCAAAGCAACAATAAGACAATATTTCACATAAGTGAAAATGGCCTGCATCAAAAAATTCTCAAAATAATCAATGTTGGTTGGATATGGTGAGAAAGGAAACCTCATTCTCTTTTGATGTGAATGTCACCTATTCAGCCTTGATGGAAATAGGTTCAACATTACTGAAATCTATTCTCACTTAACAATGTCAGAATAGGAGACTATAGAAATAGTAAAGGTTATACAGGAGATATGCTTATCTTGTATGCATCCAGCCTCAGTTTGATCCCCAGAACTGCCTATGGCTGCCCAAGTACCGTTAGGAATGATCCCTGAGCACAAAACTAGTATAATCCCTGAACACATTTAGTTGAACACAAACACAGAAACAAAAACTGTAAGAAACATTAAATGAAGCCCAAATGCTAATTCGAGTGACATAAGTTCATATTTTAGAAGTAAGTATATAATAGAATTTCCATATGATCCAGTGATTCTACTTCTAAGCATCTACACCCCAAAGATAAAATTACTAATTTGAAAGAACATATGCATACTCATGTTCACTGCAGCACTCACAAGTAATCCACAATGGTCTAGACACAACCCACATGTCTGATTACGGATGAATGGATCAAAAGTTGTATATATACACAATGGAATACCAAGCAGTTGTAGTAAAAGATGAAACAATGAATTCTGTTGCAATGTGGATGAAAGTGGATAGTATCATGTTAATAAAAACAAGTCAGAATAGAAGGACAAATACCAGATGATTTCATTAATCTGTTAAATACAGAGAGTCGAAAGAAGATGTTAGACAGTATCTAACAAATAATTTCCTTAGCATTGGAATAAAAAACCAATTACCAAATAGTGGTTAGAGGGTTGTGGAGGAAAGAATTCCTTACTAGAAGAAATATAGAGACAGTGGTGGAGGATCTTGAACACTTTTAGTAGGGGTGTGATCATTTATATATTTATACCATAAACCTTAACACTACACGTAACTAAACTGTAATATATAATACAACACTTAAAGGGTTAGAAAATATATGCTACGCTAACAGTAATCAAAAGACAGCTGAACTAGATAATTAATTATTATTATTATTATTATTATTATTTTGCTTTTTGAGTCACACCCGGCAATGCACAGGGGTCATTCCTGGCTCATGCACTCAGGAATTACCCCTGGCGGTGCTCAGGGGACCATATGGGATGCCGGGATTCGAACCCGGGTCGGCCGAGTGCAAGGCAAACACCCTACCCGCTGTGCTATTGCTCCAGCCCCTAGATAATTAATTTTAAACAAGCAACCTAAGAAGAAGAGAAATTGTCACAAATATAGCTTATCACTACAAAATAAAAATGGGTCATGTGGTCAAGAAGATAGAATGATCCTAAATATATATGTAACTATACAATACCAAAATGTATTAAGCAAAATCATATGACTAAAGGAAAATAAGACAAATGTACTATTATACTTTGTTATTTTAACCCAATTATCAGTGATGAAGTCAACACACTGAATATCATGAGTAGTTTACTAGTTGACATGGTCAACATTTTTAGAATACTGTATTTAATAACAGTAAACTATCAAATGCCTCCTTGGCAATAGGACTGCTTTCCTTTTTGGGGGGAAACCCCAACAACGGTAGTGAGTTGTGTGTTGAAACATGGAATGTAATCGAGATAAGGCATAAACGAAGTGGAACTTATCATGTACAAGGGTGGGGACTGGGGAGGTGGGAGGGGGCGGCAGGTATACTGGGGGGGTTGGTGATGGGAGATGGGCACTGGTGAAGGGAAGGGTGTTTGAGAATTGTATAACCGACATAATCCTGAGAACTATGTAACCCTCCACATGGTGATTCAATAAAATTATTAAAAATAATAATAATAATAATAATTAAATAAAATAAAATACTTATATCTATTTAAAAAAATAATAACAGTAAAACTTATTTTTCAAGCTTATATAAATTTTTTCAAATATAAGCTATATTCCAAATCATAAAACATACCTTAGTATATTAGGAAATGCAGTCACACAATACATGTCTACTAGAATTGAACGTCTAGATAAGTAGATAATGTATTGTGAGAATTATGTTTCTCACTACTTGGGTGAGGGATTATAGATAAACAAGGAAAAAATATTAGGATGGGCCATCGACTAATATACTAGTATTAGCCATAAGTATGACATACTTAACATATTAACTTAGTATATGAACTGTTTGTTACATGTAGAATTATTATAAATATGTGCATGTATATAGGTTAGTATACAATTATACATCTATTTTAGCTGAGAATATCTAAAATTATAATATCTCAGAAACAGTGAGCATCTTTGTGATAGTTTTATTTTCTAATGTAATTCAACAATAAAACTAATAAATAAGTAAGTGATCCCAGAGCTACATAAGAGTTTCATATATATGTTTCTGTTTTTATGCAAACCTAAATTGTATGCTTAAAAGTCTATTTTTAAAATTAAAACATAAAATTGGCATTTTAAATAAAGACAGAAGATAACATCTAAAAATTTAAAAATATTCCATACTTGTAGCCAAGTTATACTAATACTGAATAAAGTAAATAAAACAACTTTGAAAAGACTTTTAAAATTATTAAAATGCTCAAGCTGGTTGAAGTTTCACTAAGACTGATATAAAGTTTAGCAATGTGGTAGTATGGTGAAACAGAATACATCAATGAGACTTCTTCAAGGTAGACTACCTAAAGCTCTCTGGGATGCTCTATTGGTTATTTCTGTTCCCCAAATCCTATTCTCAATTGATGTGGTTTGCTGAGTCTTGGTTTTAAACTACACATATTTTTGTTCAAATATCGCCATCTGGGTTTTTAGACCCATTAAGATCTTCCAAATGACTGACAATGGAGAGCCTCCCAGCTTCATGAACAGAGACAAATATTTGACTTCCTGAAGGAACAGTATCCTGTTGACCTCAACTGAAATATACACAGAGTCACAGGGTTAGCTGACAGTGGTACACTGATCAGGGTTTGACACAACATAGTCCAGCCAATTTTAGATTTAAAAGCAAAGTTCTCATTTCTGTTATTTTCACTATAAGTTCTAATGAGTCTTTCCAGGTACTTTTTTTTTTTAACCACACTTAGTACATCTAAATTATTAGGGGGAAAAACATTTTATTTTCCACTTTAGGAGCTCAAGAAGGATTTAATGGATGGTTATTTTCTGATTCATGTGGCATCAACTCGGACAATAATATATATGAAAGATAGTATGGAAATTCTTTGAGAAAGTAAGAAAAGCAATCCCATATAACCCAGTGATTTCACTTCTTGGCTTTAGCCCCACCCTCCCACTCCCAAAGCAAAAACCTTAACTCAGAAAGATACATTCATGCATAAGTTCATTTCAGTGCTTAGCACAAAGATCAGGATATGAAAACAACATAAATTTCCAGTGATAAATAAATGGATAAAGATGTTGTGTTATGTATGCACAATGGACTACACCTCAACTATAAGGAAAGATGAAATACTGCAGTTCATTGCAACATGAGGTAACTGGAGAGTATCACATTAAATGAAATAAGTTAAAGGGGGTAGAATAAGTATTTCAATCTCAGTCACCTGTAGTATACAGAGAAATAAAAATAGCATATATAGTATTAGATGATGACAAACCTTGACCTTGGATTACAAAACTCAGATTACCAGCAGTAGGAGTAGTTGGAAGGGGTGAATGAAGAGGTAGACAGTAACCTAAGGACAGTGGCCGGTGGTAGTGGGGGGCAGGGGTACAGTAACTTTGTACACAATATCATAAATGTTAATACTATTGTAACTATGTTATCTAAACTATAATTTAAAATAAATAATAAAAAATAAAATTACAAATAGGAGGTGGAGGATCCTACTCACCAAATGTCTGTTGTCTTTTATCTTCTTGACTTTATTCTATCTCTATGTTGTATTTCATCATCCAGGGGGTCATCATATGTCTAAAGATAATAAAGAAGCATAGTGGTTTGGGGGCAATCAGACTTTTATTTCTTGAATGGACTTCTCTTTTATAGTATTGTAGTATTAGAATGCATTTTGCATAAGATTAAAGGTAAAAGGTTGTCAATTCTGGGGCTGGAACAATAGCACAGCAGGTAGGGCATTTGCCTTGCATGCAGCCGACCTGGGTTAGATTCTCAGCATCTCATATGGTCCCCCAAGAACTGCCAGGAGTAATTCCTGAGTACAGAGCCAGAAGTAACCCTTGAGCATCACCGGGTGTGACCCAAAAAGGAAAAAAATGTTGTCAATTTATGAGCTGGATCTTTGGTCATTTTATGCCACTTCTGTCACATTCTATTAAACAAATGGATCCCAAGCTTTCTCACATAGCAGTGTGGGGAATATACACACCATTACTTCATGACAGGAAGCTCAGAAAATTAGTTGTCATAATCATCCTGCAATCTAGCTTCCAATGCCCTATATAACTATATAGATGGCAGCACTTAGTCCAGGTTGGCACATACTCTATGACCAAAATTAAATATCAGAACCACACTTCTAGGAAGATATAATTTTACTTTAGAAACATCTTGTCAAATAATCAGAAAAATGTATATAAAACTTAGCCACACTTAAAATGACCTAAAATGATGGTGGGAAAAGAACTACTCCATGATGAGGCCCATTGTTTTATTTTGCATTTGTGCTTTATTTATACTTAAATTAGTGCAAGCAAGTAGGATTACTTCATGATAATGCATTTTGAGAGACAGTTATCTTGTCATTAGACTGTTACATTTATTATATCAAAAAGAAAGAAATCTAGGGGTCTGAGTGATAGTACAGTCAGTAGGGTGCTTGCTTTGCATGTGGCTGACCCAGGTTCAATCCCCAACATCACATGTTGTCAGCCCTGACCAGATTGATCCCTGAGCACAGAGCCAAGAGTAAACCCAAAGCACAGCCATGTGCCTGCCCACTTCCAAAAAGAAAAAAAAAGAAAAGGAAAGAAAGAAGAGGGAAATCTTTTGAAATGTTCTAGGAACTTTCATTCTTAGCTAGGTTAGAATTTTAGAACTGTGATAAAGCATATTATATTTTAATATGAATTTAATACTTTTAGATTTAGGAGAACTATCATCAGAGTAACTAGTTGTCTTCCCCAGCGTCTTCAGACAACACAGTGGTTGTTCTTATCCAATCAGTGGCCTGAGTAATGGGAGCTACAGACCATACTTCAGAGCAGGTTGAGTGTCCCAGACTTCTACAAGGAAATGTTCAGTGAGAACATCTTTAGATTAGTCTTTCATCTGGGTTATGTATTAATAAAGTGGAGATAAGGCAGTTCATTCACCGAAATTCCTCCTAGGTAATAACCTTTCAGCAGCTCAAGTTCCTCCTGTTATCTCCTCAGGATTTCTGCAGAATAGAGATCAAGCATGACCACCCAGGGATGTTCAAGGGAGATGGTTCCCTACTTGCACCAACTCCCTGGACCAGCTTCAACCATATCAGGCCTGTCAAATGACCTCCCTAATTGTTGCATAAATGTCAGTGCCCTCTGGAATCAGTGTTACATAAACAGTGATAGGCTAATTTAAGATACATCCATGCTAAGCTCGTGGTCAGTGCTGGGAGAAGTCGCCATAAGTATCATCTCTTGGAGGGATGCCTAGATCTCCTTAGAGAAAATTCCATGGTGACTGGTATCAGGGCTTTTCAATGGCAAGAATAACATAGGCTGCCAACTAGATGCTTGTTCAAGGCTTTCTTCAGATTTCTGATAGAGATGACATTACTTTTCCTTTTTGTGATGTACTATTTCATTTGGAAGTCAAGGCTGGTTCTGCCTAAGCAGATTCTGCTGCAAGGAATTCAAGAAAGAAAGAATTCTTTTCTTTTATTTTTAAGACATCAAGGACACTAGACATTGCTAAATTTTCCTGTATATTATTACAATAACCCTGAATAATGTGCCAAAACCTTCCCTGGGGAACACAAAAAGTAAAAGAAGTTTTATTTACAGGTGTGTGGAAAAACTCTTAATATTTCATTGAACAGCAAAGCTACCATTGATACCTGACTAGACATTCCATAGACATTAATTTGATATTAGTTCTCATAAAGAGTCTTTGCAATAGCTGCATGCTATTGTGTATTAGGAAAATAGGAAAGAAAATATAAAATTGCTAAAGTTTGGTTTAGATCAGTTCTTTAATGAAAACTTCCCTTATGTTGACAGACATAGAAGGACTGCACTCATTTGTGGAGTGTAGGGTAGCATCACATGAGGCTGACACACAAGGACGGTAGATACAAGGGCCAGGGGGATTGCCCCATAGCTGGAAGACTGCTTCATGAGCGGAGGGGAGAAGGCAGATGGAATAGAGAAAAGATCACTAAAAAAATGATGGCTGGAGGAACCAGTTGAGATGGGAGATGCATGCCCAAAGTAGATGATGGACCAAACATGATGAACCAGTTGGGATGGGAGATGCATGCCCAAAGTAGATAATGGACCAAACATGATGACCTCTCAGTGTCTGTGTTGCAAGCTATAATGCCCAAAAGTAGAGAGAGAGCATAGGGAATATTGTCTGCCTTAAAGGCAGGGAGAGGGTGGGAAAGGGGGGCGGTGTATACCCGGGATATTGGTGGTGGGGAATGTGCACTGGTGGAGGGATGGGTGTTTGATCATTGTGAGATTGTAACCCAAACATGAAAGCTTGTAACTATATCACGATGATTCAATAAAATTAAAAAAAAAAAACCTTCCCTTATGTCTAGAAAATTCTAGCCCAATACGAAGAGCACGAAGAGATTTTAATGTGGAGCTATGACAGGAAATGTCAAAGGAAGCACAGTAATAGAAGGACAAATACGTCTTTACTTCCTTTTTTGATTTCCTTGTGACTCCAGTCATAGAAATGTGACTCTTCCAAGTCCTTGAAATTAGAAAGAAGTTCCCATCATTTTGCTCTCAGCTCAGTCTCTGGAAGTATAAATTAGCAAAAGTAAAGGAAAGAAATAAGATGAAAAAATGTCAAAGTTGAAAAATAATACATACCAGATGCAGCATAACTGCTACTGCATGTGTCAGACTGTATCATGTGATTTAAAAAAATTAGCTGTGTTTTGTCTGTCTTTTTTGCCAGTACAGAAACATTGCATATCACAGATGTTCCCCATAAAAAAGTCAAACCTGAAATGACAGTGCTGGCAATCAAAGATATTGTACATCAGAGAATGTAAAACGCAACAAATAGCCATGCACCAGCAGTAAATTCTCTCTGATTGCTGCACCCAGTTTTCTCCCTCCATAAATACCGAATTTTAAAGATGCGATATCTTATTATAGGCAACCCAGTTTCCTGGGAGCTTAGTACTGGCCCCTCTGCCAGCTGAAATCATATGAAAGACATGCAGCTGACAAAGTCTAATGATTCAGTCACAGAATAATTCAACATTTTTATATAAAAATTCAACACTCTTTATAAAAAGTATTATCTTAATCTCATTAAAAGAGTTCTAATTTGAGCTTTATTAAATAACTGGGCTGAAGCAGTAGCATATTCCTTGACCTCTTAGTAACTCAGTTGATTGTAGATTCTATTTGGAACCCTGCATTTGACTGACAGATACATAAGGATAGCTGAGGAAAATATAAAAATTAGTTTTAGAAACCTCTATAACAAAGAATGATAAGTGCAAAACCAAAGGTTTGATAAATATGTATTTTTAAAAGTCATGTTTGTCAATGACATCACAGATCCCCCTACTATCTTCAATGCCCTAATTAATCTTGTAAGTTAAATAAAATATAGTTCATCACCTTAAGACATTTTTTGTTCATTTAAAGAGAGAAAAAAAGTGGGCAGATGATTTGCAATTCATTTCATGAATTTTATGCTAAAATATACCCAGGAAGGAGGGGAAGCCTGGTAAATACAGCTTATCAAGATGTCCTGTAGAGGTGTCACTGACTGAAAGAATAAGGACTTGGCCAGGTGGATAGGATAGTTAGTGCTGAAGATTTTTCTGGAAAAGGAAATACAGCAGATCATTTCTCAAACAATAATACAACAGGTCATGCATCACAGGACATGAGATTGCCTATAGTCAGGGCTTGTATAATCTCCGGGGCAGCTAGGAAAGCCTTGGCAGCTCTCCCTCTCGCCGCCCGCATTTGGTGGACTCAGGCCGCTCCACCACAGGGGGCGGCCCAATGCCATGGGGCAGAGGAAGGAAGAAACGAGGGCCAAGAGGGTTGATGATCACTTGCAATTTATTCCATTCTCCCCATGCTCCTGTTCCAGTCTCACTAAGCTCCCCATTCCAGTCTCACACTGCTGCTCATTCCGTCTGTCTCCTCCTGTCTCTCCCACCCATCTCTCACACCCATCTCTCACACCCATCTCTCAGTGCTCCCTATCAAAGTCGGATCTCTCCACTCTCCGAATGCCTGCTCTATAATTTTTCCCTACATCCTTCTCCTTCTGTCTCCCTTGCTAGTCTCTGTGCTCCATCTTGCTACCCTAGTCTCTCTCTTCTCTCTCTAACTTTCTGTATTGGGGGTAGTCACCATACACTGTTTGGCACCAAAATCAACATAAGAAAGCCCTTCCTTTGCTCACTGGCAAAATACCACTTAGTGGTGTTCCTCTTCTCTTTACTCCAATAACTTAACTGACATCTTAATTCTACTTCTTAATATTAGTTATTTTGTATGGACACAGTAAGAGATACATTGAGCTTGTAGGGTGTCTCTCCTGGGGACATCTCACCACAGACTCTGACTACAGTGCTCAGGCTGGATTAATTATTTCTAACCCTAGCAGAATCCAAATCTAGCTATTGCTTTTTGGATCATGACAGAATTTGTTTCATGACCATGCTTTTAACTTATGATTAAATATTATGGTGCTTTGGCCAGGCCCATTTTGATGCCAGGGTAGCACATAGCTCACAGCTTGCCCTGGGTCCATCTAGTCCCTAGTTGGGGCCCTGCTTTTGGGGTGCAAAGAAGTAAGGCAACTAAGGCTTAAGTTGAGAGAATAAATGTCCAGGAGGAAAATATCATTGAGAGTCAATTAACTCCCAAGTTACAAAAGCATAGCATTAGTTGTCTTCTTGTGCCTATGCAAAAATGACATTGCTTGGAATTAACTATGCAAAGGACTTAAGGAGAAGAGAAAAACAATATTTGCAAGTCAACAGAGCACAAAGAAAGAAGTTACAAGTAAACACAGAGGAATGAGAGCACTGTGATGTGAGTAACAATAAACCTAAGCTTCCTGCGGCAAGGCAGAAAGGACAAACCAATGTTATTCTACAAGGGATGTTGATGAGGATGACTCTGTAAGTAAAAATGGAGGACAAGCCAAAGAAATAAGTATGCTGCTAAATGCAGACCACTGCTAAAATCTGCACTTAACTTTGAAAGACAGGAAGAAGATATACCTAAAAAGGCTAATTTACTACAGGAATGTCAGCCAACTCCGGAAATACAATGTATCTGTATTTCAATGTGCATCAAGTTTTATTAAATAAAAAAGCATACTTTGGAGGGTGTTCCTTTCTTTTCATCTATTGGACTCAAGTATGGAGCTCATAGAAATTTACTTTTCATTCTACTCCCTCTACTTTCTTGGCTGTTCATAAAAATGTTGCATGCTTACTGTCACTGTCACTGTCATCCTGTTGCTCATTGATTTTCTTGAGCGGGCACCAGTAACATCTCCTTTTTGAGACTGGTTGTTACTGTTTATGGCATATCAAATACACCACGGGTAGCTTGCCAGGCTCTGCAGTGCAGGTGAGATACTCTTGGTAGCTTGCCGGGCTCTCCGAGAGGGGCAGAGGAATCGAACTCGGGTCGGCCACATGTAAGGCAAACCCCCTACTGCAGTGCTATTGCTCCAGCTCGCATGCTTACTAGTATATTTAATTTTTTGTGCCTACCAAATCAATTCCCTTCTACTTACATTTTCCACTGCATATTTTCACAACTATAAATACCTATTTTGAACTGTTAATCATTTTCCATTGTTAAGAATTTAAAATATATATGACATCCTTACATGGTTTTTGCTTTGCGACATTGTATTCTAAAAGTTCCTTTTTATTCATATTTCACTGTAATATTTTATTATATTATGAAGCAAATAGTCCTATATTTCTAACAGTGATAGATACGTTTGCTCATAATATCTCTCTGACTAATGCTGTCTTAAAAAACTGATTTCAGTCATCATCATGTGTAAAGGAGAGTATGTTTAAACTATGGTCCTTTAAATACATGATTTATTGTGCACATGTGTGTTTTTGCAGCTTTATTGGACAATCACCCTTAGTGGGAGGGGTGGGAAACCTATATGCAGAAGTAAATGGAGGATACTCAGTACCATGATGTGAAAAATATTCTTATACCAACATGACATTATAGTTATCTTAATTTCAGGTAAATGTAGCAGTGTAGCACTATCGTCCCATTGTTCATGGATTTGCTCTAGTGGGCACCAGTAGCATTTCCATTGTGAGACTTGTTGTTATTGTTTTTGGCATATGAAATACGCATGGATAGCTTGCCAGGCTCTGCTGTGTGGGCGGGATACTCTCGGTAGCTTGCCAGGCTCTTCAAGTGGGACGGAGGAATTTAACCCGGGTCAGCCACGTGTCCTTTACATTGTCTGAAATATATCCCTATAGTAAATTCGGTCCTTATAAGCTTAAAACAACCCAAGTGCCCAAGAACAGATGACTGGTAGAAGAAACTTTGGTACATTTACACACTGGTATACTATGCAGCTGTTATGAAAGATAAAGTCTGCCTTCCACTTGAGAGCAGTGCCTTTTCCTCTTCAAAAAGACACACTGTCCTTAGTCATTCCTTCTCTGGGCACAGCGACTGGCATAATTTGTCTTTTCTTGAGTTCTACTGACAAAGCTAGGACTAGCTCTCCTTTGCTCTCCAATCTCTCTAAGAATCTCAAAATTGAAGAGGGAGAGTGGATAGCCTTTCTCTGAGACACACCTCCATAGAGTCATCTGTCCTCTACTCCTTTGGCAAGTGCAACATATGGCAGTTGAGAGTTTGTGAGATGCATAAGTATGCCTAGACTTTAGTTCTAACTCCTAATGTTCTGTAGATTCTGTCAAGCTAGTTAACTTTCCTAGATCTCTTTTATCATATTTTGACATCTTTTATCATGTATTATGAATAATTGTCATATTTAGCTTCTGAAATTATTTTTGAGATTCACTGTATCACTGTATCATTGTCATCCCGTTTTTCATCGATTTACTCAATTTACTGTCCATCATTTAATTAGTGGTCCCTTCTCTATCCCAGCTGCCTTTTTCCCCAGCATGTGAAGCTGGCTTCCAAACCATGGAGAGATGCTCCTGGCTCTTATCGCTACTATCCTTAGGTGCTAGTTTCCTATTATGTTACTTTATATTCCACAAATGAATGCAGTTATTCTATGTCTGTCCCTCACTCTCTGACTCATTTCACTTAGCATGATACTCTCCATATTGATCCACTTATATGTAAATTTCATGATTTCATCTTTTCCAACAGCTGCATAATATTTCATTGTGTAGATGTACCAAAGTTTCTTTAACCAATAGTCTGTTCTTGGGCAATCGAGTTTTTTTCCAAATTCTGGCTATTATAAATAGCGCTGCAATAAACATACAAGTGCAGATGTCATTTCTACTGCATTGTTTTTGCATCTCCGGGATATATTCCCAGAAGTGGTATTGTTGGATCAAATGTGAGTTCAATTTATAGTTTTTTGAGAAATGTCCATATTGTTTTTCAATAATGCTGGACCAGTTGACATTCCCACCATCAGTGAAGGAGAGTCCTTTTCTTTTGTTCTTTTAGATGTGTGCCAGTCTCTGTGCTATAATGCTTGGTTCTTTCCTCATGATTAGTTCAAAGGACCATATGGGTTATCAGGCATTTAATCTGGTTTGGGTGTGTGCAAGGAAGTACTTTCTGTGCTGTTTTTCTCTCATGCCCCTCTAAGCTATAGCTCTTCTACTCAGTTAACATTCAACATAAAAATAGTGAAAAGGAACAGGACAGCATCCAACCCCTATTCCCACCCCCACCCCACTCCCCATGCTGGAAATGAGCTTGGGTATTGGAGTTCATCAGTTCTAGGGAGAGCCCAGTAATTCATTTTGGGGATTAGGTGAATTAATACATGGTATTAGAATAATAAAAATGGAAAAGTATTAATAATAGCTAGTCAGTGAGCAATTACTAAATCTTTCTAGCTATTTATTGAAATTGTGGAAGACACTTCATCCAGAAGCAAAGGCATAGATAGAAGAATATTTATCATAAAAAAATGGCTGTTAAGTTCCAGAATCACTCAGTTTCTGTACATAATGTGCTATTATTTTTTCTTACTGGGAACCCACCAGATTTTATTATACTTTATTGTTTGCTTTTGGGCCACACCTGGTGGTATACTGGGCTTACTCCTGGCTCTATACTCGGGAATCACTCCTGGTGGTGTTCAGGGATCATATGGCAGAAACCAAACCTACATGTAAGGTAAGCGATTTGCCCACTGTACTGCCTCCCTGGCCCTTTAGGAACTTTTATTCTATAAATTATACATCCAGTCCTGAAAATGAAGTCGTTTTCTTATTATCTTGAAAACATAAGCACATGAAGGGAGTGGAGCAAATTGATTGGAATTCATCACAAATTCCTATTAAGAATGTTGCAAGTTTATTATCCATATCTATGCCATTATTAACAAATTTGCCACTACCATTGTCCACATCTTAAGCACCATCAACATCAACTGCATTGGCACCACAGTCTTTGTAAGGCCATTATTTCCACTTATATCAACAGTCTTTCTCCCTCTTCCTCCCTTCTTTTATTTCATATTCATCAATTTTATGACATTTTTAATCCACTCTCATTTATTCTGCCATATTTTATAAAAATATTTAAAAATAATGTTATGGTATTTTATTTCTGAGTCATATAAAAAAGGATACAGGCCGGTTGAGTTCATACACAGTTTTCTTGTATTATGCTTTCTCCACTGTATGCACAAAATGAACCCTTGATCACAATAAAACCTAGGCCCTATAATTAAAAAACATGTGTAACCTGGGGAAAGTGTTTTTGTTTATTTGGGGCAGTAATGCTTAGGGATTATTCATGGATCTTCATTCAGGAATCACTCTTGGTCGTGCTCAGGGAATCTATGGGATGGCAGGGATTGAACCGGGATTGACCATATCCAAGGCAAGTATCTTACCTGTTAGTACTATCACTCTGGCTCCCCAGTGGGTAATTTTTTAAATCAGTAATAAAATACAAAAATAAGAACTACATCAGAGTGATAAAATAGATATCAAGAGGCATACATACAGTATTTACAACATAGTATCTACTAAACAAGTCAAAATCAACTGTCTGTATCTACTTGATCACTTCCAAAGGAGAGAATTCAATATACCTACCTTAACAGAAAAAAGTATAAATAATAAAATAATAAATGATAAAGTTAAGTAAAAGGAAAGAGGAAGCATGTTAGTAAACCAGTAGAACTAATTTATTATAACAGCAAATATTTGATTCTAGGTGCTGTGCAAACCAGGAAAGCAATGGAAGCACATAATGCCCAAAACAGAAGCCTATAGCTTGTCCAGTAGGAATCAATTTACCTTAACAAGTGCCAAGCAGCCAAGTCATCTCAGCTGGATCAATATCCATGTGAAAAACTCTGTGGCTTCTCAAACTGGGGCCAGGCATACTCCTCTTTCCTCTTTCTTCCCACTGGGCTCAACAGCTGTCATACCTGACATCCCTGACATATAAAAGGTCAAGCTCCACAACTCTTGGGACACATGGCTATATGTGTGGCCACTTGACACTACTCCAAATTTTACAGTACTAACAGCCCTATAAGAGCATAGAAAATTTTATGGGAAAGTTGTATAGAAGTCCCCCAAGCTCAGTGAGCAAAGACACTAACACAGAATGCTCAACCAGTACTAACCAGTCCACTAAATCCTCACACAGTGACTTGAGTTACACAGTTGTGAGATATAACAATGGTAACAAATTAACTCTTATTGATCTATTCTCTTTCTTTGGGAGGGAGGGAATGGGGCCATACCCAGCGATGCTCAGGGGTTACTTTTGGATTTGCACTCAGGGATCATTACTAGTGGTGTCCAGAGGACCATATAGGGTGTTGGGGGTGGAACTCAGGTTGTTCTCATGCAAGGCAAGCTCCATACCCACTGTGCTATCTATCTGGATCCTTGATCTATTTACTGATAATTGTTCTGCTATTTTGTTGTAACAAGCAATATGAAGTAAATGTGTTTGTGCTTCCTAAGAGAGTGAGAAGGAAACAGGATACTGGTGGAAGGTCACAATGGTGGTGGGATTGGGATTGGAACATTGAGTACCTGAAGCAATTGTATTATGGGCATTGTAAATCAGTGTATAAATTTTAAAAGAGAAGGAAATGAATTTACCTTGACAGTTAATTTTTTTGTATTTATTTATTTATTTATTTTTAAGAAACGTATCAAATCACCATGAGAACAGTTCCAAAGCTTTCGTGTTGAAGCTTGAAGTCTCGGTCCTACCACGATGAAACACCCGTCCCTTCAGACACGTGCACGTTTTCTTCCACCACCCAAAAACCCAGGTTGGTTTTTTGTTTTCAAACACATTTTCTACTCCTCCCCACTCCCCCACTCCCTCGTCCTATCTGTGTGGCAGATGATTTCCACATGATTCTCTCTCTACTTTGATTCCAAGCGATAGATATCTCGATGAGCCTCTGCTTCTGATGTCAGCTGTTCCGGCTCGCCAGACTCCAGGGGTTCGCACTCCACTCGCTCCTGAGGTTCTCCTCTGCAGCATCGCTTTCGGCACATCGTTGTCATCATCCTCATCGTCGTCATCTACTTCCCGCTCGCAGAGATCCATCTCTGCGCAGACTTGGCCTTGGGTAAGGGTCCGTCTGCACCTACCATCTCGCTCCGACCTCCACCCACAGCACTCCTGTCTCAAGGCCAGCCGGCGTCCCTGTCCTTTGGGCGGCTGGCCTTGACATTTAATTTTAGAAGAAAGTTTTCTTGCAAAAACTGATGCAAAGATTTTAAAGACCTGCTTAAGAAAACAGAAGTTTTATATGTTGCTTACAACCTTGGACCTTCTAGGTGCCTAAATAGCCAAGGTGATAAAAACCAGAATAGTCAAAGTGATTATACAGGTAACCAAGAGAATGCCATTTGTGAACAGTGCTGCAATGAACACATAGGTGCAGATGTCATTTCTACTGCTTTTTTGCATTCTTGGGATATATTTCCAGAAGTGGTATTGATGGGTCAAATGGGAGCTCAATATCTAATTTTTTGAGAAACGTCCATATTGTTTTCCAAAAAGGCTGGATCAGTTGGCTTTCCCACCAACAATGAACAAGAGTCCAACACTGGTTGCTTTTGTTCTTTTGGATGTGTGCCAGTCTCTGTGATGTGAGATGATATTTCATTGTTGAAAGATGAAGTAATGAAATTTGTTTATAAGTGAATGGCCATGGAGAGTATCAAGCTAAGTGAAATGAGTCAGAAAGAGAGGGACAGACATAGAATGACTGCACTCATTTGTGGAATATAAAATATCGTAATATGAGACTAACACCCAAGGAGAGTAGAGACAAGGGCCAGAAAGATTACTCCATGATTGGAAGCCTGCCTTATGAGCTGGGGGTAAGGCAGCTGGGATAGAGAAGGGATCACTAAGTCAATGATGGTTGGAGGGATCACTTGGGATGAGACTTGTGTGCTGAAAGTAAATAAAGGACCAAACATGATGGCCTCTCATTATCTGTAATCTGTGTTGTAAAGCATAATACCCAGAAGTAGAGAGAGAGAGAGAGAGAGAGAGAGAGAGAGAGAGTAAGGGCAAATGTCTGTCATAGAGGCAGGGGGAGGGGTGGGCGGGGGTGGTAGAGGGAGGAATACTGGGGACATTGGTGGTGGAAAATGTACACTGGTAGAGGGATGGGTGTCTAATCGTTGTATGCCTGAAACTCAACCACGAAAGTTTTGTAACTGAAGCTCATGGTGATTCAATACAAAAGAAAAAAGATAAAATGGAAGGAAGAGGGCCTCAAAGGTAAGAAGATAAAAACCGCCCAGATTTTTTGTTTTTTTTTTCTTTTTTTTTTACATTTCCCTTCAAAATTAGCTAGAAAACTTTTTTGAGGTACCATGATTTACAATGATATTAATGAAGGAGTTTTATGCACACAATGTTCCAACAACACCACCCACCACCACCGGGGGTCCTTTTTCTCTACCTGTGTATCTTTTTCACCTGGTTTGTGGCCCCTTTGTGAATCTTTACATAGTTCCTTATGTAAGGTTTGCACTTGAATAGCTACTGTGCTACACAAAGGGTCAGAGTACCTGAGAGTTTGGGCCCTGTCTGTCACCTGAGGGGATAGTCACTGTCTGACTGTAGGAATTAAAACATTTAGCTATTCTGGGAAGCTCAAAGGCCTACTTTACATACCAGAACTTCTTTCTACAGAATTAGGCTATAGGGAACCTCTACAGGAATTGCTTTCTCTCCTTTTCTAGTCTACTTCCCTCATTCCCATGAATTTTTCTTTAATAAAATATTTGTAGTCCCTTGAACAACCCCTGAGCACTGAAACTGGCATGGCCTGTGAGTACCTGGAATGTGTGTTCTCTCCCAAACGAACACACTGTCTGTATGCACTGTCATCCAGTTGTTCATCGATTTGCTCGAGCAGGCCCCAGTAATGTCTCCATTGTGAGACTTGTTACTGTTTTTGGCATAGCGAATATGGCACGTAATCATGGCAGACTACTCTCAGTAGCTTGCCGGGCTCTCCGAGATGGATGGAGGAATCAAACCCCGGATCAGCCGCGTGCAAGGCAAATGCCCTACTGGCTGTGCTATCGCTCCAGTCCCTAAATAAATTTTAAAACTTCACTTGTAAATCAATCTTTTTCTCAGTGAACTTTCTAGGAAATCTAGAGGAAGTCCCATGCACACAGCATCAGCTGAATATGACACCTTTATGGAAATAAATTAGAAAATCTTACAAATAACACTTCAACTAATGCATGTAATGAATCATGTGAAACAAAATGAATGCATAGCACTAGGTAGATATAGTCACCTGAATCATACACAGTTGCGTGCGGAAGGTGATGTTGGTGGGCCCCACAAGTGGCTCATGTGAAGCGGGGAGGAGAAAGATGGTCACTTTCTCCCCATCTGCCTCTGCCACCCAGGACCCAGGGTTACTGGGTTCTTGTCTCCCTCGTAGAAAAAGACATTCAGGAAAGTTTTGTAACTGAAGTTGCAAAGTAACTTTTTTGTGACTTCACAAGCAGTGAAGTAAAGCAGATTTTATTTGGAGGTTTGAAGGGAAAGAGGAAGAGAAAGTGGGAGAGAGTGGAGAGTAATGTGCTCAAAAGAAAACCAGGGCTTCTCCAAGGGTGGAGAGAGCTCCTACACACATCCCAGCATTAGACATGAAAGTGTGAAAGTTCACATTTCAAGAGGGGAGATGCAGGTGACACGTGCTCAGGCACCATATATGCTTGGTCACGTGGGTGCCAGCAGCACATGGGTGCTCTCTTCAGTCAAGGTGGCTTTTGTAGGATTCTTCAACCTACCCCCATGTAAGGCTTTTTTTTTTTTTTTGCTTTGCTTTTTGGGTCTCATCCTGCAATGCTCAGGTGTTACTCCTGGCTTTGCACTCAGGAATTACTCCTGGTGGTGGTTAGGGGACCATATGGGATGCTGGGAATCGAACCTGGGTTGGCCGCATGTGAGGCAAACGCCCTACCCACTGTGTTATTGCTCCAGCCCCGGATGTGGGGCTTCTACCTAAATAAGAGTCTATTGCTTCTTTTGAAGTGCAGAAGCTTCTTAATTTGATGTTGTCCCACTTTTTTTTTAATGTTTGTTTTCACTTGCTTGGTCAGTGGTGTTTCATCCTTAAAGATGCTTTTAGCTTCAATGTCATGGAGGGGTTTACCTACATTTTCCTCTCTGTACCTTATGGATTCATGTCTGATATTGAGGTCTTTGATCCACTTTGATCTGACTTTTGTGCCTGGCACTAGATAGGGGTCAGAGTTCATTTTTTCGCTGGTAGCTATCCAGTTTTCCCAGAACCACTTGTTGAAGAGGCTTTCCTTGTTCCACTTCACATTTCTTGTTCCTTTGTCAAAAATTAAGTGGTCATATATTTGGGAGTCTGTGGCGGAATATTCAACTCTGTTTCATTGGTCTGCAGTTCTGTTTCTAACCCAGTGCTGTTTTAAATTGCTGTTTTAGTTACTACTACATATAGTACAGTTTAGGGAAAGAATATTACCCAATACCCATCTGATAAGGGATTAATATCCAGGATACAAGACACTAGTACAATTATATAATAAAACAATCTCCAACCTCATCAAAATATGGGGAGAAGAAATGAACAGAAACTTCCACAAAAAGAGAAATACAAATGGCCAAAAGACACATGAAAAATGCTTCACTAATCATCAGGGAGATGCAAATCAAAACAACAATGAGATATCATCTCACACCATAGAGACTGGCACACATTCAAAAGAACAAAAGCAACCAGTGCTGACATGGATGTGGGGAAAAAGGACGCTCTCTCACTGTTGGTGGGAATGCTGACTGGTCCAGCCTTTCTGGAAAACAATATGAACAGTCCTTCAAAATACTAGAAATTGGGCTTTCATATGACCCCGCAATACTACTTCTGAGAATATATCTCGAAACTGCAAAAAAGCACAGTAAAAATGACATCTGTACCTATATGTCCATTGCAGCACTGTTCACAACAGCCAAAATCTGGAAACAACCCAAGTGTCTGAGACCAGACAACTGGTTAAAGAAACTTTGGTACATCTACACAACGTAATACTATGCAGCTGTTAGGAGTGATGAAATCATGAAATTTGCTTATAAGTGGGTAGACATGGAAAGTACGTGAAATGAATCAGAAAGAGAGGGACAGATATAGAAGGACTGTACTCATTTGTGGAGTAAAAAAATAACATAACACGAGAACAACACCCAAGCACAGTAGATATAAGGGTCAGGAAGATTGCTTTGTAGTTGAAAGCTGATGGGGAGTGTTCAGCTGGAATAGATAAGGGCTCACTAAGAAAATGATGCCTGGGGGAATCAGTTGGGATGAGAGATGTGTGCCAAAAGTAGATAAAGTACCAAATATGATGACCTCTCAGTGTCTGCATTGCAAACCATAATGCCCCAAAGGAGAGAGAGAGTATGGGGAATATTGTCTGCCATGGAGGCAGTGGGAGGGTGGGAAAGGTGGAGGTATACTGGGGATATTGGTGGTGGGAAATGTGTACTGGTGGAGCGATGGGTGTTTGATCATTGTGTGATTGTAACTCAGACATGAAAGCTTGTAACTGTATCTCATGGTAAATCAATAATTTTTTTTAAAGAGTCTACTGCTAAGTGGGTACAATTGGGTGCAGGCTTTGAAACTCCTTTTCTTTTTTTTTTTTTATTTTTTATTGAGTCACCATGTGGAAAGTTACAAAGTTTTCAGGTTTAAATCTCAGTTATACAATGCTCGAATACCCATCCCTTCACCAGTGCTCATATTCCACCACCAAGAATCCCAGTATAGCTCCACCCCACCCCCTCACACCCCTAAGCCCCCCACGCCCCTAGCCCCCCCACCCTAAGCCCCCCCCGCCTGTGTAACTAATAAATTTCACTTTAATTTCACTTTGATTGCATACAATATTTCAACAAAACTCACTATTATTGTTTGGAGAGTCTCTCCCCTAAAGTCAGACCTGCTGAAAAGGAAGCATTAGATAATTTGTTTTCCATTGCTGAGGATGAAGAGGTATGAGGTCGAGTGACCACACTTATCGGCCTCTCAGTTTTGGGTTTCTGTAATTTAGTATTTTAGTAACTAAGTCCAGAGAGATATCTGCCAGAAGTTGCATCGTTGCCAACTTGTACTTCTCAGTTACATTATATTCCACATATGAGTGCAATCTTTCTATGTCTGTCTCTTTCTTTCTGACTCATTTCACTCAACATGATACTTTCCATGTTGATCCATTTATATGCAAATTTCATGACTTCATGTTTTCTGACAGCTACATAGTATTCCATTGTGTAGATGTACCAGAGTTTCTTTAACCAGTCATCTGTTTTGTGGCACTCTGTTTTTTCCAGATTCTGGCTATTGTAAACAGTGCTACAATGAACATAGAAATACATATGCCATCTCTACTATACCGTTTTGCCTCTCCGGGATATATTCCCAGGAGTGGTATTGCTGGGTCAAATGGAAGCTCAATTTCTAATTTTTTGAGAATCGTCCATATTGTTTTCCAAAAGGGCTGAACCAGTCGGCATTCCCACCAGCAGTGAAGAAGAGTCCCTATCTCCCCACATCCACGCCAACACCAGTTGCTTTTGTTTTTTGGGATGTGGGCCAGTCTCTGTGGTGTGAGATGATATCTCATGGTTGTTTTGATCTGCATTTCCCTGATGAT
This sequence comes from Sorex araneus, assembly GCF_027595985.1. Classification (NCBI taxonomy): domain Eukaryota; kingdom Metazoa; phylum Chordata; class Mammalia; order Eulipotyphla; family Soricidae; genus Sorex; species Sorex araneus. Next base: position 138,015,254 of record NC_073304.1, on the reverse strand, counting down.
TAGTGATGTGGAACATTTTCTCATGTGCCTCTGAGCCATTCGGATTTCTTCTTTAGGAAAGCTTCTGTTCATTTCATCACCCCATTTTTTGATCGGGTTGGCAGTTTTCTTCTTGTGGAGTTCAACCAGTGCATTGTATATCCTTGTTATCAACCCTTTATCGGATGGGTACTGCATAAATATCCTTTCCTATTCTGTAGATTGTCTTTGTACTTTGGTCACTGTTTCTCTTGTGAAACTCCTTTTCTTGACCTTTGGTCCTGCTGGATCTTCTCTGGGTTGAATCACTAAAGGTTACCAATCAAGGAGGAGTTCTGAGGGTATTCCATGGATTTCCTTCATGGGGTGGGGGCCAATATCGTCAGGGTCCTCTACTAAAGATCTTATCTTGGGTCTTGCTCTCTGTATTTACAAGGTGGGTCTGCCTTAGAGCTTTCCTTCCCAGATATTTTGTTTACCTAGGTTTCATTGCTGAGGGCCTTTCCCTGTCTACCTGCCTACATCAAAGGGACTTCATGAAGGAGGTAAACTTCTGAAGTTACAAATTGAATATCATGAGCTGATCAAAGGACAAAATGTATCTCCTTCCAGTTTGCTTTAGAGTCGGATCATGTTTTAATGTTTTCAAAATAGAAACCACAGTTTAGAAGTTTTTGAAATATGTATATATAAACATGTGAAAATATGTAAAATCTAACTAAATTCTGGCTAAATATGTAATCTTCACATACACTAGTTGTGCATTATATGTAACCAATGCTCCTCATAAATAAATATCATAGCCAACGATTCTATGCACTAGCCCAAAACATTGTAAATCCAAATAAATATTCTCTCTTGTTTGAACAAAGATTTAACTCTGCTAATTATTTAAGATTAAAACACATAAAGTTAAAAAATATTTCCCATTTTTTGTTATAATTAATTTATAATATTATAGAATTTTAAAACTATCACCTAACACTTCTATATGTATAACACTGCATCCACCAATAAAATTCCAGTGCAATTCCATCACCAAAAGGATACCACTTCCTTTCTACCTACTCATCATTTTATCCATTGGTAATCAATTAGTTTTCGAAGAATGTAGCAGTAACTTCATTTCTGTCAGTTTGCTTGCTTCAGTTTTTTATATTCCTCTTGAATGAATTCATCTAATAATTGTCTTTAACTTCCTTATTAATTTCATTTGGCATAGTTATCTCAAGGCCTGTTAATTTTATTCCAAATGGCATCATTTTATTTTAATTAAAACATTATTTTAATAAAAATATTTATTTATGGAAAAAAAAATCTTGTAATGACTACCCAGTGATAAAACCTACTACATCCACCACCCTAGCAGGTTCCCTGTGTCACTGTCCAATAGGTTCTCCTTTGCCCTACAGTTAAACTCCAAATTTAACACTTATTACATAAAATGTTTTGTTTTAGCTTTCTATCAATGAGAGTATCCATTAAGAATTTTGAATGCGACTTGTTAAATTCAACATTGTGTTGATTGATAAGCTTTATCCTTTTTATTCATTACATTGCTATTAAGTAGGCCAGAGTATGAAAGAAAAAGAAGGAAGGAAGGAAGGAAGGAAGGAAGGAAGGAAGGAAGGAAGGAAGGAAGGAAGGAAGGAAGGAAGGAAGGAAGGAAGGAAGGAAGGAAAAAAATTCTTCTAGATCCTCTGAAGTCTCCAAGGGAGAATTAATTTTTCTCTGTTCCAGTTTCTGGTAGCTCCGGGTGTCATTTTATAATTGGGTCACAATTTTAACTATAATTCATAAATTTAAAATTTATAAACCAATTTCTAATTGTTTTATAATTGTGTCACTATCTATTGGATTTTTTTTTTTATTACTTGCCTTCTCTTCTGTCTAATACGGACACTTGCCTGCCATTGGGTTTAGGTATCAATAATCACATTACAAAATCCTTAATTTTATTACAAAGACTGACTTGAAATAAAAAGAATAAAGCTTATTCACATATTTGGGGAACTAAGACATAATCTATCTATCTATCTATCTATCTATCTATCTATCTATCTATCTATCTGATAGAGGACACCATTTAGTCCACGACTATGGTTATTAGAAATAATGATGCTGAGAGCATTCTCATACGTATCTTTTGAGGGCATGTCTGTGTACTTCTGTTTGGTTTATATTCCACTTGAGTAGAATATAAAGTTTATATTCAACTTCCACTAGGAATGGAACTCATAAACTGTTGGTTTAGCATTAATTAGCATACCCTTTCAAACAGTAGTTCAAAGTGGTTTCAGTATACTTTAGCAATTACCATGAGAAATAGCAGCATGCTACAAATGCAAAATTGAAAAAAGGGAAGCTAAGATATGTTAACTAATTACCCAGAGTTTCACAGATGATTAGTGCCAAAGCAGGAATAAACATTTTTTTAATGGCACAGGACTCTGCTTAGCAACACTAATATCCCCCAGTGTTTTCCTAGAATTTCACATTTCACTTAAACACAATTAGCGAATCTGTTTATTAGCCCAGATGCCAATATGCTGACATTTCTTTTCCACATGTAGGATGTTGGCTCCCTGGTGGGCATGAGGAGAATGCCAAGGCAGGGGATCTCAGTCTAACTCTGACATCTTAAAAATGAGAAACTCAAGTGCCAAGACGGAAAGTACCTTTCTTGGAGCTACTACATGATGGCCAGTTCTTATTATTTTACTAGATGACACCCTGATTTCAGATAGGTACAGAACTAACTTTCTTTAGGATTTTGTGTTGTTGAAGTTTCATCATAAAAATAGTCGTTAAAATGCTCTTTAGTATAAGATGGAGGTACACTTTATTGTTGTTCTTAAGAAAAAGGCAGGAAGAGGGATACTACAATGACTAAGGCATTTGTCACGCACAATTCCTACAAGGGTTTGGAAAGGTGAGTCGAAGGACTAGTCCTATCTTTGAAGGAGACTAAGGAAGACTCCTCACATGACTGGGTTAATCATAGTTTACAAAATTGGAAATGTGACACAATTCTACATACTAGCTACTTGATAACTGTGTTTTTCCACTCCCAAAGTGCTTGTAGATAGTTGGTATGTTATGTAGGTATTGAGAAAGAGGCTTGTCTTCTTGGGTTAAAAGGGTTTAGAAGATTAATTATAGAAAATGAACCCAGTTCAGAAGTGAAGTTTTATTCTTTCCTGGAAATAAAAAAAAATCTTTGAGAGATTGTGGAATTCTAGTGCATGTGGCAATGGTGTAGAGAGAGTGTCAGTGATCTAAGAACCTTCACTAGACATCAAGTTTCCATTATATATATCTTTTATAATGAAGTTGATCTAGTGTCAGGATTTTCAGTTATCTCTTCCTGTGATCTCTTTTGTGAATTAAAATGCCCATATATGGCCCCAAATAGATGAGACTTTTGGAAAACAATCTTTGTTACTAGACTTGTACATACATCTTATCTATAAGCTTATCTATAAGTGATCAAGAATTTGGCTGAACTTACTACTAGATTTACTAAATTTGTTTACTGAAGATACTATTAATCAAAGATTGGAATTACTGCTAATAGTCTGGGAGATTCCTGATGATTATTGATTTTTTCCTTTGTCCTAAATCATTCCTCAGGCTGGAATATTTCCTTTGTTTTCCCTGAGGGTGGGAGTTGAGGAGTGGGGGATGGAGGCAGAATTAAAGCTATAGCACAGGTGTCTATCTTTTTGTGAAATTCTACATTATATCAAATGCTTACTCCTATTCCCAAGGTCAACTGATTCCTAAAGTGATCCTGTTTGGTGGCCTAGAAATTTAAGGACTTATATCTGCTTCTTTGCTTTGCTTACTTTTTCTGACTCCTGTAGATTCAAATCAAACAGTCATCCTCAGGAACAAGAGTCTAATTCTCAACAAGATGCCCTTTCCTAGTGGCCTGATGTTGGAGGAAATTATGAATCATTTATTCCCTTGGATTGATAAATAAAGGAAATTTGAGGAACCCTCATTTGGATTGATAAGAACAATCGGATGTTGAGACAGGTTGTCTAAGAATAGGCAGGTCTGATCACCTGGATCTGGGTGAAACAACACAGGCATCCTCTTGAGATCCATTGAGAAGATATCTGACCACACAATGGGAAAAAAATACTAAAGACTAATTTTTAGATGGTGCCAGTGATTTACTCACATGAGGAGGGTGGAAGGATCTGAGACTTTTCTTTTTCCTTTTCAGATATCTATATGAAGAAAGATTCATATAAGGTAATCCAATAAAGAAGGTAAAAATGGCAAGAAAGAGAGAATGTTTCACATGTAACATTAAACATTCATAGTTGTGTAGCTTAAATTATCACAAGTAACATCACTTGCACTTGAATATGTGATATAAATCCTGTCCCTAGTGATAAAATTATGAAGTTGAGACTAGTCTTTAGACAGTTGAAGGATTGAATTATTCTAATATCTGGGTAAGTCCTCTTCTATAAGTCCGAATAAGAGCCACATTCTTCTCATAATGAGGGCAATGCAGGAAAGGCGGTAGAGTAAGTCTGGTTAAAATAAAAATGGAAAAACCCTTCTAGTCTGTGTGAGGAAAGGGGAATGACCATTTCTTTCAAGGTTCTCTACTGAGGAAAACACAAAATACAAAAAAATCCCTGAGGCACAGGGATGAAGAATCTGCTTTAAGTAAGGATGAAATGGACTTTGATTTCCTTTAATAAACGTGTACTTTAGAGTAGAACAAAGATTATGTTTAGTCACTGAGAGGTTGAACAGTTTATCTAGTTGGTTCCCAGGGAGCTCGCAGCAGTGGTAACTTGAGAACTTTATGGTGCATGGAGGAAGTCTGAGGACAGAATAAAATTTTTCTCTTACTGGACTCACAAACAAGCCAAGCCTAAGTTTTGACAGTGTTCCAGTTTTTATTGCTGTATAACAAACTACCCTAAAACTTAATGGAATAAAACAATAATTTTATAATGCTGAAAGATTTTTGTAGGTCAGGAATTGATTTAGGGCATAGTAGGAATGTTTTGTCTACAACATTCCTACAAACATGAATGTTTTCTCTACGACAGCTGCGGTACACCTGCGGAAGTGACAGTGACTTGGGTAGCTGAGGTGAGGATATGTTAATGGCATGATCACCCTCATGACTGATGGATTTTGCTGGCAGTTAATTGGGATCTCAATCGGACCTTTGGCTAGAACAGTTATACATATATTCTCCATGTGTTTTCTCTGTGGGAGCTAGTTTGGCTTTTTTGCATAAGCCTGGATTCCAAGACCAGGTTCTCCAGAAGAACAAGCCCAGAGTGGAGAGCATTTTAATTATCTGACTTTGGGATGTATATATTTTTATTTTGATTATCTTTAATTGATATCATATCAGTGAAAAAGGTATATGTTGAAGGACAAGGAGCATCTTTTCCAATAATTAATGGGAGGAGAGCCTAAGTCACATTAGAAGAAAACCAAGTAGATGGAAGATCTACTTCTACTATTACAGCCATCTTTGAAAACTACAATCCTCCATTGATTACTAGAATGATGTGGGAAATAGAGAGATTAATGATGAGTAAAATAATGGGTAGAGCATCACAATTGTGCACACAGAAAGAGCTACAGTGACAGAATGTCCACAAATCTATACTTGTATTTTCATAGTCTGTGTTCATGTAAATGTCATGAACACATTTACAAAAGTTATTTGATTATTCAAAATTAGTATTACTGAAAAAAATTAAGTTTTATTCCCTTTGATTTCCATTGTTGGACAAATAATTTAACAATATACTCTTTTTTCTGTGAATTGAGAATGTGTCAAGTTTATACCTAAATTCAAAGGTGATTCCATAGCTCTCAAGGCAGAATAAATTCAATTCTCCTTTGTTGATAAATTATTCATCTACATCAGGTGCATTACTAACTACCTGGATGCTGGAGAAGAAACACATCACTCCCTTTGGAAGCACAATTCTATATGGCATTGATTTGCATAGTTCAGTGCCTCTACATTTTCAGAAGATCTAATTTTTCATCTAGTTCTCTGAGAAATTTGACCATTTGTTGCATTCTATGTAAAACTCACAACTTTAAACTCACATATGTAAAAGAGATCACCTAACTATTCTCATTTTTATTAATATTGTGCAGAATTTTATATTTGTATAATATCTTTAAGATGGTTAAAAATTAGATGATATATTTCATGTGTGAGATGGGAACCTATTCAGTTAGTTTAGTACTAAATAAAATCATGAAAAGCAAAGTCTGCTTCTCAGTAGTAATAAAGGTTTTCAAAGTGATAAAAGACTCTTTCATGTCCCCGGGTCTCTCTTTTATACAAACTTCACTTCTAGCACTGACAATGGGGACTCTTTTACTCTCCAATGTGTTTGGGAACTTGTATATCATGATTCCAAGGGTGGGCATGTTCTGATTTTCAAGTACCATGAACTTAGGTCTGTATAATTGAATCAGATCTTACATCATCTACAGTATGAAAGTATTTGCTCTAGAATTTTAATTTTCTCTTAACAGGTGTTTTCAAGCAAAGGAGATACATTTGTACTGAGATAATTAAGCCTTTCTGCCAGTTTACATGACAACAGGCTCTGAGAAAAAAACAGTTGGTTGGAATGGATTATCAGCTAGTGGTTCTTGAAAATCTAACACAATCTTTATTTTGTCCACTCAAAGTTATAAAGAAATAAAAGTATGGCCCCCTCAAAAATAAAGAAATTAAAAACTCACTATGATGATGATGGGTAATATGGGAGAGAGAGAGCAGGAACATAATGCCACAACGCCATTTTCTTTTTTTTTTTTTTTTGCTTTTTTTTGGGTCATACCCGGTGTTGCACAGGGATCACCCCTGGCTCTGCACTCAGGAATTACCCCTGGTGGTACTCAGGGGACCATATGGGATGCTGGGAATTGAACCTGGGTCAGCTGCATGCAAGGTAAATGCCCTACCTGCTGTGCTATTGCTCCAGACTCACGATACCCATAGTTTTACTGCTCTTTTACAAGCTCATAATTGGGAAAGACTGTAAAGCCTGAAGTTTGAAGTGAATGCCACTATTAACCTTCTTTTCCTGGGAAAATAGCATGGAATTGCCATGCTTAAGTTGTCTGCTGTGAATCTTTATTTCTCTCTGGATACTTGCATTTATGTATTTAGGATTCCCCAAGGGAGGTCAGGAGCCACTTCAATATTCAGGCAAGCAGGCCAGTGGTTCAGCCTAAAGATTTGAGGATAAAGTGCTGCCTGGGCCTTATGGTATCAGGATCACAGGGCCACCCAGCTACTATGGAGAGCACCGAGGGAAGAATCTGTTGGTTTTTGTGGGATTCCACAGACACACTCGGGGGTTTTAAGGGTCCATGTGGCACCTGGACTAGAATGAAGGTTGGATGCATACCCTGAGATGTCCTAACTCCTATATTATTTCTGCAGTCCCTTAGTTCCTTTTATGACAAAGAAAATGGAGTGGCAAGGGATATAACTGAAAGAGAATAGCTTAGGAGACCTTAAAAATGAGTCATTCAAATGACTGAAATATTCGGATTCCTATAGGAAATGATCCCTTGATTTCTTTTCTATTTGAATATTCTTCCTATTTATTATATTCCCATCAAGAAAAGTAGAATTTTTTATAGAGCAAGAATAACTTTTACAGTACTCCACACAAACACATATTATACATATTCTTATATATATACATTTTATTTTCACAAGAGTAGTTCACAATAGTTCATTACAGATAATATTCAAACACCAATCCCACCACTGACCACCTTCCCACCACAATAACAGGTAAGTGTGTGAGGGTTATTGTATTTCATTCTGGAGTCATTGAGAATATAAGCAAGTCTGTCAGAAACCAAACAAATGTGTGCTACTTTTGATAAATAAGTATAAGAGGTCGGAAATTCACTCTGGAAATTCTGTGGTGCTCTCTTCCAGGAGCTTTAGTTTACAGTCTCTGAGGTCATTGTTTACAGAGCTTTAGTTTACAGTCTCTTGGTGTGTGTGTGTGGGGGGTGGGCGTGCGTTGTGAGTGTGGCTGCCAAGCTGCTGGAAAACTGGGGAGCTAGGTGGAGGAGGCTCAGTCTCAATCAGACCAGGCTTGGAAATCTCAGTTACAAGTTTCCAAGGACCTGGGTTTTCCGGCCGGTCCACTGTCCAGTGAGGTTCATCCTGTTTTGAGTGAGGCTCGTCTCCTCTTGGGTGAGGTCATCTGAACATGTGGAGAGTGGCCTTGTGCATGGCAGCTGTTGGGTTCTGGAGGTTTTCAGCTGCTGGGGTTCTGCTTGGGGCAGGGAGGGAGACTCAATCCATTCCCCCTCTGAGTTGCCCCGGGAAAAACAGCCTGGTGCAGGGTCAGGATATTCTACTTATTCTTTAAATATTCTTAGGATAGGGGCTGGAGTGATAGTACAATGGGTAGGACGTTTGCCGTGCACATGGCCAACCCGGGTTCGATTCTCAGCATCTCGTATGGTCCCCTAAGCACTGCCAGGAGTAATTCCTGAGTGCAAAGCCAGGAATAACCTCTGTGCATCACCGGATGTGACCTAAAAAGCAAGATAAATTAATTAATAAATAAATAGCACTGTAGCACTGTCATCCTGTTGTTCGTCAATTTGCTTGAGCGGGCACCAGTAATGTCTCCATCGTGAGACTTGTTGTTACTGTTTTTGGCATATCGAATGCACCATGGGTAGCTTGCCAGGCTCTGCTGTGTGGACAGGATACTCAATAGCTTGCTGGGCTCTCAGAGAGGAACGAATTGAATTGAACCCAGGTCGGCCACCTGCAAGGCAAACGCCCTACCCACTGTGCTATCACTCCAGTCCAAAAATAAATAAATAAGTAAATATTCTTAGGATAGTTGACCTTTCAACATAAAGTCAAATTATAGTACAAGAAAAAGAAGAGACTAAAGGAAAACAAGTAGGGCCAACACTTATTCTCAACCTGTTTTGTTGGAAAAGCTGTGGGCTTCTCCATCAGTTTTAAAGTCCAGGAGTTAGCAGTGATGATTAATGATAGTATCATTCTTTCTGAATGCAGAATGTTTCATTAAATTTTCCTGGTGCACAGAAAACATGTTATTTTATACTAAGTAACTCAACTATGACAATAATATGAGACACACTTGTCTTCTTGTGATGTATATAGCTAGATGTGGGCTGAAAAGACCCAGGAGACCACGGCTTGGGGCTTAGATCCTAAATATTTTAATTCATGGTCATATTACTTATCTTTTATACAAAGCAAGTGCGTTTCAGAAAATAAAGCTTCTTCAAATAAGATAAGATCTCATTTCAAATAAACTAAAGGAAACAACATTTGTTCCATTTAAATTTCTTTCTAATATTAAGTAAAGTGAAATTTACCAGTTACACATGTGGGGTGGGGGCTAGGGAGGTGGGGGGAAGGGGGGAGGTATGTCGTGATTCTTGGTGGTGGAATATGTGCACTGGTGAAGGGATGGGTGTTTGAGCATTGTATAACTGAGACTTTAACCTGAACGGTTTATAACTTTCCACATGGTGAATTGATAAAAGAATTTTTAAAAAAATTTCTTTCTAATATCGCTTAACAGTTTTCTCTGTAAGATTCTGGAATTCCATAGTCTGATATGCTTCCAAACTGCATGCATCCAAACCCTGATGACACCAAAGTCCATGTCTTCAGCTTTATATCAGCTTACAAATGCTGGCAAAAATACTAATAATTTATATTGTTGAAAGAATTATATGAAGTTGTTATTTAAAATTATCATTGACCATCTCTAGTTAAACATAAGACAGTTCTAAAATTGACCTTGTACTACAATACTACAATATTATGATCTGTATTTGTACATAATATAAGAGAGCCAGAAACCAGAGTGATAGTATAGCAGGTAGCGTTTGCCTTGCATGTGGTTGACCTCGGTTTGATCCCTGGCAACCCAGATGGTCTCCCAAGCACTGACAGGCATGGTCACTGAGTCCACAGCCAGGAGTAAGTCCTGAACACAGCTGGTTGTGCCCTCCCCAAAACAAAGGAATATAGGAGAGTCAATATCTGTTTTACATCTTTGCCCTACAAAGTGGCAGAACAAAGCTCACAGACATACCAGCATTATTACATGCATTGTGGGCTTAAAAGTTGCCATATAAGTGTCCTAGTTCTTTTTCAGCTACATGCATTTGTACATCATCAATTCCATCATCTTCAAATGTACCCCTATGAGCTAACTCCTAAATACCCTAGTTTATGTATTACCTAACAACTGGTGCATTTTGAAAATTACATTTTTAAGCTATCAGTTTCTTTATATCAATTAACAGAAAATAAATTGTATGATCTTGAAAAAAGCACAATCTAAGAAAATTTTGTACTAATGATGGCTTCTCTAAAGTTAAATTATTCATCACCTATACATACCACAGGCAATACTTTCCTTTCTATGCTGCCAAATTGCCAATGATGTGCAAAGGGACACTGATTGGTTGAATAAAACCATAACACAAAGCAATTGAATCAACAATCACATGAAAATAACTTGAGATTCTCATATTATCTGATGGCAGAATATAAAATATGGAAGTAGGGATCTGAATGCAATGCATAAACAATGAAAGAGTCTTATGATAATTCAATGTTCATATAATTGGCTCAACTACAGACATTCCTAATTTAATCATGTTTAATTTGAATGTGCTAGACTTCCTTCTTCCTTCAAAAGACTTCTAATATGAGGAACTGAAGGAAGAGAGGAGACTAGAACATAAAGAAGAGTTAAGAGGAGAAACTAGAAAAGACTATCCTTAAATAAACTACATTCTGGGATATTCTAAAACTTGAATTCTGCATATGATCAGAACCAATATTTCCACAGCATTGAGCAACTGCTATTTTTTTAAAAAAAGCAGTCATTGTCCACAGACATCATGGGAATAAATGATGAGCTATTTCAAGGTTCAGTATATTTACAGTTATCTTTTAGATGAGTTTCACTCCAACACAAATTTCTATAGCATGTATAAAAGAGGAATTAGTATAAAAATGTAATAAATGAATAATATTAATAATGACTTTATATTAATTTCATGGATACTTATCATGGAAAGTTTTTTGTACTTGATGACCTCATGAATTCAATAAGTACATGAGTAAAAAAATACTTGAAAGTTTAATCTGAGTCCAGGTAATCAGTATTTTGTGGAACCAGTGTTTTTCCTAGCAACAGTAAGCAAAGATAAAGTGACTTTATTACTTACTGACTGTAAAAAATATGCACACAAAGGAGACTCTCCGGGCGGCTCTCTCTCACCACCCGTGTTCAGTGCTCTCGAACCAGAATGGCTGTTGGTGATGGGCAGGCAAAGGAAGAACGAGAACCAAGCTGGTTGCTGGTTAGTTGCCGTTTATTCAATCTCTCCTCTCTCCCATCTCAAGCACTCTTCCCTCCTAGCCCCTCATTCCTCGATCCCAGCTCTCCGGATTCTGCCTGCTTCTGACCTCTGGATTCGGACTCTGACTGCTTCTGCTCAGACAACTCCCTGACTCTCTTTTTCTGCCTCTCCCCAACTCCTTTCTCCATCTCTCACCCTCTGGGCCCAGGCTACCCCCAGTCTGGTAGCAAAATCAGCATAAGAAAGCCCTTCCTGACTGCCCATCAGGCTTAAGGGAAGAAATACCACCTAGGGATATTCCAAAACCCTTCCTGACTGCCCATCAGGTTCAAGGGTAGACACAACACGCAGGGGTATTCCTCTTCTTCTAGCACCTTAATTAACATCTTAACATAAGTTGTTTTTGTATGGGCATAGTAAGAGATACACAGAGGCTTGTAGGGCAGCTCTCCTGGGAACATCAAGCCACCACAGACTCAGACTACAGTTCTCAGGCCAGATTAATCATTCCTAACCCTAGCAGGGTCCAAATCTAGTTATTACTTTTTAGATCATGACAAAATTTGTCCATGCCCATGTTCTAACTTATAGTTTAGCATTATGGCATTTTGGCCAGGCCCATCTCGATGACAGGGTAGCACATAGCTCATCGCTTGCCCTAGGTCTATCCAGTCTCTCATCGGGACCCTGCTTTTGGAGGTGCTAGGAAGTTAGGGCAACTGAGGCTTAAGTCGAGACAATGAAAGAACAGTTGCCCTGGAGGTAAATATCACTGAGAGTCAATTAACTTCCACATTACAAAAGCATAGTATTAACTGTCTTCTTGTTCCCAGACAAAAAGGACATTGCTCTGAATAAACTATGCAAAGGACTTAGGATAAGAGAAAAACAATATTTACAAGTTAACAGAGCACATGGAAAGAAGTTACAAATAAACACAAAGGAATGGGAGCACTGTGATGAGAGTAACCCAATAAACCTAAGCTCCCTGCGGCAAGCAGAAAGGACAAACAACTGACCAAATCAGAACCTGAAAAAGAAAGGGAGTAGTAGACCCTGAGCTCTTCTGGGTATGGCCCATAAAACAAAACAATACCAATGACCAAACTCTCTATGGTTAGCATTAAAGAATACTAAGTCAAGAGACAAGCATCTGGAGAATTTGATACTGCATCTGGGCATCAGAAAGACCTAGAGAGGGGGCTTTTAAAATTTAAGAAAGTGTATGGCAAAGCATAGCAGGTAGGAAATAAAATAATCAGAATAAAACCATATATTTTACCAATGTCAAATTTTATTTTAACCCTTGTTCTAGATCATAATTTTTGGTGAAGTTAGGTACAGAAAGAAAAAAGACATTTTCCTCACCTAGAAAGTTCAGTTACTTATGAATTCTGTGTCAGGAATCAGGTCAAAGACCAAATAGTAGACAAAATAATTATATTCTTAGTACTTAGGAAGTTCTAAGAGTTTTAGAAGCTCTGTGTCAGGAACCGGGAATAGAGAAACAATAAATAATATAGCTACAAAATAACTTTGTATAAATCATTATAACTTTGTCAAAATTCAGTAAATTAATCAAGGGTCACAAAGATAGAACACATATTAAGGTTCTTGCTTGCATTTGAGCAACCTAAATTCAATCCCTGGCACTGTATATGGTCCCGAAAGCACCTGCCAAGAATGATCTCTAAGCACAGATCCACAAAGCCCTGAGCATAGCTAGATGTGGCCTCAAAACCAAAGAGAGAAAAGAAGAAAAGCAAAGAAAGGAAAGAAAGAAATTACATTAAAAACAAAACTCTTGAATCAATCCACTAATGATTTTTTTTTTCTTCACACAACCTTGAAACACACTGCTTCAGATGCTCAGCAAATTGCTCTCTCTGGTTGTTACTTTTTGGGGGCTCTTGTTTTCTAGCTCTCTGCTTTTGACTACACAGGAACAATTCCAATCCTTTCCATACTAGAGCTCAATGCACTATTTCTCAATCCCAAAAGAAGATCAAGTAATCCTACTGTAAAAGAGACCTTACTCTGGTAATATACTGAACGTGTCTAATTTTGCACGAAGCCAAGAGAAACTCACTTCAGAATCCAGTTCTTCCATTTTACAAGTGTACTCCTTAATATCATAGAATTACTGTTTATTAGAACTGGAAAAGAGTGGGCTAGAATAATAATACAGTGAGGGCACTTGTCTTGCATGTAACCAAGTCAGCTTCAGTCAAGCACCACATATGGTTCCCCAAGTATCAATAGGAGTGATCTGTGAACACAGAGCCAGGACTATCCTGAACATTGCTAGGTGTGGCCCCAAACCAAGAAAATAAATAAAGCTAGAAAAGAAATTAGAGAAATTTTATAAATTCCACATATAATTCCCCCAATAAAGAAAGCAAGTAAGTGTCTAAGAAATTCAGAGACTAGAACCCTGTTTATTGGCTTCCAGTCTAGAATTTTTTTTTTTTTTTGCTTTTTGGGTCACACCTGGCGATGCACAGGGGTTACTTCTGGCTCTGCACTCAGGAACTACCCCTGGCCGTGCTCAGGGTACCATATGGGATGCTGGGATTTGAACCCGGGTCGGCCGCGTGCAAGGCAAACGCCCTACCCGCTGTGCTATCTCTCCAGCCCCTCCAGTCTAGAATTCTTTTATGGCATACTGTTCTCTATATTTATTTATTTATATGTCTTTATATGTCTCCTAAGAATTTTATTTAAGAAGTAGAAAGACTGGAATCTTCCTTAGTGTTTCTAGACAAATTCAAGAAGTAACCATAAGGCTTTTTATTACTTTCCAATGATAGCAGATAGTTTAAATACTTGGGTAGTCCACTAATACAATTCTTTAAAACCCAAAGATAATGGTACAAGTCTCTGATTAAGAGACAAATAGCTCTTTCCCCACCCCCCCACATACTTAATTTGATGCTTATAACATTTTCCTTACTGATAAAGCTAACACAAAATTTAGACATCAGAATTTTTTAAAAGCTAGATAAAATCATAAAGATTGAAATTCTATCCATCATTTGGAGCTTATTGTTAGGAATGTATTCAAGAGAAAGCAAGAGAATATGAAAAATATCCTCAAAGGAAAAAGAAATAAATAGTTCAATTAATGTGATCTGAAACCAAAGTAAGAAAATCTACTTTGAATAAATAGCATCATAAGATACTGGATATATCTTTGGCTAAAGGGAGAATGTTTTGCATCTGATTTCTTCTCACAAAGAAGATTTCAACTTAAAAAATATTAAGGGCTAAGAGATAAAACATGCTGCTCAGAACCTTATGTTTATGCATGTTTTGAGATATTTTTAGGAATCTGAAGGTAGATGAAGATTGTGAGGAACAAATTTAGATGTTTTATTTCACACAAAGAAAAAAGTAATTAGGATTGAAATTAATTAGTATGGAGGTGGAAGAGGGGGTGTTTCTCTAGTCATGGAGGCTTCCTGATTGATTTTACTATAATCTTTTTATTAGCTTTAGAAAATTATGGATAAGCTGACTGCTCAGAGGTGAAAAACAAGACAGGATGAACAATGTTAGGATGCACTGAGATAAGACGGTTTCAAAGAAGTCTGCCCTAAGCATTTAAAGACAAAACAAAGATGTCATCAGTTTAGTCGCTATTTTCATTACATTTGAGAATAAAAACATCCCTCTAAGAGAGCCATGAGTGTATATTCTAAGAAATTCTCAAGAAACAAAAGAAGGAATGTAACATGTTGAACAAATATGCAGTGAATTTAGTTGAATTATTTTATTACTCCATCATCCTTATCCACACCTTGAAGACTTCCTTGGACAATGGCATTCAGATTCTCATTTTCTTCATTTTTTGTGCTGAGTGGAGAATATTCATGATTCTGGAATCATCTTGTCTCAGGGCTGTGGTATTGCTCACAACACTCATAACAAAGACTTAGGAAGTGTTTTTTTATGATAACTTATTATAAATGACTACATATAAATCCGTATATATGAATTATATACAGATAGATTCAAGTTGTTATAGTAATTCAGTTTTATGAAGATGAATTTCTGTGCCTTTTGCTGTTTTTTTTTAATTGGTAATATTCTTATTGTCAGTAGGGAGTATGAATGTCCAGTTCAACACTGCTGAATCTTGGAGGGAGTGTTTATCTAAAGATCTAATTAAAATCAAGAAATTAAGAGATGGTCAAGACATAAGGTAATCAAGTATTCCAGTTATAGAATCCTCCTTGATGACTGAAAATCTTGTCGAAAGAATTAGGCTAGAGAAATACTGCCTAGAAAATGTATATGAAGCTCAAACTGGTATATCAAATGTATATGAAGCCTTTTAATTTCCTTTCCCTTTTCTGACAATATTCATAAATTTAGGTCTTTACATTTCATCATTGTTCATTGCCCTTAAGAACAATTTTGAAACAGACAAGTTTTGCTTAGTAAATAGACTACTATTTTATCCTTGAATGCTTTCTGGAATAATATCAGCACTTTTTTTTTTTTTTTTTGCTTTTTGGGTCATACCCGGTGATGCTCAGGGGTTAATCCTGGCTCTGTACTCAGGAATTACTCCTGGCGGTGCTCAGGGGACCATATGGGATGCTGGGAATTGAACTGGGTCAGTTGCGTGCAAGGCAAATGCCCTACCCGCTGTGCTATTGCTCCAGCCCCCTCAGCACTCATTTTTGATAATCATATTTCTTGCTTTTCAAGTATCAGTTCCACTTTGCTCAAGAACAAACTGACCACAGTGGGAAACTACTAGTGCATTGAACTCTCAGCTCTTCTACCACTTTCCTTCACTGAAATTTTTGTTCAAAGGCCTACCTTAGAACTTCAGATACATTTTTGTCTTTCAGAGTTATCCAAAGTTCTATTTCCTCTGTCTCTCTTTCCCAACTCGCTATTAAGTCAAGTTATCTCTCTAAAAGTATTAACTATTTTTTCATTATCTTTTAGCCACTATCTAGACATATATGGGTGAAGCAATAAATTTTGAAATCTAATAATGCTAAAACTATAGAAATATTAAAATAACTGAATAAGATATATCATATCCAAAGATCAGTAACTTAACAAGAAGAAAAATTCCCTTAATAGGATTCACTGGGGTTCACATAGCAGGAAAACCTATTCATCCTCTGAAATTTTCAACCATAGGTGCTAAGCAAATATGAAATATTACTGGTTTTTAAATGTGGGATAATGCCATTTGTAGTTGTTAATTCATAATAAATGCCTTTATTGATTCCAAAGAATTCATCATAGATATATCAGATAATAAGATATAATAACACCTTCCATGCATAATGATACTGGATAGGGGGCATTAATGTCCTACAGGACTCAGAAGAGTTGAGAAAACAAATTTTCTCTTCTCTCTCCTGTGACTCTTCTGCAAGAAGAAAGACAATTTTTTTCAGCAAGGTTTTCATTTCACTGACTGTTTTTATGCCAAGCTGTTATTATTGTATTAATCTTCTCTTGCAAATGGATGCATAATATTTACAAGGGTCTATTTTTGTGGTTGTTCTTTAAATAATGCATGTTGCTTCCTCACAAAGCCTGGGATTATAAAATAAATTGCTTAGTTCTGACTACATTAAAAAATTAAAAAATGAACAAGTTCTACATTAATCCAATCAGCATCAGTTTTTGTAGCATTTGGTTTAGTCAGTTTTTCTTTATCTAGAAATTTGACTCATGAAAATCAGTGGGTACAAAAGAGGTTGGGAAACATGTAATTCCTTGGGTGTATATATGGTTTGAACAATGCTAACATACTTGAAGGTAAATTTTAACAGCAACACAATAGTAGTAAGACACTTCACACTCCACTATCACCTATGGATAAATAATTTTTGCCCTAGCAGACTTGTAGTAGGCCCTCATCCTCAAATATTTGAGCACACATTCTTCTCCAGTGAAAATATAAGATTCTCTGAGAGAGACCATATGCTCAATCAGAAAACATATCTTCATTCAATAAAAAAAATAGAAATTGAGTCAATTATCCTAAAAAATGACAATGCTTTGAAAATGAAAATTAATTGCAAACAGACACTGGGAAATAAACAGAAACTTCTCTGAGGAAGATCAATAATTGGCTAGCAGGCACAGGGAAAAAAATGCTCATAACTATCTGAAAAATGCAAATCAAGCTCAATAAGGAGACATCATCTCACACCAGTAAGAATGCACATATCAGAAACACTGGGAGGGGCTGGAGTCATAGCACAGCGGGTAGGGCATTTGCCTTGCATGTGGCCTACCGTTCAATTCCCAGCGTCCCATATGGTCCCCTGAGCACCGCCAGGAGTAATTCCTAAGTGCAGAGCCATGAGTAACCCCTGTGCATCACCAGGTGTGACCCAAGAGCAAAAACAAAAAAAATATTTGTTTATTTTAAATTGAATCACAGTGATATATGGTTACAAAGTTGTTCATGGTTGGGTTTCAGTCATATCATGTTCCAACATGGGGGGCAGGAGGGAGACTGGGAATACTGATGGTAAGAAATGTACACTGGTGAAGAAACAGGTCTTGGAACACGTTTTTAATTTTATTTAAATTTTATTTAATTTTTTAAATGAATAACCATGAGGTACAGTTACAGACTTACTAACTTTTGTGCTTACGTTTCAGCCATACAATGGTTGAGTACCCATCCCTCCACCAGTGCCCATTTTTCACCACCAATAGATACCCATTCCAGTATCCCTCCAACCACCCCCACCCCACCCCCCACCCCCGCCTCTGTGGCAGGCGCATTCCCTTTTGCTCTCTCTCTCCTTTGGGGTGCTGAGGTTTGCAATACAGGTATTAAGTGGCCATCATGTTGGGTCTATAGTCTACTTTCAGCTCTCATCTCCCATTCCGAGCGGGCCCTCCAAGCACCCTTTACATGGTGGTCCCTTCTCCATCAGAGCTGCCTTTTCCCCAGCACGGGAAGCCGGCTTCTAAGCTGTGGAATAATCCTCCTGGTACTTATCTCTACTGCTCTTGGGTGTTAGTCTCCTATCCTGAACAAGCCCTCCAAGCATTATTTACTTAGTGGTCTCTTCTCTATCACAGATGCCTTTTCCCCCAGCAAAAAAACTTTAATAATCTGAATTAGAAATGAAAGTAGACATATCAAAACAAATACCAGGGAAATCAAAAGGATTCTGAAAAATTACTATGAAAATCTTTGTGCAAAGCATCAGAGAAACTAGAATAGATGGATCCATTTTTTTGTCCTTAATATCTTTGAAAACTAAACCCAGAAGCAAAAGAACACCTGTGTGCTTCTATGGGGGCAGAGGAGAGGGTTGGGGGTCACATTAAGTTGCATTTTTGACCTTATCCTATTTAATAGCAAAAAACTTAAATTCTCCTCTCTAGACACAAAACAAGGTTTCCCATTTTCCCCACTATTATTCAATGCTGTTCTGGAAATTCTGGTCACAGAAATTGAGCAAGATATAGATATTAAGCTATCCAGATTGGAAAAGAAGTCAAACTATCACTACTTGCAGATGACATGATACAATGCTTAGAAAACTCTATTATACAAAAACAAGCAAATAAAACAAACAAAACAACATCCTAGAAAAAAAACTTGTACAGCAATGTGGCAGGCTACAAAATGAACAGACAGAAATCTATTGTACTTTATATGCAAAAAAAAAATAAAAGAAAGAAAACTAAATGAAGCTAATCCATTCACAACTGTCCCTCAAAAAAGCAAAATGTCAAAATGGATAAACCAGGGCTAGAGCAATAGCACAGTGGGTAGGGCGTTTGCCTTGCACGCAGCTGACCCGGGTTCAATTCCCAGCATCCCATATGGTCCCCTGAGCACTGCCAGGAGTAATTCCTGAGTGCAAAGCCAGGAGTAACGCCTGTGCATTGCCAGGTGTGACCAAAACACACACAAAAAAAACCTTCAAAAAACAAAAATGGAGAAACCTCTGCAGCATGACCGTCTGGATCACTATCCCCACCCAGGTCAGGATTCTCCCCACACTCAAGTGGACAAGGAGAGGGAGGGGTGCCTAGCTATTCCAGTTTGTTTTTTCCCAACCACCTTCCTAGGAAACAGGGAACTCAAATTGCCAAGGGAGCCATGCTTTATACTTAGGGTTGCCCCCACGCCTGGTCCTCAAAGAGCATGACTGCTCAGCTAAGCTCTGTGGCCACACATTTCTTCACCTTCCCATAATTCACCACAAACATATAAAGACATCCTAATTGTCAGCAAGTAAACACACAACACACAAGAAATGACTCCAGACTGCAAAAGTCACAATGGTAAAGCAATGCAGAACCCCACCAGGCTTATTGAGCGAAGATGCTAACCCAAAAACTCAACCAGTATTAATGAGTTATATAGCATCTCTGATAAAGAATTTGAGATGAATTGTTTAAGATATATAAGAAACTACCATTCAAGTTTGAAAGAACAGCACACAACTTCATAGATGAACAACCCAGGAACTTAATAGACACAAAACCATCATTACAAGAACTAACTGGGCTACGTTAGGCTATAAAGCCCCCCAAACATGCCAAACTCCTGCAGAAATATGGCACAAAAACTCTATAACAAGACACACAGAGTGGCAAGGTGAATTAAAATATTGAACCCAACACTCTAATGCCTGCAAGAAACACATTTGAACAATCAGAGAAAACACAGACTCAAAGTTGAAGGTTGTAAGGCTTCTACACTTCAAAGGAAATGACAACCAGAATACAAAAGCAACTCATGGAATAGGAATAGTTATTTGTCTATCACTCCTATGTTAAGGGGTTAAAATCATATATATATATACATATATATACACACACATATATATATATATATATACTGTAGCACTGTCATCCTGTTGTTCATCGATTTGCTCTAGCGGGCACCAGTAATGTTTCCATTGTGAGACTTGTTGTTACTGTTTTTGGCATATCAAATACACCACAGGTAGCTTGCCAGGCTCTGCCCTGCGGGCAGGATACTCTCAGTAGCTTGCCGGTCTCTCCGAGAGGGGTGGAAGAATCGAACCCGGGTCAGCTACATGCAAGGCAAATGCCCTACCCGCTGCACTATTGCTCCAGTCTGCCCCCAAAGAAAGAAAATTTTAAATAAAATCCCCATATATATACAACCACACACATATATGGCACTGGCAGAACTTTACAAGAATAACCACGTATTATCCCCATCAATAAATGAGGAGAAGAGTTGAACAGAAATTTTCTCAAAGAAATACAAGAGGCCAAAAGGCACATGAAAAAATGCTCTACATCACTAATCATCAGGAAGGTGCAAACTAAAACAACAGTGGATATCATCTAATGGCACAGAGATTGGCACACTTAAAAAAAAAATCCAGTGCTGGCATGGATGCAGAGAGAAACTCATTCTCATTCACTGCAAGTAAGAATGCTGATTGGGGCCACCAAGATGTGATCCCAGGGGCCACACGTGTGTGCAGCCTTTCCACAGCTGCAGAGCATGACTCCAGACGCCAGCTAAATTTTTCGGCATGGGAAGCTCCTCACAGAATGTCTCCAGACTGAGAACTAAGCCTCGGCCCCATGCCCGCCCAGGAAGGGAAAGGTATTTCTCTCTCGAGCCTCTTCCTTGCCGGGGTTGAAGGGCATGGTGACGGCCATATTATGACAACCACAGATGGGATTTACAAGCTTGCAGTGATCCAATACCTGGAAGAAATCTCCCTGGATTTAGTTGCTAAAGTACAGAAATCCAAAACCGACCTACTATCCCTTCACAACAGGTCTGACTCTAGTGGGGTACTCCTAACAATAATAGTGAGGTTTGTGTTGAAATATTGAACGTAACCAAAGTAAATAGAAAGTGAAGTGAAATTTATCAGTTACAAGGCGGGGGGTGGGGGGTGGGATGGGAGGTGTACTTTCTTTTTTTTTTTTTGTGGTGAGATATGGGCACTGGTACTGGTGAAGGGATGGTTGTTTCAGCATTGTATAACTGAGACTTAAGCCTGAAAACATTGTAATTTTCCACATGGTGATTCAATAAAAAAATAAAAATTAAAAAAAAAATTAAACATAAAAAAAAAGAAATCTGATTGGTCTAGCTTTTCTAGAAAACAATATGGATGTTTCTCAAAAAACTAGAAATTTAGCTTTCATTTGAACCAGCAATACCCCTCCTGTGAATATACCCTAGTGACCCCAAAACACAATTTGGAATATCCATCTGGCTCCTGTGTTCATTGCGGCACTATTTACAATAGTGAGAACAATAGTGAGAACAAAAAAATCTGTTCTCAGGCACTGGGAACAACCCAGTGCCTGAGAACAGATCAGTGAACACAACTATGGTACATCTATACAATGGAAAACTATGAAGATTTTAGGAAAAATTAAGTCATGAAACTTTCTTATACTTGGGTAGGCATGGAGACTATCATGCTGAATGAAATGAGTTAGAAGGAGAGGAACAAATGTTTAATGATTAAAGACAGTGGAAACATGGACCAGGAGGACCAGTCTGTGATAAGAATCTTGCCACAAAAGGTAAGGCATTTAGGACAGAGAAGGGACCAATGTGACAATGATAGCTTGATAGTTGGAAATGATCACTCTGGACAAGAACTGAGTACTGAAAGGAAGTACAGTGATGTGCATGATACCCTTTCAGGAACATTATCAAAAACCACAGTGCCTAAAAGGAAATTGAGAGAGAGAGAGAGTGAGAGCGAGAGCGAGAGCGAGAGCGAGAGAGAGAGAGAGAGAGAGAGAGAGAGAGAGAGAGAGAGTGAGAGAGGGAGGGAGGGAGGGAGAGGGAGAGGGAGAGGGAGAGGGAGAGGGAGGGAGAGGGAGGGAGAGGGAGGGAGAGAGAGCGAGAGCGCAAAACTATCTGCCATAGAAGTAGGCTATGTGCACCAGACAGGCAGGAAGGAAACTGGAGACATTTGTGGCAAGAAATGTGTACTAGTGAAGGTATGAGTGTTGAAGCATTACATGACTGAAACTCAATCATGAACAACTTTGTAACTGTATATGTCATGGGGATTTAATCCAAAAATTAAGTATCTGAAAATCAACTTTAATAAAGAGGTGAAAATTATTTAACAATAAAAAAGATATAAGTTAATAGAAACATTCCCTATTCGTGCATCAAAAGATTAATATTGTCAAAATGACAATCCCATCTAAAGCAAAACAGATTCAATGCAATTCCTATAAAATCACCCATGTTTCTATACACATTCCTCCTCCAGAGTACATTTTCCACCATCAATGTTCTCAGTTTCTCTCCCTCCACACCCCCACCCTGCCTCTATGGCAGGCCTCTCTCTCTCTCTCTCTCTCTCTCTCTCTCTCTCTTCTCTCTCTATTCTTTGGGCACTATAGTTTGTGATGCAAAAACTGAGAGGTTATCATGTTTGTCTCTTTACCTACTTTCACATGACATTCCTATCCAGAATGATCATTTCCAACTATCATTGCCACAGTGGTTCCTTCTCTATCCCAAATGCCTTCTCCTCCACCACCTGAGGCAGGCTTCCAACCGTAAACCAATCTTCCTGGTCTGTGTTTCTACTCTCTCCTTGGGTATTAGTCTCATACCATGTTTTATTCATCATCATCATCTTCCCGTTGATTGTTAAATTTCTCGAGCGGTCTCAGTAACATCTCCATTCGTCTAAGCCCTGAGATTTTAGAAGCCTCTCTCTACTTGTCCTTTCCAACAATGCCGTACTGGGGGCTCTTTGAGGGCCAGAGGAATGAGACCCAGCTTGTTATTGGTTTTGGCATATTAATACACCATGGGGACCTTGCCAGGCTCTCCCATGTGGGCAGGAAACTCACAGTAGTTTGCCAGGTTCTCCCAGAGGGAGAAGTAGGATATAAGCAGCCGAGTGCTTTTGGGAGCTGGCTTTTAAGTCTCTGGATGCTGGCAATTGACAGGATTACATGGCGATGGGGGGCAGTCACTGGGTGTGACCGCCAGCTACTGGGAAATGGGAGATCTGGGCGGAGGAGGCCCAGTCCTGATCCGAGCAGTCTTGGAGGTCTCAGCCCTGGGTCCCACACATCTGGGTTCCTCTGCCGGTTTCTTCATGCGTGAAGCTCATCCGAATGTGTGGAGAGAGGCCTTGGGCATGGCTGTGGCTAGGCTTCGGAGGTCTTTGGCCACCGGGAGCTCTGCTTGGGGTGGGGAGGGAAGCTGGAGCCCATCCCCTCCGAGGAGGTCCTAGGAAAAACAGCCAGGCACACGGGCAAGAGACTCTCTGCATCATGCTTTTAAGTCTCTGGATGCTGGCCGTTGACATGTTCTATTATGACCCACAAATGAGTGCAATTGTTCTATGTTTGTCCCTCTTCTTCTGACTCATTTCACTCAGAATAATACCCTCTATATCCATCAATTTATAAAAAAATTTTATGACCCATCTGATAAAGGGTTAATATCCAAGATATATAAGGTGGTGGTAGAACTTTACAAGAAAAAACAATCCAACCTGATCAAAAAATGGGGAGAAGAAATGAACAGAAACTTCCTTGAGGAATACAAATGGCCAAAAGGCACATGAAAAAAATGTTCTACCTGTCTAATCATCAGAGAGATGCAAATCAAAACAACAATAAGATATTATCTCACACTTGCAGATTAAAACAACAATGAGATACCATTTCACACCACAGAGACTGGCCCACATCCAAATGAACAAAAGCAACCGGAGTTGGTGCAGATGTGGGGAGAAAGTGACTCTCCTTCACTGCTTATGGGAATGCCGACTGTTTAAGCCCTTTTGGAACACAGTATGGGTGATTCTCAAAAAATTAGAAATTGAGCTCCCATTTGACCCAGCAATACCACTCCTGGGAATATATCCTGGAGAGGCAAAAAGGTATAGTAGAAATGACATCTGCATTTGTATGTTCATTGCAGCACTGTTTACAATAGCCAAAATCTGGAAAAAACTGAGTACCCCAAAACAGATGACTGGTTAAAGAAATTTTGGTACATCTACACAATGGAATACTATGCAGCTATTAGAAAAGATGAAGTCATGAAATTTGCATATAAGTGGGTCAACACGGAAAGTATCATGTTAAGTGAAATGAGTAAGAAAGAGAGAGACAGACATATAAAGATCACACTCATCTGTGGAATATAAAGCAACAGAATGGGAGACTAACAGCCAAAAGTAGTAGAGATAAGGATCAGGAGGTTTGGAAACTGGCCTCACATGCTGGGGGAAAAGGCAGCTGAGATAGAGAAGGGAACACCAAGTAGAGGATGTTGGGAGGACCCATCTGGGCTGAAAGATGTGTGCCGAAAGTAGACTATAGACAGAACATGATGGCCATTCAATACCTCTATTACAAACTACAACACCCAAAAGGAGAGAGAAAAAAAAGGGAATGCCCTGCCGCAGAGGCATGGTGCGGTGGTGGGGGATGGGGTGGGGGGAATGGGAGGGATACTGGGAACATTGGTGGAGGAGGATGGGCACTGGTGGACAGATGGGTAAATAATCACTGTATGACTGAAATGCAACGATGAAAGTTCACAAGTTTGTAATTGTACCTCACAGTGATTCACTAATAAACAATTTAAAAAAAGATATTATCTCATAAAACAGAGACTTGCACACATTAAAATGAACAAGATCCATCAATGCTGGTGTGGATGTGGGGAGAGACTCTTCTTCATTTGTGGGAATGCCAACTGCTTCAGCCATTTTGGAAAACAATATGGCATTCCTCAAAAAGCTAGAAATTGAGCTTCCATATGACCCAGCAATACCACTACTGGAAATACATTCTGAGGCCCAAAAGCATACACACATCAGAAATGCTATCTACACACCTATGTTCATTGCAGCACTATTGGCAATAGCCAGAATCCTGAAATAACCCGAGTGCCTGAAAACAGATGACTAGTTAAAGAAACTATGGTACATCTACACAAAGAAATTTGCTTATAAATTGATATACATGGATAATATCATGTTGGCTGAAATGAATCATAGGGAGAGGGATATACATAGAATGACTGGACTCATTTGTGGGATATAAAAAATATAATAGAGACTAATACCCAAGGATAGTAGAAATAAGGGCAAGGAGAATTTGCCCACTGTTGGAAGCCTTCTTCAAGTCCTGGAGAAAAGGCAGTTGGGATAGAGAAGGGACTACTATGACAAAGATGGTTGGAAATGATCACTCTGGATAAGAACTGTGTGCTGAAAGTAGGTAAAGGAAGAAACAAGATAACCTCTCAGTATCTGCATAGCAAACCATAATGCCCAAAAGGAGAGAGGGAGGGAGAGAGAGAGGAGGGGGGTGTCTGTGAATGTGTTAAGGAAAGTGCCTGCTCTAGAGACAGGCTGGAGATAAGGGGGGATACTTGGAACATTGGTGGTGGGAAGTGTACACGGGTGGAAGGATGGGTGTTGGAACATTGTATGACTGAAACCCAAACGTGAACAGCTTTGTAACTCTGTATCTCACGGAGATTCAATTGAAGAAAAAAAAAACAGAAAAAAAAACTTCCCATAAACAATATGGACATTTCTCAAGAAACTAGAAATTGAGCTTTCATATGACCCAGCAATACTACTTCTGGGAATATAAGTGGGGGTGCAAAAACACACAGCAGAGATGTCTTCTGCACTATTGTGAAGCACTGTTCACAATAGCTGGAATCTGGAAACAATTCGAATGCCCAAGAACAGACAACTGGATTAAAGAATCCTTGCTACATTTATGCAATGGGATACTATGCAGCTGTTGGGGAAAATAAAGTCATGAAATTCGCTTAGAAATGTATATCACCTTTTGGATGTGATAGTGGCACACATCAAAAAGAATAAAAACAAACAAGGTTGATGTACATTGAGAAACCTTTATGCACTGCTGGTAGAATGTTCATTGGTTCAAACATTTTAGAAAAAAATGAACACTTCTTTAAAAAACTCAAAACTGAGCTTCCATGTGATCCAAAAATTGTATTTCTAGAATTCTGTTCAAAAAGTGTTTTTTTTTATGGGGCGAAGAAATGAACAGAAACTTTACCAAGGAAGAAATACGAATGGCCAAAAGGCACATGAAAAAGTGCTCTGCATCACTAATCATCAGAGAGATGCAGATCAAAACAACTTTGAGATACCACCTCACACCACAGAGACTAGCACACATCCAAAAGAACAAAAGCAACCGCTGTTGGAGAGGATGTGGGGAGAAAGGGACCCTTCTTCACTGCTGGTGGGAATGCCGACTGGTTCAGCCCTTCTGGAAAACAATTTGGACGACTCTCAAAAAATTAGATATTGAATTCCCATTTGACCCAGCAATACCACTGCTGGGAATATATCCCAGAGAGGCAAAAAAGTACAATCGAAACAACATCTGCACATGTATGTTTATCGCAGCACTGTTTACAATAGCCAGAATCTGGAAAAAACCCGAATGCCCCAGAACGGATGACTGGTTGAGGAAACTTTGGTACATCTATACAATGGAATACTATGCAGCTGTTAGAAAAAAGGAGGTCAAGAATTTTGTAGTTAAGTGGATGGGCATGAAAAGTTTCATGCTGAGTGAAATGAGTCAGGAAGAGAGAGACAGACATAGAAAGATTGCACTCATCTATGGTATATAGAATAACAGAGTGGGAGACTATCACCCAAGAACTGTAGAAATAAGTACCAGGAGGTTGACTCCATGGCTTCGAGGCTGGCCTCACGTTCCGGGGAAAGGTCAACTCAGAGAGGCGATCACCAACTACATTGTAGTCGAAGGCCATGTGGGGGAAGGGAGTTGCGGGCTGAATGAGGGCTAGAGACTGAGCACAGCGGCCACTCAACACCTTTATTGCAAACCACAACAGCTAATTAGAGAGAGAGAACAGAAGGGAATGCCTTGCCACAGTGGCAGGGTGGGGTGGGGGGGAGATGGGATTGGGGAGGGTGGGAGGGACGCTGGGTTTACGGGTGGTGGAGAATGGGCACTGGTGAAGGGATGGGTTCCCGAACTTTGTATGAGGGAAGTATAAGCACAAAAGTGTATAAATCTGTAACTGTACCCTCACAGTGATTCTCTAATTAAAAATAAATAAAATTAAAAAAAAAGTGTTTTTTTTTCCATTGGAATGAATGAATGTTCTATGTTCATTGAAACACAATGGCCATAATTTGGAAAAAACGAAGTATCCAATATCTTATGGCTAGATAAAGAAACTACAATATGTGTGCACAATGAAATTCTACTCAGCTACAAGGAAAAAATACATGAAATCATGCAATTTGCTGCTACGTGGATGAAATTGGCAGGTATTATGCTGAGTGGAGGAGCTAGAAGGAGGACAGATACAGACTTGATCTCTCTCCTATGTGACTTTGAAAGATGCACTGTAAGGGAACAACAAAGTTCTAACCAGAATCTGATAATTGGCCTACAGAAATGAACTTAACATAATGTTGCAATTGTGGAGAAGGAAGAAGGGCATTTCCAGGGCACCTTGCCAAAAAAAATGAATTTTAAAAACATTCTAAGGAAGAAGGCTATTAGTTAATTTTTTTATCCAGTTATGGATTTTGTGGTTGGTTGATTACCATGTGTTGGCCATACAGCTAGGGCAATTGAAATAGAAGACTTGTGTCTTGCCTTCATAAAATTTATACCCTGACCAAGAAGAAATAATTCATACTGTTATGTATAAATATATACTAACAGCATTTCAAGAAAAGCAAAGTTATTGGTAAGGAGTGAGTTCTCTTGATCCGCCTGCTCACTCCCGATTGCGTTGGGCCCTCCAACGTTCTGCCCTCCAACGTAAGAGTTAGATATTTTTTCTTCTATGGTGTCAGATAAAAATTATGATGGCAGTTAGGCAGGAACCAGTATATAAAGAGCACTATAATATAGCTATTTATGGGCTAGGAAGACATGATTACTAAATGTTAGTTTTTAATCCTAGATCTGACATCATTGATAATTCAGTCTTGTCTTGGGACTTGAATTTTGTTTTCTCTATAATCAGTTTGACTATATGATTAGTGAGGTTATTTAGGAGTCAAGATCCTTTGTCTCAAGCTACACTTTAAGAAATTAAAAGTTTATTATTGAAGAAACTTGGTTTACAATGACATTAATGATTACACTTTTGGTGTACAATGTTATTGCACCACAGCCAAAGTGCCCAAACCCCTCTACCATTGT
Source organism: Sorex araneus (assembly GCF_027595985.1). Taxonomy (NCBI): domain Eukaryota; kingdom Metazoa; phylum Chordata; class Mammalia; order Eulipotyphla; family Soricidae; genus Sorex; species Sorex araneus. Next base: position 137,986,652 of record NC_073304.1, on the reverse strand, counting down.
CCTTAAATCCCATCTAGACATCACAATTCCTCCTTAATCCACTTTACATCCATCCTCACTTGGTAACCTCAGCTCTGTTGTCAGAGTCCAGGGATTTCTGTTCACCATTGTCAATACCCTTCCTCTGTTTATATACTGCAGGTGAATGAAATTTTCTGACAAATAACCTCTGGGTTACTTAGGAAGGAGGGCTGGTACACAACCAGTGGTTCTCAGGGCTTATTCTTGACTCTGTATTCAGGGATAACTCTTAGCAGTGCTTAAGGAATTATTTTGCACTTCAGATGATTGAACTGGGATAGCTGCATGCAGCACAAATACCTTAACCCCTTTACTATCTCTCCAACTGTACTCACTCATCTTGCTTAACATGATGCCCTCTAGTTCCATCCAAGTTGTAGTAAAAGGTTACATAGTTGTGTAGCATTGCAATTTATTTATCTATCCATTCATCTCTCATTAGCATTTGAGTTGTTTCCAGACCTGGCTACAGTAAACAGTGCTATAATGAATACAATTGCACAAATATCTTTTCAAATTAATATTTATTTTATGCCCTACAGTATTATTTTCATTACATTAAATATGGATAATTTCTGCCTCATATGGTAGTTACGTCTTTAATTCTTTTAGAAGTCTCCATGTTGTTTTCCATAGAGGCTGACATAGCCTGTTTCACAGCAGTGGCTGCTGGTTCCTTTATCACACATCTCCTCAAGTATTGATTGTTTATAGGCTTTTCCCTACAAAATAGTTTTTAACCATATTTTGATAAAAATCTTTAAGCTTTTTATTTTATGTTCCTTATTTATTTTAAATAATTGCTTTATGCTTACAGTGATGGTATACCAATCCCTTCTGCCCCTCCCAACACACACACCATTATGTCACAATCCCTCCATCATTGTCCCATAATTTTTATATAAGTCATGTTTTCTGTCTGCATTCACCCTCCAAATAATGAGTGACAGACTTTGGAAAATTAAGCTTTTTATATAGGAATCATTGTGAACTCCAGTGACAAGTGTCAGGAGAGAGAGATATCATATGCTGGGGAAAGAAACTATGACTAAGACAAGAGACAGTTCTTGCCCTTGGCAAACTTCAACTGTGCTGACAATCTGAGACACAGAGAAGTCTGTAAGTCCAAAATAGGACACACTGGCATGGTAGAGAAATGTTCAATATTCACTGAGTGCAGGAGAAGCATATCTTCTGGTTACTGTATTCCTGGAATCCCATACTTTGTCCATGGTATGTATACGGGTATCCACTAACTTTCAGCCTTATTTTGAGACTAAAAGAGTAATTAAATGTCTAGATAACATCATAATGTATGAAGGTTATGGCTGCAGTTCTGTCAAAGTAGCATGATTAATCTCAGGTCTGGAGACCTCTGAACTTATGCTGAAAATCTGTTCACCTATATCCATGAGCAAAAGTCCCACTTCACCAGGAAAATGCCCTGGTTTCCCCTTTTCACTTACAGACATACCTCAAAGACATTCTGTATTCAATTTCTTAACTGCTTCAATGAAAAAAATGCTAAGAAAGTTAGTCACATAATTTCTTTGATTTTACAGCATTCAACAGATCCTGGGAAATATCACAGACTTATCATCCTCTTTTCTCATCCCTCCCCTGCCTTATGCATCAATTGCCAGATTTCAATCATTATTTCTTCACATTCTTCCTTTTAATTACTTTCCTTTGCATTTCCACCTTTTCATTCCTGCCTATTGCAACTCCTACTCATTGTTCTTTCGGTTTTCTTCCTTTTCAGTCTATTTTTGTGACTTATATAGCATTTTTCTTGGTGGTCATTATCAATTTACCCTAGTTTATTTCTAAAGGAATCTTTGGGGATCACCCATGTCTTTCCCAGAGGACTGAAACCTTGTGCATGTGCCAGTGTGTCTATTTGTGGCCAGGGAAAGGCTTCAGAAGGCTTATCTGTGCTCATTCTTCTATTGCTCATCCCTCTCCTTAAAAGAAAACCGTGGCTATTTCTCTTGACAACCATGTGGCACATGTCTAGGGCACATGTCAGTCCTAGGTAAATGACTCTTGAAGTCAAATTAGCAAGATGAAGATAATTCAATTAAATGAAATATTGTTAAGATATATTTAATATGAAATCTGATATAAAGTCAGTGTTGAATTTCTATCAGTCACTCTATTTGGGTAGACTGACTTTTCAATTCTTCATATCTTTCTTGTCTCCTGATATATTTCCAAGCAGTTTCTTCTGCATAATCTTCTACCTGGTTAATGTTAATACATTAGCAAGTCTCTCTTTAAGTGTATTTCTCAGACCTCTTCAGTCTTATGTCAGCCTGTGACAAATCATCATGGATGTCTTCATACCTACTGCATTCTCTCAATACAACGTGATAGTTAAATGTGTATATATTGATCTAATGACTGTCTCTCTTATAAGTTTGCAAGCTCTGCGAAGGTCATACTGTGAAGTTTTATCACTGTCTTTCTAGAACTTAGCACATTGCAACTGCTTAATGAAAAGTTGGCATCAAACAGATGTATGAATTAGAGGAAGCAATCTTTTCAGGCTAACTTATTTTTATATTATGTCCTAAATCGCATATATTTTTATGCTTATAAGCTGCAATGCTTTGTTTCAAAACTCAAAAAAAATCTAATTTTTCCATTTGGTTTCAGAGCTCAGCTGTTGTTTAGAGCAATATTTTTGCAGCTATATTTTGACCTTGACAAATTAGCAGCCACTTAGGGAAGCTCTTCACTATGCATTTGCCCAAATATTCATAAAAGGTTAAAATGACCCTTTTTAAAGAAGAGCTTTTATTGGCAATTTATTTCTCTAATTGATGAAATTAAAATAAGAGTGCCAAATTAGTTGAGTTTGATCTCAGGTAGAGAGATCGACATGAGTAATCCCTATAATGCAGTCCTAATTGCTATTTGCATGACTCTGTTATTAGGAACATCAAATTATTTATTTAGCCTTTGATGCTAATCTCAGAACCAAAACCAGCCAATAGCTTTTTAGATTTCCTCTCTCAAATACTGTCTGCTACATATGCAATTTTATTATTTATTTATTTATTTATTTATTTTTTGCTTTTTGGGTTACACTCAGTGGTGCATAGGGGTTACTTCTGGCTCTGCACTCAGGAGTTACCCCTGGCGGTGCTCAGGGGACCGTATGGGATGCTGGTAATAGAACCGGGTCGGCCGTGTGGAAGGCAAACGCCCTACCTGGTGTGCTATTGCTCCAGCCCCTACATATGCAATTTTAGACTATGGCACAGGAAGCTGGCCCCAGGATTCCAAACCTCAATAAAAAGATTTTATTTTTTCCTCACACTAGAATAGGAAGGGAAAGAAATCCTGTTTTCTGGAAGGTTGAGGAAAATAAAGACTACCAGGGTGGTAGCAAGGGCTTTTAAGAGCTTTTGAAGACACTCTGCAGTTTCTTAGAAGAATCTATGAGAGTAACAAGCCTGATGTAGGTACAGACATTGGTCAAACTGGGAGGTAGGTTTGTTTTACATTGGGCATCCCCTTATCAGGGCCTATGGCTGATGTAGATTTCTTCCATGCCTATAGGTAGAAGTTACCTGGTTTGGTTCAATCCTTAGTCCTCGTTTATAAATCTCAGGAATTTCCCCCAGTATTTTCAGTTACTCTGACAAGAAAGGTCAGTGCTACAGTGAAAAGTATGAGATTTGCTATAATGGGAATCTGGATTAAAATTCAGCTAACAACTGTAGGGCCTTCCACAGTATTTAATTATTGCTTGCTGAATTTCAGTTTTCTCATTGAACAAGAACACCCTCATAGAGTTTTATGTATTTTAAATTTGTATCAATAAATATTTAAATATTTATAAATATTAAAGGGCATAAATATTACTTTAGTTAAAATATGTTCAAAATATTTATTATACTTTAGGTAACATGGTTACAATTGTGTTTAAGTTTATACATCAGTACTGTGTTTCCCCTCTCTCTCTCTCTCTCTCTCTCACACACACACACAGACACACACAGATATACACACAGACACAAAGTGCCTGTGATCATCCACCAATTTTTATGTCAACTTTGGTCCAACCTTTATCTGCTCTTCTCACAATTGTTGGTTGAGAGTTTGGGTTTTGGTGCATGCAGTTTCCTCACGTTAGCACACCCACGTGTTTAAGACTATCTTTCAATATCCTTATGCTACTTTTGATTCAATTTTTCATTCCTCAACTTCCCTCAATCTGGTATTCTCAGGTCTCTACTCTAGTGTCTGAGCATATAAATTTATATTGTCTATAACCTTGATTGTACATATTATACATATGGTCTTTTAATTTATAACTACTCAAATTTTTGTTAACTTTCAGATGAGATATTTGCCAATTTTAGCAAAGTTTTTAAACAAAAGAACTGCTGAGAAGCAAATTTTATTAACAAGTTTATTAACAAGAAATATCACCAAATAATTCAGTATGCATTATTTGTTGAAAATTTATTTATGGATGTGTGTGTATTTGTTGAGGAATTACATACTTTGGCCTAGCTAGATTGAACTATTGGTCTGACTTCAGATCAAATTCACTTTTTTCCCCCAAATCTGGTCATGCCTCATAGACTCAGTAATTCTTGGGTCTTTTATTTAAACAGAGCACTCTCAATTCCTTTACCAAGAACTCTACAAAAGGTCCTCACTTGTACTTATGCCCATGAAGATATATAGGATATCCCTGGTGGCCATGTTCACCTGTTTGGTCTTCTTTGATTATTTTCATACACACAACCCCACCTGAGGAAGAAATATTCATAATTCTTGAATTCTTGCAATTGAAGAACTATTACCCTCATCACTGATGTGATGATAAAAGGGAATTTAGTCCTGAGTTCCTGGGCTTGGAAGACTTGCATACAAAACTCAGATGCGGAAGACATTAAAGTTCATTATATAGTCTAAATTAGTGGGGTTGGGTCCCTTTTCTTTTTTTAATTTAATTTTATTTTTGTAAACTTCACAGTATTTGATTACATTTAATATTCGAACACCAATCCAACCACCATTACACCTTTCTACCACCAGTAACATCTCCATTGTGAGACTTGTTGTTACCGTTTTTGGCATATTGAATACACCACGGTAGCTTGCCAGGCTCTGTCGTGCAGGCAAGGTACTCTCAGTAGCTTGCCAGGCTTGGTAAAATGAATTACTAGCCAAGGAAAGGAGAAAGCAATATACCCTGGATGGAATCCTGCCCTTGAGCGGATCTCCTAGTAATTTGGAGTGCTGAATTCTCAAATGAGATTTTGTCCTTGAGTTAATATCCTGAAGAAGAAACTTTACATCTCTTTGTTGTTATGCTAATGTTCAACCCCACCTTTTTATCTCCATCCTTCATGATTTCTATATAACTGTGCTATAAGGGGTAAGAAGGAAGGAGATGTTGAAGATGTTGAAGACTAGATGTTGGGAATGAGAAAGTTGAGACTGTTCTTGAAAAATAGATGCTGAGATGCCCAGGAATAGATTCACTCATGGGTGAGACTCATTCGAACATGTGGAGAGTGGCTGTGATCATGGCAGTGGTTGAGTTCTGGAGATTCTGGGCTGCTGGGGCTGGCCCCATTAGGGTAAGGAGGGGCCTCACCCACCTCCCTCTGGATTGCCCCAAATGAAACAGCCTGGTGTGGGTTCCGGTGTCATGGATACGGCATGTCATTCTGTGTGAGTTGCCCCCTTTCCTCCTCCCAGATAAGCTTACTGTGCCCTTGCTAGCATCCCTAATTTAGTTAAAGTTTATCTTTAACCTTTCCTTTGTGTTCTACCTCCCATTGTCTCAGTTCCCCAAGTCAGTCTCGATTACTTATAAGCCAAAACTTTCTGGTATTTCTGTGCTTTGAAGTGCTGTGCATTTTTACCTGCTTTTCTATTTCCCTATAGCCTTTTTATATTTTACTATAGAGCAATGTTCTTTGGTTAAGCATAGAAAAACTATTAATGCTATGCTCCAAATATTTGGGAGTTGATTGACTGAAATATATCTACTCCTGAGCATATTACTTAGTCATAATTACTTGACTCAGGCTTCAGTTGCTATAGTTCCCAATACCCCAAAAGGGAGGTCCTATGGTGGGATTGGGACAGACCCAGGGCGAATGGCAAAGCTACCCCGGCATCAAATTGGGACAGTCTAGAAATCACAAATGCATGGTCTTGATGCAAGCAGTTATGACTTAAGAGACAGGACCCCCATGGGGAAGAGCAAGCTGAACTGACCTGAGGATTTAGTCTGGGATTTATGATAAAAGCCTTGCTTGCTCTCAGATCCCTGAGAACCAAGTGTTGGGATCTTTGTCTCTTACTGTGTTTCTCCAAACAACTGCAACTATTGATAACTTATACAGCTAGAGGGAAAGATAAAGGCAATGTATATGTCCCTGGGAGACAGAGTGTTTCCTTGCTTTAACCTCTCCAAAAGAGAATTTCATATCTTTCATCTATGTAAAAGATCTATGTAAATTCCCAGATGTCTCACCTATGTATATGATCAATCACACCTATGACCTTAGCTCAACCCCCTTTCAGATGTCCTATAAGTATGCTAGCAGCTCTGCATTAAGTGGACCATATTCACCATTAGTCTGTGGTCCCCCATATCTCTGTCTCTCTGCTGGGAAGGTCTGGGGAGGATGGGAGGTGGCTCTGGGCCGCCGAAGAGCAGCAAGAGTCATCTCAACACCTGTACATTATTTTGTGAACTCACAGGGTTTTTCTTGAATATTCTATTCTGACCTATTGGTCAGAGAATCTGTCCTGATTCCAATACCACACAGTTTTGGTCACTAAGGCTTTATAGTGTAGTTTAAAGTTTGGTAATGAGATATCCCTGTTTCTTATTTTTCAGTATAGTTTTAGCCATTTAGGATCTTTTATGATTCTATACAAACTTTATCATAGTAAGTTTTTGTTGAATGTCACCTGAATTTGGGTAAGGATTGCATTGAATTGCATATAACAGTTTATGTAAAATAGTCATTTTGATAATATTGATTCTTCCATGCAAAAGCATGGAATATTTTTCCATTTTCTAAGATCTTCTATTTCTTTCTTATTGTTTTGAAGTTTTTATGGTATAGATATCCCACCTCTTTTGTTAACTTGATTACTAGGTACTTTATGTTCTTAGACATTATTTTGAATGGGATTCATTCTTTGATCTTTCTCCTCTGATTCATTATTTTTATATTGTTCGAATGGGAACCAATAACGTCTCTCATTGAGAGATTTATTGTTACTCTTTTTGGCATATCCAATATGCACGGGTAGCTTGTCAGGTTCTGCCGTGCAGGCTTGATACTCTCGGTAGCTTGCCAGGCTCTCCGAGAGGGGCGGAGGAATCGAACTCAGGTCAGCCACATGAAAGGCGAATGCCCAACCACTGTGCTATCACTCCAGCCCATTATTTTTATATAAGACAGCAAATGATATAAATGAATCAACATGGAGAGTATCATGCTAAGTGAAATGAGTCAGAGAGAGAGGAACAGACATAGAATGACTGCACTCATTTGTGGAATCTAAAGTAACAGAATGGGAGACTAACACCCAAGGATAATTGATAAGGGCTGGGAGGATAGCTCCACAACTTGGAAACCGGCCTCACATGCTAGAGGACAAGGCATCTGAGATAGAGAAGGGACTACTAAGTGTATGATGCTTGAAGGGCTCACCTCGGATAGGAAGATGTGTGTTGAAAGTAGACTGTAGTTGTAACATGATGGCCACTTATTACCTGTATTGCAAGCCATAACATCCAAAAGGAGAGAGCGTTAAAAGGGAATGTGCTTGTTACAGAGGCGGGGTGTGTGTGTGAGGGGGGATGTGGTGTAGGTGGCGGGAGGGGTCCTGGGAACATTGGTGGTGAAGAATGGGCACTGGTGGGGGGATGGGTACTGATCATTGTATGACTGAAATGTAATCACGAAAGTTTGTTAAGTCTGTAACTGTATCTCATGGTGATTCATTAAAAAAATACATAAAAAATAATGCAAATGATTTTTTGTATATCGACTTTTTAGCTAGCCACTTTGCTATATTTTTATTGTTACTAGAAGTATTTTGCGGACTCTTGGGTTTTCTATGTGTCATATCATGTCATCTGCAAATAGAGATAATTTGACTTCTTTTTTTTCCAATTTTGACCCCTTTTATTTTGTTTTCTTGCTTGATTACTGTTGTTAGGACTCCTAACACAATGTTGACAAGAGAGGTTATAGTAGACATCCTTGCCTTGTAACTGATTTCAGTGGGGATACTTTCAATTTTTTACTATTAAGCATAATATTTGCTATCATACTTCATAAGTACTGTTTAGTTTACTGATTATTTTAGATTAAAGTCTTGTCAATGCAGAAAAGTCTTGAGCAGTCTCAATGCAAAACTATGCTGAGGTAACACTGGAAATGCAACTACCAGCTTCTAGGAGGTTTTATCTGCTGACATTCATTGTAACTTAAAGCTTAAGTTATGTAGAATATAGTTGTAATAAAACTAAAACAAAGGAACTCAATAACCTTAATTGTGAGCTAAACACTTTGCTCAGCACATCAGGAGAAGTAAAAATGTATGACACAGTTCCTGCTGACTAGTATTTTAACATTTATGGAAAAGTGATGCGTCTGTGAATAGGCAAGTCACTGTCACTGTCACTGTCATCCCGCTGCTCATCGATTTGCTTGAGTGGGCACCAGTAATGTCTCCATTGTGAGACTTGTTACTGGTTTTGGCCTATCGAATAAGCCATAGGTAGCTTTCCAGGCAAGTATAAAATAAATTAAAAACACTACTTGGTTTGAAACAACATTGTACAACTAGTGGATCACTTTATTTCAACAAATATCAGTACAATTCATTCCTGATGATTTTATAACTTTTAAGAACTAAAATACTACAAATAGGGATCAGGAATATGGTTCAAGTGGTGGAACATTTACTGAGCACATGCAGAGCCCCAGTCAAGTCCTACCCTGAATGACTTTCTGTGCTTGCCACATGTGGTTGTGGTGGCATATGAGTACCACCTGTTCTAATACCTAGGATATGGCCCCTATAGAAGATAATAAAAGTGCTACAGTTAAAGATTAATCTTTCACTTAAAGTATCAATTCTGCAATTGGTGAGCATTATCCTTAGCCATAATTGTACAATTTTATTATGTAAATGAACATAGACATTTTAAAAAATCATTTCCTTTGCTTTTAAATTTTACATTAGGACTGAAAAAAATTATGCTGGGGTTAAGACACTCACCTGCATGCAGCCAACTTTGGTTCCATATGGCTCCTTGAGCACTATTAGGAGTGACCCCTCTCTGAGCACAGAGCCAAGAGTGAGCCCTGAACATTGCTGGGTGTATACTCCCAAAAACAAAAATCAAAATCAAATGTACATTACATCACACTTTACATAGTCCATCATAGCTTCTTTTTTTGATTTAACATTGTTTTCAGATAGAATTAGATATAATTAAGCCTAGTTCATTACTTTGAGTGCTAGATATTATCCCTATCTTATTTCTTCTATTGATTGACAAGTATTTGAACTTTGTTCTCTCATTCTATGTGAGGAATTGACCCAGAACAAACCATAGAAATTTGTTTAGCTTTCTCAAGATTCTTTTTACAGGAGCCCACATTGCAGAATAACTTGTTTTTCTGCCTCTGAGCAAGGAACTCGGATATGGGCACCCCAGGTTGCAAGTCAGACCAGATAACCAGATGCCTCTTAGATGCCTCCCATAAAACTCATGCCACTACAACTATGACTGCCCTAAAATATAGGACATTCCTGAACATTGACGCAAATGCTGATCTCTAAAACTATAGGCTAAGGAGTGATGTCCTTCTAGATGGATTGGTTAGGAAAATATGTATCATTACAAATCTATTGACTATGAAATGCGCGGACTCTGCTGTAACGGCCGGTGAAGGCCTATATAAGACCTCCTTTGAAGAAGTTCGGGGCCTTGCCTCGCACATGGGACCTGCATGTCACTGTGTGCGTATGCACAACCCTGGCTAGCCAGCTTAATAAACTACCAGCTTGCTAATTGCATTCCTGTGTGGTCCTTGTCTTCGGTCGGAGATCCAGAACTGTGCCCTAACATTCTATTACTTCAACAAATACTCTAGAACTTAAGTTAATGTTTGTGCTTGAATTTTTCTAATATTTGTGTCTAGAACTAAAGCTAAATCACCTACAAGCTCAACTTACTATGTATGATTATGGTGTATTTTTATTTATTTTTTTGGTTTTGGGGGTCACACCCAATGGTGCTCATGGGTTACTCCTGGTTTTGTATTCAGGAATTACTCTTGGAGGCGATCATATCAGATGTGGGGGTCAAACCCGGGTCGACTGCTTGTAAGGCAAGCCACCTACCTGCTGTTCAAATTCTCCAGCTCTTGATAATGGTATATCTTTATTTCTATTCAAATTATTTTATGTGTATTTACATGATTTATTATTTTCTCCACATTGGTTTTATACTTATTTTGATAAGTATTTTTTCTTATAGATATTTTTTGCTTTTATGATAAATTGGAAAACCTTCGATAAAACTCCCTTGGCTAGTGTATAGGGCTGGAGCGATAGCACAGTGGGTAGGGCATTTGCCTTGCACACAGCCGACCCGGGTTCGATTCCTCTGCCCCTCTCGTAGAGCTCGGCAAGCTGCCGAGAGTATCTCGCCCGCACAGCAGAGCCTGGCAAGTTACCCATGGCGTATCCGATATGCCAAAAACAGTAACAACAAGTCACAATGGAGATGTTACTGGTGCCCTCTCGAGCAAATCAATGAGCAACGGGATGACAGTGACAGTGATAGTGATGATAAATTATTTCTGATATATATTGATTCTATATCAAACAATCTTATTAAACTTAGAATAACAATAGTATTATATTGTGACTTTTCTGTTTTGTTTTCCAACCACACTCCACTGTGCTTGCAGCTTACTCCTGGCTCTGCACTCAGGAATAACTTCTGGTGGTGCTTGGAGACCATATGGGATGTCAAGGATTAAACCCTGGTCCTCAAGGCAAATTCCCTACCTGTTGTACTATCTCTCCAGTCCTGTATATTCTGATTTGTATTTATTATTATAATTTGTTGAATGAATAAAACATATGCCAAAAACAGTAATAAGTGTCACAGTGGAGACGTTACTGGTGCCTGCTCAAGCAAATCAATGAACAATAGGAAGACAGTGCTGCAGTGCTATTCTAATTTGTTTATCTGAGCCACACCCAGCAATGTTTACAGACTCCTGTGCTCAGGAGTGATCCCTGGCGGTACAAAAGGGACAAACATAGTGCCAAGAATTTGATCCAGGGTCTCAGGGATACAAGGCAAATGACCACTCCCTGAACTATCTCTCAGATTCTGTGTTCTGTTTCAGTGTGGATGATTGTGAGGAGAATGAAGGTAGAACTCTGATCCCCTCCCACAACTTTCTAGTAGGGAAGCCAAAGCCAATCCTGGGATTTGCAGCAGGGAGACAGTTCCTACACCTGGAGGGCTTATAACCAACTTTACAGGGCAGCATATTCCTTCCTCCCACTCTTTCTCCAGGCACTGTAACACAAAAGCTGACTTTTGCTTTCCCTTTGATCTGAACCATAAAAGATTCATCACCTCTACCCCCACTGACAGGACCAAGGCCTGGTTCCTCTCAACCAGTGGGCTGCCTCTGGTCTCACCTGAATAAGAAAACAATAAATCCATGTCTCTAACAGCTGCTCCTCTGAGTCCTTTCTTTGGAATTGCTAATTATTCTGAGCAAACTCTCAGAGATTGAAGCCTGCAAATTTGCAACAATCACACCATCAGCAAATGACTATTTTGTTCCTTTACATTCAGTGCTTTCATGAGACTTTTGTGTACTTACAATGATTGGATGTCAAAAATATAACTTGAAATGACTAAACTACTTATCTTCATTTTATTCCCCCAAATTAGAGAATGAATCTAATAGGTCAATTAGATTGGGCACGTACAAACCAAGTGCCTCACAAGTTGTACCATCTCTCTGGTCCCAAATCCAAGCAATTCAAAAGGACCACCACCAAGTGTTAAAAGACATTTTGTAGCATTGACTTCTCATAAATATCTATTAGATGTTTAAATTTATACAACTTCCCAAAGAGTAGTTCCACAACCTGTGGAAAAGTTAGACCACATCTCTTGTAGTCTATGTGACTAAGTGCTAGTGGGGATATTTGAGAAACTCTCATCTACTGTTGTTGGGACTTTTGTGTGGAGCAGCGTCTCTAGAAAATGGCCTGGAGACTCCTCAAAACATTGCTATCATAACTTCCATGTGGCCAATACCCTCCTGGGAATCTGCCCAAAAATTACAAAAACTTGTGAGGCCGAAGAGATAGTACAGCAAAGTGTTTGCCTTGCATGCAACCAATCCAGGTTTAATCCCAGCATCCCATGATCCCCTGAGCCCCTCAGAACTGATTCCTGAATGCAGTCAGGTATCCATGAAACAAACAAAAACAAAAATATCGTTCAAAATGACAAATTCACACAATTTTTATTATAGAACTATTTGCAATAGCCAAGATCTTAAAAACATCCAAATCCAAGTGGCCAACAATAAATGGGTAAAACAAGAAGTTGTGGTATAATGGAATATTATTTCCATTATAGTATGTGCAAAATGGATTACTATTCACTATGTGAAAAGGTGAAATTTTGCGGTTTCCTGTAGCCTGGATGGAATTGGAGTGTGTCATGCTGAGTAAAGTGAGTCAGAAAGTAAAAGATAGATAGTGGGTGAGCTCACTCATACCCAGAATATAAAGAACCAAAGGAAGTGGTCAGAGAGAGAGTAAAACAGGTAAATGCTTACTTTGCACACAGCCAACAGATCCCTGGCATCACATATGGCCCCTGAACCTCACCAGGAGTTATTCCTGAGCACAAAGCCAGGTATAAACTCTGACCAGGCCCACCCCAACTGCCCCCTCCCCCTCAAAAGAAAAAGAAGCAAAGAAACAAAGAAAGGGATTTGGCAATCCCCAGTGGAAACAAATCCTGAGACATAATTACTATCAATAGAGGAGGTGGACAGAGAGGATTGGAGCCATAGAATCACAGGGAGGGACTAGTGCAGTGCTCTGAACTATAAACCTACTATCATGTAAGCCATTACACTTCAATAAAAATAAGTTTTAATGATGTAATAAAGTTCTAATACCAGAATTTAAAAAAAAAGTGTTTCTTTGCCCTAGTAGTTTTGCCGCTAGGGCTAGGAATTTATCCTAAGGACTCTGTTCAAATATGTAGGAATGGCACTTTTCACTGCATTGCCATTTACAGAAGGGAAAAAAAAGTGAGAAACAGTATAAATATCGACAAAAGGAAACTAGCCACTTCAATGCATGTGTATCTCCAAAGGAATGTTTTCAGTCACTCAAAAAGCTTCAAAGAATGAATTCTGTTTTCCTTTAAAAGTATGTTTCCCTAAGCTTGCAACTATAAAATACTGAACTGCATGTAACCAATGATTCTAAATCTTGTCTCCACATTGGAATCACCTGGAGAGCTTTTGTGAAATACCCCATGCCTACAACTATCTACCATCAAATCAATTAAACTAAGGCTCTGAGAGTTGGTCTCAGTGTCTTTGGTGGTACAAAAAACAAAGTTCCTCTGAGGCAGAGAAGCACTGACAAATGTTGTAATGGTAAAAGTGATCACATACAAGCGAAAATCTTTGTTCCCTTCTTTCTTTTACATGGTTTTCTGAGTTATTTCTAATTATATTCTATTTCTATTATATTCTATTTCCACCCATTTTCATTGAGGTACTTTGATTTATACTACTACTACTACTACTACTACTACTACTACTACTACTACTACTATTACTACTACTACTAATTCCTAGCCCAGGTTATAGGTTTCTGGCCATAAATACCAATAAGCCAACCCCTACCTTTCTATCCAGAAGAAGTCCCAAAGGAAACAGGAATAGAAGCACTTGAAACTTGGTAGAAATGTAGCATCAGGCTCCACCCCAGTTCTCCATATCATAATCTGCATTTTAACAAGATTCCTAGGGGACTCATACTCACTTGGAATATTGAGAAGTCTTGAACTATTGAACAAAAATTGTTCTGGGTTGTCAGTATTTCCTAAGATGGATTCCATGATGAACATCAGTAGTCTGTCTTTCATGGGCCTCAAAAAGGATAATTAGCATTAAACAGTAATGTCAAAAGATATTATGTATCCCTCTTTTGAAGTAAACTGCATTAGTTGCATTTGCCCAGAATCCTGTCTGTGTCATAAAAAGAGTCCTCACCAACATGAAAATAATTGCTTAATTTATCTCACTTCCCTGGTAAATGAGACTCTGTTCATAGTCCTCTGTTGCATTAAAGTATGTTACTCAGTGAGAACATGTGTTAAGATGACCTAACACAACTTCAGTTTCTTACAGGACTGCTTACGCAAGAATGGAGACTTGGGAGCACGGTCTGTGACGTTCAGTTCGATATCGTGGCCCTGAGAATTCAGTTCTTATGCTGGTGGTGAGGTGTTGCTCAGGAATGCTGACAGTCCCCAGGAACACCTTACAGGTCTCCTGACAGTGTTGGGGTAGCATGCCACGCTGGAGATGGAAGTCGGGACCTCAAATATGGATGGTATCTGCTCTTCTCTGCTTTAAATTATTTTCCTGCCTCCCCCAATTGTACTTTTATATTTTGAAGTTTTTCTAAAATTTTAAAATGTGTTCTTTGTTAAAATCTACATAATTTTTCTTTGTTATGTTTTCCAAAGGAATGCAAAAGAGCCATTCTTTAGACTAACAATTTCATCTTCTAAAAATCAGAGTCCATAGCAAATTTAAGATTGTTCAAAGTTAGAGACTCTCAAGGCCTCTAAAGGGTTTCTGAAAAATATAATTGCCAAGCATCTGGGGGCAGAATTTTATATCTCAGCAATACACTCAATCAGAATAGGTTTTTGAAACAAAATTACTCCTCTGCAAGGGTCTGCTGGTGGGTGGCTTCATAAACATTATTTCCCACCCATTCAGGAGACCAAAAAGATGAAAAAGACTTTATTAAGCGTGTTTCTCTTTATCTTCTGACAGTTGGGCAATCGCAGAAGACAAAGAAGTCAAAAACAAGTCATAAACAAATAGCAAATGACAACACCTGCCTTCTGAGCCGAGAAGGGTGTACTTGAGAAGGTGTAGAGCTCTCACTACACACAGTGCCCTGATCACTAAGTTTTGCTCAGCATTTCCTATCAATAAAGAACCAGAGCTATAGATCTATTTCATCTGGTGAAACAGTATTGGCAAACAAAGAACATGATACAGTAGTACCTGTGGCCATTTAAGGGTGCTTACTATTTATGCTGTAAGTCTCCATCCCAATCTCAGGAAGAGAGGGGGAATATTCAAAACAGAAACAATTATTTACCCACAATTTGTGGTACTGATTTAGTAGAAGATGTTTCGTTAGTCTACAACGTCAGCTTTTAATCTAGACAATAAATTTTAGATGTCTTATGTTTCTTTAGTTGATGGCTGGGAACAGGGAACATTTTAAGTGTAACATCTGAATAAATTTGATTTATTTAAATAGCTGTAACTGTTTCATCATATGAGACCATATTTTACAAAACAAAAAAAGTTTTAAGCTTCCTCAAGGTGTCTAGGTTCATTAAATAGTCCTGACTCACAAGTCATCATAGCCAAACTGACACTTAGAAAATTCCCGGTTGGCCAATGTACCTTTTCAGAGTATGCTTCTGAGTAGAACTTCTAAGTTTTGAAAAGAATAAATGTGACCGAATTTTTATCATTCTGGTGTTTTTTTAATAAATATGATCTTAGGATCAAGTCAGTTTGCAGAAGTTCTGGTCTGTCCCTGGGCTCATCTTAGCAGAGCCAGTACTGCAAAACAAATGTGGCAGTGGAAATTCCCTCTGGAATCTTTAGTGTGGCCATGAGCTGCTAGACCAGCACGCCAAGAGCCTTAAATACTGTAACTTTGCACAAAGGCACCATTCAGAAAATCTGTGATGAAAGAGATAGATGCATCTTGCTCCCATTAGCCCAAATTAGTTTTATTGATTATCTTATTGGATGGCACCCAGTACACATCAGGTTTCCAAGAGGATAATACCTACCTAGTGGTTGAATTATTTAATTAAAAAGAAAGCATAGGGACACGTAAAATTCCATATGAAAGGTAATAGAATTGTAAATTATCTAGAGAAAGTGCCACAGGGAAACTGGTAGAACAGTGCCAGACACAGAGAGAGGACCACACAGAGAATAAAGCCTGAAGGCCCTCCATTTCCATAGCAACTTTAAGAACTAATAGCTCTGTGGGCTCAGACTCATTCCTTAACCTCTTTGAGCTCATATTTCCTCATTCATAAAATGCATAAGACAATATTATCACCAATTTCTAGAAGCTGAGTAAACATTAAAGAATGAAATGTTCCCATTTGTATAAAGGGAACAAGTCAGCACCTGTCTTCCTTTTTAAACAGGGGTGGTCCCAACAGTATACTCAGTCTGATGAGGCAGGCCTGAGGAGTTGGTGTTCGGGACTGGTGGTTTTCAGGGGTTACCACGGTTTTATCTGGTAGTGGTGGAGAGAGTTAGGTGCTTGGGATAGAATTCAGGGTTTCCACCTGTGTGGGCTGTGTTCTACCACCAGAGCTATCTCCAAAGTCTTAACTCTCTCTCTCCTCTTTTTCCACATCCATGAACTCATCAGGCCCTACACATTTTTCATTCTTGAGATTTCTTCATTGCATTTATGTTCCCCCCCCTTTAGACCCTGCAAGGCCTTCCAGCTTAGTTTTACATCATCAGTGAGTTTCTGGAGTATTGGCTTTATCAGTCTTCCAATTTGTGCTGAATACTCCAACTGGAAAATATCCAGAAAAGGCTGAAACTAGAGTCATTGTTTAAAATGCAATCAGAATCTTCCTGTTTGCATTCTCTATTCCTTTGCCTTTCTGTGTCCTTAGTGAGTCTTTATGGTACCTCCCCACCTCCTCATCGCATACCTTCTTGCTCACCATATTTTAGTCAAACGGATATACACTCAGTTCTTCTTATTTTTCCATTTCTATCTTCCTTCTGTCTTTTCATGTGATATTTTATATATATGAAGGGGTCCTATCTTAGTTCACTCAGTTTTTTAAAAAAATGTTCATTCTTCAAGTCTCACATTTGTCATTTTTTAAAACTAGCATTAAAATGCTATTTTTCTGTGAACTTTCCTCCAACATCCTACTCTTTTAATCAGGTTCAGGGTGTGGTAACATTTATGTGGTAACTTTAATCAGGTTCAAGTGTGTGGTAGCATTTTTTCAGCACCCAAATCTCATTCACAGATTTATGAATAGCCAATAACAGTTCCTATATATTACCGTGTTGGGTGTTGGATAACACATGCCAGATAGATAGCACACTTCTAAGACACTGCTTTGTAGGAGCCCAAACCTAATCTGATACTTGGCACTGTGTATATATACATATATACGTATATATGTATATATATGCATATACGTGTATATATGTGTATATGTATATATGTGTTTATATGTGTGCATATATATACATATATACACATATACATACACACACACACACACACACACATATATATATATATATATATATATGCTCACACAAGGTCCTCTGAGCAGTACTAGGAATAAACCCTGAACACAGAGTCAGGAAGTATCTCAGCACAACCAGATGAAACTCCAAAATCAAACAAAAACACAGAAAGAGAAAGAAAGACAGACAGAAAGAAGGAAAGAAAGAAAGAAAGAAAGAAAGAAAGAAAGAAAGAAAGAAAGAAAGAAAGAAAGAAAGAAAGGAAGGAAGGAAGGAAGGAAGGAAGGAAGGAAGGAAGGAAGGAAGAAAGAAAGAAAGAAAGAAAGAAAGAAAGAAAGAAAGAAAGAAAGAAAGAAAGAAAGAAAGAAAGAAAGAAAGAAAGAAAGAAAGAAAGAAAGAAAGAAAGAAAGAAAGAAAGAAAAGACAAGAAACATGCACCTTTGGCATTGAATCTTAAGACTACAACAACAGTGATATTTTATGTACTGTCTAAAAGGCAGTTGATAGATTTCAAGCAACTAGTTATTATCCCTTATTGCTTTCTCTAGTTATTGTCTCTGCACTTATAAGCCAGAAGGAGTTCATATGATGAACATACAGCACCTAGATGAATAAACAAGGAACAAAACCAGACTTATCTACTAGCTACAAAGTACAAATAAAGGGGTTCAGGACACAAGCAAGGTGAGAGGTAGGCTTTCTGGGAAATTTTGAAAGGGCAAGATGACCCATCTGCCACACAACAGCTTGGGGAAACTGATATCAGTGTTTCTTATGGGTATTTGGGCTGAAGAATCTTGTTACCTTGACAGTTTCCTTCAGAACACCAATCTCTTACTGTGATAGATAACAGTATTCATGAGAGTTTCTTGAATACATCCTTCTAACACCACACCCACCACCAGAGTGCCAGTTTCCCCTCTACCAGTGTTGCACAGATCAGTCCCATCCCCAATTTCTTGCTCTGTTGCCTTTGGCGGTTCACTGCTCCCTCACTGCATTTCTTTATATCCCACATCTGATAGAGATCACTATGCATCTGCCCCTCTCCTTCTGACTGGTTTCACTCAGCATAAAATCCTCTAGTCCCAACCCAGTAGCAGCAAATTGCATGATTTTGTCTTTTCTTATGCCTGAGTAGTATTCTATTGTGTCCGTATATCTCTGTCGAAATCATCCTGCAGTGATGGGGATTCCTGGGGTGTTCCAGACAGAGCTGTTTACCGGCCTCCACCAATAAAGGAACGAGGAACTGATTGCAGACAGATCACCAGGCAATAACCAACAACCTCGATTCCCAATACCACAGACTAGATGTAGGGGAGAGCAACCGCTGGAGAGTGGGAAGGTGGGGAGGGGGAAAGTGACATGATAGACTGGGAAAGAATGCGGGGAAGTGTAGACAAGGAGAAGTCTAACACGGGCACGTGGAGGTGTGAGTACCCCTGGGGAGTCAGTAATCCATGGCAGCCCTGCAGTGGGTGAAACAGAGTGGCAGGTAAGTCAATTAACATAACCTCCTAGCGAGAAGAACAGACCTGAGCCATGCTGAACTGCTTGCATTAGGAGAGTAATGATCACCAATTACCGGGGACCAGTGCCTCTTCTGGTACTGTCCTCTGAGCAATGTCTCTGGAGCTCTCTCGCCTCAAGGAGAACCCCGGGTGTATAATCAGAGCAGCATCGCCCATATGGTTCGAGAGCACATCTAGTGGGGGATCCAACACACCATAATTTCTTTATCCACTCATTTCTTCTTGAACACTCTGTTGTTTCCAGATCTCTAATATTGTGAATAGTGTTGCGAAGAATATAGGGACGGGGGCGGGGGGTTAAAATGTGTTTCCAAAATAGGGTTTTAAGGTTCTTGGGATAGATGTCCAGAAATTGGATTGCTGTAAGCTCAATACTTATTTAATATGTAAACTCAATTCTTAGTTGCTGTGAGAAGGGTTCGGATTATTTAACAAAGAGACTGGATCAGTCAGCGTTACCACTAACAGTGGATGGGGGTTCCTTTTCCCTAAATCCGTGACAGCATTAATTGTTTCTGTTATTTTTAAAAACTAAATAAATGGGCCATTTTTACTGGTATAAGGTAATATAGCTCATTGTTTGCATTTCCCTGATAGCAAACTGATAGAGAGTATTCTTTCATATATCAACGAGCTGTCTGTATTTCTTCTCTAAGGACATGTCAGTTCATCGATTCTCCTCATTTTGACAAGGTTGTTTGTTTTTCCAAATTTTACAATAAAGTTTATATTGCTATTAGCCTTCTGTTAGATTGATGCAGGTGTGGCAGAAGCAGTAGTGGCAGGCCTTTGCTCATTTTTGATTCCCAGGTTCTTCAATACTTTCAAGAATAAAATTTTCAGAGTTGGAAAGTAGAAGAGAAAAGGAGGTCTCCAAATGGGGAGGACTACATTAGTATAGGACTACATTACAAGTTAAAAGTAGAAGTTTGTGTCAGCCTTTATAAAGGCCCTTTGCATTCAATCAACAAGTATAGAGAATGTGGGGAATCTCCAAGGTGGACTGGCTGGTTTGTCTTTCCGACCACCTGCCTCAGATATTGTTCATTATTTTTTGTCTCCCTGTGAGCTAAGCCCTGAAGCAGAATTTTATGCTGGCAATGAACATTCTATTCATCATAAAAAGCCCAGGAATTTTCAGGGAGTCAAAAATGTAGGATAGGCCAGTCCAAAGCAGGATTTCACACAGAAGCTGGCAAGGGTAAACTGAGACCTCATCTTTCAAGATGACTGGTAAGAAAATATTTCTCCTAGGCTGTTTGTGTTTCTTTATTGTAGTTGTTGTTTCTATCACAATGCTGAATCTTCTTAATTTGACAGTCCTATTTGTTTATTTTTTGCTGTTTGCCTAATAGAGACATTAGACAATGTCTCTATTAGACATTGTCTAATAAACACCTAATAAATGCCTATTTTCTTCACTTCTTGTCTCTGTCTCTCTGTCTGTGCCAGCTGAGTGATTGAAGATACCAGTAGATTAAATTTTATTGAAGATCTTTGCCTATGTTTTCCTTGGTATAATAAATGGATGGAAGTCTAATTAACATAGAAATAATTAATCCATTTTTAACTGACTTCTATGTAAAATGTGAGAGAACTAAGAATTTTTTTTAACATAAGTCTGACCAGTTTTCCTAACATCATTTGTTGAAGAGGTCTTCCTTGCTCCACTTTACACACCTAGGTCTTTTGCCAAAGATTAACAGATACAGGAAGATACAAGGAAATGGAACACATCTCCTAATCATTAAATGAAGGGATTAATATTGACCATTCTTCCTAAACACTATATATATTCAATATAGTCCCTATAGAAATACCCATGACACTCTTTGGAGAGATAGATCAAATGTAGTAAAATTTATATAGAATAATAAAACCTCAAATAGTCAAAATGGTCATAGGAAAAGGGAAGATCAGAGACTTTTTCTTCCATATGTAATAAGCAATATGATACTATAATAAAGATAGGCTCTTAGATCACTGGAATAAAACTGAGAGTCCAGATGCTCAAATGTATATTCAACTAATAACTGCTTTCTTGTTTTTTTGTGTTTGCTTTTTGGGTCACAACTGCCAGTGCTCACAGGTTACTCCTGGCGCTGCGCTCAGTAATTAACTCCTTGCAGTGTGAGGGGGATGATATGGGATTCTGGGAATCAAATCTGGGTTGGCAGCCTGCAAGGCAAGCATCTTACCTGCTGTATTATGTAAGCTTTGTTTTAATCCTAATGGCAGCCAGCAGATGAAATAGTGACATTCCCAGAGTCAAAGATCACTGTGGCCCCAGCATGGAAGATAGGACTTATGGCTCACTGGGAACCAGGAAGCTGCCAGGCTGCATTTTATGCTTCCTCACAATGACCCACTACAAATAATAGGAACCAGACCACGTGCATCAGCTCCACTACTTTTTGTTCCTTTTCCCACCCAAGACAACTTAAAAAGCCCTCTAGTCTCTCCCAGCCTCCACCAACGTTTGTAGAGTTCTGTCCAGGAGCGCACCCCAATAAACGCCTATTTTCTTCACTTCTTGTCTCTGTCTCTCTGTCTGTGCCAGCTGAGGTCAGTGATCTAACATACTATAAATGCTATTTTAACCTTTATGAAAGTAATATCATTTCTACCTTGGGAAGTTGTTATGGCAATTAAATGAGTTGATATGTAAACCTCTTAGAATGGCACCTACCATGCTAGAAGGTGGTATACAGTGTGCTAAATAAAAATACAGTATTTTCTATGGATGTGGGAGCAATGCCCTCTGAGTTCACCTTCTCAGAAAGAACAAAAACCAGGGCTAGAAAAACCATGCCAGGATGAAATAACTCCCTCTGAGATAAGAGATTCTTATATTATTTTTGCTGTAAAGACATTGCCTTCTTACCCCACTCACCATGAGGGTTATCCCCACTCCACCTCCAATCCCTCCTACCTTGGGCAATCAGATACCACTTCCCATGAGTTTAGTATTACCCCTTAATCTCTAATATGTAAGATCCACAAGAATTGGGGTCTTATTTGCTAAATTTCTATCGTGACACTCATAGACAATTGTCTGTTGAAGCAGTAAGTTCGTGTAAAAAATTATTTTATCCTTCTAACCATAAAATCTCAGAATGTGTTACCTCTCTGACTCCTCAGCTGCTCTTTCTGCTTTAAAAAGAAACTTGTCAGAATATAAAACCCATGAAAGCCCTTCTCTCTCAGCTTCCTATTTGTACCTGTTCACACTTCCTTTCATCATCTCTGCCCTTGGTGGAGGAGGAGAGAAGAGATGGGGGGAGATAAGGATACTGATATCTAATGTTCTTTTGTCTCTGAGCTGGTCCCCACACAGTTTTATGTTCTAGCTGGGCCTCAGCCTTGACGTAAAAATCTCCAGTTCTAGATAAATAATGGTTGTAATTAATAATAAATGAACAGCCTGGGGAATCGCAGAGCTGAATTTAATGGCTGGAGATTTACACAGCTGCCTTTGGTGCCAATAGGAGTCACGTATATGGAAAAAACCCACAGAGCTACATTTCAGATTCAGGACACTGCTGAATAAAAACAACATGCAGAAAAGTCAGCTCACCAACTTATAAAAAATACAGTTGTTGTCACACATGCTCCTGAGTGTAAAGGACAGGAGGGTATCTTTATCCTTTCTGGTCTCTCTTCCTCCAAATCAGGTTTAGCTCTTGCAAATCCTTGATGATCTTGTGGGAAAAGATAAAAATCTATACCATAAAGGTGAGACTGGGAAAAAAAAAGATTTGGATAGACTGAAGAAAAACAAAAGGGTGAGCAATGTTCTTTATTAGAAGCAGCAATGGAAACTGTGCATCTCAAAGAGACAATACAGGCTTCCTTCCACAGAAAGCAAGCCAAAATGAAAAGAGCACACATCTGTGACCCTCTGTACTTCCACATTAAGATGCAGCACTCCCTAAGTGCAGGCAGGAAACTTATATCACCTAGTCTTTCTGAACAACACACTTCTACACAATTTTGTCCAAATCTTTCACTTTCTCCAAAATCTCAATTTTCTAAGATATAAAAGCAAACAACTGCAAACATTTTTAAGGTCACTTGGCTGATGTAATAAGGTTGTTGATAAGATTCTAAAGCAACACTTGTGAAGGGTGATCATAGAGACTGATACTGCTATTTATATGAAAACCATCATGATATTCTGGGCTCAGGATTGCCTAAGAGTTGTGTATTGTTTCAATGGCTTTACTTAAAATAAATTTCATATTAAGGGCATTGTACAATAGACAACTGCAGTTTTATTTACATATTTGGAAGTGTGGGAGGAACTACATTACCCTTACAGTACCATTATTCTTCATGTATAGATAGAACTGATGGGGTTGGAACAATAGTACAGCAGGTAGGGTCTTTGTCTTGCATACAGCCAACCTGAGTTCAATCCCTGGCATGCCATATGATCCTCCAAGCCTACCAGAAGTGGTCCCTAAGTACAGAGTCAGGAGTAAGCCCTAAGCACTTCTGGGTGTGGCCCAAAAGAAAGGAAGCAAACAATAAAAAGAAATGAGACTCAAAATATCTTGAACCTTGTCAAAGAAACAGTTAACTAACTTGATCTCTGAGTGCAGAGTCAGTAGCCAGTCTTGAGAAAAGTCAGATGTGGACCCCAAAAAACAAACACACAAAAGAATATATGCTCTCAAAGAAAAATCTGCTCTAGCCTAACTCATGGGAAATATTCTGGAACATAGATTGTGTTGTCAAGTTGTTTTCCCACAAGCCCAGGGTACCGAATTTTGTAATTTGCAAAAGCAAAACCATGTCTAGGTCTGTGATTGTCAATCACTTTATACCTGAGGACCTGCATCTGTCTAAACAGTGGTATGAGGATTCACAATTAACAAACAATGTGGTAGGTCAGTGGTTTACAATATATGCCAGCAAACTGACATTGGTTTGTAGACTGCTGGTTGAAAACCAATGTCCTAACTTTCCTCTTCCAGAGTGGAGCAATTTGTCAGCTGAGGGAAGTTCTTTAGAGAAGGGAGAAGCTATAATTCACTAGTTGTCAACATTAACAGAAGCTGGGAAATGGTTACATGTCTACAGATATCTGCTATAGAAAATACCATGAGAGTTGTAAACAATTCTCAATAGATAGACCTCACCAGGGAATAACTCAAGGGTTAAAAAGAAGTCAAGAACTGATGTAATCAAAAGTGTTGAGCAGAAAACCTGCTCTAAGCAGTTAGAGTTATTTCTCTCAATTATTAACTTCCTTCAGGTTATAGAGTTAAATGTATTTGCTGTTCCCATGGTATTGTGGTGTGCTAAATGTGCTTCTTCACCCCTAGTTTTAGATGTAACTTTGTTTGAACAATGAGATATTAATGAATGACTTTGAAAATAGTCCCTAGATATGCTCACACATATTGGCTCGATGCTTGATGCCAGGGAAACTTGTTGAAAAAAGAAAATCTCTAGTGACAACTGATCGAGGAGAAAAGTGGCGAGTGGACATTAACCTAACTGGTGTCTCCAATCATGTCCAGCTGATACACAGACAATAAGCCATAACATAAATGTTATTATAAACCAACTGTTTGAATCCTGCAAAATTGAGATATTTAATTGACTAGAGCAAAAGGATTTAGTAGTTCTTTCTGACAATTATAAAAGAAACTAGAAGTTTATAAAGGCAGCATTCCAAAAATATGTTTTTAAAAGGAAAAATGTAGGCTATGTTTTCATGACTGTTGACAGATTTTGTCAGGATCTGGAAAAGGACATATTTTTTATGGTTTGGAAAAATTATATACAGACTTCATATATCATATAGAGTGATTGAAGCTCAGAGAAGGCAAGTGGTTTGCTGTTATTACATAGCATACAGTTTAACCACAGAAGTCAAAGTTGTGTAACCTAATCCAAGTTACTATCTGGTCATGTTTTATGAGTCAAATCATGTCTCTCCTCTAGATCATCAGACTTTTCTTGTCCTCAGCCTGATTCCTTCTGTCTATGGACCCTCTAGCATCTTTGCACCTCTTGCAACTGCAAGTAGGCACACTGGGGAAATGTAAAGGACATAGTGTCGTGGGTCTGGGGAAATAGCAATTTCTAGGTTGGAATGCAATTTTATATGTGAGAATCTCAGGTTTGATCGCCGGTACTGCATATCGCTACCTCCTAGCACCACTGGGAGCAAGGATCACAGCTAGAGCAGCCTCTGAGCACTTCTAAGTGTGGGCTCTCAAATTAACAATAACAAAAAGGGAGATGACTACATTAGGGCAAACTTCATCCAACAGAGGATGAGAACAGATGCACAAATAGCCACTGAATACGTGATCCTGAGGTTGATCACTCAGTTTGGTTGACCTTAGGGGACACTGGAGCAATACTCAATAGTGTACTCTCTTTGGGTTCCACTCGCTTCCCCACTTCTCTCTCCTCCCTTCTGGTACTTCTGTGTTTCATAATATTGTCTACAAAACTATTAATTACCAAGTCATTGGCTCAAACTTTTCCTTTAGATAAAACCCCATATTAGGTAAAGAATCACTTCCTCACAATGCTATTCGAAAATGGTGAAAGTAAAAATTGTCTGAAACAGTTTGATTAGAAAAACCCAACTATAAATGTGCTAGGTAATAAGGTCTAATTTTAGGAATAAGATTTTATTCTGTCTTGGGAGCCTGTTGAGCATTCTGCACGTCTCTATCCTTTTTTTTTAGGTCATTTAAAGTTGCTATTTTGACTTCAGAAGATCTATGATTTTATAAAATTCCATGGGTTAATGTTGTTCAGTTTCTTTGATGATATGAAATACCAGTAAAATACACCCCTAACTATTGAACTAATGGATAACATCTCTTTGTATCCACTGTAGTGGCATCTTCTGAAAATGTTTCTGCAGAATGTGCCAAAGGAATTGGAGATATACCACAGTTACTTGCTTTACATATGGCCAGCCCAGGTTCTATTCCAATGAGTAATCTCTGAACACGGAGCCAGAAGTAAGCTCTGAGCACCACTGCAACAAAAAAACAATGTTTTGAAGAAATTAAAGTACTTAAAGATTCTATTGAATATCCAGTCCAGCCAGTTTTAGTATCATTCTCTTCCTAGCTGTAATGTTTAGAGAATTAGTATATGTAAAGATTATACACTCTGGGTAATTAAAAATATAGTTCCCTACTTATCATGACATGCTTGCATGGTCATATCCATATAGACATTCACTCACATATGTATATGTATAAAAATATACATGAAGAGAAAAAGATGCAAATAGGGTACTGAAAAATCCAATAAAATATGTAGAATCACATATACAAAAATTTTTTACTAGTGAAATACCATGTGATACAGTTGTAGACTTACAAACTTTCATGATTGTGTTTAAGTTATACAATGATCAAGTACCCATCCCTCGACCAGTGCCCATTCTCTACCACCAGTGATCCCAGTATCCCTACCACCACCCCCACCCCATCCACCTCCCAGCCCCCTCTGTGACAAGGCATTCCCTTTTGCTCTCTCTCTCCTTTTGGGTGTTGTGGCTTGCAATATAGGTATTGAGTAGCCATCATGTTAGGTCTATAGTCTACTTTCAGCCCTCATCTCCCATCCCAAGTGGATCCTCCAGACCCCCTTTACTTGGTGTTCCCTTCTCTATTTGGGCTGCCCTTTCCCCCAGCATGTGCGGCCAGCTTCCAAGCCGTGGAACAAAGCTCCTGGTACTTATCTCAACTATTTTTGGGTGTTAGTCTTCCATTCTGTTACTTTATATTCCACAGATGAGTGCAATCTTTCTATGTCTATCCCTCTCTTTCTGACTTATTACACTTAGCGTGATACTTTCCATGTTGATCCACTTGTATGCAAATTTCATGAGTTCATCTTTTCTAATTGCTGATAGTATTCCATTGTGTAGATGTACAAAAGTTTCTTTAACCAATCATCTGTTCTTGGGCATTCAGGTTCCTTCCAGATTCCGGCTATTATAAACAGTGCTGCAATGAACATACAAGTGCAGATGTCATTTCGACTATACGTTTGCCTCTCCGGGATATATATCCAGAAGTGGTATTACTGGGTCAAATGGGAGCTCAATTTCTAATTTTTTGAGAAGCTTCCATACTGTTTTCCAAAAGGGCTGAACCAGTCAGCATCCCCACCAGCAATGAAGGAGGGTCCCTTTCTCCCCACATCCACTCCAACAGCGATTGCTTTTGTTCTTTCAGATGTGTGTCAGTCTCTGTGGTGTGAGGTGATATCGCCTAGTTGTTTTGATCTGCATCTCCCTGATGATTAGTGATGAAGAGCATTTTTTCATGTGCCTTTTGGCCATTCGACATATACAAAATTTTTAAAGCATACAATTTAAATGGACAGATACCTGTTTACTGAGAAATTGAATATACTTTATGTTGCAAAAGTGGTTATAAATTTTTCTTCCCCTTCTAAACCTACACTGATATTCTCCTCCTGAACTTACCATGAACTTACATATGTGATTTGCTTTGGTCTGTAGGACAATAGTAAATGCTACATAACAGATACTTGAAAAGCTCTTTGAGAGAGAGACATGCATAGAAAGATCGCACTCATTTGTGGAATATAAAATAACAGTGTGGGAGACTAACACCCAAGAGTAGTAGAGATAAGGACCAGGAGTTCTGCCCCACAGCTTGGAAACTGGCCTCACATGCTGGGGGAAAAGGCAGCTCAGATAGAGAAGGGAACACCAAGTAGAGGATGTTGGGAGGACCCATTTGGGTTGGAAGATGTGAACTGAAAGTAGACTATAAACCGAACATAATGGCCACTCAATACCTCTATTGCAAACTACAACACCCAAAAGGAGAGAGAACAGAAAAACCACCCGCAGAGGCAGGGTGGGGTGGTGGGGGTTAGAGTGGGGAGGGTGGGAGGGATACTGGGAACATTGGCGGAGGAGGATGGGCACTGGTGGAGAGATGGGTAAATGATTACTGTATGACTGAGATGCAAACACAAAAGTTCATGTTTGTAACTGTACATTACAATGATTCTCTAATAAAATTAAAAAAATAAAAGCTCTTTGACAATGAGTATTTCCTTTCTCACTGTATTTGGAAATGGATCACTGCTATGTTAATAACCATGGGCTATACCAGTGAAAAATGAGAGACTTGCATGCTAATCACCCCTCCATTTTAGTCAATAATAAGTTCAGCTTATAAGCACAGCTGCCTTGGGAAACTGACCAAAGATACATGAGTGACCCCAGATAAAGCCATCAGGACAGTCCAGCCAAGCTCAGCCCAGATTCAATTCACAGAATCATGAAATAAATAGATGTTTGTTATGTTACTGAATGTTGAGGTTGTTTGCTATGTTCACATAACTGGTGCACTTGATAACATGATATGAGATACTGAGTAGGGAAATGTAAGGCAAGGTTCTTGCATATAGGGACCCACAATGGGAAACAAAGAATGTCAATAAAATCTGCAGTTAAACAGGCAATGTGATATCTGTCAGCACCATGTTCTGACTTATAAATTATAGAAAAGGTGTTAATTAGAAGGTAGAAGCAGGGAGTGAGAATGAAGTAAAGGTGTAAGCTAATAATATATCTTTAAATAAGGAAAGAGAAGGCATCTTGAACTAGTACAATCCAGAAAGAAATGTGGCATGGGAAACCTGGGAAAGGAAATGTGGCAGATAAATTTAATGGAGTTAGAAACTTCTGGGATCTGCTTGGTCAAAGAAGTTAACGCTAAAACAAAAGGCAATGAGACTGTTGAAAAGTATAGACACTAATACCCAGTTAATAATGAAAATATATGACAACCACTTTTTAAAGTTATAATACTGATATCTTGATGAAAATGGTGAATGAATTATAGATACCTGGGGTCATCTGCTTTATCACCTCCCTTCTTTAAAGAACCCTGGTAATGATAGTAGGAAATGATCACTCTGGAAAGAACTGCAAGCTGAAAGTAAAGATAAACTCTCAGTATCTGTATTATAAGCCATAATGCCCAAAAGGAGGGGGGGGCGAGAGGGAGAGAGGGAGGAGAAAAGTCAATGCCATAAAGACAGACAGAGGTTTAGGGGGGGGTTGTGGGGGGTAGCAGGAGGGAAAAAGGGATCTTGGTGACGGGAAATCTACTTGGTGAAGGGATAGGTGTTGGAACATTGTATGACTGAAACCCAATCATAAACAGCTTTGTAACTGTGTATCTCATAGTGACTCAATTTAAAAATAAATAAATAAATAAAAATAAGAACCTTATGATACCAATGGTCAACTCACACTGCAGTGTAATTTATTTATATATCTATATGTATATTTATTTAGGTTTGGGGGCTACACATGGCAAAATTCTTGAATTACTCCTGGTTCTGTGTCAGCAGTCAGTTCTGGTGGTGTTCAAGGAACTATAAACAGTACCAGACATCCAACCAGGGTTGGCTGCATCCAAAGCAATACCTTGCCTCCTGCACCATTTCTCCAGCTCTGCTGTGTTTTAACTTTGAGTGTTTGATTGGCAGATGTGAGCCAATTAATTCTCCCAGAAGGAGAAACAGTGAGAATTCTAAATCTCTCTGTGAAGTCATGAAATACAAAACCTGGGAGTTGCTTTCAAATCATTCTTTCCTCTTCAAAAGAGAGAAAATGAAACTAACACAGATGCTCTGACAGGAAGGCCAAGTCAAGAATAAGCACTAACCAGAGTTTCTGAATCTTGTGTTAATCATGGTAGAAAGAAGCAAACACTTACACTAAGTCATTTTATATATTTTATATGTATATATACATATATATTTAATTTTAATGAATCACCATGATTGAAAATCATCTATCATGTTGACTAAGACCATCCATGATAACTCACAGTCCCAGAAGGCTGAATCTAGATGTTGAACATGGGAGTCTCCTGGTGGACAGTTCCAGAATGAAATTGATCACATCATATTCAATCAACAGTTTTGCCTGACCAAGGTCGCTGTTCTCCCAAAATTCCAAACGGGATCAGACCACCATCTCCTTCATGCAAAATTTTACTTCACGAAGCAGGAAGAAAGGGCTGCAAAGTTTAAAAAGAGAACGACCACCAACTGGGAGCTCTTTGGTACTATTGCTGTAATATGAGAAGATGCTGTCGTTGACAACATCGAGGGGTAATATGATCGACTGGTTCAGAACCTTTTATATATTGGCAACTATCGCCTGATCTGCCTGTTGTCCATCGTCTACAAGTTATTCACTCAACTCATCCTTAATTGGATTGGCAGAACACTAGATGAAGGACAATCATGCAAGCAAGCTGGGTTCTGAAAAGGATTCAGCATGATTTACCGTATCCACATGGTGACCAAGTTCATTGAAGTTTCACTAGAGTTGACAATGCCACTTTGTCTAACATTCATTGATTTAAAGAAGGCCTTTGATTCTTTTGAGACTGAAGCAGTCATCAGAACCCTAGACAAACAGGGCGCTCAAACTCAGTACATCGAGAACCTCCGCAAGCTGTATTATGGATTCACCACCAGTATCTCACCATTCTACAAGGAAGTAATCATCGACATAAAGAGAGGGGTTTGGCAGGACAACACCATTTTACCAAAACTCTTCAGTGCCACCCTTGAGAACATCATGTGACAACTGGAATAGGAAGGAATGGGAGTGAAGATAGATAGTCAGAAAGTACACCACCTCCGCTTCGCTGATGACATTGTTCTAATAATACCAAACATTAGCCAAATGGCATGAATCCTGGCTGACTTTGACCAGAATGTGGATAGGTCAGACTACAGCTGGATCTCACAGACAATTTTCATGAGAAACGGGCTAGTTCCTGATGTTCCATTTGCTCTCAACAGAATGAACATCTCTGAATGCAGCAGTTATATGTACCTAGGTCGAGAACTCAACATGATGAATGGCTTGGCACCTGAGCTGCACAGGAGGAAGAGAGTGGCATAGAATGCCTTCAAGAGCATTGCAGAAGTTAAGAGGATGAAGGAACTCTGGCTCTGGGCACAACTTTTTGAGTCCACCATTCTCCCTGCACTAACATATGCCTCAGAGACCTGGGCCCTATGAAAACAGGGTAAGAATGCTATTCGGGTCTCCCAAAGAGGAATAGAAAGAGATATGCTTGGAATATCACATTTCACTCAAGTGAGAGAAGAAATCAAGAGTTCCGCCCTCCATCAACAATCGAGAATCAGGAACACTGTCTTCTCTGCCAAGGCATCGAAAATCAGATGGGCCAGACACGTAATGTGGTTTGGAGATGACCACTGAACTAGAGCTGTTACTGACTGGATTACATGGGATGTCGAAAGAACACGTGGCTGCCCACCTACAAGACTTCTTCATCAAGACCCTCTTCCTGTTCCTGGAGCGAGCAAATGCCATTGGGCTACACTAGCATGCGACAGAGATGAATGGAGACGTTACTGGCACTTGCTCAGGCAAATCAATGAGCAACAGAGTGACAAGTGATAAAAGTGATACAAGTGAATCACCATGATATGCTGTTACAGACTTACAAATTTTCGTGATTACATTTTAATCAAAAAAATGTTTTGAGTACCCATCCCTCCACCAGTGCCCATTGTCTACCACCAATGTTCCCAGTGTCCCTCCCACCACCCCTACCCGTTCCCAACCCCTGCTCTTATGGCAAACACACTCCCTCTCCTCTTTCTCTCTCATTTTTGGTGTTATGGTTTGCAATATAGGCACTAAGAAACCACCATGTTTGGTTCATAGTCTACTTTCAGCATGCATCTACCATCACGAGCTATCCCTCCAACAATTATTTCCTTAGTGGTCTCTTCTCCATTCCACCTGTCTTTTCCCCCAGCACATGAGATCGGCTTCCAAGCATAAGGTCCTCCTGGATCTTCTACTATCCTTTGGTGCTATTCTACTATTATGTTACTTGATGTTCCAGAAATGAGTGCAGTCATTCTGTGTCTGTCCCACTCAGTCCTTTTAGAGTTTCTGACTGGGTCTGAAAAATCAAACATGGAAAGATTAATAGGTTAAAAAAACATACATCTGTATTATCTAACTTGATGTGACTGGAGAGCTTTGTAAGAAAATGAAGATGCAAAGAAACAAACTATTATACTTTTGTGATGGGAAGAAATTGTTCCTGTTTTATATTTTATAATATTTGATCAAAAGTGGGTAATCATGGAGGAAAATCATGGTAAAGAGGTAAATGCAGAAAACTAGCAAAACTTAATGAGGCCTGCTTATTCAGATTTTTTACAGCCTCGTTTTTTCTTTAGAGAGATGAGGCTGGTCCTTTCTTCCAGGTGTAGGGAGAGCATCTTTCACAGGGGACTTTTATGACATTTAAGGAAAGAAACATGGGGATATCTGATTCTGCTTTTTCTCAAAATCCTTTAGCTCAGACTATTCAATATTTTATTAATTAATTAATTCTATTTAATCACCATGGAATACACAGTTACAAAGCTGTTTATGATCGGGTTTCAGTCATACAATGTTCCAACACCCATCCGTCCACCAGTGTTAATTTGCCACCACAAATGACCCCAGTTTCCCTCCTGCCTCCCATCCTCCACAGCCTGCCTCTATGGCTCCATGCACTGTTCTTCTCTCTCGCACGCACTCTTTATCTATCTCTATCTTTCTCTCTGTATCTCTCTCCTTTTGCACACTATAGTTTCCAATATAGATACTGAGAGTTCATCATGTTTGGTCCTTTTCACACTATTAGCACAAATTTCCCATCCAGAGCTATCACTTCCAACCATCATTGTCATAGTAGTCCTTTCTCTATTCTATTTCAATTGCCCTCTCCTCCAGCACATGAATCAGGCTTCCAACCATGGACCAATCCTCCTGACCCTTGTTTCTACTGTCCTCATATATTAGTCTCATGCTATATCTTTTTAAATATCTTAAAAATGAGTGCCGTAATTCTATTTCCATTCCTTTCCTTCTGACTCATTTCACTCAACGTAATACTCTCCATGTCAATTAATTTATAAATGAATTTTATTACTTCATTTTTACTAACAACTGTGTAGTATTACATTGTGTAGATATATTATAGTCTATTTTAACCACTTTTCTGTTTTCAGATTGTTTCCAGATTCTGGCTATTGTGAACAGTGCTGCAGTGAACATAGAAGTGCAGATGTTAATTCTGCTGTGTGTTTTTGCACCTCCAGGATATATTCCCAGAAGAGGTATTGCTGCTGAGTGATATGAAAACACAATTTATTGAGTTCTATCAAATCCATCTTTTGTCATTATTCTTTTTGGGGTATGGCTATATAAGCCCTGTTGAATTTCATTTAGGCTAATTTTGAAACCAAAGTAACATGCTCTGAAGTCTATACTACATAAGTTAGTATGTAGTTCATTATCTCCACAAACCAAGTTTGAGCTCTCTGTCCTTTTTTCATGGACTTATCTGAGATAGACTGAAACAGAAAAATGCTGTTGAGGGTGGAGGTGAGAGTGAGAAGAGAGGTAGTACAGGTGTTAAGGTTCTTTCCTTGCACATGTGGTCAATCCTGGTGGATTGCTGGTGCCACTCCTGAGAACCCACCAGGAGTAATCGCTGAACAGAGTCAGGACTAAGTCCCAAGAACTCCTTTAGATGTTTCAAATACAATTTTAACTGCTTCTGAAACAAGAAAATACTAACAAAAATGGGGTTTTTTCTTTAAATTTTATTTCCAAGTAGCTGTTCACAGTAATTAATTACATTTAATATTTCAACACCAATCCCACCACGATTACACCTTCCCACCACCATTATTTCGAGTTTCCCCACCATCACTACCCAAGCGTGCCCAAAAGGCAGATGCTAAGTAATTTATTTTGTATTGCCTGTTATGAATAATTGACTAAAGATGATCAAAAAGGTTTCCTTAGAGAAAAGTGTGTGAAAATTGTTGTATCTCATCTTGGAACAATTAAGCCCCTGTATTAGAGATCATTAACATGCTATTAAAGCTTGAGTCTTATGTGATAATATATATGTACATATACATTTACATATATATTATTTTTATCAAGATTGGTTGTCTTCAACCTTACACCCCATCAAATGTGGTGTGCTACTTTTTGTATATTAGTGGCATAATTACATGAGAAGTTGCATGGCTGCTTTTGCAGCTGTGTACTCCTGGAGTACCCTATAAACTTTTTCATAGGGTACTAGACTCGGAGTTATTTTAAAAAAAAACAGACAGTGATTTGGGGGTTCTGAGATATCTCTGTAGTGTGCTGCTCTCTTTTGAGTTTCATTTTTGTGTCTGGATCATGGCTGTTAATGCGTTTAAATGGCGCCCAGAGTGTGTCACTCTGTCCTGGTGTGACTTCCAGGACAGTGGAAATGCAGGGAGATGGGGTGAGGGGGCCTATTCCAGATTCCAGATGCCAGGAGATTTCAGTCTCAAGCCCCACATACCTGGGTAAAGATGACATTTTTAATCAAAGGCAGAAAAGAGCATCAACTGCCATTCTGGAGTAACCAGATGGATTTTATGGAAAAAGATGTTCTTTAAGCAATAAGAATGGAGGATAAACTATAATGAAAATATGGAATAGTGATTATGAAGTGAGAAAACTCCTGCACCTTTTATTCAGCACATTCTATGACTATACAGAGCCAGTTCCTCGTTCCCTAACATTCCTCGTACATTATCACTTACATGAGTGTTCTGTCCTGGATATCTGAAGCCCTGACTGCCTTTTTCAGGGTCTCTGTGATATCTCCGGATATATCTGGAAAAACACTCTTCCTTCCTGTGTCCATTTCAGGACTGGGTCATATCTAACGTTTTCAACTTCTTGTTTGATGCTACTTGAGTGATACCTCCATCAGCTGTGAGATCCAAGGGCATAAGGATTTGGTGATAAGAAAAAAACACTAGCAAATTATTTATATGGAGGAGCACATGGGTGTGGGTGATTCTATTCATGTCATCCCCCTAGTATGAGCCACTCAACTCTCTCTTTTGCACTCCAATGGACATTGGAGAAAGTTGGTTTTATTTTAAGATTTTTTGGTTTGGAGGTCACACCAGAGGTTCTCAGGAATTATCCATGTCTCTTCACTCAGGGATTACTCCTGATGGTGCTTGAGAGACCATAAGTGGTGCCGGAAAATCAAACCCAGATCAGCCATGTGCAAGGCCAGCACAGAGTACACTATCTGTATAATCATGTTGGCCCTGAGAGTTGATTTTAGTACAGTTGACTCTCCCATTGTCACTTGCAGCTGTAAAAGATTCTGGAAAACTGACAATATGTAGCCAAGCACTGTGAGCAAACCCAGGATCTGTTAGAAAGTGGGAAGAAGAATGTACAAAAGTAACTCCATTTCTCAGACAACTCAGAAAGTCCATCAAGAAAAGTTGAAGTAGACTTGAAGTGTAATTAGACTCTGTCTTTATCTGTAAATTAGGGATGATAATTATGCATGTTTCTAGTGGGGCTTAAATGAGGTGACCAGGATTATTTGAGGTAACATGACAATTTATTCAAATAATGACTGCCACTCAGCACATGCTCTTTAAAAGTGAGCTAATCCTGAAAACTAACAACAAAAGTTTTGACTAAACTTCCTTCGTTCGTTCCTTCCTTCCTTCCTTCCTTCCTTCCTTCCTTCCTTCCTTCCTTCCTTCCTTCCTTCCTTCCTTCCTTCCTTCCTTCCTTCCTCCCTTCCTTCCTTCCTTCCTTCCTTCCTTCCTTCCTTCCTTCCTTCCTTCCTTCCTTCCTTCCTTCCTTCCCTTTTCTAAACCATTCATTTATTATCCCCATTTTCTATTTTCTTTCCTTCAAGTTTTCTTCTCTTTAGTTATGCCCCTAGGACAGGGACTAGAAAGGTGACAAAAAAGATGAACCTCCATTCCACAGGAGAGCGAAGACCTTTTGCATCAAGCAATCTATACAGTAAAGTCTATGGCAGAATAACTAGATGTGGTTAGTAACATGTATTATTTCTATGGAAGCCCCTGTTTAAGCAGAAAAAAATTGAAAGAGCAAAATCTAAAAAAATTAAAAATAGAAAAATAATATAAAAATCAACATTACCAAAATATTTTGTGCAAGGTCTGATTCACCTGGCATGTTCTCAGTCATCTTTTGCCTGTCACCATGCTCCACAGAACACAACCTGCCTAGTAGGGGGTAGTTGCCTACAGAAATGCTAAGGTGAAGTATGGTACAAAGTATTCATTAAGTAGCTAATTTTATTTTAGTGCTACTTCATAATACCAAGTCTTGTGCTATTGTCTGTGTATTATATAATCTATGTGCTAGTGCTAGTGCTAGTGTGTGTGTGTGTGTGTGTGTGTGTGTGTGCCACATGTAGTAGTGCTCAGATCTTACCCCTGGCTTTGCATTCAGGGATCACTCCTGGCTTGGTAGGGGGACCTGCAGGGGTTCTGGTGATTGGATCCAGGTTGGCTACTGCAAGCAAATACCCAACCCTCTGTACTATTTCTCCAACTCCATATTACTATTCTATGTTTTTTTTTTTTTTTGGGTCACACCCAGTGATGCTCAGGGGTCATTCCTGGCTCTGCACTCAGGAATTACCCCTGGCCGTGCTCAGGGGACCATATGGGATGCTGGGAATCGAACCCAGGTCGGCCAAGTGCAAGGCAAACGCCCTACACGCTGTGCTATCACTCCAGCCCCCAATTCTATGTGTTTTATGTATGACTCATGTCTTTACCCTGTGTGTTTGCAAAGAGCTTATCACATAGTAAATTCATAATAAATAACTTCTGAACAATAAAAATGTATTCAAACTGATGGAAATCACAACTATTATCTAGTCTTCCATATATACATGGAAGATTTGTCAAGATATCCATTTTTGAGGAATGGACTCCTTAGTAATAAATGAATAACCCTTTTTATTATACAATGTGATTAAAATTATTAAAAATTTCTTTTTTTGCATTATTTTTAATTACCTAATTTGGATAATATGGATAGAATACAGTTAGTTTTTGGTATTGATACAAAATTGGTGCACCCAAACACCACCAAAGTGTTCATGTCCCACCACAATTTTACCTGAAGATTCAAAAGAAAAAAAATACCATTTTATAGAAGAAGCAAAATCTAAGATGTAGATCATGCACAAGTATTGAAAAGAAAGTATTTTTTGTTTATTGAATATGGATTAAGGCCTAAGTTTTAAACCATTGAGTAGTCTGTGTTAGATTTTTTCTTTCCAATTTCCTTTGTATAATGCTGAGGTGTAGGATAACATAGCCTCAGTAGTTTAGGTTTATTGGGTTACTCCCGTTACAGTGCTCCTATTCCTCTTTGTTTATTTGTAGCTTCTTTCTTAGTGTTCTGTTGACTTGTAAATAATGTTTTTCTCTTCTCCTTGAGTCCTTTGCATAGTTTATTCAGAGCATGTCTTTTTGTATGGACAGAGGAAGACATTTAATATTATGCCTTTGCAATTGAGATTTAATTGGCTTTGAATATTATTAATTCCCGGGCATCTGCTTTCTTGACTGTAGCCTTGGTTGCCCTCAGTTCCTAGCCCTCTAAAAGGCAGGGTCTCAACGTGGGACGAAGAAGGACCCAGGGCAAGCGGTGAGTTATGTGCTACCCTGGCATCGAGATGGGCCTGGCCAAAGTGCCTAATTCTTAACTATAAGTTAAGAGCTTGATCATAGACAAATGCTGTCATGATCCAATAGTA
Organism: Sorex araneus; assembly: GCF_027595985.1. Classification (NCBI taxonomy): domain Eukaryota; kingdom Metazoa; phylum Chordata; class Mammalia; order Eulipotyphla; family Soricidae; genus Sorex; species Sorex araneus. The sequence goes on along the minus strand of NC_073304.1, from coordinate 137,948,738 downwards.
ATTATGAGACTGGGACCCTGCCAGGGATAGGAAAGACTGATCTGGCCTGAGCACTGTAGTCTGAGATTGAGATGGCCCCAGGAGAGCAATTCTATAAGCTTTAATGCATCTCTTATTGTGTCCATATAAAATAATTAATATTATGAATTCTTATATGTTTGCTGGCTGAGGAGAAGAGAAACACATTCATGGGACTCCGCCCTTGGGTGGATCCTCCTGCTGAAAGAGAATTAAGTCCTAGGAGAAGCATCCCCTAAGGGAAAGGAACCTTACCCTATTGATGGTGACCACACCTACGTGTATGCCCCAACCCCCTGATGCTGTGGAGATTTAACTAGGCTGTGAGAGTGGGTTGGGGGGCCAGATCCACGAGCCAGATCCACGGGGCAGATCCACGGGGAGAGATCCAGGAGAGCGGGAGAGAAGCGGAGGGAGAGAATGAAATAAACGGATCGAGCAAGCAGTTTGGCCTTCTTCCTTCTTCCTTCCGTCGCCTGCCCTCGACTAACAGCACACACAGCGGTTCTGGGGCACCGGATGCGGGTGGTGAGACAGAGCCGCCCAGAGAGCCCGCGAGTGTACGCGCCCCCTCGGCGTGTTTTAGTTTTTTACACTGAGGAATTTTAAATGTTACAGAAGAAAAGTCTACTTGTGAATCTATAAATGCTTCTTAATTGGATAGCTTTCCTACTTACTCTGGTATTGTAGTAAATAAAATAATTTAGGTGAAGTATGAAATAGCAAAGTTTTGTTAACCCAACACCCACAAAACTGACATATTTTACTTTTTATCCATTTGTGTTTTCTAGTGACTTTGTTCTGGTCCCATAGCTATTTTGATTTTGTGTATCCTGGAGCAAAAATTCTAGGCTGGAAGTTATAATAATAGTAACTTTACCAATTTATTGAGCACATAGTATGTGACAATAGCTACATCAAATTAATTACATATATTTCAACAAACTCTTGGAAGTAAGTAGTACCTCATTTTATTTTCTTATGGGAGAATTAAGAACCATAGAGACTAAGTAAGCTTGGAAACTTAACATAGATTTTAAGTACACAAAAATTCTTGAACCTTTATTACATCTAAGACACTCAGACCCAACCTTGTGTTATGTGGTTCTTCTTTACAATCCTCTACCTATTTTCCTGTTCTGGATCCTAAGGGAAGCCTTCTAGAATAAGCACCAACATTTTTCCTTGACTGGATTTCCTTCCATCCATCTAAAACTCTCTGAAACTCTCTACTGGTTTTAGAGTTGGTAAGCATTCCAATCCCTCTCAGAGAGTCCAGCAAGCTACCGAGAGCATCCTGCCCACCCGGCAGAGCCTGGCAAGCCGCCTGGGGCGTATTTGATATGCCAAAAACAGTAACAAGTCTCACAATGGATATGTTACTGGTGCCCACTCAAGCAAATTGATGAACAATGGGACAATAGTGCTACAGTGCTAAGCATTCCAATAAAAGTGCTTAGTTATCCATTCCATTACAATGAAACTTGACTATCACCAGCACTTTAGAAGTGATTCTATTTTTTTTTTTTTTTTTTTTGCTTTTTGGGTCACACCTGGCGATGCACAGGGGTTACTCCTGGCTCTGCACTCAGGAATTACCCTTGGCCGTGCTCAGGGGACCATATGGGATGCTGGGATTTGAACCCGGGTCAGCCGCGTGCAAGGCAAACGCCCTACCCGCTGTGCTATCTCTCCAGTCCCTCTATTTTTTTTAAGTTCATAACCCTTTGTTATTTAACTCAGGGATATCCTGAATTAAAACCTTTTCTGACCTGGAAATATTTTTGCCCTATGAAATAAACTGATATGTTCCTTATCCTTTTCTATAAGATGTTTATTTAAAAGGCTATTCACAAGAATTTTCAGCAGTTAAAGAAGAAAAAACTTTTAGACATAGTGAATATTATGGCACTATTTTCCCCTGTAGTAGCTATGTGATTGTTTTCTTAAGGAAAACAAGGGCTACCTGTAAAGGAATTTCATGAATTTTATCTAGATCACATCTTGGAAAATCTACTTTAATCTCCTTTAGTCCAACCTCTGATTCATTCATAGAAATTGAGAGGTGCTGCTTCATTTAACAGAAATGTCTGTCTTCGTTTTAGAATAGGATTTTTTATTTAATATCAAACTATTGCTTCCTAACCATGTGTTCCAAAGTAGATATGAAAGATTAAAGGAAACTCTGCCACTCAGGTACTTTATATAAGATCTAACACATAGTAGGTTAGCTACCTCACCTTCCATTTAGTAGTTGCAGAGTTTCTTGAGGGAACAGAGAGATAGATATGTAGGTAAAGGGAGGAGGTAAAGTGTTCAAGTGCTTGCCTTGCCCACTGCTGAACTGGCTCAATCCCTGGCACTGCAAATGGACTGCCAAGCACCTCAGTGAGTGATGTCTAAGTAGAGAGTCTAGACAACACCCAAGTTTTCCCCTCCTCTAAAATCGAGTTCCCTGATGGTATTGAAAGATGTATTTGTTTGTTTTTAATTATGTTTGAGATTCCCATAGAATTTAAAGGTACTGAGAGCCTAGAGGAGTCCTAAGCCATGGACATATAAAATTACTAGTTGTAGGGATCTAAGAGTATTACAGCAGGTAAGGTGCTTGCCTCAAACATTTCATCTGAACTTCCATCCCAAGACTGCATATGGTCCTCTGAGCACTGCCAGCAATGAGAACAGAGCCAGGAGTAAGATCTGAGCACAGTCAGGTGTGGCCCAAACTCCCCACCCTCAAATTACCAAATGTTCTTCCAAGTATTTCCCTCAAGTTCCTTGATTGAGAAGTTTCCAAAGCCTCATTCAATGACCTTATTCAGTTATTTTTAACTCTATTTTTTATTAAGGTGGCAATTATTATAAAGTTGTTCATATAGAGTTTCAGGTTCCCTTTAAAAACTTCCATTCTGCTTTTCTTCTGAATCTATACAAGCATCACTATGTTTCATAAATATCAATGACTCTTTCAGCTATAGCACCAAAACATTTATTTGGTCAGACACGGCCAAAATCTTGTGCTGTCACTGCTCCAGGTAATGGAGATATTTACCTCAAGTGGAGAAAGTTAGTAAACTGGCTTCATACCATTGAAAAGTAGTATTTTCATATTTCTCTGTTTTGATAAATCATTGCTGAAAAATCAAATATCTGTACGTTTAATTAAATTTCATTAGAGTATTTTTTTAAATTTTTTTATTTTATTGAATAACCATGACAAAAGTTAGAAAGCTTTCAGGTTTAAGTCTCAGTCACATAATGATAAAACCCCCATCCCTTCACCAGTGCACATGTTCCACCACCAAGAACCCCAATATACCACCCTCTCACCTCCACCCCCACACCTGAGTGGCTAATGATCTTCACTTTATTCTCTCTATACATTGAATACATTCAATATTTCAACAGAGAAATCACTATTATTATTTGGAATTTCCCCCAACAATCAAACCTGATGAAAAGGCATTATTTGATAATAATGATGAAAACATTATTTTGTTTTCCACTGCTGAGGATGAAGATTATATGAGTTTTTGGATTTCTGTTATTTTAGCTCAGTTCACAGTCTAGATGCATTTCTATCAGAAGCCGCAGGGTACCAAAAAGGGTTAGTAGACCTCCCCTCTCTTTAAGGAGCAGAGGGGCCTCATTAGAGTCTTTTGATAGAGATGTTTTACAATGAATATAGAAGACTCATGATTTCACTTTGAAATTTATTCTACTAAAGATCCTGTCACCTCCTTAAGTCAATAGAAAGGAAAGTAGGTTTGGACTCCATAAGCCTACCTATTACGGGTAACAGATTTTTTAGTCTGTTAAAGGCATCTACATTTCTTATCGCCTTCTTCTTGGCACTCCTCTTTTCTCCTCTCTGTCTCTTATTATGCAGTCATTTGATAAATATCCATCCCTAAATGCATCTTATCCTGGTGTTTCCAATTAGACTCTTTTGTTGATTTGGTTTCACTAGTGCCAACACCTGCAGAGGTTGCCAGTAATAGCTAAAAGTTTCTCTTTTTTTTTTTTGCTAAATTTCATGGCAGAAAATAAAGCCTATGTGTACATGTTAAAATGACTTGGATCCAAGAAACAAATGTCCTGGGAAGTGATTAATAATTTATGCCATGACCCAAACGAAAAACAAAGGTGAAGTGGTAGAGAGAGAGGAGCTGCCTGTCATGGATGCTGGGCGGATAGCAGAACACCGGTGGCCATTGAGTAGGGCCTCTGATGGTTAGTGTTCTCACCTGTAATTCAAGGTTAACTTTCTTTCATGACACATAGTGTAGAGACCAATTAAAGGATATAAAAGAAGCCTCAGATTCAGGACAATTTATTCAATACTCAGCCAAGTAAATCAATTTCCCTGGAGGCAGGACTGAGATGGCAGGAATGGGAGCAATATGAATAAGCTCGATGAATCTGTGAGCAGTGAACAGTCTTTTGTATGGAAGCTTTTAAAGAACTCTTGATGGAGAGGATACTATAGAAGAATCTACCTACAAGAAAATAGTGGAATGAAAACTGGAGGCACAAGTGAAGAGCTAATGCCCATCTCTCTCTCTCACTCTCTCTCTCTGTCTCTCTCTGTGTGTATGTGTGAAAGAGAGAGAGATACAGAGAGAGAGAGAGTGAGTGAACTGAAAGTGAACTGAGACTGGATCACTCCCCAGATAGAAGAATTGGTTTCAACCAATGTATCTGTAGTGTCAAGTCCATGGCCTGAATTTTTATATAGGAGGCTTCCAGGATGCTGGTGGACTTATGGCAAAATAGGTGATTTCCTACATAGCCAGAAAAGCAGCCCACCATGATAGCTTGAGGGCAATAAAGCCAAGTGTAGTATCCCCAGCTGTAGTTGCAACCCCTCACACCTGGTTCAGAGGGGTTAGCGACTAAGGGGATCATTTGAAACTCTGAAGAGGCACAAAAAAAGCAAGTGCATCACAGGGCCATGAACTGGTAGGCAGTCATTCCCTGAGAAAGCACATCCCTGTTCAACCCTGGTTGGCAGGAAAATCAGGTATGAACGAATGTGCAGTTGACCAGTGATGGTCAGATTGCCAGTCTTATCTCACTGAGTGTTCAGAGTGTTCAGAGCAAGCCCCTGTGCCTGCACTGATGTGGTAATGGGCCAAGTAACTGTGGGCAGGTGTATTACTGAGCAACCGGAAATGAAAAGGAAACAGGGAGTATCCTCCAGGGGGAATGCCATGGAGTTTCTTAGAATTATGAAGGTACACATGACGTCCAGAATTGCAGATAAGATTAGCCATGTATACTGCTTAGAGACAGAACTCTTCATTTCCACTAAGGACTTTTCAACATAGAAACTCCAGAACCTTGGGACATTTCAGATCTTAGTCTTATCCCTCTGAGGCTTAAAAAACTTGATGTCCTGAAGACATCACAGTTGCCTGAGGACAAGCACAATCCTGATTAAACTGTCTGAAACCATTCAGCTCTTTCAAAGATACTAAAAAGAGCATCCGTGGCTTCTCCAGATCATTGAAGTCATAGGCACTAATCTGATTTTGGAAGAGAAGCACTGGATCAAAGCTCATGAAAGCTTGGAATTTTGCCTTCAGCTTTTGTGTATCACCAAGAAAAATGAAGGACAAAGGTATTTGGTCACGTCAATACAGTGCTGAAAGTCCAGAAAGATCCTGTACTACTTCAGGTTTTTCTAAGCTGCCTGAAAAAGACTTAAGAACAACAATCATCTCAGTGTTGAATGATCTGAAAGAATCTCATGAACAGAGAACCAACAGGCCTGCAAATACATGTCTTTTCAATAATAAATAAATGAGTGAAATAAACAAATGAAAGAACTCATTTAACCACAAATGAAGAAGCTAAAGAATAGAGGAGCAAGTCTGTGTTGTAGAATGAACAAAACTAAAAATTAAACCAGTAACCATGAATGCAAGGTGCATAAATCCACAAAAATCAATGATAATAAAGGGAGATTAAGGTAAATGAAGAGATTCCAAGAACGATTGCTGATAATATCATGAAGAATAATCTCAAAAGTGCAGAAATTCCAGAATGAGAGGAAAGAGGGAAAGGGATAGAAGATCTGACTGAATAAATAATGGCCCATAATTCCCCAAGTAGGAGAGGGAAACTGGTACACTGATGCAGGTGGCCCAAGTGCCAATCAAAGTAAACCCAAACAGAACAACGCAAAGACACATTGCAATCAAAATGGCAATAAGAAAAGACAAAAATAGGCTCCTTAAATCAGCAAGAAAGAAACAAGGCCTCATATACAAGGGAAAAATACTAGATTTACATCAAATTTCTCAAATGAAACTGCAAGCAAGAAGCTAATGGAACGATGTATTCAAAATACTGAATGAAAAGAACCTTTTACCAAAAATCCTCCATTCTGCAAGGTTATCACTCAAATTTCAGGAAGTGATTAAAAAAATCCTCAGACAGACAGGAATTAAGTCACATCTAAACTAGCTTTTCTAGGGATACTGATTGGTTTTGTATAAAAATTAAAGGTCAAAAAAATTAAGGTCAAGTGGAAATATCTACTAAAATCTTTAAAGAGAAAAGGACCAGAAAATATACATGAGTAGGCACTTGCCTCATTTGTGGCTAACCCAGGTTCAATCCCCAACACCCCAAATGGTTGTCTAACCCTTCCAGGAGGGATACCTGATTGCAGAGCCAGAAGTAAGCCCTGAGCACTGCTAGGTGTAGCCCAATATCAAAAACTAAAAAGGAAACCAGGCAATTTACCCATTAAACTTACCCATTAAAAGCCACAGAGAGGCTGGATAAGTCAGGAAACAAATTTCAACCTTCTGCTGTTTATAGGAGATAATTTTTAACTCTCAGGACAAACAAGTTCTGAGTGAGAGCTTGTAACACAACAGTACACACACCATTTAATAGAAGGGAAGGGAAGGAGGCAGCCACACCCACACCCCTACGCAGCCATCGTGTAAACTCATGTTTTATTTGGATTTCCTGGGTTTTTCCATCAGTCTTTTTTTCTGCTTCGAGATTCAATCTTAGGTCCCCCATTGCATTTCACTTTTGTGTCTTCCTGTTCTTTAAAACTTTGGAAAAAAAAATGTTTGAAAAATAATGATCAATTAATTTTAGAATTTGTATTAATTTTTGAGAGAAGTAATCTGGAGTTCTGACCTCCGTCGATGATCAAGAATCAGGGGCGCTGTCCCATCTGCCAAGGAATCAAAAAACAGATGGGCCGGACATGTAATGCGATTCAGGGAGACATAATGCAATTCAGAGAGGACCGCTGGACTAGAGCTGTTACTGACTGGAGTCCACGGGATGGGATGTCAAAAGAGCGAGTGGCTGCCCACCTACAAGATGGTCAGACTTCTTTGTCAAAACCCTGAATGAACAATTTGAGGCTCTTCATGTTCCTGGAGTGAACAGACGCCATTGGGCCACACTGGCATGCGACAGGGACGAATGGAGATGTTCCTGGCACCTGCTCGAGCAAATTGAAGATCAACGGGATGACAAGTGATGATTAATTTTTTATTCTGTTATTGTTCCTATTAGAATATAGTTGTTTATCTATTTCAGGAATCTGTGTTTCATTATTAATGCAATTGATGACTATTTACCTTAATATATCAAATAAATATCAACTTAATACATTAATCAACAACTCTTCTAATATGTGACTACCCTAATTTTGGATTGGTGATAACAAATATATATATATATATATATATATATATATATGGAGTGATAGCATAACAAGTAAGGTGTCTACCTTGCACGAGGCCGACCCGGGTTTGATTTTTCCGTCCCTCTTGGAGAACTCGGCAAGCTACCGAGAGTACCCTGCCCACACAGCAGAGCCTGGCAAGCTCCCCGTGGCATATTTGATATGCCAAAAATGGTAACAATAAGTCTCACAATGGAGACATTATCGTGCACGCTCAAGCAAATCGATGAACAAAGGGAAGACAGTGCTACAGACAGTGAATATATATATATATATATATATATATATATATAATTTAATGAGTCATGTGACACCTTAAATATAATTTGAAAATATTTCTTCCATTGATGATAAATCAAAAATACTGAGAGTAGTACTAGAACGTTTGCCTTGCTTCAAATTAAAGAAAATTACTATACCAGGAAAATTAAAAATTTTTTCATTCTATGTTTACTTCAAGTTCTTATCTGCCTTATTTCTTTCTGTTGTTACTTTATATTCTGACCCTGGTGTAAACCCCCATCTCTAGGAGACAAGTGAGATGAATAAACTAAAATATTATTACCACAATTCATCTCTTTTTTTCATGGGTTCCTTCAAAAAGTGACCACAACTGTAGAGATTATCTCCATGGAAGGTCTTCAAATATTTTATGCATTAATTCAGAACAAAGCAAGGTGGACTTCAAGGTTTCTCGATGTTTCTTAAAACCATGCTTTTAAAATAATTTGATTTTGTGTTAACTTTTCAGATATTGTGTGAAAAAGGGAAACCAAGTTTGTTTATTTATTTTTTGCCTGTGACTAATCAGTTTTCCCAGCACCATTTGTAATATTTTTTTACTTTACTTCATAACCTAGATTCTTGTCAAATATTAGCTGTTCTTATACCTGAGGTTCTGTCTCTGGATTCAATTCTACTGTTGACTCAAGAGTCTGCCTTTATTCCAACAACACAGGACCTTGATTATTATGACTTTATGTTATAAAAAATAAAAGAAGTGATATCTTTGGCCTGCTTATCCCTCTGGGAGAAGCTGGCAATCTTCTGAGAGTTTCCTGCCCACATGGGACAGCCTTGTAAGCTACCCATGGTGTATTCATATGCAAACTCCAGTAACAAGCTGAGTCTTGTTCCCCTGACCCTGAAAAGCCCCCAGTGCAAGTCTAGATAGACTTCTAAGATTTCAGGGAAAGGACAAAATGAGATGTTACTGAGCCCGCCCGAGAAATAGGTGATTAACGGGATTTCGTGATTCATGATTCGTTATAATTTAAAGTTTGGGTTAACAAAAAATTTTCATTTTCTTTTCATCACCCCCACTCAATATTGTTCCAGCTCTTTGGGGAATTTTATATTTCCACATAAATTTTAACAGCATTTGATCCATGTTCCTAGAATATGTCATGGGAATTTTTATGGGACTGCATTACACCCATATAGTTTATTGGGTAAGAGGATCATTTTAATAAGACTAATCCATAAACAGGAGATGTCTTTCCATTTTCTTGTGTATTCCATTTATTTTGATGTTGATTTACTATCTTTAGTAGAAGTCAGTGGGCTGGAGCTATAGCGCAGCGGGTAGGGCGTTTGCCTTCCACAAGGCTAACCTGGGTTCAATTCCTCTATCCCTCTCGGAGAGCCCAGCAAGCTATCTAGAGTATTCTGTGTGCATGCCAGAGCCTGGCAAGCTACCCAGGGCATATTCGATATGCCAAAAACAGTAACAAGTCTCACAATGGAGATGCTACTGGTGCCCGCTCGAGCAAATTGATGAACAACGGGATGACAGTGCTACAGTGCTGCAGTGCTACAGTAGAAGACTGTATGGCAGTTCTTTATAAAAATGAAAGGGAATTCAGGTGGTAATGGAATCAATGATTGGCCTGGTAATTTGAGCACTTTTATGAAATTTCCTCTTCTTTGTGTGCTTTTTAATATATATTACAACTCATATTTACAAATATTACTTACATATGTTTCCATCCTTAGAACTTTGTCATGTATTTGGACAGGAAGCTATCAAAGCAACAGTTTTCTGATTGTGGTTTTGAGACAGTCAATTTCCAGAGCTGAGAGGTTCTAGCGAGTTATTAACATTTAAAAACCACATCTATCAGAATGAATGAAGCCTCCCAACCAAGTTTAGATTCCACAGCTTTTCAGTACCACATGTTTCATGTCCCTCAATGCCCCATTAAACATATTTAAGTAGGCACCTCATTTCATGGAAGAGGAGACTACCACAGAGAACACAATCATATTTAATTTTACAGGAAATATCTTGGCACAAGTATAATTTTAATTCTGATTTTATATATTCTATCTATATAGTTATACTCTAGGTATATATTCTCTCTATACATATCTATGTATATACATATCTATATAAAACTCTACATATCTATATATGTATATATAGATATACTCTCATATATAACTCCTTCAGTATCCTATAATGTCTGGACTTTTCTTTTCTTGGATTATTATTGTCAAAAATATAGCTTACAGGGTTTCCTCAGACTGGGTTCATTCTTTATGTCATTTTGGGTGTATGGATATGAATTTTGTCAAAGGGTAGAGCCCTGATGTAGTGGATATCGGGTTGGGGCATTTCCAGTGGACAGATCTTCCAGATGTTCCATTTAGATTTTATTATTGTTGATCACAGAAGAGGCATCTCCAAATTCTTCTGTAATAATTGGTTACAGCTGCTTAAAGATCTGATCGTAATACCTTTGCTCAAGCTACTTTACCAGTAATTTATATTTTCTTCTTATTGTATTTTCTTTATCTCTAAGAAAGAAAATATCCAAGATTATAAAATGATTCGAAATTAATTCAGAAAAAGGGTAGTTTTCACTTGCTTTCGAATTTTATAGTGAAATTATATGCCATCTTATATTAGGCTTTCATTGACAGATTCCCTTTAACTGGAAGAAAATTAAGACTATATTGCATCTTGCACACGACCAATGTGGGTTCTATTTCTCTGCTCCTCTTGGAGAGTTTGGCAAGCTACTGAGAGTATCTCACCTGCATAGCAGAGCCTGGCAAACCACTCGTGGCGTATTCGATATGCCAAAAACAGTAATAACAAGTCTCACAGTGGAGACATTACTGGTGCCCGCTCGAGCAAATAGATGAGCAATGGGATGACAGTGATACAGTGATACAATATTTTAATAGATGCTATATTTCTTTAAAGAAATGGGAAAATCATAGTAAGATGAAAGTTTTCTTTTTCAACTGTCAGTGACAAGTTCTCTATGAAAATCATACAAATAGTTAGAATGATACGCATCTGTGGGATATAAAGAAACTTTGTAGGGGAATATTAAATGCCCAATGACAATAGAAATGAAGAGCAAGAGAACTGGTCTTCAGCAGGAAGCTTGCCACTGCCACTGGGGCAGGGAGGGGATTAGTTAGGGAAGGGAACATCAGGTCAATGAGGAAGAGGGAAAGTGCCTACCACAGAGGCAGGTTGGGGCTAGGAGGGAAACTGGGGACATTGATGGAAGGTAGTATACAACAGTGAAGGAACTGGTGTTGGAACAACATCCATCTGAAATTCAGTTATAATATCTTTGTAAATTCATGGTGATTCAGTGAAAAGAAGGAGAAAAATATTAGTTAATAGACACTGGGAGCTGTGGCAGGAGAAACAGACCCTCCGCTCCTAAAGACTGTGATCCTGAGGTCTCCTAACCCATTTTGGCACCAGAGCGGCTTCTTGCAGCCATGCATTTTGACTGTGAACTGAGCTAAAATATTAGAAACCCAAAACCACACGGCTGTGACCGCGCAGACTCAGAGTCTTCACTCTCAGCAATGAAGAGAAATTATTAGATGATGCCTATTCAGCAGGCCTGATTGTTGGGGAAATTTTTCAAACAATAATAGTGAGTTCTGTATGGAAATATGGAATGTACTCAAAGTATATAGAGAATAAAGGGAATATCATTAGCTACTTAAGTGGGGGGTGGGGTGAGAGGGAGGTGTATGGGGTTCTTGGTGGTGGAACATGTGCACTGGTGAAGGGATGGGGGTTTAATCAGTATATGACTGTGATCTAAACCTGAAAGCTTTGTAATTTTTTTTCATGGTGATTCAATAAAATATTTTTTATAAAAAAAATAGGCAGACACTGTAGACCTTTATAGAAACAGGGTTCCTGAATAAATTTGTTATATTGTCAGTTATAAAAATACAATTTCTTTATTTGAATTATAGCAAAATAGTGCAAAGTCACAGTATACTATTATTAAACTACTTCTCAAGCATGAAGGTCATCCGTGCCTAATTATTCTCTAACTGGCACCTCAGTGCAAAGTTTTACTGATTTTGAAAGCTTTGCTGACATTAGGAAGATATATTTTTAGAGAAAACAAAATATGAGTTCATGAAGTCAGTTGGGTCATTAGTTTAATAATAAAACATGGGATGAATAAAATTCATTTATGAATGTAAGAGATAAGGTTTGGGGGATGTCACTTTGGTTTTATTCACTGTGTTTTCCCCTTTTATTCAAATACTGAGAAAGCATCTTCATTGGCACAATAGAGCAGTGAATAGTGCCAGGTGGTTGGGTGTAATCCCTGGCTCTGCATGATGTGAGTGGGTCAAGCTTCTCTTACCAGAAGCCCTTAATTCTAGTATACGTTGTACATTCCCCTTGGATTCTATTTTGGAGCATAGCTCTTTCCAAAACCTACATACCTCCCCAACTAGCAACCTCCATAATATGACCAACTCAGATTATTTTTTTTCTTTTTGGGTCACACCCGCGATGCACAGGGGTCACTCCTGGCTCTGCACTGAGGAATTACCCCTGGCGGTGCTCAGTGGACCATATAGGAGGTTGAAAATCAGAACCCGGGTCGGCCACATGCAAGGCAAATGCCCTACCCACTGTGCTATCTCTCCAGCTCCTCAGATTTTTTATTGTCAAGCATGTTCATGCTTCCTTATTACTTCCTGGTCATCTGCTGGATAGAAGCAATGATAATAAATATATTCATAGCAGCAATTATAATGTATACATAATAGTCAAGCTTTATGACTTATGAATAATTTTTTCATTCTTTACAGCATCTATTTCTGCATTCCAAGGAAATTTAGATTCAATAGCTACTATGAATGTTTTATGCTTTTCTAAGATCTAGTCCATCAAACTAATAGAGACTATCTCAAAAAGAATAGTGATGAGTTTTTTACATTTATCCTTACTTTATTTATTTTATTGAATCATCATGATATACATTATTATAAAGCTGTCCTTGAGTGGGTATACCCCACCCCAGTTTATCCTTACTTTTTCAAATACAGCAAAATTTAACAAAAATAAATTAGTTGTTATTATAAATTATCTTTGAGATAAAAATTAAATTAACACTTACACACTCTTTTTCCCACCTCCATATCCTCCCCCTTGGCTATTCTCTATTTAATTCACTGCCTACTGCCTACTTTTAATTTTTTTATTCATTCATCCATCTTATTTTCTTATATTTCACATGTAGATAAAATTGTCCAATGTTTATTTTTTCCATTTGGCTTACTTTGATTCATATACCTTTTATTTCCTTAACTTTTGAAGCAAACTGCAATATTTCATCATATTTTATGCTGAATAATAATCCAGTGAGTACACATACTACATCTTCTTAGTTCAGTCTTACCAATGGACACTTGGTTGTTTCTATAATCAACAACTGTAGATAAAGATACAATAGACACAGAGGTAGGTATAACTTTTTTAATTTATTACTTCATTTTCATTGGATAGGCACCAAGACGTGGAATTTCTGGATCAAAGATAGTTCTTTTTCAAATTTCTTTAAATTTTGCTTCCAAAATAAGTTGTGTTAATTTACGTTCCCATCAGCAATTCACAAAGGCAGCTTCCTCTCCTTATCTTCCCCAACATTTACTATTTTAATTTTTTGCGTAAGCCCTCATGCTGAGTTCTCGACCCAGGTACACATAACTGCTGCATTCGGAGATGTTCGCTTTGTTGAGAGCAAATGGAATGTCAGGAGCTAGATTGTTTCTCATGAACATTGTCTTCATGAGATTCAGCTGTAGTCCGACCTTTCCATACTCATAGTCAAAGTCAAGCCAGCATTTGTGCCAATTGGCTAATGTTTGGTGTTATTAGAATGATGTCATCAGCGAAGTGGCATAGTTGCAGTTGCTGACTATCTAACTTCACTCCCATTCCTTCCCATTCCAGTCATTGCATGACATTCTTGAGGGTGGCACTGAAGAGTTTTGGTGAAATGGTATCACCCTGCCGAACCCCTCTCTTTACGTCAATGATCACTTCCTTGTAGAATGGTGAGATCCTGGTGGAGAATCTGTAAAACAGCTCACAGAGGATCCTGATGTACTGAGTTTGAAGACCCTGTTTGGCTAGGGCTTCGATGACAGCTTCAGTCTCAACAGAATCTAAGGCCTTCTTTAAACCGATGGACGTTAGACAGGGTGGCATTGTGAACTCTCGTGAAACCTCAATGAGCTTGATCACCATGTGGATATGGTTGATTGTGTTGAATCCTTTTCAGAACCTGGCTTGCTCACATGTTTGTCTTTCATCTAGTATTCTGCCAATCCTATTCAGGATGACTCAAGTGAACAACTTGTAGACAACAGACAACAGTTAGATTGAGCAACAGTTGCCAATGTCGTGGATGTCTCCCTTATTGCACAACAGGACAGTCCTGCTGATTTTCCATTGGGATGGAACCTTGAATTCAGACAGGTAGCGTGTGAAGAGTCGAGCCAGTGTATTGATGAGTACTGGCAGCAGATTCTTCAGGTGTTCGGGTCTGACCTTGTCTGGACTGGGTGCTGTACGCTTCTTTACTGATGAAATGGTGTGTTGGATTTTGGGAGAACGCTGGGAATGACATATCCATCCTGCAGAATTTGGTATGTGGGCAGGTAGACGTGGCTATAGAAGAGATCCGAGTAGAAGTTGTGGATAACTTTCTCCATTGCCCTTCTGGAAGATGTGATAGATCCATCAGGATGTCAGAGGACAGTCATCTTGGTCTTGTAGTTGGCGAAGGACAGGAGGATGTTGTGAATACTTTTCCTGGCTTCTGCCACATCAGCCAACACTGCTGCTCTTCTCTTTTTGAAGTCTTCCTTTATTGCTTCTCTGCACAGCTTTGTGAGCTCCAACGTTAGCATGTGATTGCCTGAGGCTTGCACCAAACCACGTTGGTGAATGAGCTCGAGAGTTTCCGAAGACAGGTATCTGTGGTTTTTTATCTTAGGCATTCCTCGCACATATATATATTTCCCTCTAGGATTGGTTGCCTACTATTTGAACCTCATAAAATGTGGTGTGGTACTCTAGGAGAATGGGCAGGGTGTGTCTTATGATGTGTCACGAGGCCACATTTGGTCCAGAAATAGGTTCACTGTGCATGAGGCTTGGTCCAAGCGTGTAGGGAGTGGCCTTGAGCATGGCAGCTGTTGGGTTCTGGAGGTTTTCAGCTATAGGGCTGGGTCCCTAGAGTGGGGAGGGCTCTCACCCACCCCATCTCAGGCGTTCGGAGTGAAACAGCCTGGCACGGGGTCCGGTGGCATGGCTATGGAGAGTGTCATGTTGTGCTCCCTTCCGGGAGAGAAGAACATGAGATCTGGATAGTGGCCAATCAAATAGACATTTCTTACATATAAATCAATCCTATGTTTTTCTGTAGAAAATAATTTACAAATTGAGATTATATCTCCAAGTTGATAAATCATGAATCAACTGCCAGTAGATGTAATGGTTTCATTAAGGGAGACTACATTCTGCATATTTAAAAGATACATGTAGTTTATACTCTTATTATTTTTACCAATTTTTATTTTATTAAAGCACTGTGAGTTACAAAGTTATTCACAGTTGGGTTTTTGACATACAATGTTGCATCACCAATCCTGCTACCAGTGTCAGCTTCCCTCCACCTGTTCCCAGGTTCCCCCTTCTATCCACTAGCCCCAACCTTAACTTCACATCTTTACAGGCATCTTTTATGCTTGGTTATTAAAGTTTGAGTCTCATAATTTCAGTGTTGATGACTCTGTGTTTGGGATATTTAGCTCTATAATTCCTGAATGCCACTATGTACCCGAGTCCCCTGGACTCCTGCCCCACCACCCCATTGCTTCTGATCTATCTTTTCTCCCTTCCCCCTTTACTTTGGCTTATTTCATTTAACCTCATGTCTACCAGTTCCATCCATGTTGCAGCAAATTTCATAATTCATCTATTCCTTACAGCATGCGGTATTCCATTATATGTATATACCATCTTCATGATTCACTGATCTGTTGTTGGAAATCTAGGCAATTCCAAACCTTAGCTATTGTACTGAGTGCTACAATGAATAATGGTGTGCCTATGTCCTTTTGAATGTGTATCTCACAACTTATACAAAAGCCAACTCAAAGTGAATCAAAGAGCTTGAGATCAGGCTAGGATCTACAAATTATACTGAGAAAAACATAGGCTCTAAGATCTGAACTTCACAGGTGTATTCAATGATACAATGCCATCGACAAAAATGACAGAAAAAAAGAGGTAAAATAGGACCACATCAAATTAAAGAGTTTCTGTGTAGAAAAACAAACATGGGCTACAACTAAAATGCAGATAACAATAAGAGAAAATATTTGCATTTAACAAATATTTAACAAACACCAGATAAAGTGTTGATATACATGACATATAAAGTACTCACAAAGATCAGCAACAATAAATTTAAAATCCCTATCATAAATGAAACAAACAGAGACTTCTCTGAGAAAGACCAACAGATGACCAATAGGCACATAAAAAAAAATGCTCACTATCACATATTATTAGGGAAACCCAAATCAAGACAATATTGAGATACCATCTAACACTAATGAGAATGGCCCATATAAAACATGCTGAGAACAGTCTGTGTTGGTGGGAACCTGGTAAAAGAGCAGCTATCATCCACTACTGGTGGGAATATTTCCTGGTTCAACCAAAAATAGTATGGAGTGTTCTAAGTGAATTTAAAATTGAACTAACAAATGACTTGGCAATTCCACTTTTAGGTATCTACCCCAAGTACAGAAAAACATTCATTAAAAAAGTACATGTATTTTTTTAAAAAAAAATCCCACAGGTTATTTAAAGAGAAGAGCTCTAAAAAGATATTGTTTACATTTTACAATACTAGATAAAAGCATATAGGTTATTCAAAGGAGGAAAAGTTGTACATTCTCATTCATATGCATTTGTTCATGTTTAATAGGTTATATTCTCACAGAAACCAATTATCATCTCTTGAAAACCTAAAATTGTATCTACGATAGCACAGTGGTTGGGTGTTCACCTTTCACGCATTTGACCCGAGTTTGATTCCTCTGCCCCTCTCGGAGAGCCCAGCAAGCTATCGAGAGTATCGAGCCCGTGTGGCAGAGCCTGGCAAGCTACCCGTGCATATTGGATATGCCAAAAACAGTAACAATAAGTCTCTCAATGAGAGACATTACTGGTGCCCACTGGAACAAATTGATGAACAATGGGATGACAGTGACAGTGACAATGACTATCTCACAGCATCACTTGATCACTTGACATCCTGTTACTCATCAATTTGCTTGAGCAGGCACCAATAACATCTCCATTTGTCCCTGTTGCATGCTAGTGTAGCCCAATGGTGTCTGCTAGCTCCAGGAACATGAAGAGCCTCAAACCATTTGCTCAGGGTCTTGACGAAAAAGTCTGACCATCTTGTAGGTGGGTGGCCACTCGTTCTTTTGAGGTTCCGTGGAGTCCAGTCAGTAACAGCTCTAGTCTAGCAGTTGTCTTCAAATCGCATTACGTGTCCGGCCCATCTACGAAAACAGGATGAGAACACTATTCGGGTCTCCCAAGGAGGAATTGAAAGAGCTATGCTTGGAGTATCACACTTCACTCAAGTGAGAGAAGGAATTCGGAGTTCCTTCCTCCATTGACAATTGGGAATCAGGGACGCTATCTCGTTTGCCAAGGCATTGAAAATCAGATGGGCTGGACACGTAATCTCACACCATAAAGTAGAAAAATGGTTTTAGTTAGGTAAAAGGGGAAACCAATGGGGCTTCTTAAAACATCCCTGCAAATCTCATAAAAGAGTCAGTAAACATAGCTTGAATTTCCTATTACACTTCTTACTGGCTGTGTAGTCCCAGGGACTCTCCACTTCTGTCTGATCCTCAAGAGTTTGTGACAGCAGAAGCAGATGCTCTCTTTGATCTGGCCCAGCTCCCAAAATCTATGCCATTCAATGGGAGGTCAGAAATAAGCTCTCCAAGGACCTTCATACATGGGAGTCTGTAAGCAGAGGAGTTAAGGAGCCAGGTATGTAGCTTGGTGGTAAAGACCCTAGTTTTGATGCACAGCACTGAAAAGTAAATGAATTAAAACATACAACATTACTAAGGAGAGGGGTAGAAGGAAATATTACTCCAAGTTGTTTCCTTGAACACAAAATTCTTTAAAAAGTCATCATAAATATGTGCAGTATTTTCAATATTAAAAATGAGAAACAGAAGTAAAAAATTGCTTCCTAATGATAACTTACTTAAGATTCCATTCCATTTCTCTATGGGGACTGGAAATTAATGCTCCTTGGCAGTTGGGTCCAAGAAGAAAGGGAGGGGTTCCTGCCCATTCTCTCCTGCTTGATATTTTTCTTCAGGTGATTGAATTCATTGGGCATCTCACTACAAGTCAGAGGCAATAATATGATTTTAATCACTCACTTCTAGAGAATTTGGTGAACTAGATTTGCTTTATTCAGGGCTAATATTTTTCTAGTTATCTTTTAGCTTTCTTTTTTCCCCTGCTGCTTATTTTTGCTTGGGTAATGTTAGCCACAGGAATAATTAGCAATTAACAGTATACAATTTTCTGTGTGCTAATGGCATTGGATTTATTTGGCTCAAAAATCTGTTACTTTATTTTTGGACCATTTAACTGCTCTGCTTAGATATTAAAACTGTAATTTATAAATTATAAAAACAAAAGGGCAGAGCAAAGGAATTAAACAATTAGGATGTATATGTGCATTTTTAATATTTTTGCTCATTTGCCTTGACAGTTCAAGAAATTTTTTTTTGTTTAAATTCCCCATCCTACTATACTTGTATTACTCGTGCATGGAAGAGGCACTAAATTTCTTAAGTCTTATGGAAAAATTAGCAGTACAGCCATATTATTTTGACAATTTTTCAACTTTCCCTTAAATAATACTGTAGATAGCTCTGCTAGATGTAAAGCTCAGTATCTTCTTATTTCTCTCTCTCTTAATAAAAGCAGTAGTGACCAAAGCCAGAGAAGCATGTGGGAAACAATGGAAGGCTAAAGAATTTCCAGAGAGAAGAGAGGGTCAGTGTAATCATGAATATACTGCTCACTTCTGATTAGTTTGTTAGTGGTGAATAGTTTTGACTTATTAAATGGCACAATTGGGGGCGTTTGAGTACTTTATTAATAAATAATTCATTTATTTATTTTAAATGTTTTATTATTATTTATTTATTTATTTATTTATTTATTATTTTGTTCCCCTTGACCCTGAAAGAACCTTCAATCATTAGGAAAGACGAGTAAGGAAAAGCTGCTAAAATCTCAGGGCTTAGTGTAATAGAGATGTTACTGGTACCGGCTAGAGTAAATCCATGACAATGGGATAATAGTGATACAGTGATACAGTGTTGTTTTATTAAAGCAACATGGTTGACAAAGTTATTCATAGTTGGGTTTTAGAAATACAACCTTCAAGCACCAATCCCCCCATCAGTGTCAACTTCCCTCCCCTGTGTTCCCAGGTTCCTCCCCTGTCTCCTCTCCCCCTCAACCCACCCCCTCACTCCCCAGTCTCCCATCTTGACAGGTATGTGTTTTAAGTTTGGGTCTTATTATTACAGTATTGCTGACTCTGTGGTTTGAATATTTAACTCTGGCATTCCTTAACATTGCCAATGTACCTGAATCCCTTTGACCCTGACCCTATTTTTTCTCATCTATCTCTTCCTCTGTCCCCTCTATTCTATTATTCCTTCCCCTCCCTATACTCTGGAGTAAAGGGTGATCTAGGCATACTTTCATTAAACCATTGCATTCCCTTATCCGGTTATTCTAAATACAGATATTTAGAATATTTTAGAATATTCTAAATAATATTCTAAAAACATAGGCTAATAGTATAAGTTCTATTAGCCTATGTTTATCTTTTTCTTCTGGCTTACTTCATTCATTTTTATCTTTCCGTTTTATCTATGTTTATCAGCTAATTGCATGACTTCATTATTTCTTAGAGCTGTGTAGAGTTCTATTGTGTATATATACCACATCTTCATGATCTACTTATCTGTCCTTGGACATACAGGTTGATCCCAAAACTGAGCTCTTATACTGAGTGTTGCAGTGAATAATGGTGTGCATACATCCTTTTAAAGGTATATTATTCTAGGGGCCGGAGCGATAGCACAGCGGGTAGGGCGTTTGCCTTGCACGCGGCCGACCCGGGTTCGATCCCCGGCATCCCATATGGTCCCCCAAGCACCGCCAGGAGTAGTTCCTGAGTGCAAAGCCAGGAGTAACCCCTGAGCATCGCTGGGTGTGACCCAAAAAGCAAAAAAAAAAAAAAATAAAAAAAAAAAAATAAAGGTATATTATTCTATCCTGGGGGTAGCTATCTCAAATCAATTCTGAGTTTACTGAGTAATTTATAAAGCTATTCATTTTCTGTTTTTTCAAGGACTAAAGGAGGCCCAGAGCACTGTATTAGGTCGATATATTTATGCAAGGCAACCAGAAGTATGTAAAAGAAGAGTCTTGTTCAAACTGTGTGTTTTCTTCAGACTACCCAACCCCTTTCTGATATCTGCTGGGGCTGGACTGAGCCGTCAAGATGAGCCCATATAGACTGCACTGCACATGGACAGGAACATAGGGACCCATGAAAATGGACGAGATTTCTCATGTGTCCTGATTGTTTTGGATGAAGCTGAACATCTTTTCCTTTAAGCTGCCTTGAGTAAATAATTTCATAAATTTCAGTGTATATGGAAAGGGTCCGTTTTCCTTTTCTCACAGAAGCCTGGCTGGCCTTTGACATGCTGATCTCAGGTGCTAGCCCAGCCTCCTCTTTGGCATATAGATTTGTTATGCTTGCCCAGCTTGTCTTTGGGATGCGAACCCAGATGCTTTGTAGCCCTGAAAAGGTTTCTGTTTTGGGTTTCAGTTTTGTATCTCTTTCCTGAGGCCTAAATCCACTGACCTGCAGACACAAGGAAGCAATACATGTCTTGCTGCCTCAATGTTCTTTCTGTAACTTCTTTTGATGATGTCACTGTATCGCACCCTTTAGAGGTACAGTGATAATAAAAGGGGACCTCAGACCGCTCTAGCTTTTGTCACAGAATCTAAGTGAATCTGAACCCTCCATGAAATATAATTTCTCTCCCACTCCTTGTTTCAGTGCTTCCTACTGAACAAATGCTCATGCAACAGATATCCTCTAAGTATTCAAAATATATATTGTTACTACTAATGCACCAGCATATATGGGTCCTTATGGAATTAAACATGCTCTCTAATCCAACAGGTCACTAGTTAAGATTGAATAGTATGCCATCCTGACCTTCCATGGTCAGGGTTTCCTGGCAAGGGAAAATAAAAATGAACAAAAATTAAATTAGGGGTCTTGGAGGTGCCTCTGCAGTAGAGCATCTTGTTTTGTATGTATGAGGCCCTGAGTTTAATTCCTGGCATCCACCCCCCAACTAAAGAAAACAAAACAAAACTTTTAAAAAGTGACAAGAAGTACATAAATATGTTTCTGGGGTAACCAACTCAGGATTCTGAATTAAGAAAAATGACCACTATTGAAAGTTAATTGTATTTAATAGATTTTGGAAATAGATTTTAAAAATAGATTTTGAATACTGAGCCCATATCTTATGCTGTTAGGGCACGGTTCTGGATCTCTGACCGCAGACAAGGATGACACAGGATTGTAATTCGCAAGCTGGTAGTTTATTAAGCTGGCTAGCCAGGGTTGCACATATGCACACAGCAACACGCAGGTCCCATGTGCGAGGCAAGGCCCCAAGCTTCTTCAAAGGAGATCTTCTATAGGCCTTCACTGGCCATTACAGCAGAGCCCACGCATTTCATAGCCAATAGATTTGTAATGATGCATGTTTTCCTAACCAATCCATTTAGAAGGACATCACTCCTTAGCCTATTGTTTTAGAGATCAGCATTTGTGCCAATGTTCAGGAATGTCCTGAGTTATAGGGCAATCATGGGTCTAGTGGCATTGGTTTTGTAAGAAGCATCTGGTTATCTGGTCTGACTTGCAACCTGGGGCACCAGTATCCGAGTTCCTTGCTCAGGGGCAGAAAAACAAATTATTCTGTAATACAGGCTCCTGTAAAAAGAATCTTGAGAATGCTAAATTAATTCCTATGGTCTATTCTGGGACAATTCCTCACAATGCATGCACTTTTTACTGAAGAATTAAGTTAAGATAATAATGTAGTTGATGATGATTTTAGGGAAAAGAAAGCAGAAGTGTTGACATGCAGAAGAGACATCTAAGATGGCAAGAATACTGTTGTTGCTGTTATTACGTGTTGTAGTTTGGAGATTTTAGAGTAAGGGAAAGCTCTCAATTTATGTGAGCAACAAGGTGGAGAAACTATAAGACCAATATTTTTCACCTATGCTATCAAACATGGCTGGTACATTAAACTGTTTAAATGTAAATGTATTTAACTAAATTAAAAATTCAGTTTCTTAGTTGTACTGACCACACTTTAAGTATAAAGGAATCCCTCTCTCTCTTTCTCTCTCTCCTACACACAGACACACACACGCACAACACTCATCTATATGTATTACTAACTTGAATAGCACAAATAAAAATCAACTTCATCATCACAGAGAGTTCTATTAGGCAGTGCTGGCCTAGAGAGAAGAATCTAAAAAAATTAGCTTTTGCACCATATTTCAGCAACTTGAAGAAGGCAGTTCAGTAAATTTTTTTCTGTACTTGGCATTGTAAAATAATTTCCTGTAGTGATAAATATGAAAAAGCACTGCCCCAAATAATTGTAAATGTATAATCCATTGAGAGATACCTTCTTAAAATCTAAACAAATTCAGTCTAAACTATCTTATAACTGGAAGTTTAAAGTTCAAGATTTCTGAATGTTTTTGGAAAAATCATTTTCCAAATCATTTTCTCCTGATTTTTGTGTCTTCCTAATTGGAAAACTATTTTCCCCTCAATCTCAGTGAAATATAAACAAGAAACACTTGATGCAAAGTAATTAAGAGTCTAGTAACTAGTAGCTATTAGGAGAATGGAAATGCTTACTACAAATAAGCACAATTCCTACTTTTTTTGAGCCCTTGAGAACTTAATATAATTTGGTGTCTTCTATTCTCTATTGTCATAAACTAACAGAACAGACACAATATGTTGTATACTGAAGGGGAACTATCAGTTGATTCACCGAAAGACATGTTGTGGACAGGAATCCATGACTCTTAATCATAAGACTAAACTCTTGGAATATGGTAGTTTTATATTAAAGGGATTAATATAAAAATCCATAGAATGAAAAAATATTAACCCAGAAACTAGAGAGATAATACAGTGGGTAAGCACTTACCTTTCATGCAGCCAACCTAGGTTTGATCCCTGAGTTTGATCCCCATATGGTTATATAAGTATCACCTGTAATGATCCCTGAGCATAAAACAAGAAGAAAGCTCTAAGCACTGTTGTCTGTGGCCCCCAGACAAGCCAAAAAAGTAGGATTAGCACAAACTTCTCAGGTTATGATCTTCCCTTCATCTTCACCTTGATGCCCCCCAAATCAATGATTTTTTATTTCTGCATGAAAATTAACACTTATGCCTAAGGGTTCCAAAGCACAGCTATTACCTATATGACAATATTGCTTACGTTTACTGGAAAATTCAAACAAAACAGAAAATCTTCCTCAGACCATTTCTCGTCGTCCCAGTTAAGATAGTGATTGCCCGGCGCTCGAGCACTCTCTCCATAGCAGCTCACCAAAACCCGCCATGGAGTGATTTAATTGAAAAGCTTTTGATGAGAAATTTTGTTTCAATGCAAATTTAGAAAATTTAACTTTAAAGAATAAACCATATCTTAATGTTATATGCGATAGCACAGTGAGTAGGGCATTTGCCTTGCACGAAGCCGACTCAGGTTCGATTCCTCCGTCCCTCTTGGAGAGCCTGGTAAGCTACCGAGAGTATCTCGCCCACATAGCAGAGTCTGGCAAGCTACTCATGGTGTATCCGATAAGCCAAAAACAGTAACAAGAAATCTCACAATGGAGACGTTACTGGTGCCCACTCGAGCAAGTTGATAAGCAACGGGATAACAGTGATACAGTGAATGTTACATGCATCCAAACAAGCTGACTCTAACGTATGTCCATAAATATGGGCTTATATCTCAATTTTTATCATCTCTATGTAGATTTCTTATAACTTGCTAAGTAGATTTCAAATTTGTTGGTCAGAAGAAATGATAACACATATGATGGCTCCTTTTCATTTGGAGGGAACAGTGGCAATCAATTACAGAAACTTTGAGCCATCTTCATATTATCTCAGAGGATAGGATCTGTCTGTTGGACAAGATTTCAAAGATTTCTAGGCAAGGGGAAAAGAGTATTCCAAAACTATAATGGTAAGGCCAGTCTAACTGGAACTGTCTATTTAACTTTCTAAAGTTCTTTGGTATAGGCATTAGGAAGGGGGCTAGGAAAATATAGAGACCTATGAGTCAGTCAGTCTGTAGGCTACTTGCTTCTGAAACTGAAAACCTCCTTGATGGACTGCATGAGTCCAGTTTAACTTATCATTTAATATATGATTATATTAATAATTTTTTTCCGTGCTTAATAACATAGGTTCCAGAAGACATCATGTCTTCCAGATGAAGAGTCTCTGTAACCCAGTGGCATTCAGAATAATGTATGCTTTCTTTTTGTCATGTGGTTCTTTCTAAAAATGGAATGCCAAAAAAAATCACAGTTAATTGAGTCATCTTGAGATTTAGCCCATGTTTTTTTTCTAAGTTTAAAAGTCATTATAAACTTGTTGAGTCTTTTATAACTAAAAGGGAACTGTGCTTAAAATAAAGTCCACTTAAAATCAAGAGAAGCTGGATTAACTTTCATCTAATAGGAAAATATTAACTAAGCAAGTATTTCTGGATTTGAGTCAAACGTTTCCTGAACTGGACACATGCTGAAAGTTCTCCACTAATTGTAAGAGATCATTTGATGAATCTGTGAATTTACCAAAATATCGTCATTATCATTAGCTTCTCTTCCATCTTTTCCCATAATTGAGTGCATTCATCAGTGCATTATTAAACTTTTCTGTTTTAAAGATTACTTAAAAATATAAAATAAAAATTTGAAATGTGCTGTGACTGCTTCGTATTGAGTGATAGATGGGTTCTGACAATAAAGCACGCCTATCTTCTTGTTTCTGACATTTGGTATCTTGCTTCTAAATCTCCAAAGATAGTACTATTCTTGGTCATGCTGTTACTGATTATCAAAGGTCTTTCTAGAATGTTTTCTGATCATTTAATTTAAAGACCATTTTATTAGGTGAGATAATGTAAGTTTAAAGTTCTCTACGATAGTGTTTCAGGAAGAAAAAGATACCCATTTACTACTAGTGAGAATTTCAACTGGTCTAGCATTTCTGCAAAACAATATGGACATTCCTAAAACAAAACAAAACAAAAAAACTAGAAATTGAACCTTCATTTGACCCAGCAATCCCGCTCCTTGGAATATATCCCAGAGGCTCAAAAACAAAATGAGAAAAGGCATTTTCACCCCTCTGTTTTTTGTAGCACTATTCACAATTGCCAAAATCTGAAAACAACCCAGTATCTAAGAGCAGATGACTGAACAAAGAAACTATTATGTATAATATATATTATATTATAATTAATATATTATACTTAGATTATAATGTATTATATATTATACATGATGCATTATATAATGGAATATTATTCAGCCCAAAGAAAAGACATAACTATGCAATTTACTGCTATATGGAGGGACCTGGAGAATATCATGCTAAGTGAAGTTAGAGGGAGAGAGAGTCACACAGAACGATCTCTCTCATATGAAGACATAAAAAAAATGTAATGATGGGATTACAGATGTTCAGAGACAATGGAAACAAAGAGCACAAGAACTGGTATTCAGTAAGAAATATGACATTTGGAGGAACTGGGGAAGCATTGTCTAGTTTTAAGACCTGGAGGAACTTGGTACAGAGAGGGGCCAATAACTATGGTAGAGGGAAGCATTCCACCAGTAGGAGGAGGTGGTGCTGAAAAGTGGTAAAATATTGTGTATAAAACTCTACCAGCAACAGTACCATAAATCAGAGCACAAAAATATGTACCAAAAAGAAGCACCCCTTAAAGAGGCAGGTTGGTGGATGGGGCAAATGGGACAGGAGGTGGGGTAGAATTGGTGGAGGAAAGTGGACAATGGTTAAAAAATTGTATGCTTTGTGCTGGAGTAATAGTGTGCATTTGCCTTGCCAGGAATAACCCCTGAGCATCTCGGGCTGTGACCCAAGAAGCATATATATATGTATATAAACCCTTTAATTGCTTCTCTAGAGATGGAATTGCTTCTCTGGAGATGGAAAGGAAAAGACAGCTAGGGAGCTGTACTTATATATATATATATATATATATATATATATATATATATATACTTCCATATATATATAACGCCTGAATCTCAACCAAGAGTAACTTTGTAATCCCATGGTGACTAAGTAAAAATTAGAATATCACATAACTTAAATTGAAAAATAATAAAGTTCTCCACTGCTAGAAGTACCTTACCTAACATCTAATAATTAATATTGACCACTACAATGTTTGATTACTTTGCAAGATATCTTAAGCTTTATAATCTTCATAAAATTTCTAGTGGTATCAACAACATATCAACATGACAACAAACATATGCTTTATTCTAAAGGTGGAAACCTTCTCAAGAGACAGAAATGACAGCTGGGGAAATACAGCTCACTTAATAGATTTTGTTAGCTGTGAAATAGACTATTTTACAGAATTATATAAAAAGCAAGCAGAAGGATGATGTTAATGTCACTTAAGAACCCTTCCCAGTATTATTGGATTTCCAGATGCCAAGAGGGAAAGTTTCTCTGTCCCTAATTACTTTTGACAGTTTCAAAGATTAAGTTAGGTCAAAATTACCATCAGAATACTCAGACTACAGTCAAAGTTATTACAAATGAACAGAATAGAATTTGTAGTATATACAACAGTTATTACTAGAAATTTAGCGAAGAAAAAGTTGAAAATATTAATAGTTGGAGGCTTAATAATAATAATAATTATGAAGATACAAAGTGCATTCCTATAGAGTCAAATAACTACCGAGTCAGTCCTTAAATCACAGCTTCTAAATTTAACTATCTTCTGTATTGTTAAAGCAGTGTTCTAAACCAGCAGAGAAAGTATGGAAATGAGTAACAAAGAGAACGAAATAGAACACTACTTGCAACCTTGCTGGCTCTCAGGTCTCTTCAAAAGAACTCATCTTTCACAGGGAGATGCAAAATATATTTTAGGAATGAGTTAGCACCTCATCCTTTCAAGTTACTGTGTTGACATGGGTTCTTAATTTCTCTTCCTGCCTTTTCTATTATTGACTCTTCATTGCCTAGTTTTAAGTCCTGCCACCCTCCATGTACAGCTCAATTTTATTCCTTCAGATCTCCTTCCCTGACCATCTACATAGCACAAATGGGAATTCACACAGTATTCAATAGTAATTTGTTATACCATCTTTTATCAATTTTCTAATTTTTGTCTGCAAGTACAGCTAACTCTTAAGTCATATATTAACTTTTAGTATGTTTTGTCTTTTTATGTAGATTTTCAACTCTTTAAAATAAATGTAGTCAAATTCCATCTGACTTGATAGAGTGTAAAACCTTTTAACTCTGATAGAAAAACCAATGGAGGTGTTGGATAGAAATTGAAGGTAGAAAATTATAGAGATAGCTGGAAGATGCCAAGTAGAGGTGGGATATACAGTAATAATTCATAAGAGAAAAAGTAAGTTTTGGGAATGTGCCTATTATATCTAGATAAAGAATATTTTAAGCATTGGAGGAAAGATTAGGAGAGCTAGTGTGTGGGGTAAAGTGATTGCCTTGCACGGAGTTGCTCCGGGTTTAGTCCCTGGCACTATATATAGTCCCCAGAGCATTGTCATAAGTGTCTTGTGTGTACAGGGCCAAAATTAATCCATGAGCACTGTCAGGTGTGCCTCCCCTCAAAAAAAAACCCAAACAAAGAAACCAAATCCAGTATTGGAGATAGTTGTATTAGGCATTTGGATGCAAAAAAAAGCAGATTAAAATTTGCCATTAATTGGGGCTGAAGTGATAGTACAGCAGGTATAGTGCTTGCCTTGCATGCTGGGTTCAATCCTCGGCATTCCATATGGTTAACTGAGCACTTCCAGGGGTAGTTCCTGAAAACAAAGCCAGGAGTAAACTCTGAGCATAGCTGAGTATGGCCCAATGTCTCCCCATCACAAAAAAGTGGGGGGGGCACACTGCTAAATCTTTAGATTAAAGAAGAAAAAGTGGATAAATGAGATAGAGTCACATAAAAAGGAAAAAGTAATTTTAGGAGTCAGACCTCTATACTCTGACCTGGATTCTACCTCTTTTTATTTGAGTCATATGAGACCAATTCTTTCAGTTCTCTGTTTTTCTCATCTGTAGAAAGTAGACAAAATGACTTATCTCAAAACACTGTTGGACTGTTGGAAGGATAAAATGAGGTACATATATATCATGTTTAGCACTCTACAGCTGCTAATATGTGTCCTTTTTTTGTACTATAAGAGAACTATGAGATAATTTTTGGAAATACAAGTTTGGAAACAGTCCCAGAGTGAAAATACTGGAGGTATTTTGAGGTCCAAGGGCAAATTTAACATAAAGTACCAAATATTTGAGTTTCATCTCTATAGAAAGGAAAGGAAAAAGTTAAGAGATCATAAGTGCCATTTATGCATCTACTATGTCTCAAGCATCCTACTGGGCTCTGAGGAGCCAGACTGTGAATTAAAATCTGATCTCTGCAACCTTAATAAGGAACCCAATAGCCAAAACTATTTTATAGCAGATTAAATACCAAGGACTGGAAATTTTTAAATAATATTATTTGAAGTCAGAATATAAACTGGAGAAACAAATTATATACTCATCAGTTTAGCATCGTTTGTAAGAAAATACTAGGAACAATTTTGTGAGAAGAACAACTTGAAAAGCATAAGGAAATTTGATTAGGAATAGGCAATATGTTTCTAATGGGAAAATATGCTATAACAGTTTGCTGGCTGACTTCCTTTGAAGTCATTTACCGTCATGGTGTCTGATTTTAGACCAACATCTCTCCTAATAACTACAATGAATTTGGACCACTAACCATATGGTAGCTAATATCTTAAATGTTTTGTAAAGTATGAAAATAGAGCAAAGAATAAAACAATAGAATCCAATTTTAAGACATCTAAATGTAAAGAGCAAAAGAATCATTATAGAAAAAATATAATTGAAACCTGAAAAATTTTCATATGAAGTATTTTAGAATTTTCACAGAGTTTGCATGTTTTATCTAAAATTTTTCAAGACTACTATATGGAAACCATCATCATCATCATCATCATCATCATTAATCATCATCCTCCCGTTGATTGTCGATTTTCTTGAGTGGTCTCAGTAACGTCTCCATTCATCCTAGCCCTGAGATTTTAGAAGCTTCTCATAACTTGTCCTTCCCAACAGTGCCACATTGGAGGCTCTTTCAAGGTCAGGGGAATGAGACCCATCATTGCTACTGGTTTTGGCATATGAATACGCCATGGGGAGTTTGACAGGCTCTCCCATGCGGGAAGGAAACTATTGGTAGCTTGCAAGGTTCTCTGAGAGGGAAAACTAGGCTATAAGATACTAAGATTTTTTAGCACCTAAGGTTGGCATATTCTATTTCTATCCTTCCCCCATTTACAAAACAAAAAAAAAACATTTTTCGGTGATGTTTAATCTTGGGAGGAATATACAGAATAAAAAGATTTCACTGCAGCGGATGACCAAAAAAATACATAAATAATAAATAAATAAATAAATAGTTTTCCAAAATTTTTGTTCCTATTCTGCTACACTAATTTAATATCTTGTCACACTATTTTACTTTTTTAAAGCAGATTTGGAAACTTGCTTTCAGAGAATTATTTCTTTAAAAAAGGCTAAATTATATTCCTAGACCATATAGAACCAAAAGACATAAAATAAGTTGGATTTTGGACAATATATAGCAATTAGAGGGAATTTGATACTTTCTAGTATCTGTCTGAAAGTTAAAAAATCATGAAGCTTGATAAATGAACAAACATCAAGATAATCAATGTATTCATAAACTCAGGAACATTTTAATATTAGAAAGAGATATTTGGGGTTAGACCTTTTGGAATGAAACTTTTCTAATGTCTCAGATAACTTCCAGGCACAATCCTTTTAATTTCTTTGGGTTCTGATCGAGGCTCTGACAAGCATTCTGCCTAAAAGCCAAATACCAAACAAAAGGTGACTAATCATAACTTTTGTTTTGCTTGGAAGATAAATAGAGCAGTAAGGATATTCAACTAACTCTCTAGTATCTCCAGGAACTCTTAACAGTGAATGTAGTTGGCATTCAAAGAGCCATTGTAGGTTAGTTTCACTTCACAATCGATGTAGGATATTCCTTTCTCTTGTCTCAAAACCCCAAGGATATCACATGTTGTTATTTAGACATTCAAAATCCTTGTACCTGAAATTTAAAAAAAAATCTTATCATTCTCAACTTTTTCTTTCAATTTTAACGGTGAATTCTTAACTTATTCTAATTCTAACCTGATGTGTGATATTGGGAAAACACCCTTCTTTTGTGGAGATAATCATAGACATGATTCTTAGAAGACCTGTAAAAATAGAAATCATGTCCTTTTAACTGCCTGTCTCAACAGGTTATCTGAAGTTTGAAATAAGTGGATTCATGTATCATGTTAATGAAAAAGTTAAAAGTATTTTAAACACTATCATTTTCAAAAGAATGCTTTTTTCTTAAACTTCCTAGCGGATGAAATTAAGTAGTATTACTATAAACAATCTTTAAATATTCGACTTATTTACAATAGAGAAGCTTGGTAAGTGAAGCCTCCTATATTTTGCAAAGGAAAAACAAAACACTGAGATGAAAATAAAGATAAGAAAACTTTTGACTCTTTACTCCTTGATAAATGGTGCTGTATTTTATTCACTTTTATGCTAATCCCATAGTAGAAGATGAATACACACTCCTTGAATTAATTAAGGAATATTCTTCAGGCCATGCAATTCATCAAAATAATACATGTGATCAATTTCTTTTTTCTCTACAAATAATCAAAGTGCACAATTATTTTTCTTTACATAAATATTTGTGAAATGATTTTATATTTTAAAAAGAACTTAGTAAACGATTACCTATTGCTTAACTGTTTCTGTTAATGGTGAACATTCCCTAGTCTCCTTAAATACACAGAAATTCTCGTAGTTTCTCTTCTGGTGGTCAGATCATCAGTGGATCTCCTGTCCTGATGATGGGCAGAATCAGGGCTCCAGTAACAGCTTTACATACACATCTGGTTCAGTCTAGCTAACCCCAATTTTATGAAAATGAAAGGGGGAAAAGAGCTTGAAAATTAATTCAGCAAAATAGTCTCTTTGGATAATTGGTGAAGTGACTGTGAAACTATATGACATTTTACCATTTTCAGGAGTAATCCTCAACTTGATCAGAACTCAGAACACCTTAAAATTGAAAGGACAAGCAGTTTCTTAGAGATGAGTTGTCAGAAGGGACTCTAGAAAATGATGGTGATGTTTGGTTTCTTAATAGTAGTGGAAGTTTCCGGGCACATATATGTGTCAAAACTTATTTGCAGTATATTTTAAGTATGTGCCATTCATTTTAGATAAACAATACCTAAATAAAATTGTAAGGGAAAAACAGTGAGGTGGAAGAACATATAAACTTTGACAGATTAAGAACACAGCAGGGATTAACAGGAATCTATTTCATTAACTTTAATTATTATATTTTGAATCATCACAATAATATTAATTTTTATAATATCAAGGTACAAAATTTCTGCACATCATGACTAGTTTGCATTTAAAGGAAAAGATGATATAGTTTTAAACTTAGTACATTTATTACAAATAATCAATTGTTATTTTTCTTAAAACGGGTTTTATTTAATAATAATCTTGAAAGATCAGAGCAAGTGTACTTCAAGGTTCAGGAAATGAATGAAATGAATAAAATTTCTAACAGCATGTATTAGTTTAATCAACAGATTTTTAAGAAGTCCTATAATTTTTTTGTTGAATTTCCCATATCTGAAATACACATTATTCAAGTAGATTTCAAATTACACCTATTAAAAAAGTAGTGACCCTTAACAAAAACCTTTAACAAAGGCATAAAAATGTGCCTGATTAATTTGGAGAGTGTTAGTTAGGAGTACTGCTATTATACTGCTTATCTAGACATGAAATAGATTAGAAAGATAAACCTCAATTTTCTGCCCCATAAAATAGGATAAATAAAAGAATCTAAATTATATAGTTGCTCTGAGATCTAGAAAGACAATCTATGAAAATTCTTTGGTCAGCACATACAAGGCTCTAATAAATACTGGATTTTATGACATAGGGCCTGTAACTTCCATCTCACTTTCAAACAACCCCCAGTCTGTCGCCTGAGATTGCTGAGTGATCCACAAAAATAAGTAAATAAATAAATAAACCCTGGAATTGAAGAGACTCTCTCCCATGGGCAGGCATTGCTCATACTTGGTATTTCACAGCTGACCTCCTCCCTCCTTCTCATCTGCACACTCCTTATAAGGAGCATGGGAGAAAGCAAACAATGGGGAGGGACTGAACTGACTGACTGGAAGTAGGAGAGAAGCTGATCTCCTGGGAATGAATATAAGCTTAATATGCCATTTTACTCAAATCAATGAAAACTTTTTGAGCAATTTTGTCTTTTCTCCAAAAATTTTTAAAATATGAGCCTCCAATGGTGTAGGGTGGAGACTTGTCGTCAGAAGGAGTATAAGATTAGCAAATAGAGTCTTTGAAATTAAAAAATTGCAAACAAAATGTAAGCCAGTGTTCCATGTGGTTTTGCCAAAATGGACCTGGCCCCACACTTAAACATGCTGGAGCTTGTAATATTTAGGTGCGCGTGTATTTAATTATCCTGCTTTATTCACAAGTCCTCATTTCCATCGATGGCATGAGTGAACTGCACTCTTTCAGTGGTGGAGCCCACAGAACAGCACAGGCAGCTTTTCAGAACACATGCTGGGAGAGGATGAGGTTGCCATAGTAACTCATCCAGAACTCTGGAATCCTCTCTCCCTTAACACCCTCCTCTACAGGCTCTCATCTTTCCCTACAGATTTTGTTCCTTTCTCGTCTCATGATTTACATGGACAAAAGGGAAGAGATGCAAATAATGCCACACCGTGCTGAACTCTGCATTAGTGTGCAGGTAAAGCATCCAGGATCAGCATCATACATAACTTATGTGCAGTTATTTCCAAACCAGGGTAAGTTGAATCTTCCATGACATGATACTGGAGTACCAGAACATGACTTCAGAACTATTAACTCAACTTCCTAGGAACTCATCCAGAAACCCAGACTTATTTAATAAGCTTCTCTAATTCAGAAGTTCACTGATTTACTCCCAACAACCTTTTTAAAACTACATTAAGAAAATAAGATTCTAATACACTGGGAAGAAAATGAATAAACCTCCTGACTCTCTGGAAAGTTATTATATTTTATAGTCAAGCTGAGCCTAAAATAATATTGCCAACTTTAGTTCAAGTTTACTTATTGATTATCTATAGGCATCTGATGTGTACAACTCTTCTAGTAACATGCCCTTTACTCATTTTTTCTGCCTCTTATTTGTTTGATTGATTAGATGTTGGAATTTCCTCTAAGTGCAGCTTATTCTACAGCTTTTAGAAACCCTAGGATATGTCTTCTAAATGATATATACTTATTTTGGCTTCTGTATAGATTTATCGTTAAAAATGCAAATTTTATTTTTGAGCTAGACAATTCTAAAAAATCTTCCCCTTACACTATTTGATGGTCCTTTGAAACTGGATTCAGAAATAGCACAAGGATGATAGTCTGGTTATCTGCAAATTAATATAGATTCTCTACAGTCTTTATAACTGAATGTCATTTTAATTTCATCCCAGGGAATTTATGAAAAATATACGAAATAAGATATGTCTGTAGGGAAAAATTAATGATAGAGTATTATTTATTTATTTCTGAACAATCAGTTTTTAGAAGTTGACCAAATGTCAGTAAATTTCTGCAAATCCAGTGCTAACTAGGTAGCAAGCAACCCCATAAATTAGGCTATAGACTGTTAGTCTGTGAAATGTTCTGTAAAAATGATGCCACTAAAGCCAGGAAGATATTACAGGAGTTAGAGCCCACGTTCAATCCCAGGAGCGACATGGCTTCCTGAGCATCACAGGGTTTAGTTCTGGAGGTTCCAGGACATAACAGACCTAAACTTAAGGGTGTTTTGTGCTGTAAATCGAACAGCAGCACCACTTTTTCAGGCTCCATCATTGAACTGCCAGACTATTGATTCAAGTCTCACTAGTAGTGATTCTAGGACCACTGAGCAGCTATTGTCATTCTCCTCCCCCACCACAAAATGAATGGGTGATTCTGTTGGGTGAACACTTCCTACCCTATCTAACCCATATTATTATTATTATTTTTTTTTGCTTTTTGGGTCACACCCAGCGATGCTCAGGGGTTACTCCTGGCTTTGCACTCAGGAATTACTCCTGGCAGTGCTTGGGGGACCATATGGGATGCCGGAGATCGAACCCGGGTCAGCCGCGTGCAAGGCAAACGCCCTACCCGCTGTGCTATCGCTCCGGCCCCACCCATATTATTTTGATAAAGTTCAAATGTAAAAATCAACCTTATGAAGTAGATGCAACTATTTGCTTAACTCCTTAAGCTAAAGTACATTTTGTCAGTTAGCAATATTGAACTTTCATACTGGATGATTCTTTATGTTAAGGACTATTCTTTACATTGTGAAACATTTAGAGGTGAACTTAACCATATTTCCCTTCCTGGCTGTAGACAAACTTCCTACTTACTGTTTCTTTATAACATCTCTGTTGAGATACTATTCACATGCCACAAAAGTCACCCATTTGAAGTGTATTATTCAATGGTTTTAGTATATTCAGACTTAGACAACTATCATTATAAGTTAAGTTTAGAATATTTTTATCAAATTTTATAATTGAAAATAAATCATCCATTGCCAGTCAATCCCTACTTCTCGCTACCTCCAATCCAAATCATAGCTTCTATCTCAATAGACATGGCTTTATGAGCTTTACATAATTATAAAATAAGTTAATTTAGTCTTTTGTAATTTTCTTTATATTACTTCCACAGCTTACCCATATCATAGCAGGAATTAGTAATCTTTTTCTTTTTATTTAATACTATTTGTATGACTGCTATTTCATTCATATGTTCATGTACATTTGGGTTGTTTTCATTTTTGGCTATTGGGAACAATGCTGCTATGGACATGAGTGTATATTCTTTTATAATTTATAAAAATCATAAAGTTTTTAGTTCTCTTGCAAATATAACTGAGTGGGTTAACTGGTCATATTGTAACTATGTATAACTTGAATAACTCACAGACTTTTTTACAATGGTAACATTGTTCTTTTATTCCTACCAACACTACATAAAGCTTCTATAATGCTCTTTATTTCATTCTTGTTATCCATGTACTTTCACTGGAAGACCAACTCCTGAGTGCATGATCAACACAGTATCACTTGTATCACTTGTCATCCCGTTGATCTTCGATTTGCTCGAGCGGGCGCCAGTAACATCTCCATTTTTCCCTGTCGCATGCTAGTGCAGCCCAATGATATCTGCTCGATCCAGGAACAGGAAGAGCCTCAAATCATTCACTCAGGGGTTTGACGAAGAAATCTGACCATCTAGTTGGTGGGCGGCCACGAGGTCTTCTGACGTCCCATAAAATCCAGTTGATAACAGCTCTAGTCCAGCAGTCATCTCTGAATTGCATTACATGACTGGCCCATCTGATTTTTGATGCCTTGGCAAAAGAGACATTGTCACTGATTCTTGACCGTCGACGGAGGTCAGAACTCCAGATTCCTTCTCTCACTTGAGCGAGATGTGATACTCCTAGCACAGCTCTTTCGATTCCTCTTTAGGATACCCTAATAGCGTTCTCATCCTGTTTGCACAGGGCCCAGGTCTCTGAGGCATATGTTAGTGCAGGAAGAACGGTGGAATCAAAAAGATATGCCCGGAGTTGGAGGTTCTTCGTTCTCTTAACCACTTCTTCGACGCTCTTGAAGGCATTCCACGCTGCTCTCTTCCTCCTGCGCAGTTCTGGCACCAAGTCGTTCCTCATGTTGATGTCTCGACCCAGGTACACATACCTGCATTCGGACATTTTTGTTCCATTGAGAGCAAATGGAGCTTTAGGGACGAGTTTGTTCTTCATGAACATCGTCTTGTTGAGATTCAGCTGCAATCCGACATTTCCACACTCGTGGTTGAAGTCAGCCAGCATTTGTGCCACTTGGCAAATGTTTGGTGTTATGAGAATGATGTCATCAGTGAAGCGGAGGTGGTGTAATTGCTGACCATCTATCTTCACTCCCATTCCTTCCTATTCCAGTCGTCGCATGATGTTCTCAAGGGTGGCACTGAAGAGTTTCGGTGAAATGGTATCACCCTGCCACACCCCTCTCTTTACATCAATGATCACTTCCTTGTAGAATGGTGAGATCCTGGTGGTGAATCCACAATACAGCTCGCTGTGGATTTTGATATACTAAGTTCGAATGCCATGTTTGGCTAGGGCTTCGATGACCGCCTCAGTCTCAACAGAATCGAAGGCCTTCTTTCAGTCAATGAACGTTAGACAGAGCAGCATCTTGAACTCTCAAGAAACTTCAATGAGTTTGGTCACTGTGTGGATATGGTCTATCATGCCAAATTCCCTTCAGAACCTGGCTTGCTCACGTAGTTGTCCTTCGTCTAGACTGCCAAAAGGAAGAAAGACTAAAATGATTGTCTGTACTTTCAACACACATATGCTGACATCAGAAGCATCCATCAAGGACCTGATGATGCAAGTGCAGAAGATCAAGTACGACATCATTGGTCTGACCGAAACAAAGAGACATCAATCACATCACGCCATTTTTGACACTGGAGAATTGTTCCTCGGAACATGTGACAACAGAGGCGTTGGTGGCCTTGGTGTTCCTTGTCAACACAAACTTGGCCATGAGCATCGATTAATTCTAATGTCTAACAACCCAAATTGGACGATTACGCTTGAATAGATGTGGCTCACTACCTGCAGTTTCTATCTTCGTCGTCTACACACCAACTTCCAACTACAATGAAGAAGAAATTGAGAGGTTCTACATGGAACTGGAGACCACACCTTCTACAAGATCATTATTGGTGATTTTAGTGCCAAGATAGGTCCAAGAAGGTCGCCCGAAGAACTCCACATTGGGACACATGGCCTAGAATGAAACGATCAGGGTGAGAGACTATCTGAATTCATCATGTCGACCAAGACCATCCATGGTAACTCACAGTTCCAGAAGGCTGAATCTAAACACTGGACATGGGAGTCTCCCAGTGGACAGTTCCACAATGAAATTGACCACATCATATTCAATTGAAGGTTTTGCCTGACCGATGTCGCTGTTGTCTCAAAATTCCAAACAGGATTGGACCACCGTCTCCTTCGTGCAAAATTCTACTTCACAGAACGGGGAGAAAAGTCTGCAAAATTTAAGTCTAACAAGGCAACTCCCAGAATGACCACCAACTGGGAGCTCTTTGGCACTATTGCAGCAATGTGGGAAGATGCCGTCCTTGACAACATCAAAGAGGAATACAAAAGACTTATTCAGCATCTCCATGACTGTGCAAAGAATGCTGAGAGTGAGAAAGCCACAAACAGATGCCTGTCTTTGGAAGCTCTCGAGCTCATTCGTCAACGTGGTTTGGCGCCAGCCTCGGGCAACCACAAGCTAACATCCAAGCTCACAAAGCTGTGCAGAGATGCGATAAAAAAAGACCTCAAAGAGAGAAGAGCAGCAGTGTTGGCCAGTGCAGCAGAAGCTGGGAAAAGTATTCGCAATGCTCGCCTGTCCTTCGCCAACTACAAGACCAAGATGACTACCCTCCGACGTCCCAATGGATCTATCACATCTTCCAGAAAGGCAATGGAGAGGATTACTTACAACTTCTACTTTGATCTCTTTGACAGCCATATCCACCTGCCCACGTACCAAATTCCACGAGATGGATATGTCGTTCCCAACGTTCTCCCTTCTGAAATCCGACACACCATTTTGTTGGTAAAGACACGTACAGCACCTGGTCCAGACAAGGTCAGATCCTAACACTTGAAGAATCTGCTGCCAGTACTCATCAATACATGGCTCAACTCTTCACATGCTACCTGTCTGAATGCAAGGTTCTATCTCAGTAGAAAACCAGTAGGACCGTTCTGTTGTACAAGAAGGGATATATCCACGACATCGGCAACTATTGCTCAAAACGCCTGCTGTCTGTCATCTACAAGTTATTCACTCATGTCATCCTGAATAGAATAGGCAGATCAACACAGTAACTACATATTTTACAACTGGGTACATAACATTTGGTGGTAAATAGTTGTAAAATATAAGTAATGTGTTATCAAGATCTATGACAATATTTTGAGGGAGAGGATGCAGAAACTAATAATTTAAAACCAAAAGTTTTAGTCTGGTATACTACTCTGTTTCTACTTTATTTATATCTCTCTGTGTAATATCCCTATGAAAATTATCACTCTGTGTGTACTATGCATTAGCTAACATTGAAAAGAAGTTGATCTTTCAAAATTGAACCTTCTAAAAGGAACCCTCTTTCTCTGATGACAGTAGTGTCACCTGTCTCAATCATCATGTAAAACAATATATAAATTCCTTCCCAAAGTAAGAATGGAGCTCCCATTCAAACCAGCTTGTGTAAAAACATAAAAGAGAAAGGGACCAGCAGGGCTCTATCTCTCCCACAGCCTGTGTTTGGTAATCTCCAGCCACTTCCCCCACCCCGGGGAGGTTGATGGTGATGATGAGGCGGGCAAAGGAAGGAACAAGTGCCAGGCTGGTCGGTAACAGTTGCAGTTTATTCCAATCTCCGTTCCCATTCTGCTTCTCTCTCTCTCACCCCCGCTCACTCTCACTTCCTTTGCCTTGAGCTCTGCTTCAGTGTCTCCCCTGCTTCTGTCTGTCTCTCTCTCTATGTCTCTGTAGTCTCTCCTCTGGTCTCTTCTGACTGCTCTGTCTCTGCTTCTGCGTCTTCTGCATCTTCTGTGTCTTCTTCTGTCTCTTCTGTCTTCTTCCTCTGTTTCTCTTTCTCTTCTATCTCTCTGTCTTCTTCATCTGTCTCCCTCTTCAGTCTCCTTCTTCCTCTGTCTCCCTTGTCTTCTTTCTCTCCCCCCTCAGTGCCCCACCATCTTAGGGTGGTGACACAAAGGTGGGTTGAATATTAACAAATCAACAAAGAAGGGCAAAATCATTTCTCGAGGAGATTAACAAAATCTCATCTAAGGAAATCTCATCTAAGGAGATCCACTCAAGGGTGTGATTCCAAACAAGGGAGTGTCAGGGTGTGAGCTGTATTAATCTGCTTAAATAGTTATAGTAAATCTACTTTTAATATTTCTAGCAATGTCATTCTGTATGAGCACAGTAAGAGATATAACCTTAAAGTTTGTTTCTTCCTCAGGACATTCATTATATAATCCAGACCACAGTTCTCAGGCCAGGTTAATTTTCCTAACCCCAGCAGGATCCTAATCTCGTCGTTACTTTTGGATCATGACAGCATTGTCCATGATCATGCCCTCAACTTATAGTTGAGTATTGTGGCGCTTTGGTCTGGCCCATTTCAATGCCAGGATAGCCCCTCCTTGGGACCCTGCTTTTGGGGTGTTAGGAACTAAGGGCAACTGAGTCGAGAAAGCAGATGCCCAGGAGTAAATATTATTGGAGTCAATCAACTCCCAAGTTACAAGCATAATATTAACTATCTTCCTGTGTTCATACAGAAAGGACATTGCTTTAAGGTAAACTATGCAAAAGACACTAACTTACAATACAAGTTCAGAGTCCTTAGAAGGATCTGATTTTACAAGATAACAGAATCTGATTAGGAAAAGGTGATTAACTGGTTGGGCAGGAGGGTGCAGAGAAGAGTTTACAGATAAACAAAGGAATGGGAGTGTCTCCAGGAGTGTCTAAACCTAAGCTCCCTGTGGCAAGGCTAAAAGGGCAAACCCCATGTTCTCCTACACCAGCAATTCAGTCCTAGGTATCTACTTAAAAGAGATACCAGACAGAAAAGTATTAATTCAAAAAGATACATGCACATCTATGTTCATTGCAATTCTTTGTACAATAGCCAGGATATGGAAACAACCAAATATATATACATATGTATAATTGAATACTATGCAACCACTAAAAAAAATAAAATCATTTATCTCATGGCAACTTGGATAGAATTGGAAAGTATAATGCTGAGCAAACTAAACCAGAGACAGGACAGAAACAAGATAACCTCATTCATCTATGATATATAAATAAATATATTAAGAATATTAATAATAGTAATTGATAATAAATGTTGAATATTAGTATACTGATCAGACATTCTCAGGCTTGTTTCTCTGGGGGTGGGGTGGGGGGAGGCAGGAGCTGAGGGGAAATAAACGCCCTAGAGGTAACACAGTAACTTAAGTGCAGGGTCTCAAGAGCAAGGGTAGCACTTTCATGTACTAAAATACTTGCTCAATTAATGAACAATGAAAGAAGTGATTGGAGGAAAGGAACATTGGAACAGAGGTGACACTGTTATGTTGAGTAGGGTCATGGGCTCTTTGGTAGCAAGGGAGTACAATAATTTAGACATCAATATTAGAAACTTGAACATTAGGAAATAACCCTATTTCCTAAAGTATAAAAAATAATTTGACTCCTTGTCATATAATTATTGAGCTTTACTTTAACATGTCCAAAGTGACAGTCAGAAAAACCTCAGCATTTTTCCTGCAACCATGATTGAAAGCATAGTTCTGTTTCATTGGGGGTTTAGGGCTTTCTTGGGGCTTACCTCTGGCTCTGTGCTCAGTGCTCTCTTGTGGGGCTCAGAAACCATGTGGCCTAGAAATTAACAAAGAACAGCTGGTTTTGGTCCCCTATGAATCTCATTAGAATTAGCTTTGATAATTCCATATGTCATTCCAGGGATCTAATCCAGGTCATCTGCATCCAAGGTAAGCGCTTGCCCTCTGTACTAAATATCCAGCCTCTGAAAACAGTTTTCCAGCTGTGTATCTGGCTAAACCAATAAAATACTCTTTTCTAGATAGAATTGTATACTTGTGCCAATACTTCCTCTGCTCAAGGGGACTTGTGGCAGACTCATATTCTAATATCCTTTTTCTCATGTTTAAAACATTGAAAGTTCTGCCCTCAAACTTCAAGGCATTCAAGTAATGGTTCTGTTTCACTGACACTGTAGGGTAACTGCATCACAGATAATGACAACACAGTACAACAGTAATAAGTGTTAATGGGCAGCAAGCACTTTCTATGCACCAATGATTATTTAATTTGTTTGTTTGTTTGTTTGTTTTTGGATCACACCCAGTTGCACATGGGTTACTCCCAGATCGTGCATTCAGGAATTACTTCTGGTGGTGCTCAGGGGACCATATGGGATGCTGGGAATCGAACCGGAACCTGGGTCAGCTGTGTACAAGGCAAACGCCCTACCGCCTGTGCTACTGCTCCAGACCCATATTTAATTTTTTATTATTTAAGTTCGCAGCATCCCTGTGAAGTATCCATTGTTGTACCCATATCCTTGGTAAGTAAACAGAGTTTATATAAACTTTCCCCAGATTTCACAGTTAAATAATAGCAGAATTGAGATCTTTAACTAGGCTGCCCTGTGCTTATACTCAGAGGAACAGAATTAATTTTTAAAAAAAATTCTAGATAGACAATAAATTCTTTAGTTTTCCTGGACGTTTAACTATATATCTGTAATAAATTATGCTTATAAACAACCCTGTTCCTAGGCCAATTATTTCACTTCCTCTGAAGACTGTTTACTTGGATCTATGCTATGTCAAAATACCTTGCCCCCTGCTAAAAATTAAGATCCCCCATGGAACCGTGGAAAGGTGGGGTCTGAGGTCATGAATGAACTGTCTTCTTGCATTTATCACTTGTAAATGGATGAAAATGACACTTTGGAACTTCTCTGTGCTTCAGTTTTCCCATTTGTCAAATGGGTCATATCTTCTTCCAGTAACCTTGGGGAAGAGTAAAACTGCGAGTAGATATGTATGCAGTGCAGTGTCTGGTGTGCAGAGGGAATAATGACTGCTGTGCATGGACCCCTGGGTCGGATAGGGGTTCCAAGCAAGAAAAGCAGGAGAACCTACTTGCCTAAATTGGGAAATCAAGGAGCTTTGATGGAATTTAAGGAGAAATCAGATCTCACAGAAATTGTAAGAATCAGACTGCAAGGAAACAAAATTTTTCATAGGTCAGTTTTGAGGATCCATGATATTAACTGTCCTTTTGCTTTTTCTTATATTTGGTTGGTTTAGGCTTTCTGGGGACTGTGAATCATCTAACTGCTCGTATCTCTTACATTATGTTAAGTGAAAGAAAGTCCAACTGGCTCAGCTCTGGAGAAATGGATACATTTTCTGTATATATCTGTGTTCTGTAAAATGCTAACTTGATCATATGCTAGCTTGATCCTATCATCTTCAATTACAAGGTGCCTCATGCCTTTCACTTAATGTATTCCAGCTCAGGAGCTCATGTAACTGCTGTTTCTTTTGGAGCTGGTTTTCAATGTGAGGCAGTGTGCTGAGTCCCTTCAATACTCACTTTCTTTAATCTTTACATGCAAACACCCCTCAAAAAAGCATGATGTCTAAAATAAACATTTTAAAAGCCTGAAAAGAGCCTTTGTTATCACCACATTTATAATGGGAGACACTAAAGTTCAGAGAGTGTAGGAGACACTAAAGTTCACACAGCTAGAAGGGGCAGAGTTGAGTGTCAGACATTCAAAGGCGATAAGAGCTGAGTCATAGGTAACTTCTCAGTTAACTTCACAAACACCCTCAATTTTACCTTTAAATAATATTAGTGATGTGTAATAGCTATTGTTAACATTAGTTAATTATGTACTGTGTGCCAGCACTCTGCCAAATTATAGCTTTCTGCATCCTCAAATTTTTACATAAAATGGTCTCAAGAGGCATTGAGGCATTTAATACTAATAGATAGGAACCACCAATAAAATTAAAATATTAACTTTATCCACATTATTCAGTTTTTCAGTGTCATCTGAAAGAGATTATTGCTAGCACTGTTTATGGAACTTGATAGTATTACCAGAGGTCAGCTGGACAAACAAAAATCATAAACATATAGTCAGGAAAATTCTTTATTTTCTTTGATTAATGGGGGACAGGGGACAGGTTACACATGGTAGAATAGGGACACACTCATAGTGACACTCACATCAGGACTAACAGGCCAGTCAGTGGGTGGAGTACTTCTCAGGCCTGTGGGCAGAGAACTTAATTTTAATTAATTAATGGTGGCATTAATTTTGTCCACCCAATTCCTCCCCTCTTCCCATTCCCCTCCTACACTTGGTAACCTCAATTCTATTTTCAGAGCAATGGAGAAATTCTGCATTTTTACTGAAAGAATTTTTATATTTCATTCAAGAATTCTGTACAGAACAAAACATTTCTTGTTTCTTACTAAGCTTATTTTTTAAAAAATTACTTGAGTTCTTCTTTTAAATGTAATATTTGCTTCAATTATACATTTCCATTTGTTTATATCTTCTTAAATGTATTGAATAAGTGTCTTTCCTTGGTTACTTTTATGCCTGGGTATTTTATTCAATAACTAGATGAATGTAGCAAGGCTGCAAAGAGTAATAAAAATCCAA
Source organism: Sorex araneus (assembly GCF_027595985.1). NCBI lineage: Eukaryota > Metazoa > Chordata > Mammalia > Eulipotyphla > Soricidae > Sorex > Sorex araneus. The sequence goes on along the minus strand of NC_073304.1, from coordinate 137,904,591 downwards.
ATGTTATAAATTACATTTTTTGGAACAGTTGGGGGAAATTTGAATATAGATTGGATTCTGATGATCTAAGATTAGATGACAGATGATTAGATGATTGAATATCAGATTCAAGCTGCTTGTTGCATGCTGTCCTCCCCATATATGATTTCCCTGTATTATTTTTTGCTAATTAAAGATTTTCTGATAGAAACTGAATCTAGAGGTTTTAAACAAGGAGTCTCTTATTGTAAGGCATTTTTGTGAAATTATCAAGTAGCTCATCTGAAAAACTAGTCTTAAAGGAAGCAAAACCAGTATTTATCTGTATTTTGCTTCTAAGACTTCCCATCATTGGTAACTGCTGTCTTTGTCACTTGCCACCATATAAAATATTTATTTCATTAATATTTGATCATCATTTTTCCTCCTTTGTACATTGCTTAACTTTTTCAAATTAAACCATAAAATTTCTAGGCCTAGACTATGTTATCTCTTTACCCAGGTGCAAGAGGAGTGAATGAACATCTAATCCCTTAGATATCTGATGTTGAAGAAACATTGTGTACTTTTTGCAATGATTTCACCAAAGTATTTTTCCCAAATAGGGAAAAATTCGGACACCTGAAAGTACCCACAAATTATAAATTAACAAATATTATCTTACAAAATTCTGATTTTGGTTCTATACATTTTTATTTATTTTTAAAATTATTTAATTTAAATAATAGACTACTATGTACTAAGGCAATTTTACTTAATGTTTTATAGAAATGTATATTGAATTTTGTTACTTGCATACTCTAACATTATGCAACTATTAAATACTGGCATACTTATATATTATAGTTTTGCTATGCTATCTTATTAGATTTTATGCTATATTAATATTTATTTAAAATAATTCTTGTGTTTTAGGAGTGAATTTCTCTTTATTTTAATGTACAATTGTCTTCTTTGCTTGAATTTTTTTTGTTTTTTTTTGGGGGGAGGTCACACCCAGCAATGCACAGGGGTTACTCCTGGCTCATGCACTCAGGAATCACCCCTGGCAGTTCTCAGGGAACCATATGGGATGCTGGGAATCAAACCCGGGTAGGCCTCGTGCAAGGCAAACGCCCTATCTGCTGTACTGTTGCTCCAGCCCCATCTTTGCTTGATTTTTTATTAATATTTATTTTGTGCAAGTAAAATGGAATTTATGTCAAGCTTTCAATTTTATCTTAAGTGACTAATTTTCTTGAATCTCTCAGGTCTATTTTTCTTTCTCTCAGATCTCTAGTTTGAAGGTTGTGTTATTCTGTTTGTTTATTTGTTGGGGCAGGGACAGGGCTAGGGATCACACCTGGAGATGATCAGGACTCCCTTTTTTCTTTTCTTTGCTCAGGAATCAATCCTGGTGGTGTTTGGGGGATCATGGGTAATGCTAGTGATTGAACTACAGACCAGAATTAGCAGCATGCAAGGTTACCTTGCATCTTACCCAATTCTATACCTTACCCACTAAAGGGATACCTCCACCCCTGAGTACTGTTTTTAGGGCTTTACAGAACCTCATGAATTGAAGGTTAGAAATGTATCTGTTCTTCCTTCTATAACATTACATTCCATGGACCGACATTCACTGCATTTGATCTAGAAAATATATGTAGCTAACTGAATATTATCATTTTCTTGACTGAAAATGAGTCTGATTGTCATTATTTTCACCAGATTGCCAGTTATTTCCATCCTCAGTATCACCTACTTTATTCTAAGTCAATTTCATATCCTTCCAACAAATGGAGGAAAAGTAGAGCTGACACTATTTTGCAGGAGGGAAAATGGTAACTTTACTTGGAATTCTTACCACTTTTCTGCCCTTTTTTCTTCAAGAAATTTTCTTTTTTATCTTCAATGCTTAAGGATTGCTATTAATCTTTGGAGATAATCTGTTCAAACACTATGATTATTTTGACTGCTGCTTTACTTTTTTGTCCAGTGTGTTAAACAAAATGGACTGTTAGAATTTTGGTCTCTGTAGAGATCTCAAGACAAGTGGTTGACGCATTTATTTGCAGAGATTTTTTTTATCTGAACTATTTATGTGTCGTTTAAATTCATGTTTTTAGTATTTTGTCTGGTTTTAGAAGATATTTTCTTTTGTCCACATTGTTTAGCATGGACTAGGGGCATCAGGTTTGAAAGCACTTCATCTCTCATTTCTATAAATTTTTAAACAAATATTAGATGATGAACTATTGTCCTATTATGATTTTTAATTGGTCACCTTTCAGATTTTTTTTTTTTTTTTGCTTTTCGGGTCACGCCCAGCAATGCACAGGGGTTATTCCTGGCTCTGCACTCAGAAATTACTCCTGGTGGTGCTGGGGGACCATATGGGATGCTGGGAATCAACTGGGAATCAAACCTGGGTCGGCTGCGTGCAAGGCAAATGCCCTACCTGCTGTGCCATCAATCCAGCCCCCAGATTTTAAGCTTTTTTTCAACTTGCATGTTTAAGAAATTTTGGCTTTGCATCCAGAATCATCTTATTATTTTACCACAGACATTTAGGAGTGATCATTTTAGATAAATCATATATCAACTCAGAGCCACTGCAGCTTATAAAATATCAGGTAAATACCAAGTACAATTCATACTCAGTTTATCAATGATTTTTTATTTCCTCTTTGATAGTAGAAAATGTAGTATGGTAGCCTTAACTGGTTAAAAGATGTGACAGTCATGAAAACAATTAGGAAAAAATATTTAACATGCTAAACATTGTTGCAGAAATGTACAAATTAATAAAAATGCCATTAAATAATGTGGTCATTTTTTCTTTTAATTTCTTTAAATTTTAAAAAAGCCTTTATTTTATTTAAACACCATGGTTTGCAAAGTTTATAATATAGTTGTTATATGCTTCTGATATTCCAACACCAGTTCCACCACCTGAATAACCTTCTCTCAGTCATTGTGCCCATTTTCCCAACCACGCCTGTCAAACCTGCCCATTTAGCATGCACACAATAACTTGTTCTTTATTTGTTGTTCTAACCAAATGGCTAAAGTAAATCTCTCTCTCTATCCCTCTATCCCTCTATCTACCTCTCTCTCTCTCACTCTCTCTCTCTCCCTCTCTCTCACCACACTTTTGGGCATTATGGTTTGCAATACTGAAAACACCTTGAACACACTTGATTTCATCTGATCTCAGAAGCTAAGCAGAGTCTGGTCTGGCTAGTACTTGGATGGAAGGAAGAAGAGGAGGAGGAAGGAAGAAGGAGAAGGAGAAGGAGAAGAAGAAGAAGAAGAAGAAGAAGAAGAAGAAGAAGAAGAAGAAGAAGAAGAAGAAGAAGAAGAAGAAGAAGAAGAAGAAGAAGAAGAAGAAGAAGAAGGAAGAAGAAGGAGGAGGAAGAAGAAGGAAGAGGGAAGAGGAGGAGGAGGAGGAAGAAGAAAGAGGGAAGAGGAGGAGGAGGAGGAAGAAGAAAGAGGGAAGAGGAAGAAGAAGAATAAGGAAGAGGAGGAGAAAGAGGAGGAGGAGAAAGAAGAAGAAGGAGGAGAAGAAAAAAAGAAGGAAGGAGGAGGTGGAGGCAGAGGAGGCAGAGGAGAAGGAGGAAGAGGAGGAAAAGATAATAAATGGAATGCAGAAAGCAAGAATAAGAAGCAGAGAAGAAAAAGAGCAAAAGATAGTTGAAGGAAAAAAGAAATTAATGGGTCCTCTAAAAGGAGAGAATATCAAAATCTGTAAGAACATCGGTTAATGTAAGTTATTTATTATTACATCAATAAATATATCTCCAAGAAAACTCTGGACCTTTTATAGAGTCAGTAGGGTGACCTCCCCACCTCCCAGAACTTCCATGCCCATGTGCCACTGCCGCTGCTGAGTAAGCTCATCTACCAGATCTGTTCTAGAGACTCATAAATCTCTGTAAGATACCCAGTCCTGGCTGAGGCCTCAAGGGCAAACTTGGAAAGGGAATGGGCAAACATCCACCTGACCAAAGTCCCAGAAGCCATACTCACACTCCAAGAGCTGCCATCATTCCTCTGGCCAGACTGCTCAGTTAAGTATTCGTGATTTTCTGAAGCAACTCTAATTCAAACTCTAACATACTAACATCCCAGTAGGAGCACACTAGACTGGATGGGAATGGAATGTAGAAGCCAACTAATCTTGACTAACAAAAACATTCACACAGAAGGCTTGACTTATGACAACAGTTTAGTAAACCCTCTCAGACAAGGATTTAATGTCCACATAGTGAGGTCCAACACTTTTCACAAATTTTATTTTACTGAAGTAGTTTTCATCATTCCATTAGCCATTTAGTGATAACGAGCAATATAAAACAAATTATTATGGTCTTTATGGGGGTAGGCTTGAGAAGTGGTTAGGGAATTGGAGACATGGTGGAGGAAAGGTGACAGTGGTGCTAGGATAACGTTGGAATATTGAATGCATGTAACAAATCATCGTGAAGAACTTTGTAAAACATGGTGTTTAAATAAAGTGCGGCGCCTACTCAAGATAGAATCCTGGTGACCATGAGCTTATACAAGTGAGGCCGTGGTATGTGAGTTCCAGAACTAAGTCTCCAAACCTCATGGCAGCAGCAGAGCTGGGAAGTATCTCCCTGGATCCCCATCTGCTCCTGATGCCAGATGTGACTCCCACAACCCACGTCTGGGCGCCATCTTGGCACACCAATAGCTGGGGCCCAGAAACTCCCAATTGAATCCCAAAATGGATTAGCTCGATACAGGGATGTCTCTGGAACCCAACCACTTACAATCTTAGAATTTCAGAAGTGCACGGTCGCATGAATGGCCACGTGACCTCTCATGATATGCAAAATGAGCAATGGAAAATAAATAATCTAGCATCTGCCCCTGGAAAGCAGGCTTGAATAGTTGTAGAGAAAATTGAGCAAAATATAATGCCCAAAGAGAGGGTATCTGATAAATTGTCTGCCATAGAGGCAGGGGGAGGACTGGGATGAGAGTGGGGGATAATGGGGACATTGGTGGTGGAAAGTCTGCACTGGTGGAGGGATGGGTGTTCGATCATTGTATGGCTGAATCTCAAACATAAAAGCTTTGTAACTGTATTTCACAGTGGTTCAATAAATAAATAAATAAATAAATAAATAAAGTGTGGTTGGGCAGGGGTGAAAAACTCTGAGAGGCAGATAAGTACTTATGTCTACATGATCTCTATTTCAGATTTATTTTAATATGTCATGATTTTGAAGTTAGGAAAATGTCCCTTAATGAGAATATCTTAGACTATCTTGTTATGTTAAAATCTTGCTTCTTTTTCTGATGTTATTCACATAATGTGAATGTAAAATCTTATGTGATAATCCAATACATTTTGAAAAAAATATAAAGTCCTGTGATCACCAACCAAACAATAATATTTCTTTTTCATCCAAAAGTTTCCTGTACCTTTTCCCTCTCAATTTATTTTCTAATAGAAATTATCCTAGATAAATTATACCTGTTCTTTAACAACATACACATGTACTTACATAGAATGTATTATTTTGTGTCTAGTTTTGTTTACTCATTATAGTATTTTGATGCTCCTCCATATTGATATGTACGCAAGTGATTTGTTCCCTGTTACTACTAAGGGATGTTTCATGTTTTAATAATATATTATTTATTCATCATCTCATCTCTATTGTTTTTGTTTTAATTTTTTGTTTGTTTTATGGACATACCTTGTAGTTCTCAGGGCTTACTTTTGAAATCACTTCTGACAGGGTTCAGGGAACCATATGGGGTTCCAGCGATCAAATACAAATATGCTGCATAGAAGGCAAACATCTTACATACTGCACTATCCCACCAGCCATTATATTGATATTTAATCCTAAAACTCTGGATATTACTTCCTAGTCCTTTTTGGAATAATCTTATCTTAAATCTATTTATCTCTTAGGGTTTTAAGTTCACTCAAAAATGATTTTGTCGATTAAGCACCTCAATATGTAATAAGCATAGTTGTGTGTCAATTTGATTATACAATAGAATCGTCTGGAGAGCTTTTAAAACCCCGCAACACCCATGTTGAATTATAACATAATAAACTAGAATCTCTAGAAAATAGACCCAGATTAAACAATTTTTAATTTTCTTCAGATTTCAATATGTACCAATGTTTAGGAACATAAAATCTTCATCTGAAAGGATATGCATAGTGTTCCTTAACCAGAGACTATATACCCCCTGCAGACCCTGGGGTATACCAAGATAGTCACAGACAAAAATAACTTAAATGGAGCACTATGGGTTCAGACAAGGGGGCCAGTGTATTGGACAGAAGTTGGGGGACATAGGGAAGAAAGATATATAAAGGGGGCCAACTTCAGAAAAACAAATTAAAAGAAATTGATTTAGCAGCAACTGTCAGTTCATCTTCTAGGAATATTCTTAGAACAGAATCTTCAGTAACAGATTAGAATCCAACCGGATGCCTAAACACATATGAAAATGCTAGTCTAAATACAGAGAACCTTATTACCCTGAAAGTATTACCAGAGAAACATCAACATCACCTGAGGTATAGTAGAAACAGAATCTTAAGACACATACAAGCCTTTTGAATCATAACTAGTATTTTTACCAAGTTGCCGATTGTTCACTAATGCTAGACACAGATATGTAAATGCAAGTTCATGCAACCAATACAGAATCATCATGGAAATTTCTTAATAAGTAAAATGTAGAAATTTTATGCAACTGAGTTATCTCATTTCTGATATTTATTTTAAAAACTATTTCAAAAAAATGAATTTGAAAAATGCATACATTCCCATGTATATTGCAGTATTTTTCTTACTATGAAAATTCTGGAAACAATCTAGGAACATATGAAAACTAATGATTGAGCACAGAAGTTGTGGGATACATAAAATACTACTCAGCTAGTAAAAAAATATCCTGCCATTGGCAAAAGCACAGATAAATGTATAATTAAAAGGGCTGTGTAGTTTAATGCAATGGTGGAAAAAAGACATAATGCAATTTTACTCATATATGTATATAAAGAAACAATAAATAAACTAAAACAAAAAACAAAAAGAAGCTCAAAAAATGCTACATTGTTTTAGGAAGTTGTCTCTATTAAAATAGTCACTGTCAATAAATTGCCTCAATCTGAGGAAATCTCCACTGCTTAAAAGGCAGAAAGAAATGGACCAAGAAAACCCATAAAGCATAGTCTAAACCATACTCTCTTGTGACCCCATAAAATGTGGAAGACATCTATTTGAACTGGCTCTTCTGATTTACTCATGGATTTGAGATCCACATACAAACCAGGCAGGACCCTGGCAGTCTATGCTTTCTGGTGGGGCTATCCTAGAAGAGACAACGGTAGCTCTAAATTCTAATTGTACCATTGACTACCAAAGGAAGCTTTCATCACACCCAGAATACATCCAGGTTTCAAGTACTGGAGACCTGTTCACAGGACACACAGGTGACTGTGAAACCCTTGGGAAATACACTGTAAAAATGTATCACCTTATTCCAGACACGAGATCGTTCAAGTTATAGCTTCTGCTAATGAGAGTATTTTTCTGTGACCTTTACTTGCATCTGTCACTGTCACTGTCACTGTCATCCCATTGCTCATCGATTTGCTCGAGCGGGCACCAGTAACGTCTCCATTGTGAGACTTGCATCAAATACAGTTTTTATTAGACTGCCTTGTTTTGATTTGTTTAATTTGGGAGCCATACCCAGCGTTCCTCAAGCGTACTCTGGCTCTCAGCTCGTGGATCACTGCCAGCAGTGCTCAGGGAACCATATGCAGAGCTGGGACTGAACTGGAGTCACCTGCGTGCAAAGCAAATACCTTAACCCTCATACCATCACCCTAGACCTGGACTCTATTGTTTGCATCAATATTTTCTTGAGATTTGGTTCTTTGGTCATTTTTTAAGTCAATCATTCATTAATTTTACTTTCTGGTAAAAATCTCATTGTTTTTCAGCTATTTCAGTTTTCAACATTTCCTGCATAATTTTTTTAGTTCTTCTTCCATAATAAATTTTATTACATGAAGTTGCCACCAATCTTAACTTTATTTGTTTGTTGATGATTTTTCTCAGCAATATGAATTATCATATGGTTTTATTTATTTCCTAATTTCTTTCTAAAATATTACCATCATAAAGTATTACAGAATTTCTCTTCTGCCCGCCTACTTTATTGCCAGTGTAACTGATAATTTCTTATCATTTTTGCATATTGCTTTCAGAAGCTGAGCAAAGAGCTAATAGCAGAAATAAGATCAGGGAAGAAAACTAAGAGAGGTAACTAGAAAAGTCTTTCTTGAGAGAGAAACTGAGCCACACATCATATCATAAGGTCCCATTGCATTAAGGCTCAATATTACATAAGAAAAATGCCTAAAGCTCGGTGGTATGAAAAAAAGATTCTTGATAATGATTCTATGGATCAGCTATAGAACATTTGGCTTAACTGAGCTGTCATAGGTTCTGGACCAGAATGTTCTCAAACTTATTTGGTCTTTTCAGAAAGAAAAAAAATGCATATGCTGACTGAGCCCATGTGCTGCATGTGCCCATGTGTTGCTGCCTAGTGCATGTGGAGCCCAAGCATATGTGTCACCTCATCTAACACTGGAATGTATACTGAGGCTCTTTCCCCAGTCTGAAGAAGCACACAGTCTCTCCGCACATGTTTTCTCTGTCTCTGTCACTGTCTCAGTCTCTGTTTCTCTCCCCCCACCTCTCTCTCATTCTCTCTCTCCCTCCATTTCCTCAAAACTTCCAAATAAAATCTGTTATACTTCACTGCTTGTCTCCTCCTGAAATCCTTTTTCTATGAGGGAAAAGCAGGGACCCAAAATTCCTGGGTAAGGTGTGGGACCGGCTTGACTTTCCTGGAAGGAGCGAGGCCCACAGCAGCTCACAGGCCAATATTTCTCCAACTGTTCCTCAGGTGGCAGAGGTGAGAGAGGAATAAAGAGAAGTCTCCTTCACCAGGCTTCTGCCTCTCTCCTCCCCACTTCCTGTGAGTCACCTGGGGACCCCACCAGCATCATTACATGGTGACCACGAACAGTTGATTATGATGCAGTGAAGAACATCAAGAGGGAAGAGGAAAATCTCCCGAGAAGATATGCTTTCTGGGATCAAATCTCTAGTGGGAGGACTGTACGGGTTGAATGTCTGTGTCAGTGTGTGGTCTCCCTGAGAAAGTACCTCCTCACTTGTATATCTCCTGTACCACCAACTATGCTGGGAAGGACACAAGGAATACTCATGAGTGTTTCAAGATTTTAAGGTTCTGAGGGACCATGGCATATGATCAACCTCCATGCCTGAACCCTTTCTCCTATCTCTGCTCTGTCAGACAAAGGGAGTTGTTTAGAGATCACCAGAGGGAATTGAGATGCTAATGAAACCAGTGGCAGACTCAGGTCTAAGCAAACTAAAGATAAGCAGAAAGAGCTAGTGGAAAGACACTGAAAAATGCTCACATCACTAATCAGGGAGATGCAAATCAGAACAATGAGATATCATCTCATGCCTGAGAGACTGTCAAACATACAAATGAAGAAGAACAACCAGTGCTGGCACTATTGTGAGCTGAAAGGGACCCTCATTCATTGCTGGTGGGAATGCCAACTGGTCCAGCCTTTTTGAAAAAACGATACGGACATTCTTCAAAAAACTAGAAGCTGAGCTTCCATTTAACCCCACAATACCACTTCTGGGAATATACCCTGGAGGTCCAAAAACACTCAGCAGAAACACCATCTACACTTCTATGTTCATTGCAGCACTATTCACAGTAACCAGAATCTGGAAACAACCTGAGTGCCCGAGAACAGACAAATGGATAAAGAAACTATGGATGGGATCCTGGAGGTCACGCCCACAAACTGCCTCTGGCTGCTACTTAAGCTCCTTAGTGGCCATGATCCAGAGACAGGAGAATCTCCGAACGACCAACTCGCTGCAGAGTTTTCTCCAGGCCCAATTATCTGGAAGTTTGGAGTTCCAGGAGCATGTAACTGCTCTTGCAGCAGCAAGACATCTTATGCTATTTGTAACAAACAATACAAAAGAGTGTGGGGGAGATTTTCTGCCATAGAAGCAGGGGGAGGGATGGGATGGGAGGGGATACTGGAGTTCTTGGTGGTGGAAGATGTGCACTTGTGGAGGGTTGGGTGATCGATCATTGTATGACTGAAACTCAAACAGGAAAGCTTTGTAACTGTATCTCATGGTGATTAAAAAATAAATAAATAATAAAAATAAAACACAATTAACATTATGAATTTTTAAAAAAAGTAAGGTGGCTTTTATGCCCAATTAAATCAGCTTAATCAATGGCTGAATATATAGCAGTACTCCAAAAAAATTATGGCACATCTTCATAATGGAATACTACACAGCTGTTAGGAAAAATGAGGTAAAAAAATTTGTCTATAAATGGATAAACTTGGAGAATATCATGCTGAATAAAATGAGTCAGAAGGAGATGAGCAGTTATAGAATGACTGCATTTATTTGTAGAATTTTAAAAAACAACAGTATGAAACTAATATCCAAGGCCAGGGAAAACAGATCAGGAGGACTGGTCAATGGTTGGTCAATGGTGTGGGAGATGGAGGGTAGTTAAGCTGGAGGAGGATCCATTATGACAATTCTAGTTGGAAATTATCACTCTGGACAAGAACTGAGTGTTGAAAGCAGGTAAAGGGGTATACATGAACTGTATCACAGACCATAATGCCTAAAATGGGAGAGAGAAAAAGAGAGAGAGAGAGAGAGAGAGAGAGAGAGAGAGAGAGAGAGAGAGAGAGAGAGAGAGAGAGAGAGAGAGAAGAAAGGTGTCTGCCATAGAGGCAGGCTGGGGTGGGGGTGGCTTGAAGGGCTGGGAGGGAAACTGGGGACACTGTGTTGGAAAATTACACTGGTGAAGGGATGGATGTTGGAACATTGTATGACTGAAACACAATCATGCACAATTTTGTAATGCCCTATCTCATGGTAATTCAATTGAAAAAAAAAAACAGAAAAAGAAAGATACTGCTAGTTAGCAGTGCAAAACATTTTCTCCTCTGATGCAGATGCAAGGTCCTCTGAAGTAAGAGCACTCTAGGTTTGGCTCAGCATGCAGCTGTGGTCATGCCTGATGCCAGGTCAGTCAGGCATGCTTGGATCGCAGAACAGAGATCATTGATGGAGACATCCAATCCAATGAGACTGCAAATTTTAGGGACCTTTGTCAGGGGGAGGGGTGGCAACCCCTCCTGTAAACTTTAAGTGATTAAAGGATCCTCCTGCAGAATTTATGGCAAATAATGGAAAGCAACATCAGTGATGTGCACCAGAAGAGGTTAAAATCCCCTTGGGAGAAATTGAAGAGACTCCGAGAAAGAGAATGCCAAAGACCACCTGTTTTAGCTTTTCCTCTCCATAGTTTTTTGCTACTCAGAAACATGGAAAGGGACACCTCAATTTCTAAATTCTACCTAATACTACCTTATTAGGGTGTCTGGGGGAAACCCTAACAGTTTTCAGAGGGTCAAATATCATAAGGAACTACACAAAAACTTCTATATCTCACCTCTCTCCTCCAGTAATATACAGAGGACTTATTTTCTGTTTGTTAAAGTCAGCTGCTGATAACAGAATTGTGTTTTTTTCTTTTTCCCAAGGTAGGGAAGCTGTTCTAAAACTCAGCAAAAAAACCAAGAATTGTTTCAATTTAAGTAGCTTCTGAGGACAGAAAATTGTGTGGAAAATATGGGAAATAACAGTAGGCAGCTTTTCCAAACAATATTGTTAGTCTGTTTAGTACATGGGAATGCAAGCTATTATTAAGATAGCTCAACTTCAGGTCAGTATTGAAAGTAGGTATCAAAACCTAGTCTTGATCTTAAGAGTAATTTATCTGTAAGTGAGAAATCTTTATGGTTTCATGGTAATCTTTCTGAATGTCTGAATCCTATAATACCTTTTTACTAGAAACCAATGTTCTATTTTTTTTGTATGTGTTTTAATTGTTATAGCTTTTGTGTACACCTGACATTTTAGTTGTTTTTTTATAAGAATTTTATTTTATTGAATCACCATGTGGAAAATTACAATGCTTTCAGGCTTAAGTCTCAGTTATACAATGCTGAAACAACCATCCCTTCACCAGTGCCCATATCCCACAACCAAAAAAAAAAAAAAGTACACCTCCCATCCCGCACCCCCCGCACCCCCCCGCCATGTAACTGATAAATTTTACTTTACTTTCTATTTATTTTGGTTACATTCAATATTTCAACACAAACCTCACTATTATTGTTAGGAGTATCCCACAAGTCAGACCTGTCGTGAAGAGATATGAGGTGGTGCGGCCATGCAGCCACACAGTAGAAACCGATATTCTAACCGATGTTCTAAGGTTAAAACTCTTAAAGACAAATATATTCTGGTTAGTTCCTAATGTACAGCAAATATTCTTATCAAATGTAGTATCTTTGTTATAAAATCTTTAATTTTAAGCATCCTAAAGTCTTTTGGACATCTAGAGAATGGATTTAATCTTTTTTAAAACTGGTTTTTTTTTATCACTGTGAGATACACTTACAAAGCTTCCATTTTTGAGTTTCAGCCATACAATGATTGAACACCCATCCCCTCCAACAGTGCACAATTTCCACCACCAATGTCCACAGTATCTCCACACACACACATCCCACCCCTCCCCCTGCCTCCAGGGAAGATAATTTCCCCCATACTCTCTCTCTACTTTGGGGCATTATGGTTTGCAATACAGATACGGAGAGGCTATCTCATTTGGTCCTCTATCTACTTTCAGCACACATCTCCATCCAGAATGATTCCTTCAACCATCATTGACTTAGTGATCCCTTCTCTATTCCAGTTGCTTTCTCCCCCAGTTCATGAGGTAGGCTTCCAACCAAGGAGCAATATTCCTGGCCCTGTCTCTACTGTCCTTGGGTGTCAGTCTCACATTATGTTACTTTATATTTCACAAATAAGTACAGTCATTCTATATCTGTTTCTCTCTTTCTGACTCATTCCACTTAGCATGATAGTCTCCGGGTACATCCACTTATAAGCAAAGACCATGACCTCATCTTTCCTAACCACTGCATAGTATCCCATTATGTAGATGTACCAAAGTGGTTTTTTTTTTACCATTTGTCTGTTCTCAACCACTTAGGTTGTTTCTGGATCCTGGCGATTGTGAACAGTGCTGCAATGAACATACAGGTGCAAATGTCATTTCTACTCTGCTTTTTTGACCCTTGGGATATATTCCCAGAAGTGGTGCTATGGGGTCATATGGAAGCTCAATTTCTAATTTTTGAAGGAATGCCCATATTATTTTCCAAAAAGCCTGAAGCAGTCAACATTCCCAACAACAATAAAAGAGAGTCCCTTTCTCCCTACATGCGTGCCAGCACTGGTTGTTCTTGTTCGTTTTAATGTGTGCCAGTCTCTATGGTGTGAGATGATATCTCATTGCTGTTTTTATTGACATCTCCCTGATAATTAGCGGTATAGAGCAATTTTCCATGTGCCTTTTGGCCATTTGTATTTCTTTTTTGAGGAAGCTTCTGTTCATTTCTTCTCCCCTTTTTTTGATGGGTTTGGAGGTTTTTTCCTTGTACAATTCTACTGTCTTGTATATCCTGCATATGAACCTCTTATCAGGTGGGTAGTGGGTAAATATTCTTTCCCATTCTGTGGGCTCTCTCTATATTTTGGAACTAAACAACTAAAAACCTGTTCCGTTGAGGTGCAGGTTCTTAGTTTAATGTAGTCCCATTTATTTATGTTTGTTTCCACCTGCTTGGTCAGTGGTGTTTCATCCTTAAAGATGCATTTAGCTTCAATGTCATGGAGGGTTCTGCCTATATTTTCTCCGTGTATCTTATGAATTCAGGTCTGATATTGAGGTCTTTAATCCACTTTGATCTTACTTATATGCCCGGTGTTAGACAGAGGTCAGAGTTCATTTTTTTGCAGGCAGCTGTCCAGTTTTCCCAGCACCACTTGTTGAAGAGGCTTTCCTTGCTCCATTTTACATTCCTTGCTCCTTTGTCAAAGATCAAATGATCATATATTTGAGAGTCTGTGACAGAATATTCAACTTTGTTCATTGCTCTGCAGGTCTGTTTCTATTCCAATACCATGCTGTCTTAATTACTACTGTTTTGGAGTACAGTTTGAAGTTGGGGAAGGTTATGCCACCCATCTTCTTTTTCACAAGGATTTCTTTAGCTATTTGTGGGGGTTTATTGTTCCATATGAATTTCAGGAGTGTCTTGTCTATTTCTTTGAAGAATGTCATGAGTATCCTGATAGGAACCACATTATGTCTGTATAGTGCTTTGGGGAATATTGCCATTTTGATAATATTAATCCTCCCTATCTGTAGGATAACATAGCCTCACGTAGTTTAGGTTTATTTGGTTACTCCCGTTACAGTGCTCCTATTCCTCTTTGTTTATTTGTAGCTTCTTTCTTAGTGTTCTGTTGACTTGTAAATAATGTCTTTCTCTTCTCCTTGAGTCCTTTTCATAGTTTATTCAGAGCAAGTCCTTTTTGTATGGACACAGGAAGACTTAACAAATGCTATGCTTTGTAACCTGGGAGTCATTTGACTCTACATGGTGTTTTCCTCCAGGGCATCTGTTCTCTTGACCTAAGCCTCAGCTGCCCTTACTTCCTAGCACCCCCAAAGCACGGTCCCGACGTGGGACAAGAAGGACCCAGGGCAAGCGGTGAGTTGTGTGCTACCCTGGCATCGAGATGGGCCTGGCCAAAGTGCCTAATGCTTAACTATAAGTTAAGAGCTTGATCATGGACAAATGTTGTCATGATCCAAACAGTGATAACTAGATTCAGACCCTGCTAGGGTGAGGAATGATTAATCTGGCCTGAGTGCTGTGGTCTGAGCCTGTGGCAAGATGTTGCCAGGAGAGCTGCCTTGCAAGCCTCAATGTATCCCTTGCTATGTCCATACAAAAATAACTAGTATTAAGATGTTAATAAGTTCCTGAACTAAGGAAAAGAAAAAAACCTTAAGAGTGAGGAAGGCGGGGCCGGAGCGATAGCACAGCGGGTAGGGCGTTTGCCTTACACGCGGCCGACCCGGGTTCGATCCCCGGCATCCCATATGGTCCCCCAAGCACCGCCAGGAGTAATTCCTGAGTGCATGAGCCAGGAGTGACCCCTGAGCATCGCTGGGTGTGACCCAAAAAGAAAAAAAAAAAAAGAGTGAGGAAGGGCTTTGGAGTGCCCTGCGCTCAGGAAGGGCTTTCTTATGTTGATTTGGCTACCTGGCTGGTTGTAGCCTAGAGGGCAAGGTGGGAGAGACAAGTAGGAGGAGAGAGAGAAGCCAGAGAGAGGCAGCAGTTGAGCAGTAGATCCAGAGAGAGGCCGGAGCTGGGAGTGCGGGAGATGAGAAAGTTTGAAGATTGAATAAACGGTAACTAATCAGCAACCAGCTTGGTCCTCGTTCTTCCTTTGCCTGTCCTTGACCACTGGCCGTCCCGATCCAGAATGCGGGTGGTGAGACAGAGCCGCCCAGAGAGCCCGCGAGTGCACTCGCCCCCTCGGAGAGCTTTAGTTTTTTACAGCTTAGCCTCACCCTATCCATGAGCAGGGGATGCATCTCCATTTTCTAGTGTCCTCTAGTTATTGCCATAGCAGTTATCTGCTGGCCTCAAAAACGACAGGAGCAGGTCCAGTAATAACAGGTATTATTACTAGTACCCTAGAAAGCCCAGAGAGATCCTAGAAGTAGGCCAGCTCGAGTGAGAACTGGAAATCATTATTGTCTTAGCCATGGAAAATCAGCTGATATGCAATGACTGACTACAGCCTGATTTCAGCATCAAGAGATGTACTGAAAACCAGGATCTCTTCCAGGCCTGGAGAGTCTTGGGGTGAACTCCTTCCTGCCAAGAGATTCCTACAGAAGGTGGGAGGCCCAAGGCTACCTCCAGCTTATTTTCATACTGGCAAATCTGTGTGCTGACCTGACCTTCATATCTTCACACCAACTGAGCCTGGGTAACCCTGATGTTACAGGTAAAAAAAGTAATGCCTTTATTAAAGTAAGACACCTGGGGAGTACTCCAAATAGAGAGTTCTCCGATCTTGCTGTATTTATGCAAAAGAACAAGTCAGGTTTATTAAACTATATGGCAAATTTAAAGTGAAAGGAAAGAAAACTATGTTTCTGTAACTTACTTTTTGTACAAATCGTATTCTAGTACTTCAAATGTTATTGAATGAATTAAATATATTCTAATGTGATTTATTTAAAAGGTACCTTCTTAAGTAATCCAGATAAAAATTGGTTTATTAATTGCAAATAGTAGCCTAGCCTTTATTTTTTTTTTAATTTTCTTTTTAAATTTTTAAATTAAATCGCCATGTGGAAAGTTACAGTTTCCAGGCTTATGTTTTGGTTATATACTGCTTGAACACCCATCCCTTCACCAGTGTCCATATTCCACCACCAAAATAGCCTAGCCCTTAAAGGCACTTAAAATTTGCACATGCTTTCAATAGTTTGACCAGAATAGTGGAAGCCAGGGAGAATTTCCTAGGGAGCACTTTAGCTGAGAAGGCAGACTTGCTCTTTTTTTTTTTTTTTTTTTGCTTTTTGGGTCACACCTGGCGATGCACAGGGGTTACTCCTGGCTCTGCACTCAGGAATTACCCCTGGCCGTGCTCAGGGGACCATATGGGATGCTGGGATTTGAACCCGGGTCGGCCACGTGCAAGGCAAACGCCCTACCCACTGTGCTATCTCTCCAGCCCCAGACTTGCTCTTTTTTGAGCAAGGTAATTGATGGAGAGATCTTCAGGTAGAACATCTAAACTGGTTCTATATATTTGTTCTTAGTTCTATGTGCACATGCAGTCATTTGCAGAGAACAAGGATTTTTTAGCAGTTAAAATGTTCCAATAAAGCATGGGGGGTAGAACTCCTAAAACTATTTGAGGCATTGCAAGTCCCCAAGGAAATAGCAGTTATACACGGCTGTATGGCGGGCCCTTTCAGCCACAGGTTTCTTATTGGACTCAAAGTTTAGAGGTAACAGAGATGCTGTTATCCTGGGAAAAGTGCAAGAGGCAATTCAGAAATATGCTAATGCTGTTTTGTCTTGTCTAAATAAACCATTTTCTCCAAATAACATTCAGCCTGGTAGTTGGGTCTTACAAAAAACTTGGAATGCTAGATCTCCTTCAGATCAACTGTTGCCTAATTGAAGAGATCTTACCAAGTTATCCAAAATAGTCCCACAGCTGTAAAACTTAATAGAATTCTAGTTGGGATCACCTTTTCAGGATAAAAATCTGTTCCATTCAACCAAGCAGTGGTGACACTTATCCTGAGTAGGAGTCAATTTACTTCTGGGAACCCATCAAGGACCTAAAACTTCTTTTTAAGAAAAACTGGGGCATACTCCTTGTCTAAAAGCAAAGTATCATGTCGCTTTATCTAAAACTGATCATAATGTAATTATTGGTATCATTAGTAACAGGGCATAACATGGTTTTACAGTGAACCCAGCAGCATGTGAAAGAAAGAAATCAGAGTGCATGGTGGGTATATGACCTATGCCTCTTTCTAGCACCTCAGGGTTACCCTGGTGGGTGTTTCCGTTTCAAGTAACATATTGTTCAGCACTTGAGGTGTGCATAAATCTGCACAAGAAACTTTTTCTTCCTTTAAGCATCTATATTATTAGGTCCTATGTAAATGAATAGCCCAGTGTTTCCACGTCCATAAGAGAAAACAGGCAAAGTCCTTTTTGTCTCAACTAAACTCATGGTTAAGAAATTACTTTTGTTCCTATAATTATAGGAATAAGTATAGTGCCATGTTGCTTTGTTTTTGTTGCTTTCTTCCTATCCCAGAGAGACTGTTTTCTAAAAAGCAAAGCACTCTGACAGAGAAAATGTTTTTAACTCCTCCCGTTCTTATCATGTTCTTTCTTTACAGACAGACAACTCTGAAATCCAACAAACTATTGCCTGGGCCCCATTAAAACCGAGGAAGCATGAAGTTGCACACTCTCATTCAGGCAGGGTCTACAGTCCTTTGGTCAGCATGAAGGAGCTTCAGAAGGCAGGCCTTCATCCACTTTTCCCTTAAAAATTTAAAGTGGTGAAATCTCTAGTAGGGAATATGAAGCAGGCAGGCTAAGAGAGAGAGGAAGAATGCTGCCGCCACCACCACCCCTCCCCCCCACACATACACACACATATCCCATGGCAATGAGTAGTTGGTAAGGGTCCCCTAATGCTGTTGGGACCCACTAAGGGTGCCAGAACGGACCCAGAGAAGGCTGAACCCCCTCTGATAGAAACTCCAGCAGGAGAAATTCCAAGAAAGGAATTTCTAAGACCATGAACTGCTCCCAGCTCTACCCCCTTGGCAATCACTCTTAGCTTTGAATTCTTACCTAGGTAATAGCCCCACATGGGGCAGGTTGGAAACCCTATAAAAGCCAATTGGAACAAA
Source organism: Sorex araneus (assembly GCF_027595985.1). Classification (NCBI taxonomy): domain Eukaryota; kingdom Metazoa; phylum Chordata; class Mammalia; order Eulipotyphla; family Soricidae; genus Sorex; species Sorex araneus. The sequence goes on along the minus strand of NC_073304.1, from coordinate 137,886,063 downwards.
GGACTTTTGTAATCGCATGTGCGACCTGAGTCCATGCATTTCCTGTGCCCATGTGTTGCTGCACAGTAAATGTAATGCCCAAGCACATATGTCTCCCGCATCTTTACTCATGAGATGTGTACTTTCATATCTAATTTTGGGATATTTGCTGGGGCTCCTTCTCCACTCCGGAGAAGCCCATGTTCTCTCTTGGGCATGTTTTCTCTCTCTTTCTCTTTCCTTTACTCTTTTACTCTCTTTCTCTCCCTCACTCGTCTTTCTTAAAATTTACCCCAAAAAAGTGTCAAATTTTAAAAAAATAAATAAATAAAGGATAAAAGGAAAAAAAATCACTCAAAGTTCCCCTAAAATTGGGACTGGAGTGCCCCCTTTGGAAAACAATATGGATGCTTCTCAAAAAATTAGAAATTGAGCTTCCATTTGATCCAGCAATACCACTTCTGGGAATATATCCTGGAGAAACAAAAAAGTATAGTCGAAATGACATCTGCACTTATATGTTCATCGCAGCACTGTTTACAATAGCCAGAATCTAGAAAAAAACCCGAGTGCTCGAGAACAGACGACTGGTTCAAGAAACTTTGGTACATCTATACAATGGAATACTATACAGCTGTTAGAAAGGATGAAGTCATGAAATTTGCACATAAGTGGATCAACATGGAAAATATCATGCTAAGTGAAATGAGCCAGAAAGAGAGGGACAGGCATAGAAAGATTGCACTCATCTGTGGAATATAGAACAACAGAGCACGAGACTAATACCCAAGAATGGTAGTATACAATACCAGGAGATTGGCTCCATAGCTTGGAAGCTGGCCTCGCACGCTGGGGGAAAGTCATCCCAGATAGAGAGGGGAACACCAAGTAATATGTGATTGGAGATCCTGCGCGGGAAGGGAGATGCGTGCTGAGAGTAGATTAGAGACTGAACAGGATGATCACTCAATACCCCTATTTCAAACCAAAACACCCAAAAGGAAAGAGAGATATCAAATTGGAATGCCCCGCCACAGAGGCGGGGTGGGGTGGGGGGATGGGACTGGGGGGGTGGGAGGGATACTGGGTTCATTGGTGGTGGAGAATGGACACTGGTGGAGGGATGGGCTCTTAAACATTGCATGAGGGAAAAACAAGAACAAAAATGTGTGAATCTGTAACTGTACCCTCACTGTGACTCACTAATTAAAAAATAAATTAAAAAAATGAAATCCTTCTAAATACTTAAATATTCTTATAAATTTAATAAAATTCACTTTCAAAAGCAAAGCAAAAAAAAATTGGGGCTGGAGTGAAAGCACAGTGGGTAGGGCATTTGCCTTGCATGTGGCCGACCCGGGTTCGATTCCCAGCATCCCATATGGTCCCCGGAGCACTACAAGGAGTAATTCCTGCACACAGAGCCAGGAATAATGCCTGTGCATTGCCGAGTGTGACCCAAAAGCAAAAAAAAAAAGTTTCCCTAAAATCTACCTTCTTTAAACAAGCAGAAAATGGTTATCAAATTCACCTGAGGCTTCTGACTGCCGCTCCTACCCTACACCCACAGGGAGCAGTATCACTCACCCGAAGAAGCTCTAGAGTTTGCGTCCATTTCTATTTGTTTCCCATGTTTTCACGCTGGGGCCCTGATTCAATGAATCATGGCTATGAGGGAAACCTCTTCTTATATGGAATCTTAAACACTGAACTGGATGAACCTTGAAGGCTCTGTTCAGAGGCGTCTTCCTCTCCACCCCAATAGTGATAGTCAGTTGATCAATGCCCAAAACAGATGGCTTATAAATCAACTCTGACCTCTGAGGAGCTGTCATAAAGCAAGTCAGGAGAAAGGAAAGAACTATGAAAGTCAAATATAATCTACAATCAAAGCTTACTCTATTATGAGGGTCCAATATTACCATAAATAAGATTGCTTTACTGAGGAACGACATCTATTGTATGGTGACCCCACGTTTCAGCCTACAGAGAAAAAATACATCAATTAGTATAATTTTTAAAAAACTTCATTTGGGGGCTACACCTTGCAGTGCTCAGGGCTTACTCCTGACTCTGAGATCAGAAATAATTTCTGGTGGAGCTCAGGATACCATATGTGGTGCCTGGGATTTGATGCTGGTTGGCAAGTGCCTTATAGGTTGCACTACCACCCCACATAATTATTATTTTGGACTTTATCTTCACTCTGCTACAATAACTAAATATTTAAATCCCAGTAGATTTTCTTGAGCAAGACAAAGGACCTTTTAATTCTAAGCATTTTTGAAAACTACTTCCCCAAAAGTATTGTACTTGTAAACCAAGCTCCACGTACTTCTGCATTTCTCTTGCCATGAGCTGAAGTTCCCCGAAGTAATCTGGATTTAATTTCTGAGTACTCACTGAACTTGGAAGCAACTAGCAGTTTACTGAAGCTATCCAGAGGGCGATTACTGGGGCTTGCCCCACAATGCAAGGAAGGCCATTTGAGATGAAAGAAAAGGCACATTGATGAAATAAATGATAGATTTTATGGGAGGCTGATTATAGCAATAAAGGGAAGCACGTTCAAAATGAACTAGAAGATGTCTAATCTTCCACTCCTTGGAAGTGAGTGGGAGATTATTGGTGTCACTATAAGGGGATAATTCTTGCAAAATGAAATCTTAATGTTGAAACAATTGAGATATAAGAGCTAAATTTTCATACTAGACCATAATTTTGAAAGAAACCTCTGATATGTTGATAACAATCATAGAAGTTTTCACATTTTAAAAGCAGTTGATTTTATAGTTAGTTTTGATGAACTGTACCTCTTTATCTCCTATTGACTTTCTCTAATAAATAAGAAATTTCTTTGGAATAAAGGGTCAGAATGTCACAATTAAACTAAAATTTTCCTGGTGTTCTCTTTGAGGAGAAAGTGGGATAGCATCATAAATGCTAGGATATCTTGAAGTATCTTCCTATTAATGTTATATCCTCTCTGCTATAACCATTCTACCCACAACTCAAGTTCCAATCCTCAGATTCCTCACATTTAATTTAATTCATCTCTTTTTATCTTGGTCTTTTCTATACTTAATAAGTTTAGCATCAGTTAAACTTCCTTTCAATACATGTTTCAAGTGAGATATTCATTAGTTATACAGTATAGTTTTTAATTTGGTTCATTCCTTAAATATTCTACAAATATAATTATTCTAACTCCAGAATCAACAAATTTCCAGAAAGCTGTTTATACCACTGCCTACTGGGACATTATTAGCACTGTTGTAGCATTGTCATCCCGTTGTTCATCGATTTGCTCAAGCGGGCACCAGTAACATCTCCATTGTGAGACTTGTTACTATTTTTGGCATATCGAATACACCACAGGTAGCTTGCCAGACTCTGTAGTGCGGGCGGGATACTCTTGGTAGCTTGCTGGGCAATCCAAGAGGGACGGAGGATTGAACCCGGGTCAGTTGTGTGTAAGGCAAATGCCCTACCTGCTGTGCTATAGCTCCAGTCCTGGGACATTTTTATATTCTAAATATGTGTATGATGCAATAGCTCCATCCTGGCCAAAAAAAAAAAAAAAAAAAACAGTACAATGAGCTTGAGCTGTTCACATTAAATTCCTTCTGTCCTTCCTTCACTCCTTCCCTTCTTCATTCCCTCCTTCCTTCGTTCTCTTTTCTTCTCTCCCTCCCTCCCCCTCCCTCCCTCCCTCCCTCCTTCCTTCCTTCCTCCCTTCCTCGCCCTCCCTCCCTCCCTTTTTCCTTCCTTCCTTCCTTCCTTCCTTCCTTCCTTCCTTCCTTCCTTCCTTCCTTCCTTCCTTCCTTCCTTCCTTCCTTCCTTCCCTCCTTCCGTCCTTCCTTCCCTCCTTTCTTTCTTCCTTCTATCCTTTCTTCTACTCTTTTCCTCCTTCCCTCTCATCTTTCATCTCTTGCTTCTTTCCTTCTTTTCACATTTATTTATTGAGTATATGCGATATATCTTGTATTGGAGATACAATAGAATACAAAAAGGAAGTTTTGGCTAATATTAAACCTACATTCTAAATGAAAAAATAAGATAAATGTAAATATTTGATGATGATAAGAATGAAAATTGGGAAACAAATGCTAAGGCCTTATATTTTAAGACTATTTTGCAAAGTTGCAGTAAAATTTTCTTCTCAGTGAGATTTATTAAGTTTGGAACTATAATATTAATTATTTTAAACTGAATGTAAACACCAGTGTAAAGTTTGATTGAAAAACAATATCTACTGTTATTCCAAGGCTTCTATACTACTTGGTAATAGATTGATAGAGAATAATAACTAACAACAAAAAGAAATAATTTTAAAATAAGATATACATTATCCCTCTGAAGAAATAAATTCTTAATTTTTATAGATAGTGCACATGAGAGTTCAATAGTTAATGGATACAAGAATAAGAGACATCTATAATTACACTTATTTTGATAATAGATGGGTCAGAGAAGAAACCAAAGGAAAGAGATAAAGAAATTAGGTGAGTAAGGCAAAGATTAAGCTTGTCAGTACACTGTTTTGTCTATACCAGCAAAGATACTCTGTAAAACATAGTTTTATGACCACCACATTTGGGAAATATTACAGCCAGAGATTTGCAACAATCATTAACAAGATAAAGGCTCTGTAAAAGCCAACCAATTAAAAAACAGCAACAACCATTCCCTTATGTAAATTTCCTATACATTCTCACAGAACATAAATTTTATGAGGGCCAGTGTTTTTAAGAAACTATCATTAAGAAATGTAAGAAGAAAGTAACAAATTGAAATAGAAATATCTAAGGAAGTAATGAAATGAATCTTAACATCAACAGCAGTGACTGTACACTAGAGTATGAGAATTCACATTATGTCTGGGTGAATTTACCACATAATATCCTCAGTTCTCAAAGTAAATGTCGTATAGTCAGGCTATGTAATAAATAATGTCATTAAATGATCCTAGTCAGCTAATTAAGACTTTTTTTTCCAGATTCAAGATTAGTCCCAACTCATCTCCATGATGATTACATTCTAAAGGAATGCCATTAACTTTGGGGGAGTGTTCTGTTTGTCGTATCTATTTATAAGACTCTTTTTAATAATTTATCTTAAAGTGAAAAAATCACTTTATTCATAGGGAAAAAACTTCTGGGATGTTCTGATGAAATATATTTGTACATCAACTGTTAGGTTTCTAGCATTTAAGAGAGCACCCCAGGGCTATCTGCCACAGACCAGTGCGGATCAGGAAAGCTCCCTGAGCACACAGAGGGGAGAAGTTCTGGTGGAGAATGTCTAGAGAAGCAGGAACTTCAAAAGAATTTGTTAAGACTAAATTAATGAAATTCCCTCACAAGATACCAGTGACAGAGTAAGATAGGGCAAGAAAAGAACCCAAGCACGAGAGACTCAGAAGAATAAGGAGGTGGGCTTTTTCAGTCCCAAACTCACCAATCTTTGTGAAGAGGTCTTGCCCATAGGATCTTAAACTCAAAGACAAATCCAGATCTGTCTATATAGATAAAATGACTCCTCAAAACCATACAGGCCACGAGAATCAAAATAAAGGGAAATGAATGCCAAATTCTCTATCGATGATATTTGAAAAATGTAGTAAATAAATTAAGAAGACGAAGGCACAGCAACAATGATTTTTGGCAGAAAATCATAGACTCACCAAGTCAATAATATTGCACCTATGAAAGTCTATCTTGTTTATTTTTCCTTTTACATCTAGGAACATCAATCCTTTTCATATGCAAGTAAATTTAATATAATCAAACTTAAGTCTTCTTATTTTAGGAGAAACCTCTGTGTGTTTATTTATTTATTTTTGTTTTCTTATTATTTTTATTTTTGGGGTCATAATTGGTGCTTAGGGCTAAGTCTTGGATTTGTACTTAGAGACCACTCCCGGTAGTGTTTGAGGGACCATGTTTAGGCCTGGGGATCAAATCAGACTAAGCCACATGCAAGGCTAGCATCTTCACTTTTGTACTAACTCTCCAGCCCCAAGAATAAAATTCTTGGGATAAAATTGATTAGCTTTCACATTCCTCTTTTTTGAAAAGGAAACATAGTGTCTTTTTTTAAAAATTTGTCCCTACATCTTATTTCTAAATGGACATATATGGAGATGAACTTTTCCAGAAAGAGTATTTCATATCAAAGGACACTGAGATATAAAATTAACAGCCAAAATTCCATTGGACTCTGTGCCATTTGCTTTCAATCCAAACAGATTTCTCAGAGATAAATAAGTTTCACTTTTCTTCAAAGTAAGTACCATCTGTTAACACTCTGGAAAGTGGCACTGATATATGATTCATTAGCTTATGTGTATTCTGATGTGATCTCTGAGTTAAATAATCTTTCAGACCTTTGTGAACCTTCTGACTCATTTTATCATAATCTTGCCTTATTTCTATTTTATTATTTGGCTTTAGAGTCGAAATTGGAAACTAAAGTGAATAGTTTATGGCCTGCAGTGTCTTTTGAATCCCTTATACACACCATCAACAATTTGCCACAAAATAAAAGCAAATGAGGAATTTTAAAAAAGCAATGTCACTCAACTCTAAATTAGCTTAGAAAAGGTTGTATTTTTAGCATATGGAGTCTTTATTTCCTAAAGAGCCCTGTTTTTCTTTAAAGCCAGGAATAACATTTACTAGCATATATAGCTTATATACTGGCACTTTGTAAAATAAGTCATATTCACCACCTAGAGTTATAAAACATACTTGCTTGCAAACAAATATTGCCAGAAGATAATTGGCAGCCTTCTTGTTCCAATGCTCAGTGATGTCCACTCCTTCTGCAGATGTTGATGAAGCTCCAGAAAGAAATCTCTCAAATTCAGAATTGGAGAGAACTTCCCCTGTGGTTACATTCCTCTTGAGTGGTATTGTTTATACGTTAATGCTCAAGAACGTTCCTCCAAAACTAAATTCAGGAGGAATCCAGGCAATGCCAGGAATTTTGGAACCCCCATTCTCTAGAACCATGTTGCATTTCGAGTATAAGTAGAGAGATAACATTTTAAATATATATATATATATATATATATAATGCATGATGTTATCTATCTAAACAATATTATAACCCATCTTTAAGTATTTTAGTGTCTGCTCAGAAAGCATCTTATCCTTGAGACAAAAATAAAACAGATTTTCATAGAAATTGTGCAAAGTAGTAAACAATAGGATTTCAATCTTTGCTTCTCTGGGAAAATCTTGAGGGATACTGTAGAACTTTGATGGAGGAGAGAAAGAGAGAAAACCAATGCCACTACAATGACCAGAAGCTATGACTAGGCCTTCCCCAAAGCGAATATATACTCCTGTGATTCAGAAATAGGTGTATTCAGAAAAAGAAAGGAGTTTTCTGAATGTATTATTAAAATGGCTTGGGAGAAATTAGTAAACTATAGATCCATCCCTTTGTGTAAAAGTATATTAAAAGTGTCCCTGCCAATAAGCTTCTTCCTACTCTCTGTTTATCCAGATTCTACAGTAGCTTGGAAAATGTTTAAAAAATTATTTTAAGCTGTCTATCAGAGTAATGAAATATTTCTATTGCCACTGGCTATGTAATAATAAACTCTAGTAATAAAAGGTGAAAGAAGTAGAAGACTTAGTGAGGAGTCATGCAATTGAAACGTTTGCCTCCAGTTCTGGATAATAGCAGGATTGGAAGAGAGACGAAGTCAGGGGAGGAAAATTAATTTTTTAGATGATGATGTCACTTATATATAGCATATAAAGAAATAAAGAAATGGAATAGACAATATTTGAATATTTAAAAAGACAAGCCAGAAAGACAAAAATCCTGGCAATAAGACAATGCAGAAAGTCCAAGAATACCACCAACATTGGAGACAATGCAGCACTTCAGCAGAAATGTCTGGGAAATTTGACCATATTAGATGCATAGTTATCTATTACCACAACAACAGTAACACACTGCTCCAAAGATCATTCACTTAGACCAATAAACGTGTGTTTAGGCTGTGAATTGGTAGGGTGGTAATTTGTGCTATGATAAGTTAGGTGTTTCTTCTACTCTCAGCTGGGCTCACTCATGGCTTGCTGTTGGCTTAATTATGAACCACTTCAAAATTGGAGCCATGGGATAACTAGATGATTGGTTGACTTAATGAAACTGACTGGAATGCTTAGACTTTGCACCACGTGCATGTCATCCTGCAATAAATGAACTCAGATATTAATGGAAATTACAGAGGTGTAGCACTGTAGCACTGTTGTCCCGTTGTTCATCGTAAGAGAAAAATCCTCAGTTGGGCAATGTCCTTTTCAAGTCAGCCTCTGGACAAAGCCAGGTACATAGTTGAGCCTAGTTCAACAAATGGGCCAGATTTCTCACAGTAGGAAAGCCCAAGACTGTAAAAATCATTTATCAAAAGAGATGTGATAAGAGAGAGGAACAAGACATCTGTGTAATATACCACATGAGTCATTCTAGACTTATATTAATCTGCCATTTCTGCTACCACAAGCAAAACAGTGATATGACTGGAACAAGTAACTAGCTACATATAGGAAAATACTGTTACTCAGAAACTATTGAATAAATTATCTCTTTAATCCGTGGAGCACAGGAAAAATAATTATAGTTTTAGATACGAATACACCCCAGTCTGTTTTCTCAGGGTAACTTTTAATGGAGTATTCCACATTTGTTATGTAATATTTGCATAACACTTTCTAATGCACCATGTGCCTAACAACAAATGTTTAAGGCATCATCCTCACAACAGTCTAGGGAGAGTTGCAGCTATCATATAGTTTATTATGGAAGTGGTGAGGTGGCAGATGTGTCCCAGCAACACAAAACCAAGTAACTGAAGTGTAGAAACTTTCGACAGTCTCCTGGATATTCCATTTATACCAGCGAACATGTTTCTGGCTGAACTGACTGATGATTGGACTGAAGTAAATAAAACAAACAGATGTTTTAGCAACATGTTCTCACAGTTTCAGAGCATATTAAGTATTCCAAAGACCAATTTTTCTTTGCTTCAGATTGCAATATATGGGTTGCTACTATAATTAATGCCTGACACATTTTCTTTGTGGTAAGTTACTCTGTGATCTAAAACATATCCACAATGAACCTGGAATATTATATTGTTTTTAAATTGTATTCCTCCAGAAGCCTCTGCTGAGACAAAGTTTCCAGTGAAAGTATTTTACTGGGGGGTGTTTCAAGGAAACATTTGGAGTAAGACAGGGAAGGAAAAAAATTTGTGAAGGATGCATATTTACATGGACTGGAGCGATAGCACAGCGGGTAGGCCTTTTGCCTTGCACACAGCCGACCCGGGTTTGATTCCTCCATCCTTCTCGGAGAGTCCAGCCAGCTAACAAGAGTATCCCACCCACATGGCAAAGCCTGGCGAACTACTCGTGGTGTATTCGATATGCCAAAAACAGTAACAACAAGTCTCACAATGGAGACGTTACTGGTACCTGCAAGAGCAAATCTATGAACAACGGGAGGACGGTGCTACAGTGCTACCATGTCAAGTGACTTCACCCCTCTGGATGAAGTCGGGGTCACGTAGTTACTTTGCCTGTTTGGAAGACATCAGTTACTTTGGCTGTTTGGAAAAGCATGAGAACCAGGTATTATAGTCATTAGCTTGTTTTTTCTTTGGGGTATATCAATTTCTTGGCACTTTTGACCTGTTATTGTACTTTAGGAGAGAAACTTTCTGCAATTTTATAGAATATAATAACAAGGAGAGAGTTGTTTGCTAATGGAACTGGTAGGTAAGCTGAATTTCTAAGGCCCCAGGGAAGTGAGCTGATCTTGACAAAATGTCTGCACACACTTAATGATGACACATTTACGTAAATGGAATAGAGGCATGTTTGTTCCCTTTCTCAAATCAAATTTAATAAAAAGTAACAAAGAAAAAATAGCAATAGATTGAATTTGAATGAGGATTGTACTGAAATGATGTAATACCTTAGGTAGGAGAATCATTTCAATAATATTGATTTTTATGAACATGGGATATTTTTTTCCATTTCCTAAGGTCGTCTTCAATATCTTTCTTAAACAAGTTAAAGTTATCATGGTATAGATCTCTATTTGCTAAGCTGATTTTTAGATACTTGATGTTTTGGATACTATTTTAAATGGGATAGACTCTTTGATCACTTTCTTTCCAATTCATTCTTTGTTTTTAAGAATTCAACTGAGGGGCTGGAGTGATAGCACAGCGGGTAGGGCGTTTGCCTTGCTTGTGGCCAACTTGGTTGGATTCCCAGCATCCCATATGGTCCCCTGAGCACTGCCAGGGATAATTCCTGAGTGCAGAGCCAGGAGTAACCCTGAGCGATTGCCGAGTATGACACAAAAAGAGAAAGAAAGAAAGAAAGAAAGAAAGAAAGAAAGAAAGAAGAAAGAAGAAAGAAAGAAGAAAGAAAGAAAGAAAGAAAGAAAGAAAAGAAAGAAAAGAAAGAAAGAAAGAGAGAGAGAGAGAAAGAAAGAAAGAAAGAAAGAAAGAAGAAAGAAAGAAGAGAAAGAAAGAAAGAAAGAAAGAAAGAAAGAAAGAAAGAAAGAAAGAAAGAAAGAGAGAAAGAAAGAAAGAAAGAAAGAGAGAGAGAGAGAGAGAAAGAAAGAAAGAAAGAAAGAAAGAAAGAAAGAGAAGAAAGAAAGAAAGAAAGAAGAAGAAAGAAAGAAAGAAAGAAAGAAGAAAGAGAGAAGAGAGAGAGAAGAAAGAAAGAAAGAAAGAAATAAGAAAGAAAGAAAGAAAGAAAGAAAGAAGAGAAAGAAAGAAAGAAAGAGAGAAAGAGAGAAAGAAAGAAAGAAAAGAAGAAAGAAAGAAAGAAAGAAAGAAGAAAGAAAGAGAGAGAGAAAGAGAGAGAGGAAGAAAGAAAGAAAGAAGAAAGAAAGAAAGAAAGAAGAAAGAAAGAAAGAAAGAAAGAAAGAAAGAAAGAAAGAAAGAAAGAAAGAAAGAAAGAAAGAAAGAAAGAAACGAATGCAACTGAGTTTTGTGTATTGACCTTGTAGCTGGCCATTTTGCTGTGTTGGTTGATTGTTTCTAGAAGCTTTTTTGTGGACTCTCTTCTATGTATATCATCGTGTAATCTGCAGATAGTGATAATTCGAGTTTTTCTTTTCCAGCTTGGATCGCTTTGATTTGTTTTTCTTGACTGGTTGCTGTAGCCAGGACTTCCAATACTATGTTGAATAGAAGTAGAGAGCATGAAAAAACTTACTTTGTATAGGATGTCTGAGGGAAATCTTTGATCTCTCCACCATTAAGGGTGAGGGCTTGTTATCAATGGCCTTTATTATCTTGAGGAAGTTTCCACCCCTATTTTGTTGAGGATTTTATTTTTATTTTTTATCATGAATGGATGTTGGATCCTGTCAAAGGCTTTCTCTGCATCAATTGATATAATCATATAATTTTATCTTTCCTTTTATTAATGTGATGTTAATTGATTTGTGTATGTTAAACTATTCTTGCATCCCCTGGGGATGAATCCCTCTTGATCAGTGTGTATGATTTTTTTTTTGCTTTTTGGGTCACACCCAGCAATGCACAGGGGTCACTCCTGGCTCATGCACTCAGGAATCACCCCTGGCGGTACTCAGGGGACCATATGGGATGCTGGGATTTGAACCCAGGTCGGCTGCATGCAAGGCAAACGCCCTACCCACTGTGCTATCACTCCAGCCCCGTGTATGATTTTTTTGATATGTTGTTGGATTCAGTTAGTAAGATTTTGTTAAGATTTTGCATTGATACTCATCAGGGAACTTAGTCTGAAATTTTCTTTTCTGGCAGGGTCTACTTTGGGTATTAGTGTAATGTTAGCTTCGTAGAGGGTGTTAGAAAAGATTCCTTTAGGAAAGACTCCTTTGTCTTAGATATTCTGTAAAAGCTTAAGGAGTATAGGCAGTAAACCTTCTCTGAAGGTTTGATAGAACTGCTGCAGAGGCAGGGTGGGGTGGTGAGGATTGGGGTGGTGGTGGTGGGAGGGATACTGGGAACATTGGTGGAGGAGAATGGGCACTGGTGGAGGGATGTAAATGAAATGCAAACATGAAAGTTCGTAAGTTTGTAACTGTACATCACAGTGATTCACTAATAAATTTTTTTTAAAAAAATTTATTGGTAAACTTAATCCCAAGTTGTTGGGGTCCGGTCAAAGCACAGCAGCAATTTTGAGATATCTGGAAGTCTGAGGGTACCACCAGGCTGCTGATGCACTCGCCCCACAGGTATAGGTTGACCTGCTGGCAGTACCATACCTCCTGCAAGAGTCTTTTTTTTAAAATAAGTATCCTTTCAGTAATTCTTGAGGATTAGTTTAATTGTCTCAAATGCTGCCATCTCTTGTTTGTCTGCAAAGGTTCTTGAACTCAAGTCATCTCTCACTCAAGTCTAAATGATAGCTTTTGCAAGGTGGCATACTCTAGGTTGGAAACTTTTTTTCAGTCAGTTCTTTTAATATGTCATTACACTCTTTCCTTGCTTGTAAGATGCATTATGGAAGGTCTGTTGCAATTCTTATGCTCTTTTCTTTATATTTGAGGATTTTCTTCTCTCTTGCTGTTTCTCTCTATCTTTGTTTTTTGATTTTTAGGTGCTACAATTTGAATTTCAGATTGCCATATATGTGAGGTCTGTTCTAATTTGTTATTTTTCAGCAAGCAGTACTCTTTATAATTTATTAATCTAACATTATCTGTGCCAGTATGATGTTACTTCATGGTCATGTAGCTCAGTGTTTAATATTTCCATTTGTATAGAAGGGTTAAATAGACATTCGAGGAAGCATCGAGAGAGACTTATGGATCTCTCCTTGAGAATCCTTGGAATTGGTGGGGATAAAAGGGGGTTCAGGAGGGACTTCCTTGGTAAGGGTACCCAGTGAAAGGTCAAAGATGGCACAGGAACCACTGAGTGAGAGGTGGGACTATAGCTCTTGACTCACCTGCATGAGGAAAGAAGTCAGTGTCAGCTTTCTGGGTCCTTGTGGGCATGCCCTGAAATTGAGAGAATTTCAGCAGGGATTTCATCAACCCAGGGGACCCATTCACTTATTTTTCTGCCTTAAGATCAGCACGGTCACTACCGTTCAATCCTCTTGACCCAAATTGTCATGCCCTCTCTTCCTAGGGCAAAGAATGTGAAGGGAAGAATGAGCACTGGGGAAAGAGATTCTGTGGAAAGAGTTATTTCAACCAGATATTTGTACTGTCAATTGTCAATTTCCTGGGAATATCATCTGGAAACTTAGTCAGGGTTGGTCAAACATTATCTTCCACATGGCAAGTTGCACTTGTAATCAAAACTACTATTTGCTTCACAGCTCTAAAAAAAGGCTAGGGCTTTTTTTTTTTTCTTAAAGCTTCCCTTCAGTGAAAAAAGACAAAAATAATGAAAAATAAAATCCATTTTCCAGGAATCTTAGTTATCATCAAAGCTCTCTTTTCCTCATTTGGTGTTTCTTGTGCTGTTTCTGGAATATTTCTTTAACATAAATATCTGCAAAACAAAAAGTGTTTTTTTTCAAAGCATCTTTTCTTTCCTGGTTTTAACAATTTAGTAGCATAATCTTGCAGTTTGATGCCAGCAATCCATAGCATTGAAATCTAGGTGAGGCTTATAGTATCAACAGTATTTGATTGCTTCTGGATTATGCAAATGGTCCTCCCACACACGTAAAAAAAGAATTCTTCTACAACCTTAAGAGCCAAAACCACTATGACCACAGGGAATTTGTTAGGTGACAGAAGAGATACAGCCATATATTTTATCATATAAAGAGACAAAGCAAAGAAATAGATGGTATCCAAGACAATAACCACTGGGACTTCTATTTAATTACACCACTTTGACTTTTAATACAAAACTGAGTTAAACCTAAGTTTAAAGAAAAGGGCTAAAAAATGTGACACCAGGACAGTTGTATTGGGCCCTTTGGAGTGGTGAAGGGGAAGTAATTTCATATGCCATAATCATGAATATAAACACTATTGTTACCTCCACTGTAGGAAAATAGATGAAATTTTTCAAAAGAGAGCTAGAAGGAAGAGCATCTGCCTCCTTATATCCATCAACTGTGTGTTTCCTTTAGTTATTGATTGCTAATAACTAGTTATAAACAAAATCAGCTCATGTTTTCATAATATCTTGCTGCCTTGTATAAAATATGCAAATAAAAATATAGTTAAAGCCAGTGCTATAATTCTCATACTTCACCTATTTTCAGTCACTCTAATGCTCAATCTGGTAAGTCTTAATTTTCCATCTGTGTAATGTTTCTGAGAATTGAGCTTCCAGAAACATGATTTACTTTATGGCTACAACTCTGACTTGGCCTGCATCTGTTTCCTTTTTCCACTGGAAGTGTGTCACACTCAGGGCCAGAGTGGTCACCTAAGCCCCGCTAGGAGTGATCTCTGACCAAAGAGCCAGGGGTCAGCTCTGAACACCAGAAGGTCTGGCCCCAAAACAAAACAAAATGAGTTCTACACCCTTGTGTCTCTGTCAAAGTTTCTTTATTCCTTCCTTTTTTTTTTTTTAAGAAAACCTCTCTGATCTAAGTTCCAGAGCCAAAGAAAAATCACTCTGTAATACATTGGAATCAATTTTCTGTTCTTAGAAACTTAAGTAGCTTTAATTACTTAGTAATCTTACCCTTGTCAGAGTACTCCAGCCTAGACTATCCCAAATCCATGCCTAAAATATAATTTTTTTGTTTCATTTTTAATTCCTTTCAATAGCTTTCTCAGAAGCATGCATTTGGGGTACTAAATAGAATGAAACATACAATTTCTCTTTTGTAGAAATTTAAAAGTCCTTTAGGTCCTGCTGGTTGATAATTTATTATATGTTGATGTAACAGAGTTCAGAGTAGACTCAGTTGTTTAAAAACCACTTAAATTTTCTTCTATCCCTGGGGGTTATGTCTGTCAAAAATACTACAATTTTAGTCTCAAGAAGCAAAAAGCAGACAAACGTCATGTGTGCCTCCCACAGTCTCTGGCTCAAAACCCACTCAGGTCCTGAAATAATCTTCTCCCACATGATCTCACAGATTTGTACAAATGCAAAGCAAGCTACACCAAGCTATTGCAAAGCTGATAGTGGAATCAAGAACACCATCAGAGCCCTTTACTCAAAATTCTGATATTTACCCAGAGAAGCAGATCATACTGTATTTAGGAAACATTTTGCAAATGTCTGAGCTACAGCTGCTTTCTCCTCTTCTTCTTTCCAATTGCTTTTCTCATCTTATAATTCAGGGATTTAAAAATAAGCCCTAAGGACATAAGAATGAATATCAACAAACATGGTACATAATTTAGTCTTGGGGGGAAAAGTAACAGCAAAATATTTTATGGATCTAGCCATTATCCTCAGAAATGCAGAGGAGATTAAAATACATGAATTCCAAATTACATATTACTAGGAACATGAATTATTTTCACCATAGACAGACATGCCACTTAAAACACTGATTTGGCAAGGAGCTGGCTGATAGTTCACTTTTAGAATGTGTAGTTGGCATTTAAGAGTTTAGCCAGAAAGCTAAATCTGGAGATATAGGACAGTATCACTCTTAAGTCGGCATAGCTGTTTTAACAGGGTCAAATGTTAAGAGATAAAACAGGGTGAGAACTATCAGAAATGAAGGTACATGGCATGGATAAAGATCCACATAGATAAAAATACAAGGAATAACTGCTTCCTGGTTTTATAAAAATATAAAATTATAGGGAGGAGATTGATGAGATAAAAATATTTGTGACTATAAAATTTGCCATCTAAATCAATACTGCAAAGACAAAAGAAATCTTTTAATATTGTTTCAGGATGTGTGGACTGAAATTATGTCCCTGTAATAGGTAAATTCATGTCTTAATCCCCTGTAGCTGTAAATATCAATATTTTTGGAAATTAAGTTTTAATCAAGTTGCGGTGAGGTCATACTGGATTTGAAGATCCCAAACCTTAATGATTGGCGTCGTTAGAGAGAGGAAAGACAAAGAGAGAAATAAGCATAAGAGAAAACATCAAGTGAAGATGAAAGAAGTTGAAATCATAGGTCTATAAGAACCAAGGATTTCTGGCAACCATTAGGAGCTTTGATAAAGACTTAGAATTGATTTTTCTAGGCCAGAGCAATGGTGTGGTGAGTGGGTAAGGTGCTTGCCTTACACACAGACATTCCCAGAATCTCAGGTGGTCCCTGAACACACCAGGAGTGATCACTAAGTGCAGACCCAGAAGTAAGACCTGAGAGCTGCTGGCTGTGTCCTCTGAAAGATTTTTCCTTAGAAATTGCAAATGGAATAAAATGGGGAACTGGAAAGATGGTACAGGGGTTATACGCTCATGAACAGACCAACCAGGATGTTCAGAACAGACCTCCACAAGGTGCTTGCTTTGCCACATAGCTTATCCCTTTTTCAATCTCTGCAGTGCAAATTGCCAAGTACTGCCAGTAATGACCTTTGAGAACAGTCAGGAGTAAGTCTGCATGTGACCCCAAAATAAGGGGACATAAAAAAACAGGAAAAATAAAGGGACTTTACTTCTGAATTCTGGACTTCTACCCTCAAGAACTGCAAGAATGTTTTAAGCTATCTAGTGCGTAATATTCAGAAACTAATACGGAGCCAATAGGTATAAACCAGAATGATACTCTCCAAACTTGGACATAGCCACCCAAGCCAAAGATGGTGCCAAAGTCTGGGGAATCATGGTAGAGACATGACTAGCTATGTTATGCAACAAAGCAGAGTAACAGCTACTGCAGAAAGATGCTGAGCTGGGTTTTAGACATTGAGTACTGAGACATTAGGGAATAAGGGACATTTACCTAATTAGAGATGCAAGTAAGTTTTATACAGCACAACCCCAGAGAGGAAATGCCAACACTTTAGACTTTGTCATGCATGAATACATTGCCAATCTTGGCTTAGTATAGAACCCTTATTTTTCAAAACATTTTCACATCAATGATCTCCAATTGATTTTAATAGCAATCTTGGGAGGTATAATTATCTTCAATTTATAGGTAAGTAAAGTAAGCTTTTTTAGAGACTTAGGAACTTTCCCATTGTTACATAAAAAGCTAAGCTATCAACAGAAAAAAGAAAGAGGAAAATTCAGGACAAATTTTTTCTAATTAACTTTTAACATTCTCCAATGTCATCTTGCCCTTTTGAAATTCAGAACAATACAAATTTTTGCTGAGTTGGCCAATAAACAGTATTAAAAAAAGTATTGCATTAGACCTCTGAAGGGCAAATAAGAGTTATCGCTGAATTAATATGCTTTAACATAAGAAAAATTTCATCATTCCATTAAATTATTAAATTTTCTCTGTGAAACAACTTCATAATGGTCACAAGTGATAAAATCAGGAATCAAGGAAGAGGCCAAAATAAAAAGAAACGTCGTCTGGGAATTTATTTATAAGAAAGCTAATGATAAAACTTGAAATGAGGATTAATAAATCAGGAAAGAGTACTGAGAAATGAGTGTAAAAAAGCAAAGAAAGGGACATATGAAAGATAATGTTAAAGAATAGACCAAACAGGATGTTCCAAACAGACCTTCACAAGTCATTTCACATCGGATATGAATTATTTTGAGCTATCATCAATCAAAGCCTACAACCTCATGAGAAACTTTGATCATTGCCTAGAATAAAAATTGGAGAAACTACCCCAAATTAGCTATATCAGTAATAATCTTTTTCTTTATAATGTTTAAATTAATTTATTTCTCAAAATTTTATTAAATCAACATGATTTATAAAGTTCTCCATTATAGAGTTGTTTCAGGCACACAATGCTCCAACACCAGTCCCACATCCCCTCCTCCGTCTCCTTGCTTACATGTTCCCTTGTCTCCACCAGTGTTCCCAGGTTCCTTGCCATCCCAAAGCCTGCCCCTTCGGTAAGAATATAACAAAATTTTGTATGACTTGTTTCAACAAAATTTAGAATAAATGGCAAACGGAATGATCAGAAAATAAATCAACAAAAGTCAATTTGCAGTGATAAATTGCTATATGATTTTAAACTATGTAGCACTGTCGC
This sequence comes from Sorex araneus, assembly GCF_027595985.1. Lineage (NCBI taxonomy): Eukaryota > Metazoa > Chordata > Mammalia > Eulipotyphla > Soricidae > Sorex > Sorex araneus. Next base: position 137,867,970 of record NC_073304.1, on the reverse strand, counting down.
ACTGTCGTCCTGTTGTTCATCAATTTGCTCGAGTGGGCACACATAATGTCTCCGTTGTGAGACTTGTTACTGTTTTTGGCATATCGAAGATGCCACAGGTATGCCATGGGGTGGGATACTCTCAGTAGCTTGCCGGGCTCTCTGAGAGGGATAAATAAAGAAATTCAAATCATTTAATACAATATAGCATACTACCAGTTACATTTACATAACTGAGTTTTATACTCTGGCATCCTAAATTGTATCACATTAAATTTTATTTTGGGGTAGTTATAAAAATGGGACAATGGTGTGAGTATTGAATGCCTGTAACAAATGCATTATGAACAACTTTGTAATCTAATGCATTTAAGTAAAGTGAAAAATAATTTTCAAAAGAAAAAAATTATTGTGTACTTGGATCTTATTGTGGCAATCATCATATCTTCCCTGTCATAAATGAAGGGTTTTTTTTTTGTCCCTTTGGAAGGCATATAGCAAATTTATTTCATACTTACTCAAGGACAGTAAAAACAAGGACAAGAAGGATTAGTCCATGGTTGGAATCCTGCCTCAAGTGCTAAAGAAGGAAATTGGGATAGAGAAGGGACCACTCTGACAAAGATATCTGGAAATTATCACTGGATAAGAATTGCGTACTGAAAGCAGGCAAAGGGACAAACATGATAACCTCTCAGCAAGCTACTCTCGGTGTAGTCAATGTGCCAAAATCAGTAACAAGTCTCACAGTGGAGACGTTACTGGTGCCCGCTCGAGCAAATCAATGAACAATGGGATGACAGTGCAGTGCTATCTGTATTGCAAACCATAATATACAAAAGGAGGGAGGGAGAGAGAGAGAGAGGTTGAGAGAGAGAGAGAGAGAGAGAGTGAGTGAAAGTATCTGCCATAGAGCCATAGAGGCAGGCTAGGGGAAGAGGGGAGGCAGGAGGGAAACTGGCATCATTTGTGGTGACAAATGGACACTGGTGGAGGGATGGGTGTTGGATCATTATATAACTGAAACCTGATCATGAACAGTTTTGTAACTGTTGACTCATTTTTAAAAAATTCATACTATTTGGTCGAAAAAAATCCTTGAGAGAAAGGCATTTTGTTGAATTTTTGTTCTATATCCTTCCATATTCTGGCATGTAGAGTCTCATTTGATAAACCTTCTCCACAACTTTGGGCCTCTTGGATCTCAATGCCTATTATCCTCAACTTCGGGATGTTTTTTTATCAATGATTTCTTTAACTATTATTTCTTCATCCCATTTGCCTTCCTATTTTTCAGTTGCTCTGATGATTCTTATATTGTTATGCTGAACTCATCCCATAGTTCTCTGGTATGCTGTTCATTTCTTTTCAGACTATTTTCCACGTTCTTCTGTGTCCTAGAAGTTTCTTGCTTCTCATCTTGGAGCTCCTCCATACTTCAGTAAGCTTGGGTTATTCTGCTGATCAGACATTTGATTGGCTTTTTTTTATTATCATGTTCTTCCCTTCTGTCCTTTCTGTCTGCAGTAGTTTCATCATTTTGACTCTCATCCTTTCCTGTGCTTTGCTGACTACCTGTGCTATTATTTCTTTGAACTCATTGAATATCTTCATCATAGTGTCACTAAAGAGAGTGTCTGAGGATTTACTTGTGTTTTTTCATTTCTTTGGTAAATTGCTTTTGCTCACAGAGCTTAGTGAGTTTCTCCATGTTTTCCCCATTGTTTTTCTAGTACTCCTGATTGAATCTTTGTAGTTACCCCTCCACCCCTCCCCCAAGATGCTGAGGGATTAAGCTAGATATTGTTCTCTGTCTTCTTCACCTATTCAGGAATAACATTAGCAGCATGTAATTGATCAAGTAGATCTATTTCATGGCTGCACACTTTTATTTTCCAGGAACTGTAGTATGAGCCCTTATGGTGCAGGTTGAGTGTAGAGGCTACTGAGAACCAGCCAGGAGAGAAGCTCTACACCTATTTGAGCTGCCTCCCGTTTGGAATGGTCCAGTGATGTTGGCCGGAGACAAGCCTCACCCGGGATGGTGAAACAGCAGCAGAAATAACTTTTCCATTAGAGAACTTATTTAGAGAGTCCAAGTATCTGATTAAAGTTTCTGATTTTTATCATTTGAGTAACTTATTCATAATATGAATCGTTTCCTTGAATCTCTGGAACCATTTGCATATATTCTCACTTTGCAACACTGGTTTTATGTCTTTGTATTGTTCTGGTTTGTTTCATAAGGCCAGGGCTCAAACCCAGAGCCTCACTCAAGTACTCTACAACTGAGTTGCATCCCTGACCCCACATTGACCTTTTCTGGCTTGTTTGTTTGTTTTGGAGGGCTTACACCTAGCAGTGTTCTGCACCTCTTACTAACTTAGTGATTGGGCACAGCAGTGCTCTGAGGACCACGCCATGCCAGGGTCACCCTGAGCCTGCTATGCAAAGCACTGCTCCAGCTCATTAAGCTACCTCTCTGGTTCCTTAAAAATTTACATTTAAGTAAATTTTCCAAATTTTAAAATTATTGACATTTCTCCTATCATTTTTGTTTGATATTTATTTGATTTTGACTAGTTATATATTTGACTAGTTATAGAAATTACAGAGCATAGGGAGAAATTTCCTTTCTGTCCCTAATTGTAAAATTAACAACATTTTAGAATATGTGAAATAAGGACTGTTGCATAAAGAAACAAAATTTTATAACTTTGGCCAGAGAGGAGATAAAGCTCTTTCCTTGCATGTAGTGGAATCCAGATACAACCCCAGAACCACATATGGTCTGTGAGCACCATCAGGCATGACCCTTAAGCAGAGAAACAGGAGTAAACACTGAGCACCACCGGATGTGGCCAAAAAATTGCCCCCAAAGTTTTTATATTTTTTTATTTTCTTTTTATTTTATTGAATCATCATGTGGAAAAATTACAATGCTTTCAGGTTTAAGTCTCAGTTATACAATGCTGAAACAACCATCCCTTCACCAGTGCCCATATTCCACCACCAAAAACAAAAACAAAAACAAAAACAAACCACCAAAAAACCAGTATACCTTCCATCCCGCCCCCCCACCCCAAACTGATAAATTTCACTTTACTTTCTCTTTACTTTGATTACATTCAATATTTCAACCAAAACGTCTCTATTATTGTTGGGAGTTCCCCACTAGAGTCAGACCTGTTGTGAAGAGATATGAGGTCGCGCAGCTGCTATTGCGACTGCACGGTTTTGGATTTCTGTATTTTAGCAACTAAGTCCAGGGAAATTTCTTCCAGATATTGGATCATTGCAAGCTTGTAACTTTCATCTGTGGTCCTCATAATATGGCCGTCGCCATGCCCTTCACCCCTGGCAAGGAAAAAGGTGAGAGAGAGAAATACCTTTCCCCTCCTGGGCAGGCATGGGGCCACGGCTTAGTTCTCAGTCTGGAGACATTCTGCTAGGAGCTGCTGATAACAAGAGTAGTTTAGCTGGCCTCTGGAGTCATGCTCGTGCAGCTGCGGGGAGGCCGCACACATGCAGCCCCAGGGATCACATCTCAGCTGCCCCCAAAGTTGTTTTAAAAAGACAACTACTTTATATATGAACTATGGTTTTATGTGGAAGTCTTCTCATTTACCTTAAATTTGATTTAACAATTAAAATTTGATTTTTCAATTTAGTTCAAAATATCTGTTAACTAAGGATGCAATAAGTTTAGAGCAGATGCCACAGTCACTTCAAAGGAATATGGAAAAGCTATTTTTCTTCACCCCAGTAGAGAATGAACTCCAAACAAAATTCAGCCTGGTAGTTGTCTTACTATCATCATCATCATCATCATCAGCAGCAGCAGCAGCAGCAGCAGCATCATCATCATCATCATCTCCTTGATCGTCGAATTTGTCAAGCAGTCTCAGTAACCTCTCCATTCGTCCTATCCTTGAGATTTTAGAAGCCTCTCTCCACTTGGCCCTCCCAATGATGCCATATTGGAGGCTCTTTCAGGGTCAGGGGAATGAGACTCAGCTTGTTGCTGGCTTTGGCATATGAATACACCATGGGAGGCATGCAAGTCTCATGTGGGCAGAAAACTCTCAGTAGCTTGCCAGTTTCTCCCAGAGGGGGAAGTAGGTTATAAGATATAAGTAGGCTGTTTTGCGGCCCTGCGCTCTGGGAGCTTGCTTTTAAGTCTCTGGATGTTGGCCATTGATGGGATTACACACACCTGGGTTCCTTTGCCAGTACCTTCATGCGTGAGGCTCGTCCGAACGTGTGGAGAGTGGCCTTGAGCATGGCTGTGGCTAGATTCCAGGGGTCTTCGGCTGCCAGGAGCTCTGCTTGGGGTAAGGAGGGAAGCTGGAGACCATCCCCTCCGAGGGGCCCCTGGGGAAGACAGCCAGGCACACGGGCAAGAGATTCTCTGTCTTACTAAGAACATGGAAAATGGATCCCTTTCCAATCAACTGTCTAAATGGAAGGAAATTTACCAAGTTACCTTAAGCACTCTCAATGCTATAAATCTTAATGTTGGGTTCATCTCTCTGAGATAAAATGAACTCCCTCTAAGTCACTCAGTGGCCAGACTCTGACAGAGAATAAATACTATTGCTTTGAACTCATTAAGGACTTCAAACTTGTCTTAAGAAACCCAAATCTAAAAGCTACGTTGTATGTCTGGTACTTTTGAACATATCTTTCCAGGTGGCCAGTCAAAGCAGAAACTAATAACATCTTTTACAGCAGACTCATCAGCATTGAAAAGAAAGGAGCAAAGGCTTACACTATGGGTACTGGCTGCTGATCTCCTGTTCTCTTAGTTACTCTGTCCTCCGTGAGCCAGGGAAAGCTTTTCTCTATAATGTCTATTTTTCTTAAAAAAGTATTGTCTAATATATCTCATCAGTCTTTCAGACTGACAATGCTGAAACCAATAAACCATTATCTGGGCCCCATTAACACTAAGTTAGCACGAGATTTCACATCCTTATGAAGACAGGATTTATGTCCTTTTGTCAGCACAAAGAAATTCTAGAAGGCAGACTTTCTCCCATGTAACCCTTAAAGGTTTAAGGTGCTGAATCTCTAGGGGGAAATGCTGAGGTTCTGGTAAAGAGCTTTTGAGAAATAATAAAACTTACCTTCCCGGTGGGTCCCGAAGTAGCCTAAAGGCATGAAGGTCAACCCCCTTTGAGATGCAAAGGCTGAGCTCTTTGGAGATGAAGAAACTAAGACATCACCCAGAAAAGAGTGAATCCTGAAAGGAGAAGCTGCAGGAAAATCTAAAGATAAGTATATGAAACGACTATCAAGAGTGTCCCTGTGAGAACACCCATATTAACTTTTATGTATGCAGAGGACTCCAGGTCAATACAATTTGAAGAAAGCAGATATATAATATATATATAATCTCCTCCCAAAAGCCATTTTCTGATTTTCCACTCTGACGAAGCTCATGTTCTCTCCTTCTCTCTCTTTTTTTCATACACATTTTTTTTATTAAAGCACAGTGATTTACAAGCTTACTTATAGTTGAGTTTTAGAACTACAATATTGGCAAATCACACAGCTGCTTCTCCAAGAAGGGAGCATAACATGAGGCCCTCATAGTTATGCCACCAGACTGCACCAGGCTGCTTTATTGGGGCACCCCAGAGTGGGGGGCAGGTGAGAGCCCTCCCCGCCCCAAGGGGCCCAGTTCTGGCAGCCAAAAACCTCCATAACCAAATTGCCACCACTCTCATGGCCGCTCCCCACACACTCAGGCCGAGCCTCACATGAGTGAACATATTCCTGAACCCTGCGGCCATCTCGAGACACATCATAAGACACTCCCTACCCTTTCTCCATAATTACCACACCACATTTGATGGGGTTCAGATGGTAGGCAACAAATCATAGAAGAAAATATATATATGCATGTATACATATTTTCAGATATATATATCAAAGTTCACATCACCCAAGCTTCAACAACATGTTAGTGATACCCTATAGAATGTCTTAATGGCTCCTGTCAAAATAGAACTATCTTCACACTGTTTCCTATATAAACACTTTTTGTAAGCATGTTCAGCAGTTCTTCATAAAAGACAATACAAAATATATTATTTCTGTTGTGTTTCATGACAGGAATGGAAATATCCCGAATTTGGTGGTGGAAAGGTGTAATGGTGGTGGAATTGGTGTTTGAATATTAAATGTAATCAAATACTGTGAACTAGCTTATAAAATAAAAATTGTTCTAAGTCTTAAAATTAAGTACATTCATTTAATAGAGAAAAAATTAAATTTTACTGGAAAAAAATCTACAATATTATAGCACTGGTCCCACCACCAGTGGCAGCTTCTCTCCATCCATATGCCAGGTTCCCTCCCACGTTCCACCCCCATCCCACCCCTCCAATCTGCCCCCTTGACAGGCATCTTTCTAAGTTAGATTGTTGAAATTTTGGTCTCTTGATTCAGTGTTGTTGACTGTGGTTTTGATATTTGGTTCTATCATTCCTTAATCCCACCTTTGTACCTTATTCCACTGGTCTTGCCCCAGTCGCTTCTCATCTGTCTCTTCTACACCTCTACCCCTCCACTATTTCCTTCTCTTCCCTATACTCTGCACCAAAATTAATTTGGGCACCTCCTTAAAACATTGCATTACCACATCCTGTTATTCTAAGTACCACATATAAGTGATATCATCATGTGTTTATCCTTCTTAAACAGGTCTCTTTCTCTCTCTTCAAATCTTCATAATTTTTTTCAAAATAAGCTACTCAATTCGTCAAAATATGTGTGTTTATGCACATATATTTGATAATCATAACTTCAAGCTGTTACGGAAAATATGAGATATAAGACTAGGTGTCCACCACTAGAGCTTGATTGCATCATGCAGCATATGTGAGCCAAATCATTTAATCTAGTGACAAAGTAGAGTCGGTAGAGATTGAATCAGAAAATCTCACTGCAAATAATCCAACATGGTAATTTTAGAACACAGGGAGGATAAAAAAGATCTCTGTAAGACCAATTGCAAAAAAACATTGCCCAAGTATCCTGAGATGGATTAATGGAGATGAATGATTCATAGCCAGATGAACAATTTTATATCATCAAATTATGTCTATTAAACTACATTTCATGCCTCTTAATTGTTGAATTAAAGAAGTCTGTTCATATATCAGGAACACACTCAAACTGGTTGTGAGTTGTGCTTCAACACCCATTTTATTAGAGCAATAACTCATGAGGCTGAACTAATAATTCACTAATTAATAGTTAAAATTCTTTTTGAGATGGAGCAAGCAAGGTATTCACTCAGTAATCTAAATGTGGTTTGTGGAATGTGCACCTGGGCAATATCCTGCAGGGCCACTACCCACAAATCAGCCTTTAACTTGAATTTATTCAATCGTGTCTATAATACTTACATTTTCTCCTTAACTTCTTGCCCATTAACAGAGATTTAGAGGAGAGGTGGCAATAAATTCCCAGAAAAAATAATTTTAGATCCTGAATATCTGATATCCTTTCCTTTTTGAGGTCTTGAGAGAATAAGGAACAATCCTATGGGCAAAAGGGGGAGATCAGGAAAAGAAGGGTAAAACAGGGACAGAAAAGAAACCAGGAAAAAAAAAACAGAAACAAAACAAAACTAACTTCGGAAAAAAATTCAGGAAAAATGCAGTAGTGTTATTTATCCCTTTAGAGCAAGACCTGGATAAAACTAGACCAACAACAGATCCAAGGGGTCTTGGGAGGTTGGAGATGGAGATAGTGAAAAGTACAAATATTGAGTTTATATTCCCAGTCGCATAAAGGAACTGTGCTGAGTGAGCCGTTGGAATCAGGTGCAAGACAGGACCTAGCTCTTTCACTCTCAAGTTACTTCAGAAACTGAGAAATCACATGTTTCTAACAAGGCTCAATGGTTCAAAGACAGTAGTTTTATACTTTCTAGAACAGATTTTCTTTTATTATTATTATTATTTATTTATTTTTTATTAGTGAATCACCATGAGTTACAGTTACAAACTTGTGAACTTTCATGTTTGCATTTTGTTTATATCCCTCCACCAGTGCCCAGTCCCCTCCACCAATGTTCCCAGTATCCCTCCCACCCTCCCACCCAATCCCCCCCGACCCTACCCCACCTCTGTGGCAGGGCATTCCCCCTCGTTCTCTCTCTTTCCTTTTGGGTGTTATGGTTTGCAACAGAGGCACTACGTGGCCATCGTGTTTGGTCTATATTCTACTTTCAGAGTGCATCTCCCATCCCGTGCAGGTCCTCAAACCACACTTTACCTGCTGTTCCCTTCTGTATGCAAGCTGCCCCTTCCTCCAGCATGTGGGGCCAGCTTCCAAGACTTGGAGCCAACCTCCTGGTACTTAAGTCTACTATTATTGGGTGTTAGTCACCTATTCTGTTATTTAATTTTATATTCCACAGATGAGTGCAATCTTTCTATGTCTGTCTTTCTCTTTCTGACTCATTTCACTTAGCATGATACTTTCCATGTTGATCCACTTATATGCAAATTTCATGACTATACAGCAGCATAGTATTCCATTGTGTAGATATACCAAAGTTTCTTTAAGCAGTCATCTGTTCTCAGGCACTCAGGTTTTTTCTAGATTCTGGCTATTGTAAACAGTGCTGCAATGAACATTCGAGTGCAGATGTCATTTTGACTGTACTTTTTTGCCTCTTCAGAATATATTCCCAGAAGTGGTATTGCTGGGTCAAATGGGAGCTCAATTTCTAATTTTTTGAGGAGCGACCGTACTGTTTTCCAAAAAGGCTGAACCAGTCGGCATTCCCACCAGCAGTGTAAGAGGGTCCCTTTCCCCCCCACATCCACGCTTAATAGCAGTTGCTTTTGTTCTTTTGGATGTGTGCCATTCTCTGTGGTGTGAGGTGGTATCTCATAGTTGTTTTGATCTGCATCTCTCTGATGATTAGTGATGAAGAGCATTTTTTCACGTGCCTTTTTTCCATTCTTATTTCTTCCTTGAGAAAGTTTCTGTTCATTTCCATCCCCCATTTTTTGATGGGGTTGGGAGTTTTCTTCTTGTAGATTCCAACCAGTGCCTTGTATATCCTTGAAATCAGCCCCTTATCTGATGGGTATTGGGTGAATATCCTTTCCCCTTCTGTATATTGCCTTTGTAGTTTGGTCACTGTATGCTTCTAAGTTTAATATAGTCCCATTTGTTTATTTCAGTTTCTACTTTATTGCTTAGTTCCGTGTCATCTTTGAAGATACCTTTGGCTTCAATATCATGGAGGGTATGATATTGAGGGTATGATATGATGATGCAGTTATGCCAGTACCATTTGTTGAAGAGGCTTTCCTTGCTCCACTTCACATTTCTTGCTCCTTTATCAAAGATCAGATGATCATATATTTGGGGTTGCATGTAGGGATATTCCACCCTGTTCCACTGATCAGCAGCTCTGCCTTTGTTCCAGTACCATGCTGTTTTAATTGTTACCGCTTTGTAGTAAAGTTTGAAGTTGGGGAGGGTGATGCCTCCCGTCGTCTTTTTCCCAAGAATTGCTTTAGCTATTCATGGGCGTTTATTGTCCCATATGAATTTCAGGAGTGTTTGATCAATTTCTTTGAAGAATTTCATAGGTATCCTTATAGGGATCGTATTGAATCTGTATAGTGCTTTGGGGAGTATTGCCACTTTGACAATGTTCATTCTTCCTATCCATGAGCAAGGAATATGTTTCCATTTCCTCGTGTCCTCTTTTATTTCACTGATTAGCGTTTTGTAGTTTTCTTTGTAGAGATCCTTTACTTCCTTGTTTAAGCTGATTCCGAGGTACTTGATTTTCTGGGGTACTATTGTGAATGGGATTGTTTTTTTTTTATGTCACTTTCCTCTGTTTCGTATTTGCGTATAGGAAGGCCATGGATTTTTGGGTATTGATTTTATAACCTGCGACTTTACTGTACAAGTCTATTGTTTCTAAGAGTTTCTTGGTAGAAGTTTTGGGTTTCTCTAGGTATAGTATCATATCATCTGCAAATAGTGATAGCTTGATTTCTTCCTTCCCTATCTGTATGTTCTTAATGTCTTTTTCTTGCCTAATTGCTATTGCAAGAACCTTCCGTTCTATGTTAAACAGAAGTGGTGAGAGTGGACATCCTTTTCTCGTCCCTGATCTTAGAGGGAAGGCCCTTAGTTTATATCCATTGAGGATGATGCTTGCTGTAGGTTTGTGGTAGATGGCTTTGACTATCTCGAGGAGTGTTCCTTCTAAACCCATTTTGGTGAGAGTTTTCATCATAAAAGGGTGCTGGATCTTGTCAAATGCTTTTTCTGCATCTATTGAAGTTATCATATGGTTTTATCTTTGTTTTTGTTGATATGGTGGATTATGTTGATTGATTTCCAAATGTTAAACCATCCTTGCATCCCCGGGATGAATCCCACTTGCACATGGTGTATGATCTTTTTGATGAGTTGTTGGATTCTATTTGCTAATATTTTGTTGAGGATCTTCGCATCAGTGTTCATTAGGGATATTGGCCTGTAGTTTTCCTTCCTAGTGGTGTCTTTGTTTACTTTTGGTATTAGGGAGATATGTGCCTCTTAGAAACTGTTTGGGAGAGTTCCTGTTTCTTCAATTTCCTGAAAAATCTTGAAGAGAACTGGTAACAGGTCTTCCTTAAATGTTTGGAAGAATTCGCTAGTGAATTCATCTGGGCCTGGGCTTTTTTTGGGGGGGGAGACTTTTGATTACTGTTTCAATTTCGTTGCTATTAGTGGGTCTATTCAGGTATTCCAAGTCTTCTTGGCTCAGTCTTGGAAGGTGAGAAGAATCCAGGAAATTGTCCATTTTTGTCTAGGTCCTCTTGTTTCGTGGAATACAGACTCTCAAAGTAATCTCTGATGATCTTTTGAATTTCAGTAGTTTCTGTTGTGATAATCCCTTTTTCATTTCTGATTCGGTTTATTAGGGTTCTCTCTTTCTCTTTCTTGGTGAGTCTTGCTAGTGGTTTATCAATCTTGTTTACTTTCTCAAAGAACCAGCTCTTGGTTTCATTGACCTTTCAGATTGTTTTTTGAGTTTCCATGTCGTTGATTTCTGCTCTAAGTTTTATTATTTCTTTCCTTTGGCTGGACTGGGGTTCCCTTTGTTGATCTTTTTCTAAGGTCTTGAGCTGTGAAGTCAGGTTTTCTATGTAGGCCCTTTCTTCCTTCCTGAGGAATGCTTGCAAAGCTATAAATTTTCCTCTGAACACAGCTTTAGCTGTGTCCCATAGGTTTTGGTAGCTCATGTCTTCATTCTCATTTGTTTCCAGGTATCTTTTGATTTCATCATTGACTTCCTTCCTGACCCACTCATTGTTCAACATTGAGTTGTTTAATTTCCAGTTGTTTCATTTGGTTCTCTTCGTCTGTATGTGGTTAGCTTCTATCTTCAGTGCATCGTGGTCTGGAAAAATAGTTGATACAATTTCTATCTTCTTGATTCTATTGAGGTATGTTTTGTGACCCAGCACATGGTCTATTTTAGAAAATGTTCAGTGTGCACAGGAAAAGAATGTGTACTCTTTCTTTTTGGGGTGTAAGGCCCTGTATAGGTCTGTTAGCCCTCTCTCTTCTATTTCGTCCTTCAGAACCAGTGTTTCCTTGCTGAGTTTTGTTCTTGTTGGTCTATCCAGAGGTGACAAGGCAGTGTTGAAGTCTCCAACTACTATTGTATTGCTGATGATGTCCTCCTTAAAGTCTGCCAGCAGTTGTTTTAAGTATTTAGCTGGTCCCTGATTAGGTGTATATACATTTAAGAGTGTGATTTCTTCCTATTGTACATAACCCTTGATAAGCAGAAAATGGCCTTCTCTGTCCTTTCTGATTTTTTTCAATCTGAAATCTACATTGTTGGATACTAATATGGCCACCCCAGCTTTTTTGAGGGAGTTGTTTGCTTGCGTTATTGTTTTCCATCCTTTAACTTTGAGTCTGTATTTGTTCTGATTGTTCAGATGTGTTTCTTGTAGTCAGCAGAATGTTGGCTTCAGTTTCTGGATCCATTTTGCTACTCTGTGTCTCTTGATAGGTGCATTTAGACCATTGATATTGAGAGAGATTATTGTCATGGGGTTTTGTGCCATCTTTCTATAAGGGTTTGTTGCGGTTATGTTTTTTTCCCCTCATCTTACAGGAGCCCTTTTAGTCCTTCTTTCAGGCTTAGTTTTGAATCTATGAAGTTCTTGAGCTGTTGTTTATGAAATGGTGTATTTTTCCATCTATTTTGAGTGAGAGTTTGGCTGGGTAAAGTATTCTTGGTGAGGCGTTCATTTCATTGAGTTTTTTCACTATATCCCACCATTGTCTTTGGGCTTGAAGGGTTTCCTCTGATAGGTCTGCTGTAAATCTAAGGGGTGTTCCTTTGTATGTGATTTCTTTCTTTGACCTTGCTGCTTGCAATATTGCGTCTCTGTCTGTGGCATCCATCATTCTGACTATAATATGGGTTGGAGTGTTTCTATTAGGATTTCTTTTAGCTGACACCCTCTGGCTTCTTGGATCTGGATGCTTGCATTATCTGACTCTGGGAACTTTTCAGCGATGATTCTAATTTTGTTCCTCTTGGAGTCATCTCCTAGGTCTCTGATTCACCTTAGAGCCATTTGTAGGTCTTTTCCCATTGTTTGTTGTTGCCTGTACGATTTCTGCTGTTCGTCTCCAAGGTCACTGATTCTGTCTTCGGCCGTTGACATTCTACTGTTGAGGGCACCTATTGAGTTTTTAAGTTCATCTATCGAATCCTTCATTTGTGACATTTCTTTTTGTAGTTTTCTTATTTCTACTCTCATTTCTTCCTGTATTTTCTCAGTTATCCGTTCCCCCATTTCTTTCATCTCTTCCTTTAATTTTCTGTACGACTGTTCCACTGATTCTTTGAGTTCCTTGAACAGCCTCAGCATTTCATCTTGGAATTCTTTGTCGGAGAGATCATACTTGTGTGTACCTCCTGTTGAGGATATGGGGCTCTTTTCTTCGTCCTCTACTGGTAGTGGAGATTTGCGCTGTTTCTTCATGTTGTTGTGGATCTAACGAGGTAAAGCCTTTAGGTTCACTGGAACTGTTCCCTCTGATTGCCAGAAAAAGTTTTGAACAAGATCCACAGTGGTCAACCTTTTCCTAGTTTAGAGTACTTCTTTCCTCGTGGACATTAAACTGCAACTTATGATAGGCATTTAGTGGAGCATTGGAAGAGATGTTATTTCCAATTGGGCTGTATGAAAATTCTTGAATACACTTGTTTTTTGGTAGAACTATAGTCGGTCAAAAGATTGTTGCCTTATTGTGTTTGAGGTGACCAGAATGCTTTCCACAAAACTAGATAATGAAGGTTGGGATGGGGGTCTAAAGTGCTGGCAGTGGAGGATATAACTGCGGCCAGGACACCAGCTCAACAGAAGGCCACGCCCACTTTTGATGAGGCCACGCCCCTTCCGTGGAGGTCACACCCCCAGTCAGTTTCAATGTTAATGTCCGCTTCAAGGGGATCCACAAGTACCTGTTAGAGGGGACGGCCATGATCACGCAGGCGCAGAGTTCAGGTGAGTGCCTGCGACCGGGAAGCCCCAGGCAGTGGATGTAGGGGACGCAGGGCTGGACGGAAGGGGAGCGCGCAGCGATCCGGGGTACCTGTTAGAGGAGACGGCCATGATCACACAGGCGCAGAGTTCCTAGAACAGATTTTCTAATAGCACTTAATGTGGAAGTTGAATTCAAATTTTATTTGCATTTTTAAAATACTTCCTGCTGAGCAGGGGTTCCCCAGTATGCACAATCAAGGAAGGAGGAGAGAAGAAGAGTGAAGTTCTGCTCTTGTTGGCAAATGTGCATTCTGCTGCAATGAACCTAACAGCACAAACGTCATTTTAAAATCGTGCTTTGGGACTCTTGAGTTAGATGTGAAAAGTTGCTGGGTTGTATGAAACTCAATTCTTAGATTTTTGAGAATTGTCTGTATTGATTTCCAAAGAGTTTGAACCAGTTGACATTTTGACCAAGAGTGGATGAGGGTTCCCTTATCCCCACATACATGTTAGCACTGTTGTTTCGGAATAGATATGAAATTGTTGGAGGGATGTTGACACTGATAGTGGGTTTCGAGTGTATTATACATCTGACACTATTATTACAAATCACGGTGTCTAAGTAAAAATTTAAAATAAAATGAAATTGGTACACAAAGATAGATTTAATCTCCTGCCCCACTTTCATGGCATAAACAATTAGCTCTGTGCTAATTGTTTACTCCTGTGCTAATTGTTTACTCCTACTCAGAAAATACAGAAGCACTTTTCTTTTCTTAATTAAAATAAGTATCCCATTTCACATTTACGGTGGTATTATTTATTGGTAGTATTCATATTCTTGGGGTTTTTTGGGGGGAGTAGGGGACATATCTGGCAGTGCTAAGGATTTACTCCTAGCTCTGTGCTCTAGGATCACTCCTGGTAGGCTCAGGGGACTAATGCTGTAAAGAAATTGAACTCAGGTCAACTGCATTCAAAGCAAATGCTTTACCTGCTGTACTGTTCTTCCTCTTCTAGTATTAGTATTCTTAATCTTTACAATCATCATCTGAAACTATTCAGACAATTTGAACATATGGAAGCATATGACAAAGGAAACAAAAAGACCTTTTAACCTAGGCATTTTTCCAATCTACCAAGCTTGGATCATTTTTTAAATGACTTCATTATTTTCAGAGCATCACCAGAGAAAGAAAAAAGAGATTTTACTTATTGAGGTAAATGCATGTTCATTGAAAAGTACAGATTCTAAGTGTCCAATTTGATATTTTTTTACATATAAATATTTTTGGATTATTGCCCAAATCAAGAAACAAAGAATTTACATTGGTCCCAGAAGGTTTTTTAATATTTATTTCTGGTCAGAGATCCAAAGAGTCCACTTTATTGATTTACAACTGTATAAATTAGAATTGTGTTACATAATTGGAATCATATACTAAGAGCTCTTAGTTCTGACTGCTTTCCTCAATATACCTCGGAGATTCATCCATGTTGTTTATATAAGTAGTTCATTCCTTTTCATTGCTCACTAGTTTGTTTATACATTTACTTGATATACTTTTATGGGGGAAATCACTTCTGGCAGGGCTCTAGGGACCATACCAGGTGCCAGGACTTGAATTCGGGTCAGCTTCACAGAGGGAAACGCCAACCTCCTGCACAGCGCTCAAGCACCAAGGTAGATGGCTGTTTCCAGCTTGGGGTGTCAATTAATAAACCTGCCAAGAACTTTCTTGTGTTGTGTGTATGTTTGCACATACATTTGCGTTTCTCTTGTGGAAAGGTAGTGTTTTGTTTTTTGTTTTTTTTTGCTTTTTGGGTCACACCCAGCGATGCTCAGGGGTTACTCCTGGCTTTGCACTCAGGAATTACTCCTGGCGGTGCTTGGGGGACCATATGGGATGCCGGGGATCGAACCTGGGTCGGCCGCGTGCAAGGCAAACGCCCTACCCGCTGTGCTATCGCTCCGGCCCCAGGAAAGGTAGTGTTTTGAATTTATATCATATCTGTATGCTCAACATGCAAAAAATTACCTTTCTGCGATGATCATATGATTTTAAGTCATTACCGAATTGAAGAGCTCCTATTATTGCATATTCCTTCTAAGATTTTGTATTAACAGTCCTCTACTTGGGAGGAGAGGCACAGCCAGCAGTGCTAGGGTTTAATCCTGGCTCTCTGCTCAGGTGCTTGGGGGACCATATAGGGTGTTGAAAATTGAACTTGGGCTGCTGTATAAAAGGCAAACACCTTATCCACTGTAATAACTTACCAGCCCATTAATAGTTTTTTTAAGTCAGTCATTACAGTGAGAGTAATGGTTTTTCAGTGAAGCCTTAATTTTCATAATTAGCCATTCTTAGGTCAGTTTTTTGTAATGTTTCTGTTTAAGTCTTGGTCAACATTCTTAAGACTGTCATCTTTTTATTATTTACTTGTTATTATAATTTACAAGACTTTTGTCTTTTATAGTGCTTTAAAAATTGCCTGTAAACTTTCTTCATATTGTCTTTGTTGCAAAGTTTATAATAATTCTGATAAAGCTTAATTTATCATGTTTTTCATTTTGTACTTAGTACCTTTTCCAAATAATGATTATTCCAAGATTGGATTTTCCCTGCTTTTTCCCTCCTAGAAACTTTTTAATTTTAGCTTTACTTTTAGTTTTTATTATTAATTTCAAATAGTTTTAGAAAATGTTTTAATGTATGGATTACATTTCTATAAGGATTTCTATAAGGATATCTAGATTTTTGATCCTCACTTGAATAAGTAATGTTCTTTTTAAATTGAGCTTCTTATAGTCTTCTGTTTAGAATCATTCATCACATATGTGCATTTTTCTATTTATAGGTTCTCCATCTTACCCTTTCTACTTCAATTTAAATCATATTTTGCCATAGAACCCTTCCTCCACAATTCCATGTAGATACTATCCTTCTTTGTACTGATAAGGTGCAACATACCATTTAGGTAATTTACACCCATAATTGTCACTTTTTTAATAATAACTACACTATTCAATTGTAGTTATCTGTTTCTTCACTAAAAGTTATGCTTCACTGCAAGGATCTGGCATGTCCGTTCTTCTAATGTGTCCCTGCATTCTAACAGAGAGCCTGCTATCTAAACAAGTGTGTTGCAGAAATAAAGAAACCTCTTTTGTGTGTTCTGTCCCACTCAGAGGAAAAATTATGTTCACACCTTTGACTCCATATAAAGAATGAGGCAGCAGGAGTTATGTGATTGGATGAAAGCTGGATGTATGCAACATCATTCTCCTAAATTTCCAAAGATCAGTAACAAAGTTCAAAATGGAATCTGTTCTGAAGTCAGGGCAGAAAGGAAAATTGACTAGATCATGAAAGACCTTGATAGTTTAGATATTAGAAGACTTTGAAGAAAGTACTTATACTATTAAATCTTAGGTTGAGTAGCCTGTATCAAGGGGCCTTGTGGACAGAATTTTGGAGAACTCAAAGTATGTCAATGAGAAAGAAATAATAAAAATAAATACAAATGGGGACCTTGCAAGGCTCTCCCATGTAGGCAGGAAACTCCCAATAATTTGCCAGGTTCTCCCAGAGGGAGAAGTCGGCTAAAAGATATTGTGTGAATGCTTTGCGGCCTCACACTTCCAGGATCTTGCTTTTAAGTCTCTGAATGCTGGCCGTTGACAGGATTACATGGCGCCGTGGGCAGTCCCTGGGTGTGATCGCCTAGCTACTGGGAAATAGGAAATCTGGGCAGAAGAGGCCCAGTCCCAATCCAAGCAGCCTTGGAGGTCTCAGCCCCGGTCCCACACACCTGGGTTCCTCTGTCAGTTCCTTCATGTGTGAAGCTCATCCGAACATGTGGAGAGGGGCCTTGAACATGGCTGTGGCTAGGCTCCAGAGGTCTTTGGCCGCCAGGAGCTCTGCTAGGGGTAGGGAGGGAAGCTGGTGTATTAATATGCCAAAACCAATAACAAGCTGGGTCTCATTCCCCTGGCTCTGAAAGAGCCTCCAGTACGGCATCATTGGAAGGATGAGTAGAGAGAGGCTTCTAAAATCTCAGGGCTTGGACGAATGGAGATGTTACTGAGACTGCTCAAGAAATTCGACGATCAACAGGATGATGATGATGTTGTTGATGATGATGATGATGAACTACAAATGATGAAAGATGTAAACTAGAGTCAGCCTATGGATGTCCAAGCAAAGAGAACTCATTAATAGAACATAGCAATTGGTCAACAAGACATTTGCAGAAATATATAGGTAGAGCTGTAGCATTAATTGCAAGAACATAAAAATTTATTATAACTAAACTCTCCTAATCTAATCTTTTCTGACTTCAAGAAGAACTTTCTGGGACAGGAGAGATATAATACAGTGGTTGGCCTAGGACTTTGCCTTGCACACAGGGACCCCACACTGGTTCTATCCCCAGTATCCCATATGGTCCCCCAAGCACTGCCAGGAGTAATTCCTGAGTGCAGATCCAGGAGTAACCCTTGAGCAACAGACTTTTTGGGTGTGCCCAACTAAAGGGAGAATCTTCAAATGTAGATAGTAAAAGAGTTAGACCTGCCTTCTCCAAGTTATTCCTAACTTTCTCACCAGTGATACTCAAAGGAGTCTGAATCCAACCTGCAGAAGAAAAAAGAAAGGAAGAAGAAGAAGAAGAAAGAAAGAAAGAAAGAAAGAAAGAAAGAAAGGAAGGAAGGAAGGAAGGAAGGAAGGAAGGAAGGAAGGAAGGAAGGAAGGAAGGAAGGAAGGAAGGAAGGAGGGAGGGAAGGAGGGAAGGAAGAAAAAGAGAGGGAGGGAGGGAGGGAGGGAGCGAGGGAGGGAGGGAGGGAGGGAGGGAGGGAGGGAGGAAAAGCTTGCTTAAAGCTCGTCTTTCAAAAAATTTTTGTTTGTTTTTTGGGTCACACCTAATGGTCCTCAGGACTTATTCCTGGCTCCATGTTCAGCCACTTGTTCAGCTCCATGTTCAGGTCACTTCTGGAGGTGCTCGAAGTACTATGTGCAGTGTCAGGGAAAATAGGGCTGGCCCTTGCAAAGCAAGACCCTTACACCCTGTTCTATCTCTCTGGCAGAACTCTATTTTTTAACCAGAGCTTGCCTTCTCTTTGCTTCTATCCTTCTCAGGAAAAGAGAAAACTTCAGTGGCTTCTGGTGCTTTTCTTCTTTTTCCTTCTTGATTCCTCAAGCTCTCTTCAGGGATAAAAAAAAAAACCTGATGAAAACATCTTCTTTGGTCACCTGTTCATCAACAGAGTCACTGCTACAGCTCCCTGCTCTGAAAAGTTTTTTATTTTTCTGAAGAGCATTTGGAGAATAAAAGTATTGTAACAATAAACAAGAAAGGCCAGTACCCTCCACACATACTCACTACCAGCTACATTGAGAAACGGCATGGATTTTATTGACCAGTTAGCCAAGAAAACCCTGGGCTTTTGCTCCAAGTTGTCAACACTACCAAAAGTGCTCATTCCACAGTGTATTCTGTGACTACTCAAGGCAAGTGGGCACAGGGTACTGCTTCAATCCATGCAGAAAAGTCTTTTATTCTGATTGGTTTTCCAGTGCTTCCTGTGGAGGTTGATGTCTAAAAAATGAAGCAAGGAACTTTTGTTTTTGAAAGCACAAGATGCTGTACAGGATGTGTAAATGCTTAATGACTGGCTTGGCCTCATCATGCATGCAAGGGCCTACACACCTAAAGAGTCCTAAAAAGAAGTATTCTGAGGTCAAGGATGACTTCAAACTTCCTCTAAGATGGCAAACTTCCCTTTGGTGCCTGACAACTTCAAATGTTTTCCTACTCCTGCTAAATTACTTTTCCTCATGGAAGGATGGCAAAATTAAGATTATAATAGAAAATAAGACTCCTTATATTAACTGAAAAAAATGTCCAAGCATGCAGAATGATGCAGTGAACAAACATGAGATGTCTGAGTCTTTCTCATTTTAACTGTATGAAAATGAGAAATTTTTGGCAATCCATATAACCTCTCTGGGGTTTTTTTGTTCCATAACTGTAAAATGTGAAGAATCAATGTACATGATCTCTATCATCCATTTCAGCCTCAATATTCTGAAAAAGCAAAACATACTGTTATTTCTGTCACGCGAACATCTCATCTTGAATATTCTCAAAAATTGGAGCTTACTATTTTTTTAAAATGGTGTGGTTTGAAAGCTGAAACTTTCCTGATCTCTTTTTTCTTTTTTTTGTCAATGCCCTGCAATGTGAAAGTTCTCATGTTCTGAAAGGGCTATTTTTTTAATGTCTGCCTTGATATCTTGCAGTTTGATAACACTGCTTTACTTATTAAGAGCTACCCAACATTGCCTGCTCCAGTTCTGTCAGCTACTTCCTAGCTCAAATCTCAAAATACACATGTGAATTAAATGAAAGAGAAAAAGAAATAAAAAAAAATAGAATTCTGTTTTTAAAACTTGAACAGTTTTGGGACTGGAGCACAGCAGGTAGGGCCTTTGCCTTGCACGCGGCCGACCCGGGTTCGAATCACAGCATCCCATATGGTCCCCTGAGCACCGCCAGTAGTAATTCCTGAGTGAAGAGCCAGGAGTAATCCCTGTGCACCGCCAGGTGTGACCCAAAAAGCAAAAAAAAAAAAAAAAAACTTGAACAGTTTTTCAGGACAATTTCTCATAGAACCGAAAACCTTTAAAGCTGTATAAACTGCTAGGAAGTTCATTCAAAACTCCTTTGATACAATCACTGTCATCATCACTGTCATTCCATTGCTCATCAATTTGCTCAAGCGGGCACTGGGGGCACCAGTAATGTTTTCATTGTGAGACTTGTTGTTACCCTTTTTAGGCATATTGAGTATGTCATGGGTAGCTTGCCAGGCTCTGTTGTGTGGGTGAGATACTCTCAGTAGCTTGCTGGGCTCTCCAAGAGGGGCAGAGGAATCGAACCCTGGTCAGCTACCTGCAAGGCAAACACCCTACCCGCTGTGCTATCGCTCCAGCCTTCGATACAATAGAGACTAGAAAAGTGATATAGTTCATCCAAAGTCAAGCAGATGAGCTTTCTCAACCCATAATCCCTAAGGCATTTTCCAAATGGTACACTATGTAACCCCAGTTCCCCAGCTTAATAGAAGGAATGTAAGATAGAAAGAGAGCCTGGGATGGGGGTTGGGGGGGGTTTCAGGGGTCGGGGCAAATAAGTTGTGTGTTCACTTATATTTGAGAAATGGTAGACTAAACTATTTGTTTTGTTTTATAATGGTGCCTCTCTGAAAGATCCCAATGTATACTTCTGAGTCAATCAGTAATGGAGAACTTACTTGGGAAATCACACTTAGTAGAAAAGTATTAAAGAGGCAGGAGAGAGAGATAGAGCAGGAGTTGTGGTGCTTGTCTTGCATGTAATAGTCCCCAGTTTTGGCACATGAGCATATCTGCAAGTGACCTCAAGCACAAAATCAATAATAACTTTTGAGCATTGTTGTGTGATCCCAAAATTCAACCACCCCCCTGAAAGAAAAGTATTAAGTACAAAAAATTGGGAGCTTACAAGCACTTTGAAAGGGCTTGTAAATTCTTTTCAAAGGTAGGTGAAGGTATCCCCTTACATCGGGACTAAGGATTTAACATTTAGTTTTCATTTGGGGACCTACGGATCAACAGAGTTAAGAATGTGCAGGAGACACATCTGTTATCTCTATTCCTAAGACCATAGTTCACTATTGGGAGATAACAAGAAAATCTTACACCCATCAAGCTCATATTATTCCTAATACTTGCTGGAGAAAGAAAAGTAAATCTCTCATTTCTGTCTTTATACACTGAGTAGGTTATTTTGCAGTACTTAATCAAAGTAGCATCTAATCAAAGCCCTGCCCCGTAGCAATATAGCTCTCTGCTGTCCAGTCTCCACTTTTGCAGAGATAAAAGAAGGGAGTGATCTATTCTGTTGTTTTATTTTGTTCTTTAGGCCACACCGGGGGTGTTCAGGAGCTATTCCCTGTCTCTGTGCTTGGGGATCACATAGTGCTGGAGAACCCAGGACCGTGCTCAGAGCACATGAGTTATCTCCTGACCCATGGAACTCCCGCCTAACCCAGCATCAAGGCCCTGCTAGAGACTTTCCATTTCTCTTCATGAATAGCTGGTTAAGTCCACACCCAATCATTTTCCCTACCAGATACTCACAGTTTTCGACATTTTACACCAGACCAAATTTGCTGGTGCCAGAAACTTGACAACGGGGAAGAAGATCTATGTTCTGTAGTCCATAAAATTATTCAAATTAGTCAACTCACAAGAAGATTATATAAAGTATCTAAAGGAGGGAGAAAGAAAGAGACAGATGTGAAGGGACCTTATCCTGATTGCTATATATAATTTGTTCCTGCATTTCCAGTTTGCTATTATCTTGTACCCTGCATGACACTGCATGACAGCCCTCTTGTCTTTGGAGCTGTAAAGAACAGTTCAGTTTTTTATCTAGCTAAGTGCTTCTGTGTTGTGTACTGCTGTCAAAGACTCTTTAAGTCTCATAAAAGTAGGCTGAAATGGAGCTGAGTTACCAAAATTATTCTGGTGTTCATACTAAAAATTCTCTGTTGGGTTTATGGTATATGGAATTTCATAAGCTTTTTTGATCACATTATATTTTTATTGAATGAGCTAATGTAGCTCAGAATGTAGAAAGGATCCTT
The DNA here is from genome assembly GCF_027595985.1 of Sorex araneus. NCBI lineage: Eukaryota > Metazoa > Chordata > Mammalia > Eulipotyphla > Soricidae > Sorex > Sorex araneus. The sequence goes on along the minus strand of NC_073304.1, from coordinate 137,845,743 downwards.
GGACTCATTGTGGGGATTACTGTTTTAAATTACAGCTTCGGGGTTCATACATTTAGAAGCCCTGTGACTTAGAAGAAAGTTAACTATGGCTTAAGTCACATGACCATTATATACACCATTCAAGTCTGAGCCTAAATGTCCACATTGTACAAAGGACTGTGGTCAGTCCTAGATAGCGGATTTGCACATGACTTCCTGAACTTATATTTCTTCCTCTTGCAAATCCACTTCATTTTCCAAATTTGTGTCAATCAAGCCTCAACTCTTGTCCCCCCTTTTTTTAAACAGGAAATTCAATGAGTAGTTCCACTTTCACTCATCTTTTTTCTCTCTGAAATCATGACATACTGTTGACACTCATTGAAAATCTGCCTGTGACATATCTTATATTACTTCCCTGCTCTATTTAACAGCTCTTAGGGTTATTCTCTTATCCCTGATGGCATCTTAATGCCATTGTCTTATTCCCAATTGCAATATTCTCAAAGGGACCGGCTGGATCTGATGCTGATGAATGCTTCCCCAAACATTTGTAACAACATTTAGCATGTAATGGATGCACAGATATTTCTGAACAAAATACATTTATTCATTAGCTACTTCAGTTTCCAACACCAGTTCAATTCTGCCCTCCCCACCCACCCCGCCCACAGACATTTAATTGAAATAGGGCCTATTTGCATATGAGTATATTTGTCAGACAGATGAGAATTAAAATGGGTTCTTATAAAATTGATTATTACCAAGTGGTAGAAATGAATTTAGTAACTTCTCTTAGCTACTCTGGTGCTCTTAAACCATGAAGAGCAATGTGACACTTATGAAGTCCCAAATGACTTTCCTGCTTCCAAGAATTATTTCAGGCTTGAATTCCCAGCAATTCAGAATCAATTTTTATTTCTACCATATTCATACTTTGCATCTTTATAGACACTAAGAGTTTTATTTTTTAAATTTTTACACTATGGCTTCTTCATCTTACAGTGTTGGCCCCTGATGGTCTTGGTTCAACTAACTTTATAGTGCGAAACTCACGTAGGCATTGAAGAACTGATGCAAAGAGATGCCCTTTAGTTGCTGGCAAATCTGGGGCTTGAATTTAAATCTCTTGCCTCCCTTTATTCCTTTTAAACTGAGGCTCTTTCCAATATGTGCCAAAGCTAAAAGTATATAAATGTCAATGTGTACTTGAGTATTTAACCAGTGTAGAGGAGGAAACTACAGTTAGAAAAATATACAATTATTTTTCATTTCATAGGGAATTTTCCAGCATGAATAATGATTGCAATCTCAAACTGCTTTCTATTCCCGAAAACACAAGGAAAAGTGTCTCTGTTTGCTTTGTCTTTGAATTCACATTTTGATATTTTGCAGCTTTTTGCTACAAAATGAGACTATTCAGGCTACTCTAACCAAATCGGCAAGATGACTTAAACCACACACACACACACACACACACACACACACACACACACACACACAAATTATTTTTCACCAAGCAAGTAGCTAGTAGTCAAGAATCAATTGGCCAGCACAATCACTTTCTGGGATTGTGTATTCAAAAAATAAGTAGCGTGTACTCTCTCATGTATTCAGTAGCCATGAGCAGCTTCCCCACCAGGGCCTGCAGCCACCACCAACAGATGATTGAAGGGCAACCAGGCTGGTTGGTGATCAGTTGCTGTTTATTCCAATTTCTGACCTGCTGTTTATTCAATTCTCCCTGAGTGCCTGTTCCAGTCTCACTGAGCACCCCATTCCAGTCTCACACTCCACTCACTCCCATCTCCTACTTTCCCCCATGCTATTCTCCCTGCCTTCCTCTAGAACCCAACCTCCAAGCATTGGGGTAGCAACTACACCTAGGTCAAATAGCACAATCAACATATGTAAAGCCCTTCCCTTCCTTCAGGGGAAGCTCTTCTAAGACAAAGATCTCCTCCTGCAAGGAGATCTGCATGTTTTTATCTAAAGATACACTTCTCCTTTCCTTAGTCCATAAATAATCATCTTATATTTACTTACTTTTTAATAATATTTCTAGTCATTTTGTTTGGATGCAGTAAGAGATATATTAATCTTATATGGTGGCTCTCCTGGGGACATCTTTCTATAGATCCCAGACTACAGTTCTCAGGCCAGATTAGTCCTTCTTAACCCTACAGTGTCATTGCCCAGTCAATTATCCTTGAGTCATCACAGAATCCACGACCTTTTTCTCAGCTTATTCTAAATTTTGTGGCAGTTGGGCTGTTCCATTTTGATGCCAGAGTTCACCCAGTTCCTTCACCAGGACTCTCCTCCTTTGGGAATGCTAGGAACTAAGGGGAACTGAGGCTTAAGTTGAGTAAACATGAAAGATGCCCAGGAGTAAATATTATTCAGAGTCAATAAATTCCAAGTTACAAAAGCATTAACTGTCTTCCTGTGTCCATACAAAAATGACATTGCCCTGAAATAAACTATGCAAAGGACACAGGGAAGGAGAAAAGCAATATTTCACTTACAAATACAAAATCCAGAGTCCTTAAAAGGATCTTGCAGAGTCTGATTTGGGGGATAGGTGATTAACAGATAGGGAAGAGAGAACAGAGAAGGAGGAGGCAGAGGAGAATAAAGGAGGAAGAGGAAGAGGAGGAGGAGTAGAAGGAGAGGGAAAAGGAGGAGGGGGAGGAGAGGGTAGAGGAGGAGGAGGAGAAGAAGGAAGAGGAGGAGGAAGAGGAGGAGGAGGAGGAGGAGAAGAAGAAGAAGAAGAAGAAAAAGAAGAAGAAGAAGAAGAAGAAGAAGAAGAAGAAGAAGAAGAAGAAGAAGAAGAAGAAGAAGAAGAAGAAGAACAACAACAACAACAACAACAACAACAACAACAACAACAACAATCTTATCTCATATGGTTCCCCAGAACCACTAGGAGTAATTCCTGAATGCAGAGCCAGGACTAACCCCTGAGCATCTCCAGGTGTGATCCAAAAAAGCCAAAAAAAAATTTTTTTATGTTCATTTAGCATTATTCACAATAGTCAAAATCTGGAAGCAACTCAAGTGTTCAATAGCAGGTGACTAGACAAAGAAATAGGGGCAAAAATACACAATGTAATACTGCTTCACTTTAAGAAAAGATGAAATTGTGTAATTTACCACTACATGATGGGTCTGAAGAATATCATGCTCATTTCAGCCAGTCAGAAGGATAGATATTGGTAAAGAATAATCTTTTCCATAGGTGGATAGAAAGAAGCATAGAAAGGGACTAAAAAAGCCAATAGTAGCAGAATCTAATAACTGGTCTAAGGAATGGAACTCTGCAAGGGAGTAGACATGACGGAATTGTGTGGAAGGGAAGTACTCAGGAGGTTCTGGGGGCAATACGGGAGAGAAATGGGCATACTGGTAGAGAGCCTGTGGTTGGAATATCATGTGCATGAAACCCTCTCATTATCAATGTTTTAAATCACAGTATCTCAAATAAAAATTTTAGGTGTATATGCTGCCTGAGCCCATGTGCTGCTTGTGCCCACATGGCCGAGCACATGTGGTGCCCAAGCACATGTGTCCCCCGCATCTCCCCCTTGAGATGTGTACTTTCATGCTTTCATGTTCAGTGCTAGGATGTGTGTAGAGCTCTCTCCACCCTTGGAGAAGCCCGCATTCTCTCTTGAGCGCATTATTCTTACTATTCTCTCTCCCACTTATCCCTTCCTCCTTCCCTCAGAAACCTCTAAATAAAATCTGTTTACTTCAAAAAAAAATTAAAAAAATAAAAAGACTAATGTTCCTAGAAGTATGTCATACAATTCTTATCCATTATGTATTCTTTTAAAAACTCCATTCAACAAATATTGGTAGAGAATTACAATGTGAAAAATTGTAGGGAGCCACTTTACAAGCCTGGCTCTTATCTCCTAGTCAGACAGCCTGGCTCTCTGATTCTAACAGAGGCTTGTGGCAAGGTTGCCACTATGGTCGCCATTTGTTTCTCAATAGCCTATGCCTGTAACAAAAGGACATGTCAATCTGCATTTGTATGTGGGTCCAGACACCATTTCCCCCCAGCAGAAAGGTATAGGTAGTAGCTGCTAGTAGAATAAACTCTCTCTTTCTCCTTGCTGCTTTCTGGCTCTGCGTCTGCTTCTGTTCTGTTCATTCGGCTGCGTCCCCTTCTCAGTCCCACAAAAGGTCCTTCCTGCTGGTCAGGACAGGATCCCACAAAAAATGGTGTGTATAGCTCCTATTTTAAATGGAGAATATGTCACTGTCACTGTCATCCCGTTGCTCATTGATTTGTTTGAGCGGGCACCAGTAACATCTCTCATTGAGAGACTTATTGTTACTTATTAGTTTCTGGCATATCCAATACACATGGGTAGCTTGCCAGGCTCTCTGAGAGGGGTGGAGGAATCGAACTCGGGTAGGCCGTGTGAAAGGCGAACGCCCAACCACTGTGCTATCACTCCAGCCCAATGGAGAATATGCTTATAATAATAGGATATTCGGTAGAATTCATATGTACCACAACAAAGGAATATGACAGGGTACTGCCTTCTCAGCTGGAAAAGAGGGATCCCAAAGAAGGATCCGTCTGAAGTGCTATTATGGGGAGGAAAACATTATCAACAAGGGAACAGCGCAAGAAAAGGCATGAGAAAGTGGATTAAAAAATATGTGATCCAGGGAACTGAATACAGAAGCAAGTAGGACATAATGAAATAAGAGGGTGAAAGATGTTACCATGAAAACTAATTTATTGCTGAAGTCAGAACTTTGCACTCTATTTATTTTGAGCGGCAGAGAGACAGTTTCAGTCCTGGGAAGTGAATAGACTGATTCTTGCGGAAGTGAATAGACTAATATGTCGATAATAAGGCATTCTAGTGTGGTAGGATTGCCTTAACCAAGTATTATGAACTGGGAGGCTCAAACAATAAAAACATATTTTTTCACACTTTTGGAGACTGAAGATATGAGATCAAAACTGTCTGAGATCAAGGGTGTCAGCAAAAATGGCTAAAGAGACAGTGCAGCAGGCAGGATTTTTGCCTTGCACATGATTGACCTGAGTTTGCTCTCTAGCTCCCCATATAAACCCTCACATACCACTAGGAGTAACTCCTGAGTACAGAGCCAGGAGTAATCCCTGAGCACTGCCAGGTATGACCCCCAAACAAACAAAGATTGTTATATTATAACTAGCCTTTCCCCTGCCTTAACTTGCACACTCTGTCTCTGTCCCTCTCTTTCTGTCTGTCTGTCTGTCTGTCTGTCTTTCTTTCTCTCTCTCTATCTACCTATCTCTCCCTCTCTCTCTCTTTCTCTCTCTTTCTCCTTGTGTTTCCATGTGGTCTTCTTTTTTGTATCTGATTGTAACTTAAAATGGAACCAGTAATACTGGATTAGGACATAGCAAAATAACTGTGGCTTTGACTTAATCACCTCTTTATGTACATTATTGTCAAATATAATACCATTCTGCAGCATGGGAACTTGGGTTTTCAGTATTTAGGAGACACAATCACATAGCAAGTGGAAGATAGTTCATGGGAAAGAGAAGATGGAAAGACCAGTGCAGGATAACATTGGTTGTCCTATCTCCCTTGCTACAGAAAACAGGTTTTTCGAGTGCTACCCATCATGGTGCTCCTGAAGCACCTCCATTCCTCTGTGTTTATTGGAATGTAGCTCTAAACAGGATTACATTGGTATGTCCTGTTTCCCTTGCCACAGGGAACTCAGGTTTATCACAGTGCTCCCGAATCACTCCCATTCCTTTGTTTATCTGTAACCTCATTTCTATGCTCTCTTCCCCAACCAGTTAATCAGTTTTTCCCCCTAATCATATTCTGTTCACTTGTAAGTTCAGATTCCTCAGAAGTCTATGCTTTTATATGTATGAGTGAAATATTGCCTTTCTCCTCTCCTTATGTCTTTCGAATAGTTTACTTTAAAGCAATGTCCTTTATGTATGGACAAAGGAAGACAGTTTATATTATACTTTTTAACTTGGGAGTAAATTGTCTCCAAACAATCTGCACTCTGGAGCATCTGCCTCCTCCACTTAAGCCTCAATTGCCCCTAGTTCCTAGCACCCCAAAGGCAGGGTCCCGATAAGGGACTGAACGGACCCAGGGCAAGCTGTGAGCTACCCTGACATCGAAATGGGCCAGACCAAAGTGCCACGATATTCAACTATAAGTTGAGAGGATGGTCATGGACAAATGCTGTCTTGATCCAAAAGTAATGATGAGATAAGGACCCTGCTAGGGATAGGAAAGACTAATCTGGCCTGAGCACTGTAGTATGAGATCGAGATAATCCCAGGAGAGCAATCCTATAAGCTTAATGTATCTCTTATTGTGTCCATGCAAAATGGTTAATATTATGAATGTTTATATGTTTGTTGGACTAAGGAGAGGAAAAACACACCCATAATTGGAATTTCAGTCTTAGGAGAGTCCTCCTGCTTATCTTCTAGAAGAAACTTCCCCTAAGGGAAGAACTTTACCTCTATTGATTATGACCACACCTATGTGTAAACCCCAACCCCTCATGCTTTGGGACTTAAGAGGTGGCTGAGGGAGCCAGGAGGAGAAGGAGAATAAGAGAGGCAGAAGGAGAAAGAAGTGGAATTGAGAAGGAGAATGAAGTAGCATGGGGGAGGAAGAAACAGGAGGAGAATCAGAGGAGAATAGAGATGGGAATGTAATAAACTGCAACTGACTCCAACCAGCCTGGCTCTCATTCCTTCCTTCGCCTGCCCATCACCATCAACCTTTCTGGGGTGGGGGAAGCAGCCCGAGACTACAGAACACAGGCAGCGGCAGAGAGAGACAGCCACTGCGCAAGCCCTTTTTGTATTTTTATTTTTAGTAAATACCAGACCAGTTAAGTGGCATTTTGGCAATTGTAAAACATGAAGTGCCAGGATTGGATGACAAGGGGGCATAGCATTGGGCTCTATTCCATTTTTCTCCTTTCTTAGAAGTCTTCCCCAAGACATCACTTCTAGCAAGAGGATCGGTTCTGGCTCCTAACCTATGCAGACACAGTCTCCTGTCTCTCAATGTTTCTATCATTTCATTTCAGGCCTAAAATATGACTAATAGTCAGAAAATTCTCACATGACATTTTCTATGAAGTAATTATTAATCTTCCTGGCACAAAGTCTGGGTGGGCATTTATTCATTACTCAAGTCTAGTGGTGAAATGAGCTCTGCACAAGCTGCATGATTTCTTCATTTCTCCATAAGTTTGTGCCTTCTGCTGGCATTTCAAGGAATGTATTTTTATGGAGTTTGGCACTACTCAGTAATTTTCCAGGAGGGCACATTGCCCAGGCCAGATGGACATTTTTTTTCCTGGTTCCAGCTGGTAAAGTCATATCTGATAAGATCCTATCCCATCCTGTTTGAATTGAGAAACACAATTTGCTTGTGAGGTTTATGGCAAAAAAAAAATGACTTGCAGTAACTGAGTGCAAGTTACTAACTAGTAACTTCTAGTGCCCTGGGACTTGAAGACCAATATAGTACCTAATGCTTCCCTAACAGAGATCGAGGTGCCATGACATACTCAAGCAATGCCACAGAAGGTCTTCTTCCTAAGTCAGATGATCACAACAAAAATACAATGGGATGGGATGTTGGGAAGTAATTCCATCTGTATAGAGAACGCCAGGTACTCAGACAGTGAATACTGTGCTCCCCTCTGAATTCAATTTTCTTTAGAAAAAAAAGAAAAGAAAACTGTTGCACTGAGCTTGAATGATGAATAAAACATGCGTTCCTGATTTCACAAAAGTGCCATTTAAATTTTTCAGTTACATTTCACTGTGATTTTGCTTAGTAGATTATATCCTGTTGGGCCAGAGTCCCCTTGTGACCTGAGTCCTTAGCAAGGAAGTATTGGGCACCAAAGGAGAAAGTATGCAAAGCATCCAGCAGAGAGAGGTTTCTTGTGTAAGAATTCAGTGTATGAACTTTTCTTTCTTGCTTTGTGTATTTTTTTCACTTCCTGGGCCACACTTGGCTGTGTTTAGGCCTTTCTCCTGGCTCTGTGTCCAGCGGTGGGGGTTGAGAAACCATACACGCTGCTGAGGGTCCATCCAGGGGGCATATGCAAGGCAAATGCTTTGCTCTCTATACTATATCTCTTTCTTACCTTTAAAGTCAGTCTTCTAAAGGAAACTGAAACCAGACAGTACTTTCACATGAAAAGATTCCTTACAGCAATAATCTCTTAAAAATGGGAACGATAAACCTCATACACATTGCTACTCATTATCTTAGTGTTCTGGCAATAGTTCTCAAATATTGCCGGTCATATTGAATAATGTACAGTCACTATGCAAAGGACTTTGGCAACTTCTAATAATTTCACCAAGCCCTTTTTCATGTGACCTAGAAATTCTGCTCTGGGGTATATACCTAAGAGGAATGAAGACACAAGTTTCCACAAAATCTAGTTTGTGAATATTTGCAGTAGCTGTATTCTTAACCTCTAAATCTGAAGAAGGTAAAAAATGATTTCAGTGGCTGGCATGTGACTAAAGATAAATTCATGAAATGAAATTCTTCTTAATTTTATAACAAACAGCATAGTTGGATTTCAGCACAAGCTTTATTGTAAGTGAAAGGAATTCAAATAACTACAGGGTTTATGGTCCTACTCATATGACTTTTTAAAAAAGACAAACTGAAATAACAGAAAGTAGATCTGTATTTGCCAAGGATCAAAGTCTGGAGTCAGGGTTGAAGACACAGAGGAACTTTGGGGAATATCACAAAATTATTCTGTCTTGATGTGGAAGTGATTACTTAAAAGTATGTTTAAAGTTTCTAGAAATATACACTAGAAAAAGGGACTTTATTATTCATAAATTATATCCTAAACTATTAAGTGCTAAATGTAAAGTTTAAAAAAAATTTTTATTTGATATCTAGTAAAATTTTTCTCTATGGTATCCATGCCAGATGTTCTAGATCTAGATTTTACCCGCAGCTGAGAAATAGATAAATATTCACTCATGACTACTAGCGCAGTTGGGGTTACACAAGAAAATGTGATTATTTCCATAGACTGTTCTTTGCAGTGACAGAACATGGAGGAGTGCTAAGGTTGTAAAAGGAAGAAGACCAAGAAAGTTCCCTGCTAAGTATTTATGAGAACTGAGTCTGGTGGAACAATCAGGAGGTGAGGCAGAAAGGGAAGACTGCAGCTTAAGAAACAGCAGGAAGAAAGCTCCAGGGCAGCAGGAGTCAAGAGGAGGAGACCCTTACCTCCTCCCTTTGCAGCTGCTGCTGAGGCGATCAAACAGCCGGTCAGAGCTTTTCTGACCAGCATTTCCTCCTAGGAAAAAAAAAACGGGAAGGCTGGTTCTCTGACCTGTTTCCATCACAGCACAGACATTTAGAAATAGTAGCCAAATTCTGCCTCACAGCCATGCTCCAGAGTAATATGAAGAACACAGAAGTTGCGACAAGAACACAAAACTGCTTATGTATTACCAAAGGAAAAGAAAACTGCAGTAAAGGGAGTCTTCAGACACTGCTTTCACCTCGTGGTAAATACATACCTCACTAGAAATGATGGCTGACACCGTTTTGGCTTTTCATTATACCATTCCTTCATCTCTGTCATATTTTTTTACAGAAACTTACCTAATCATAGGTGGAAATTTTAAAACGCTGTTTCAGTTTCCTTACTTGCTACTGGACTTCTCAGGTTTTCGATTTCTACTTGATTAGATTTTGGAAGTTTATATGACTGAGAATTTGTCTATTTCCTCTATCTTTTCCAATATATTACCATACAGATAATCATAACAGTCTTTCATGATATTTTGCATTTATGTGGTATCGGCAAATTTTCTCTAATTTCTCTTTTTATTTATTAGTTTTCTTTTTGTCTTAGTGAGCCTCACTAAGACAAATTTTTTTGGCAATTTTGTTTATGATTTCAAAGAAAATATTATTTATATTGATTTTTCTTTGCGTTTTTATTTCCAATTTATTTATTTTTATTCTTATTATCATTTCCTTTCTTGTAATAGTTGTTGGCTTCAACTTTTTTTCCTGATCAACTATGAATTTTTGCAGTAGTACAATATTATTCTTTTATACTTGTGGTGTTGGGCTGGAGCCATAGCACAGCGGTAGGGTATTTGCCTTGCATGCAGCTGACCCAGGTTTGATTCTTCCGCCCCTCTCAGAGAACCTGTCAAGCTACCGAGAGTATCTCACCTGCACAGCAGAGCCTGGCAAGCTACCCGTGGCATAGTCGATATGCCAAAAACAGTAACAATAAGTCTCATAATGGAGAAGTTACTGGTGCCCGCTCAAGCAAATCGATGAGCAACAAGATGACAGTGACAGTGACAGTGACTTGTGGTGTTGATACACCATACCATACCCCCTAGCAGAGTGTCAGTATCTGTCCATCATTATCACAAGGTACTCTCTGATGCTGTTTTTGTTTATTCTGTAGGCCTGTATTGCCATGTTTTCCCTCTAAGTGCATATCTATTTAAGTGCTATCTTCGTTTTCGTTTCTGAGAGCTGTATCTTTATTTTTGTTAATTTCTGGGTATTTTAAAGCTTCTTATTTATTAACCCCCCATAGTTGGTTAGTAACATGTTATTTGGTCTCCATATGTCTAAAGTGTTTTCACTTTTTTTCTTTTTTTTATTAATGAATCACCTTGAGGTACAGTTTACAAACTTATGAACTTTCACGTTTGCATTTGGTTTACATCCTTCCAACAGTGCTCATTCTCCCCCACCAATGTTTCCAGTATCCCTCCCACCACCCCATCCCCACCCCCACCACCAACCTGTCTCTGCAGCATGGCATGGCCTTTTGTTCTCTCTCCTGTTGGGTGTTGTAGTTTGCAACAGAGGTATTGAGTGGCCATCATGTTCGGTCTATAGTCTAAAAAGTATTTTCAGCTTTCATCTGGTGGCTGCATTTTACCATTTTACAAATGTGATCAGAAAATATACTTGGTATAATTTGTTCTTGTGAATCTGTTGACAGCCAGTTTCTGTCCCAACATATCATCTCTCATTGGGAATGTTCCACACGTTCTTGAGAAGATTGATAATCCATCATCTAGGTGGTCAGTGCCCTTTAGATATTTGTTAAGCCCGTATGGTCTAATTCTTGTTTATGAGTAATGTTTTCTTGTTGGTATTTTTATCTGCTTGATCATTCCACTGATGAGAATGTGGTATTGAGGTCTCCTACTATGACTATGTTGCTGTCAATGTGCATCTTCTGATCTCTTAACAAATGCTTTATAGAGGCTGGATAAACAGCACAGGAGTTAAGGCATTTGCTTTGCATGCAGCGAACCCTGTTCAATCCCCAGAAACATATCTGTTCCCCTGAATAGCATCGGGAGTAACACATAAGCAAAGAAATTAGAGCAAACCCCGAGTATTCTGAGTTGAAATAAAATTTTAAAAAATAATAATTGTAATAATAGCTTTGTATTTTGTATGATGATAATAGCTTTGAGTTTTGTAATAATAGCTTTATATATGTATTTTGACACTCCACTTAGTGAATATATATATATTAATGAGAGTTAATTCTTCTTGATTTATTGACATTTGATCATTATGACTGTCTCTAGAGCTAGAGTGATAGTACACTGAGTAGAGCATTTTCTTTATTATTATTATTATTATCATTATTTTAATTAGTGAATCACCGTGAGGGTACAGTTACAGATTTACACACTTTCGTTCTAGTGTTTCCGTCATACAATGTTCAAGAACTCACCCCTCCACCAGTGCCCATTCTCCACCACCAGTGAACCCAGTATCCTTCCCAACCCCCAATCCCATCTCCCCCACCCACCCCATCTCTGTGGCAGGGCATTCCCTTTTGTTGTCTCTCTCCTTTAGGGTGTTGTGGTTTGCAATAGAGGAATTGAGTGGCCATCTTGTTTAATCTATAGTCTACTTTCAGCACGCTTCTCCCTTCCTGAGCGGGTTCTCCAACCACATTTTACTTGGTGTTCCCTTCTCTATCTGAGCTGCCCTTTCCCCCAGCATGTGAGGCCGGCTTTGCCAACTGGTTCAGCCCTTTTGGAAAAGAATATGGTCACTTCTCAAAAAAGTAGAAATTGAGCTCCCATTTGACCCGGCAATACCACTTCTGGGAATATATCCCAGAGAAGCAAAAAAGTATAGTCGAAATGACATCTGCACTTATATGTTCATTGCAGCACTATTTACAATAGCCAAATCTGGAAAAAACCTGAGTACCCGAGAACAGATTACTGGTTAAAGAACCTTTGGTACATCTATACAATGGGATACTATGCAGCTGTTAGAAAAGATGGAGTCATGAACTTTACATATAAGTGGATCAATATGGAAAGTATCATGCTAAGTGAAATGAGTCAGAAAGAGAGAGACAAACATATAAAGATTGCGCTCATCTGTGGAATTTGAAATAATAGAATGGGAGACTAACACCCAAGAATAGTAGAAATAAGTACCAGGAGGTTGGCTCCATGGGTAGAGCATTTTCTTTGCATGTGATAGACCTGAATTCAATCCCTATTACCTCATATGTTCCCCCGCAGCACCAGAAGTGATCCTTGAGTGCAGAGTCAGAAGTAAATCCTCAACACTGCTAGGTGTGACTCAAAAATAAAACAAGAATTGTATGACTGTCCCTGCTTATTTTCCCTTGTTTAACTTGAATTATATTTTATGTAACTATGACTTACATATCTTTTTAATTAATCTTGTATAAATGTTTGGTTTTAACATTGAAGTTTTTTTTTTAATCTTTGTAATCTCAAGTTAATTTCCTGGAGAAAACTAAACTCTTTTTATTTAAAAAAAATTAATTCTAAACAATATGTATAAATGCTTTATTGATCTAGATGTACAAAATGAATTTTAAAGGTCAAAATTCCTTGTTGGTATTTTGATTGAAACCAATCTCAATAAGGAGGGAAAATGATTTTATAATATTGATTTCCTATAGTGAAAGTAAGTAATTCTTTCCATTTGTTTAAAGCATCTATGTATAGGAAAAAGTAAGTAAAGTTTAAGTTATCCTCCAAAAGAATGAAAAGAAAGGAAAAACAATTAAAGTGGGTTTCTCTAACCTAACATACTGTGTAGTTTGATTGGTTAATTAAAGGGAGACTATTGTTACAAAGCTACCATTGTAAAATTTCACTTTCTTGTTTAATTTCATTTTCTTGTTTGATTCTTCTAGGTATTTTTGTTCTAAGAATGAGTTGAGGTTTAATCTTAGAAACAAAAGTTTCTAAGTTTATAATATATTTTATTGTACATATTCTATTTTCACTTTGGCCACGATTTACATTACCATTAATAAAAATATAATTTGTGGCATACTATGTCCCAACATCACACCTAGCACCAAAATGTCACTGTCCTCTTAGTGTCTGAAGGTCCCCTTCCACACCTCGCTCAATGCCTTTCGCATGTTGTTCTATAGTCTAAGTCTCAGCATCAGTCGCCATTGTCCAACTGTTATTTCCTTACTGTTTCTTTATAGTCCATATATGAAACAGATCCTTTTGTGTTTGTCTTTTTCCCTCTGTGTCCTTCTTAATTAATTTCACTCACCATGATACACTTTAGTTCCATCCACACTGCAGAAAATTGCATGATTTCATCATTTAAGTAAAATAGTTTTATTTAGAGAAATATGAGAAGAGTTAGAAAGACTTGCATTCTCAATAATAAAACAAAGAGTTTCTCCAGAAATGAAAAAGACAAGAATACACAAGTCAAACTGAAATATGGGTGGATCTCTGAGCCAGATAATAAACCATAAAGTAAAAAAAGGAGTAGCACATTTCTGGTCAAGACGCAGGTCATCATAGCACTGTATCACTGTCATCCCGTTGCTCATCGATTTGCTCAAGCGGGCACCGGTAACATCTCCATTGTGAGACTTGTTGTTACATTTTTTGGCATATAGAATAGCCACGGGTAGCTTGCCAGGCTCTGCCATGTGTGTGGGATACTCTTGGTAGCTTGCCGGGCTCTCCGAGAGGGACGAAGGAATCGAACCTGGGTCAGCCATGTGCAAGGCAAACACCCTACATGCTGTGCTATCACTCCAATCATCATAAACTTAAAAAAAATTACACAGATTGAAATATAGAAAAATTCCCAACATGGATAATAAAATTACATATCTTACAAGGCTGAATGTATAGTAGGATTTTTCCCACATTGCCCCAATCTTGGACATTCTAGAAAATCTAGGTCAGTGTAAAATGGGAAGAGTTTGTATTATTAGTGATCTTGTTTGTATTTATATTATTACCACTAATTTCTGGGACTATGTATCCGAGAAATTTTTGTGACTAGTTGACCTCCTTCAAGATTTATGAGTCTTGAACAGGGCTGGTAGGTGAGTTTGCATGGTAATGGTGGGACATGGATCTAACTGAGGTCTTATTCAGTATGAATTAATATTTGTGTATGGTGCGAGATAGGGAAAAAAGTTCATATTTTGCATGTGGGCAAATTTTTCCCCATACTATTTGTTAAAGAGACTTCCTTTGAATAGACATTATATACCTAAATTCTTTATGGAAGACTAGATGTCAATATATCTGAGGTATTGTCCTTGAGTCATCAATTTTCTTCCATTCGTATGAGAGTCACTCTTTATTCCAGTATCACACTTTTACTTACTATAGCTTTATAGTATAATCTAAATTTATGATAGATTATAAGGGAAAGAGAAGTCACAGGCCTAAAAGTCACAGGGTGCATGTGTAGAGCTCTGCATCCCCCAATAGTTGAGCGTGCATTCTTTTCTAATGCATGTGGGACATTTTCTAAGATAGACCATATGCAAAGACACAGAACAAGTCTCAATAAGATAAAGATAAAATTCATATCAACTGTCTTCTGAAGCTCTGAAAATAAAATCACAAACAGAAAATGTGTAAAAGCTGAAATACTTGGAAAACAAACATAATACTATTGCACAGCCAATGGGTCTAAAAGAAAAATAAAAGAGAAAATAAAATAACACTGGAGAAAAAATGAGAATAAAGTCACAAGTTACTCTAACAAATGGGTCACAGCAAATGCTGGAAACTAAGATGTTAAGTTCATAGCAATGCACGCATTTGTCAAGAAGACAACTAAAGGCCCAAATAAGAGTTTGGAAGATAGGGACAGCAGTTAAGAAGCTTGACTTGCATGCAGTAGTAGTTTATTAGGTCATATTCATTAAATAAAGTCCTTACAGCTCTTGTTTCATTAATCTTTGGGGTTTTTCCTGTTATCTTTTATTTTGTTTCTAATTGATTTCCACTCTAAGTTTTATTATTTCTCTCCTATTTACTTTGGATTCCCTCTGTTGATCTTTTTCAGTAAATCAAGATGTATAAACAGGCTATTTATTATTGAATATTTGGGCCACAATTAGTGCTTACAGCTACTTCTATCTTTGTATTTGAGGTCACTTCTATTGAGTCAGATGACAATTTTGGTGCCAGAAATTAAAGGGATTTACTGCATGCAAGTCAAGCTTCTGTATTTCTTTGAAAATTCACTTTTGCGATCTCAAACACTTACGCAAAATAGCCATTAGCTTAGTCTGACACTATAAAAGCTGTCAGTGAATAAGGGAAGTTTAGCACAATCGGAGCCCCTTCTTCCCACAAGAAGGAAGAGGAATAAATAACTACAAAGTTCCAACTCTATACTTATCAACAGGAAGACACTGGGGGTGTGGCCTGTGTCTTAGTGGGCGTGGTCTCAAAGTGGGAGTGGCCTACTGTCGGAGCGGCGTCCGCTAACGCGGCTGCAGTTATTCTTTGCTACCTCAGCTCAATCGGTACTGGGTATTTCTTTGAAAATTCACTTTTGCAATCTCAAACACTTACGCAAAATAGCCATTAGCTTAGTCTGACACTATAAAAGTGAATAAGGGAAGTTTAGCACAATTGGAGCCCCTTCTTCCCACAAGAAGGAAGAGGAATAAATAACTACAAAGTTCCAACTCTATACTTCCGTAACAATATGAAGAAGCAGCGAAAATCCCCTCTGCGAAGAGAGGGGGAAGAAAAGATACCAGAAACCTCAACAGGGGCTACTCACATCTACGACCTCTCAGATAAACAATTCAGAGAGGAAATCTGGAGGAGAGTCGACCTACTCCTAGCAAATATGGAACAGACATCCAATAAATTAAGGGAGGACATGAATGAAGCGCTGGAACAGTCTACCAAGAAAATCCGGGAAGAAATGAGAGCCGACCTTTCCGGCCCCGCGCGAGATCGACCCCGGAGGCAACTGAACCACTTTGGACACGAGCGGCGCCCCCAAAATGCCTCCAAACTGTGTGCTCGGAGCTTCTGGCCCAGGCACTGCCGGCGGGGTATGCTCTTTTCTCTCTCAACTCTTTCTTTTTGAATGCAGCGAGGCAATAGCCGGTTTTTAGACTATGCAGGAAGCCCGGGAAAGCCGATGGGGCGGGACTTCCGGATCCGCCCTGTGCCGGCCCACATTTAAGCACAGAGCCATGTGGGGACGCTCCTTTCCGGCCCCGCGCGAGATCGACCCCGGAGGCAACTGAACCACTTTGGACATGAGCAGCGCCCCCAAAATGCCTCCAAACTGTGTGCTCAGAGCTTCTAGCCCAGGCGCTGCCAGCGAGTGATGCAATTACCAAAAGAATTTTCCCTGGACTTCATATAGAAATCCAAAACCGCATGGCTGCGATAGCAAGACCTAATATCTCTTGATTGTCAGCAACGTGTAAATGTTCCTTTTTGGCAGGGCTTACCGTGGGGGGAAACTCCAAACAATAGTACTGAGTTTTTTGTTGAGGGGTAAAAGATTGTAATGATAGAATTTTAGGCAGAATTTTCCCTGGACTTTATATAGAAACCTAAAAACCGCGCGGCCTCGGCAGCCTAATGTCATCTAATCATCAGCAATATGAAATGGTTCCTTTGTAATGGGTTGGACTTTGGGGGGACCATAATAGGGTTAAAGTTTGTAGCGACTTGTAATTTCTGGCTGTACTTTCCCTGGACTTTATACAGAAATTCAAAGCCGCGAGGCCGCTGCCATGGCCGCGCAACCTATTGTCATGTAATCATCACCAATATGAAATGGTTCCTTCTTAACGGGTCGGACTTTGGTGGGAAATCCTAACAAGAATAGCAAGTCTTTTGCTGAAATATTGAAGGTTACCAAATTGGTAGCCATCTCTATAGACTGAACTAAGCCATATCCCCACGCCGGCTGAGAAGAAATATCCTTTTTTCTCGGGAAGAAACGCGGCGTGGCGTTAACCATAGTATGATGTCCATTAAGCTGACACGGACCTGGTGGCGTGGGAATGGGATACAAGGGAATAAATTATTATGTACTTGGAACAGCGGGACGCTGGTGGAATCTCGAGCCGGGGCCAATACCAGCGTATTACCTTTGGTTCCAGAAACTGCTTGCAGACATTCTACCAGGCTATCAACTAAGCCTGAGCCCCACGCCGGCTGATGACGGGAAATAACCATCTTTTTTGGTTTGTTTTCCCTTTGTCAGGCAACGTGGTGATTACTAAACAGGCGTGATCTCGGTGGTGCGGGACAAGGGGGGAAAAAAAATAGAAAAGTTATGTAACAAACAGCGGGACTTAATATCTCTACATTCTCAGCAATGGAGAGCCATCAAATGCTTCCTTGACAGTGGGACTGTCTTTTCGTTTTTGGGGGGAAACCTTAGCAACAATAATGAGTTATGTGTTGAAACATGGACTGTAACCAAGATAAAGCATAAACGAAGTGAAACTTATCACTTACAAGGGCAGGGACTGGGGAGGCGGGAGGGGGTGGGAGGTATAATGGGGTGGTTGGTGATGGAATATGGGCACGGGTGAAGGGAAGGGTGTTTGAGTATTGTATAACTGACTTAATCCTGAGAACTATGTAACCCTCCACATGGTGATTCAATAAAATTTAAATTTAAAAAATAAATAAATAAATATTTTCCATTCCAAAAAAAATAAAACTAAGGGTTTAAAAATATTGTGAAAATAAAATACTTTTTCTTTAAAAAAAAAAAAAAAGAAATGAGAGCCGAAATTTCAAACCTTCGAACGGAAGTCTCACAAATAAAGGAATCGGTAGAAGAAATTAAAATCCCACTAGATGCCCTCAACAGTAGAATGACTACAGCCGAAGACAGAATCAACGACCTGGAAGATGAGCTGCAGAAAGTTTATAGACAACAGCAAATCATGGCCAAGGACCTCAAAATGGCTATAGAGCGAATCAGAGCCCTGGGGGATGACTTCAAGAGGAACAACATAATAATCATTGGAGTACCAGAACCACAGGGAAGTAACCCCAATGAAAAATACACAGTCAAAGACATCATTGCTAAGAAATTCCCAGAGCTGGAGAAGGCAGGCATCCAGATACAAGGAGTCCGAAGAGTACCAGCAAAAAGAGACCCGAATAAAAAGACCCCAAGGCATATCATAGTCAGAATGATGGATACCATGGATAGAGACACAATTCTGCAAGCAGCAAGGTCAAAGAAGGAAATCACATACAAAGGAGCACCCCTCAGATTTACAGCCGATCTCAGAAGAAACCCTCCGAGCCTGAAGACAATGGTGGGACATAGTGAAAAAACTCAACGAAATGAATGCCTCACCAAAAATACTTTATCTGGCTAAACTCTCACTCAAACTCGAAGGAACCATACACTATTTCTCGGATAAACAACAGCTCAGGAACTTCATAGACTCAAAACCAATCTTGAAAGAAGGTCTAAAGGGGCTACTGTAAGAAAAGGAGGAGCCCCATAAGAACAACAAATCCCACAGAAAGATGACACAAAACCCCATCACAATAATCTCTCTCAATGTCAATGGCGAAAATGCACCTATCAAGAGACACAGAGTGGCTAAATGGATCAGGAAATTAAACCCAACATTCTGTTGCCTGCAAGAAACACACCTGAACAAACAGAGTAAACATAGACTTAAAGTCAAAGGATGGAAAAGAATCCTGCAAGCAAACAACCCCCTTAAAAAAGCTGGAGTGGCCATCCTGGTATCCGACAACATAGATTTCAGGATGAAAAAGATCAAAAGGGACAGCGAAGGTCATTTTCTGTTTATCAAGGGATATGTACAACAGGAAGAAATCATACTCTTAAACGTATACGCTCCTAACGAACGACCGGTTAAATATTTAAAACAACTCCTAACAGACTTCAAAGAGGACATCACTAACAGCACAATTGTAGTCAGAGACTTCAATACAGCCTTATCGCCTCTAGATAGATCGACAAGAACAAAACTCAACAATGAAACACTGACTCTGAAACAAGAAATTGAAGAGAGAGGCCTAATAGACTTATACAGGGCCTTACACCCCAAAAAGAAATGATACACATTCTTTTCCAGTGCACATGGAACATTTTCTAAAATAGACCATGTACTGGGCCCCAGAACATACCTCAATAGAATCAAAAAAATAGAAATTGTATCAACCATCTTTTCAGACCACGATGCGCTGAAGATAGAAGCTAACCACTCACAAATACGGAAAATCAAATCAAACACCTGGAAATTAAACAATTCAATGTTGAACAATGAGTGGGTCAGGAAGGAAATCAAGGAAGAAATCAAAAAATACTTAGAAACGAAGGAGAATGAAGACACGAGCTACCAGAACCTATGGGACGCAGCTAAAGCCGTGTTAAAGGGAAAATTTATAGCTCTCCATGCATTCCTCAGGAAGGAAGAAAGCGCCCACATAGACAGCCTGACTTCACGACTCAAGACCTTAGAAAAGGACCAGAAAAAGGAACCCAAACCAGACCGAAGGAAAGAAATAATAAAAATTAGAGCAGAAAATAATGACATCGAAACCAAAAAAACAATCCGAAAGATCAATGAAACAAAGAGTTGGTTCTTTGAGAAAATAAATAAGATTGATAAACCGCTAGCAAGACTCACAAAGAAAGAAAGAGAGAAAACTCTAATAAATCGAATCAGAAATGAAAAGGGGGACATCATAACAGAAACCAGTGAGATTCAAAAGATCATTAGAGACTACTTTGAAGGTCTTTACGCCACAAAAAAGGAGAACCTAAAAGAAATGGATGGATTCCTTGACTCCTACAATCTCCCAAGACTGAAGAAAGAAGATCTGGAATACCTGAATAGACCCATCAATGTTAAAGAAATTGAAACTGTAATCAAAAACCTCCCCAAAAACAAAAGCCCAGGCCCAGATGGTTTCACTGGCGAAATCTTCCAAACATTTAAAGAAGACCTATTGCCTGTTTTCCTCAAACTTTCCCAGGAAATTGAAAAAACAGGAACTCTCCCAAACAGTTTCTATGAAGCACATATCTCCCTAATACCAAAAGCAAACAAAGACACCACTAAGAAAGAAAATTACAGACCAATTTCCCTGATGAACACCGATGCGAAGATCCTCAACAAAATACTAGCAAATAGGATCCAACAACTCATCAAAAAGATCATACATCACGACCAATGGGATTCATCCCAGGGATGCAAGGATGGTTTACCATTCAGAAATCAATCAACATAATCCAGCATATCAACAAAAGTAAAGATAAAAACCATATGATCATATCAATAGATGCAGAGAAAGCATTTGACAAGATCCAACATCCGTTCATGATGAAAACCCTCTCCAAAATGGGGTTTGGAGGAACTTTCCTCAAGATAGTCGAAGCCATCTATCACAAGCCTACGGCAAGCATTATCCTCAATAGGGAAAAACTAAGGGCTTTTCCTCTGAGATCAGGCACAAGACAAGGATGCCCACTCTCACCACTCCTCTTCAATATAGTACTGGAAGTACTTGCGATAGCTATTAGACAAGAAAAAGAGATTAAGGGCATCCAGATAGGAAAGGAAGAAATCAAACTCTCACTATTTGCAGACGATATGACACTATATCTAGAGAAGCCTAAAGCCTCTACTAAGAAACTCTTAGAAACAATAGACTTATACAGTAAAGTTGCAGACTACAAAATCAATACCCAAAAATCCATGGCCTTCATATATGCAAACAATGAGGCAGAGGAAAGGGACATGAAAAAAGCAATCCCATTCACAATCGTGCCCCAGAAAATCAAGTACCTCGGAATCAGCTTAACCAAGGAAGTAAAAGACCTCGACAAAGAAAACTACAAAACGCTACTCCATGAAATCAAAGAGGACATGAGGAAATGGAAACATATACCCTGCTCGTGGATAGGGAGAATCAATGTCAAAATGGCAATACTCCCTAAAGCATTATACAGATTCAACGCGATCCCTATAAGGATACCCATGACATTCTTCAAAGAAATGGATCAAGCAATCCTAAAATTCGTATGGAATAACAAACGTCCGAGGATAGCTAAAGCAATTCTTGGGAAAAAGACAATGGGAGGCATCACCCTCCCCAACCTCAAACTTTACTACAAAGCAGTAACAATTAAAACAGCATGGTACTGGAACAAAGGCAGAGCTGTAGACCAATGGAACAGGGTGGAATATCCCTACACACAACCCCAAATGTATGATCATCTAATCTTTGACAAGGGAGCAAGAGATGTGAAATGGAACAAGGAAAGCCTCTTTAACAAATGGTGCTGGGGGCCGGAGCGATAGCACAGCGGGTAGGGCGTTTGCCTTGCACGTGGCCGACCCAGGTTCGATCCCCGGCATCCCATATGGTCCCCCGAGCACCGCCAGGGGTAATTCCTGAGTGCAAAGCCAGGAATAACCCCTGAGCATCGCTGGGTGTGACCCAAAAAGCAAATCAAAACAAAACAAAACAAAAAAACAAATGGTGCTGGCACAACTGGACAACCACATGCAAAAAAATGGGTTTAGACCTTGACCTGACACCATGCACAAAAGTCAGATCAAAATGGATTAAAGACCTCAACATTAGACCACAAACCATAAGGTACATTGAAGACAAGGTCGGCAAAATCCTCCAAGATATTGAAGATAAAGGTATCTTCAAAGGTGACACGGAACTAAGCAATCTAGTAAAAACAGAGATCAACAAATGGGACTACATTAAACTAAAAAGCTTCTGCACCGCAAAAGATACAGTGACCAGAATCCAAAGACTATCCACAGAATGGGAAAGGATATTTACACAATACCCAGCAGATAAGGGGTTGATATCAATGCTATATAAAACACTGGTTGAACTCTACAAGAAGAAAGCATCCAACCCCATCCAAAAATGGGGCGAAGAAATGAACAGAAACTTTACCAAGGAAGAAATACGAATGGCCAAAAGGCACATGAAAAAGTGCTCTACATCTCTAATCATCAGAGAGATGCAGATCAAAACAACCACGAGATACCACCTCACACCACAGAGACTAGCACACATCCAAAAGAACAAAAGCAACCGCTGTTGGAGAGGATGTGGGGAGAAAGGGACACTTCTTCACTGCTGGTGGGAATGCCGACTGGTTCAGCCCTTCTGGAAAACAATATGGACGATTCTCAAAAAATTAGATATTGAACTCCCATTTGACCCAGCAATACCACTGCTGGGAATATATCCCAGAGAGGCAAAAAAGTACAATAGAAACGACATCTGCACATGTATGTTCATCGCAGCACTGTTTACAATAGCCAGAATCTGGAAAAAACCCGAATGCCCCAGAACGGATGACTGGTTGAGGAAACTTTGGTACATCTATACAATGGAATACTATGCAGCTGTTGGAAAAAAGGAGGTCATGACTTTTGTAATTAAGTGGATGGGCATCAAAAGTTTCATGCTGAGTGAAATGAGGCAGAAAGAGAGAGACAGACATAGAAAGATTTCACTCATCTATGGTATATAGAATAACAGAGTGGGAGACTAACACCCAAGAACTGTAGAAATAAGTACCAGGAGGTTTGACTCCATGGCTTGGAGGCTGGCCTCACATTCTGGGGAAAGGGCAACTCAGAGAAGGGATCACCAACTATAATGTAGTCGAAGGCCATGCGGGGGAAGGGAGTTGCGGGCTGAATGAGGGCTAGAGACTGAGCACAGCGGCCACTCAACACCTTTATTGTGGGCCATAGAAGCTAAATAGAGAGAGAGAACAGAAGGGAATGCCCTGCCACAGTGGCAGGGTGGGGTGGGGGGGAGATGGGATTGGGGAGGGTGGGAGGGACGCTGGGTTTACGGGTGGTGGAGAATGGGCACTGGTGAAGGGATGGATTCCCGAACTTTGTATGAGGGAAGTATAAGCACAAAAGTGTATAAATCTGTAACTGTACCCTCACGGTGATTCTCTAATTAAAAATAAATAAATTTTTAAAAAAAAGTAAAAAATGAAAAAAGAAAGAAATTAAAGGGGAAAAGTTACAAGTTACAGTAGATACCACAGGAAATCAAAAGGTCATTAAAGATTATTGTGAAAGCTTCCATGAAATTGGAGTGCCTAGAACATATGAATAACTTTTAGAATCCTATAATCTTCCAAGGTGAGTCAGAAGGAAACAGAACATCTGAATAGACCAATTGCTGATAAAGAAATTGAAAATGGTTATTAAAAATACTGAAAACATAAAGCCTTTGTCAAGATGGGCTTACTAGTGAATTCTTCCCTATTTCCTGATCTTCTCTGACTTTTTCAGAAAGTTAAAGGTACAGAAAATCTCCCAAATGCCAAATAGACAGTGTAAACTTATAGAAATGATAAATCATAAGCTTTAGTGTTATGATTGGATTCCTTCTTCCCTCTCAGAGAGCCCGGCAAGCTACCGAGAGTGTCCCGCCCACATGGCATTACCTGGCAAGCTACCGTGGTGTATTCAATATGCCAAAAACAGTAAAAACCAGTCTCACAATGGAGGCATTACTGGTGCCCGCTCGAGCAAATCGATGAGCAATGGGATGTGTTTTGATTGACCTTTACTTGCAAAAATTAAAGTTGTTTGCCCTAATATCAGATTATCATTGCACCTTTATACAGAGAAATCAACATGTCATCACCTACACATTTATCTTAAATGGTTGCATGATATTACTTTAATATGCTTCCTCATTAATTAAAAATGGATAAAGCAGCATAACCAATGAAATACTATTACCAATACCAACAAAGTTTAATTTGATTACAATAAGATCAAGCCTGAATATCTCTTTCTTAGCTTATAAAAAACATAAAATAAAGGAAGAATAAGTTAAGCATATTGAAAAAATAATCACACAGTTTTAGACTAGAGAAAATGGTACAACTGGACTGATGTCATAGAGAATTAAATATTATGTAAAATATGTATGTTAAAAATGGTTATAGATAGAAGAGACTACAAACCTCGCTTTGTTTTGTATTGGAAGAAATCTATAAAAATATTTTTAACAATGATGAATACATCTGACTATGGCCTATTTGTTTGGTAATAGAAAATGCTAGTGAGTTTTCTTAGGTGGAATAATAATCACAAGTTTGCGAAGAATGCACTTATTTTAATAGATAAATGACAAAATATTTTAGAGACAATGAATTATGCTGTCAGTGACTAAAACATAGAAACACATACAAAAGAAAACAAGAGAACAAATTAGGTTAGAAATTTTTAAACACAGATTTTATGTTTGTTCTTTTTACTATTATTTTTACTGTTATATGTATTTTTCATGAGAAAAGGTTTAGGGAATCAGAGAATATCTGTCATAGAAGTGCTTGCCTTGCAATTGTGAAGCTATGAATTTAATCTTCAGTGCTGTGCACACTCATCAAAAAATGGTGCTGATGGCTTTACTGGTTATAATACCTTCTGCTATAACAGATTGTGGATCTTCAGTGCACATCCAGGTATGTGCAAGTTACATTAGTAAAGGTGGGTGATCCCTGAAGATCACCGTAGCTGAGTGTGTACTACAGCCACCAAATCAATAAGATGTGGAAGATTTGCCCTTCCCACAACATAACAGCAACAAAGAAATCAAATGAGGAATTTTTTTAAAAAAAAGGTTGAGTTTGCTCCAAATTTCAGAAAGGAGAAGGAAAGAAATAGTGGAGGGGAGGGAGACAAGTGATAGATGAGAAGTAATGGGGACCGGGTCAGGGGATGGAGGTACAACGATGGCGCTAAGGATTGATATTGCCAAATATCCAAACCACAGAGTCAACAATACTAAAGTCAAGAGACCCAAACTCTAATAACCTAACTTAGGAAGGTGCCTATCAGGAAGGCAGGTTGGAGCAGAGATACAGGAGGGAACCTTGAACATAGGTTGAGGGAAGTTGACACTGATGGTAGGATCAGTGCTGCAACATTGTATGTTTAAAGCTTAACTATGAATAATATTGTATCAGTGTATCACTGTCATCCTGTTGTTCGTCAATTTACTCGAATGGACACCAGTAACGTCTCTATTACACTCAGCCCTGAGATTTTAGCAGCCTCTCCTTACTTATCTTTCTCAACGATTGGAGGCTCTTTCAGGCTCAGGAGACCTATTGTTACTGTAATCATAATGAAAAATATTGTAGATTGTGTAATTACAAAATAAATGTGAAGCACGGTGCTCACTTGCTGTCTGTGTTTGTGGTCTGGGGCCACTTTTTTCATCCCTGGTGACCAAGGGCAAGGAGGAAATGAGGGAGAGGCTGGTTGGTGATCAGTTGCAGTTTATTCCAATCTCATCCAATCTCATCTTACTCTGCCTCCTTCCAGTCTCACCCACTCCTGTACTCCTCCTGTCCTTCATGCCACTCTCCCCATGCTCAGTTATGCAGCCTAGTCTAGAGCCCAAGTTCCAAAGGTTGGGGGAGCAACTACACTTAGGTGAGATGGTACAATCAACATATGTAAAGCCCTTCCCTTCCTTCTGGGGAAGCTTTCTAAGACAAAGATTTCATCTTTCTAGGCAATCTGCGCAAGGGCAGAATTTCACCTAAGGACTTACTTCTCCTTTCCTTAGTCCATAAATTAGCAGCTTAGATTTACTTACTTGAATAGAGACATTACTGGTGCCTGCTTGAGTAAATCGACGAACAACAAGATGACAGTGATACAGTGATAATAAGCTTTCTAGTCATTTTGTATGGACACAGTAAAAGATATACTATCTTATAGGGTGGCTCTCCTGGGGACATCTCGCTATAGATTCCAGATTACAGTTCTTAGGCCAAATTAGTACTTCCTAACCCTAGCCGAGTCCTTGTCCAGTCACTTCTCCTTGGGTGGCCACAGAATTTGTCCATGACTGTGCTCTTAAATTGTTCTAAGTTTTATGACACTTGGCCTGTCATGTTTTGATGCTTACAGATTGCCCTGCATCCATCCAGTTTCTTCACCAGGACCCTGCTATTGGGGTGCTAGGAACTAAGGGCAACAAAGTCTTCAGTTGAGTAAATATGACAGAAGTCCAGGAGTGAATATTATCCAAAGTCAATTAACATAGAATTAGCTGTCTTCTTGTGTAATTACAAAAAGAACAATGTTTTATGGGGGCTGGAGCAATAGCACAGCGGGTAGGGTGTTTGCCTTGCACGCGGCCGACCCGGGTTCGAATCCCAGCATCCCATATGGTCCCCTGAGCACCGCCAGGAGTAATTCCTGAGTGCATGAGCCAGGAGTAACCCCTGTGCATCGCTGAGTGTGACCCAAAAACAAAAACAAAAACAAAAAAAATGTTTTAAAGCAAAATATAAGCAAGATTTCACTTACAAATGCAAAATTTAGAGTCCTTAGAAGGATCTGACCTTACAAGTCACCGGTTCTAGTTAGGGGAAATAAGTAATTATCAGATAGAGAAAGCAGAGCACAGAGAAGTTAAAGATGAATACCAAGGACATGGAAGTGCTTTGAAGCACTGTGATGAGTATAACCCAATAAACCTAAGCTCCTTGTGGCAGAGGAGAAAGCACAAATCAATGTTATCCTACATAAGATCACAGTTCTTTGATAATTTTTTAAAATTTGAGGACCAGAGAGACAATACCTAGATTAAGGCACTTGACTTTCAAGCAGCTGACAGTACTAACTATGGTCCCCTGAGCCCAACCAGAAGTGATCCCTGAGCAAAGAGCTAGAAGCATGCCCCAGGCATTCTTGGGTGTGCTCAAAATGCAAATGAAAGTTAAGAAAATAATTATATTTAATGATATTCCATGGGACAAAAATATTCTTATAGGCAGACATATATAAATTTTGGTATATTGGCCTTCCATACTTAAATAAATGAGACAATATCTATTACATCACAGTATAAAGTAAAATCTATTAAATATTAAATTATACACTGTTTTATAATAGTTTCTCTAAAGAATAAAATAATTCCTTGTTTTGTAATTCCTTATAATTTAATAATTCCTTGAAGTAGTTGACCTATACTTTAATTAATTGATTAACTAAATAATTTTATTATTTGTTCATTTTGGAGTTAAATCTGACTCTAGCAGTGTTCAAGGAACTATATGAGATGCCAGGGATGGAATCCAGGTCAGCTAGGTGCAAAGCAAGCACCTTACTCATTATACTATCTCTCCAGACCCATGTTTTCTTAAATTTTAATAGAAATCATAACTCATAGTCCAGGCAGAATTCAGAATCCCCAGACTAGATCTGGGGCCATAAGGACTATACGAAGAAGTGTAGAAAGGTGGAGTAATGCAGCACCAGAAATAAAACACACATATATACTGGCTATGTACCATATCTTGCCTCTTACCAGTCCTGTTGATACAGCAGGAGTTGAACTGTGGACCGCCAGATCACTTTGAATCTTAGCCATGGAATAGGTGACCAATCAGAACATAGAATGGGATGGCTGGGGGTGGGATTTGGCAGCAGATTAAAGGGAGTCCCCAGGCCACTCTCCCCATCTTTCCTTTTGGGGTCATCTATCACGGGAGGCTAGTAGACTGCATGGGACAGGACAGGGAAGTCCTTCACAGGACCCAGCATCATCAGGGACAGAAACTGGTCATCATTCATGGGTAAAGGAGGGACCTGGATGGCTGAGGAGGGATCTGGAACCATCTACCTTTTCTGTACAATAAACTATCCTTTAATTTTCCAAGTTTGTTCTTTCCTCCGTTAGCCGGCGTGGGGCAAAAGCTTAGTTCACAGTCTCCATACATGGGTGCAAGCACTTGCTGGAACCCCAATTCCTAAAGCTGTCTCTGGTTCCCGCTCGTTCCACATCCACCGGCTGTGCAGAGGCATGGGCACCCGGGCAGAAACCCGGACGGCCAGAGCCGAGCACCAGCCCCGGCTGGGGCTGCCCTGGTATCCCCGTTTTCTTCTTTTATATTGGATCACTGTGAATGACAAAGTTACAAAGATATTTATAACTGAGCTTTAGGTGTGCATCTTCCAACACTAATCTTTCACCAGTGCCCACTACTTTCTACCAATATGCCAATTATCTCCCCAATCTGTCTCTGTTGCAGGTGTTTTTCCTTTTCCCCACTGTCCTAGTGTTCCCTTCCCTAATCTATCCTCCCACCCCTACCCCAGTTGCAAGCTTCCTACTGAAGACCAATTCTCCTGCTTTTCATTTCTATGGCCTTTGAGCATTTGACATTCTCTTATACAGTATTTTTATATCCCAATATAAAAGAGGTCATTGAGTCTCTTCTCTCCCTCTGACTTATTTGACTCAATATGATAGTATCCATACAACATGAATGCATGTTGTAGCACATTTCATAACTTTATCTTTTCTTACAGTTGAGTAGTACTCTATTGTGTATGTGTACCATAGTTTCTTTATCCAGTCATCTGTTCAAGGGCATTTGGGTTGTTCCCATATTTTGGCTATTGTATATAGTACTGCAACAAACAAGAATGCTGATGTCTTTTCTTCATCGTGCTTTTGAGCCCTTGTCATATATTCCCAGAAGTGAAATTAATGGGTCATATGAAAACTCAATTCCTAGATTTTTTTTGGTGCAGGAAAATCTACTTTCTCACTAACACTGTCTCTTGTCCTTTTATTAGAGAATATCCAGGGAATCTGGTTTATTCTAAAAAGACTATACCAGTTAACATTTTCACCAGCAGTGAATGAAAGTTCCTTTCCCCACATCCTTGCCAATACTAGTTGTTGTTCTCTTTGATGAGTGGCAGTCTCTGTGGTGTGAGGTGAGGTCTTATTGTTTTGATTTGCATTTTATTACAGTTAGTAATATGGAACATAACTTTTTAGATGTCTTTTGGCCATTTCTATTACCTCTTTGAAGAAGTTTGTGTTCATCCCTTCTCCCCACTTTTTATAGGGTTCAGTGATTTTTTTCATAGAGTTATATGTGTGCCTTATATATGTTGGATATTAACTCTGTCAGATGGATGGTGGGCCAATAATTTATCCCAGTCTTGTAGGCTGTCTTTGTATTCTAGTCATCAATTCCTTTGTGGGTGCAGACACTTCTTAGTCTAATGTAGTCCCATTTGTTTATCTTTGCTTCTACTTCCTTCGTTTTAGATGTTTTTATTGAATCACCATGAGACACAGTTGCAAATCTTTTATGATTGAGTTTCAGTCATACAATTATGGAACACCCATCCTTCCACCAGTGTGCATTTTCTACCACCAATTTTCCCAGTATCCCTCCCACACCCTTACACCAACCTGCTTTCTGCCTCTGGAGCAGGCACCTTCCTTCTTACTCTTTCCATTTTTGGGCAACATGATTTGCAACACAGATACTGAGAGGACATGATGTTTAGTCCTTAGTCTACTTTCAGCATACATCTCCCATCCTGAGCAATACCTTCAACAATCATTGACTTAGTGGTCCCTTCTTCATCCCAAATGCCTTCCCCCCCAGCACATAAGGCAGGTTTCCAAACTGTAGAGTGCTCCCCTGGCCCTTGTCTCTACAGTTTTTGGGTGTCAGTTTCATATTATGTTATTTTATATTCCACAAATGAGTGCAGTCATTCTATGTCTGTCCCTCTCTTTCTGACTCATTTCACTTAGCATGATACTTTTCATGTCCATCCACATAGAAGCAAATTTCATGACTTCATCTCTTCTAACAGCTGCACACACAATGGTGTAGATGCACTAACATTTCTTTAACCAGACGTCTGTTCTCGGGCACTTGGGTTTTTTTTCCAGATTCTGGCTACTGTGAATAGTGCTGCAATAAACATACAGGTGCAGATGTCATTTCTACTGTGCTTTTTTGTATCCCCAGGATATACTCCCAGCACAGATGGACAAAAGCATTACTATTACTTCTACTTCCCTAAGCCTGAGGATCAGGTTGATATCTTTTCCTCACTTTCTAACTTCATGTCAGTTAAACATTACGTATGGGAATGAGGAAAATCTGTATAAGCAGTATTTAATTGTGCCTGTCTGCAGAAATACTCTCTAAGAAGTCCTTTTTGGCTCTGGAAATGGAAAGGCAATAAAACTCATCACCAAGTTAAACAAACATTATTGATGCCCATCTCTATTCCCTTTGAAATCACCATTCCTGATTAACCTGAATCTTTGTGCTATCAGGGGTCATACTGTACTGAGGGATATGTTTCCTAGGAACAGTTTTTAAGCTAAAACTAATGGAAATCAATAAATAAAATATCACATGCTCTTTATACCTTGATTGGTATAAAGGATCCTCTTTGCACCTTGATTTGTACAAAGGGTATAGTTATCATTTACCCTGGCTCCCACAATTTCCAAGAGAAATGAGCCCTAGTTGCCCGTAGCTATATAACTCCAATAGATATTCTGTTGGTTTCTTTCTATTCCATATCTGTTTTACCCATCTCCTGCCCCTGCACCAGACTGTCTTCACTGGGACCCCCTCAGAGGGAGGCAGGTTGAGTTTCTCTCTCTGCCCCAAGTAGAGCCCTAGCAGTCAAAAACCTCCAGAATCCAGCCACAGTCATACTCAAGGCCACTCTCCACATGTTCAGATGAGCCTCACGCATGAAGGAACCAACAGAGGAACTCAGGTGTGTGGGACCCTGTGACTGAGATCTCCAAGCCTGCTCAGATCGAGACTGGGCCTCCTCCACCCAGATCCCCAGTTTCCAGTAGCTTGGCAGTCACACCCACAAACTGCCCCTGGTGCCATGTAATTTCATCAATGGCCAAGATGCAGAGATTATAAAACAAAACTCCTGGAAGAGAGCGACGCAGAATCTCCTGGAGATTGGGAGCACCTGTAAGGGTGATTAAAGGCCACCCCAAAAGCTTCTGTCCCTCTAGGAGAGCCCGGCAATCTACCTAGGGTATCCCACCCTCATGGCAAGCTACCTGTGGTGTATTCGATATGCCAAAAACAGTAACAATAATGGGCCTTATTCCCCTGACCCTGAATGTTACAGGGATGAATGGAGATGTTACTGGTGCCTGCTTGAGCAAGTCAATGAACAACAGGATGACAAGTGATACAAGTGATCTATTTTACCCACTTTGTCTTTGATGCTTCCTGGGGTAGTTTCCTATATCAACAATTTCATGTATGCAAGCATTTTTTTTCTGGAAAGAAACTCAAAATAAAGAATACCAAGCTCCATAACTCCTGGTTATAAGATTCCCACAAAGACAGGTAAGCATCACTTTCATGTATTAAACATTCTAAATGAGTTAAACTTGGATTAAAATAAAATGCATGCTTATTCTCTATTAGCAACCCAACTCAACAATATAGGCAGAGAATGTCAGATATCAAGAGAAAGTGGTAGAAATGGCTAATTTCATAGAAACAAAAATGAAAATAGTCATTCCGATTTCAAGTACTTCGATCCCTCAGAGAGCTATCCATGGTTCTGGATTATCTCTAAGTATTCCTTTGTAAGCCTCATAATTTATTTTCTAAATTCATAACTATTTTTATCTGTCTTCCTGAAACTCTAAACTTCTTAGTTTATACACCTGTATACATTTTTCTAATTAAAACCAACTTCTATAATCAACTCATGCCTAGTACTTGGTCTAAACTTGTATGAATGTTTTTCATCAACAGCCACATAGCTTTATGTTTTTGTATAATTTTCTATATTTTTAACTTACTATAAACTATACATAAAACCTTTTTTCCTATATAATTTCCTTAAAGAATCTTTAACATTTATCAACATAACCAGTTATACTTAATCCTACACAGAATATATTCACATAAATATTTCATTTCAGGAGAAAATTAGTGTCCAGAATTATAAAAATATGCCAGTGCTATTGAAGTTTTATATACTGGTACCCTATACTGGTACCCTCTACTAATTCTCTCTCTAATAATCACAGTAATATTTAAGTAGCTTCATCATATAATGAAATTATCTATACGGGATCGCTTGCAAATTCCTTTAGAATGGAAATGATTTTGCCAAAAACCAAAATTAGATTTCAATTACAAAACAACATTTTAGTTGTTTTCAACATGTTTTAGCAGAAATTAAGTTACTAAAACAGTATGTATTCTAAATAAAGAAAACTGGAATTAACATGTAAAAAGAAAAGAAGGAAAACACTCACAAGCTATTAGCTTCAATAATAAAGTTGTACATATCTGTTGGATATCAATCCTAAGTGCTTTAGGCTTTATCAGTGTATTGCCCCTTTCCTCCTCCCAGAGAATCTTACCATGCCCTTGCTAACATCTTTAATTTAGTCAAAGTCTATCTTCAACCTCCCCTTTGTATTGGATATTAACCCTAAGTGCTTTAGGCTTTATCAGTGTATAGTCTCCTTTTCTCTTCCTAGAGGAATTTATATTACCCTTGCTAGCATCCCTAACTTAGTGAAAGTTTATTTGTAATCTTTCCCTTGTATTTTACCTCACATTGTCACAGTCCCCCATGTCAATCTCAATTGCTTGTAAAACAAAACTTTCTGGTAATTCTGAACTTGTATTGATACTGCATTGTATTTGAAGTGCTGTATATTTGTACTTGCTTTTCTGTTTCTTCTACAGTCTTTTTATGTTACCATAGAGAAATGTTCTTTGGTTAAACACAGAAAGACCATTACTGCTATGCTCCTAATATTCGAGAGTTGTTTGACTCTGAAATATATCTGCTCCTGGGCATAATCACTTAGTCATAACTACTTGATTCAGGCTTCAGTTGCTGTTGTTCTTGACACCCCAAAGGGGAGGTCCTGCTGTGGGACTGGGATGGACCCGGGGAGAGTGGCAAAACCACCCGGCAGCGAAATGGGACATTCTAGAAAGCATAAATGCATGGTTTTCATGCAAACTGTTACAACTTAAGAGACAGGACCCCCCTAGGGAAGGACTAGCTGAACTGGCCTGAGGACTTAGTCTGGGATTTATGGTAAAAGCCTTGCTTGCTCTCAGCCCAGAGAACTAAGTGTTGGGATCTTTGTCTCTTACTGTGTTTATCCAAACAACTGCTAGTATTGATAACTTTTACAATTAGAGGGAAACATAAAAACAATGTAGTTGTCCCTGGGAGACAGAGTGTCTCCTTGAGTTGATCTCCCTAAAAGAATTTCCTCTGCCAAATGTTTATCTATGTGAATGACCAATCACACCTGCCCTTACTTCAACCCCCCTTCATATGCTCTACAAGTATGCTAGCAACTCTGCATTAAACGGGCCATTTTCACCATCAGACTGTGGTCCCCAGCCTCCCCATCTCCCAGTCTCTCTGTGTCTCTGTTGGGGGGCCCTGGGGAGGTGGGGAGGCAGGGAGGCAGCTCAGAGCCACCGAATGCACACAGGAGTCCAGCAGCAGCAGCAGCAGCCACCCGAGGATCATTTCTTTTTTGTGTGTTTACACACATATCCAAAATTACCTTTTATAATGTAATACTTAAAAATGGTAAAATAAAATGAAAACTTTGTCTTAAACTTTTAAATACAAGTATCCTTCAAAAACAGTTTTGGGAAGTAAAGAAGAAAGGTTTGGCTAATGTTGTATATTATAACTTCAAACTCTATTGATGACTCCTGAAGTATTAGGGACTGAATGTCCAGGTGAGAAAATATGAGAAAATATTATAAATAACTTCAAACATGAATAACATAGATTGAAGGTTTAATAAGGTAGTTTTGGAAATGGTGAAAAGGCTTCAAGAATAGAAGCTACTATGTTTCATGCAGAACTTTAGAAGAGACAGAAATGATGACCTAGGTTTTCTGTGTTCCAGGATACTTTACTGAGTTGAAAGAAAAACCTGAAATTCTCAGGGGTTGGATAAGGTACCAGACATATGATGGAATCTCTAAAGAAAGATGAAGTAGGGTATAGGAGATGGTATAGCAGTTAGTGTGCATGCCTAGCATATGTTTAAACCAGCTTGGTTCCCAGGAACCACGTGGTCCCAGAGCATCATTGGACACAATGCAGACATGGAGGCCTCTGAATACGACATGAGTGGCCAAGGTAATCCCTAGTGACCAAAGGGCCTGAGCAGCACCACATTCTCAGGACCCTGGATTGAACCATTCCATTAGCCTGGGTGGTTATGAATCACTCTCGTGGAGCCCTGGGGCCTCCTGAGCACCGTTTGGGAGGACCCCTCAAATGAGGGGAGACGGAAGAAGAATAGTGTCATGTCTGTTTCTCCCAGAAATGACTGAGTACAAAAGCAAGAGAACAGACCGCCGAGATGTGATCCCGGGGGCCGCACGCATGTGCGGCCTCTCCGCAGCTGCACAAGCGTGAATCCAGACCCAGCAAAACCTCTTTCGGCATGGGCAACTCCTCGCAGAATGTCTCCAGCCTGAGAACTAAGCCTCGGCCCCGTACCCGCCCAGGAGGGGAAAGGTATTTCTCTCTCTCTCTCTCTCTCTCTCTCTCTCTCTCTCTCTCTCTCTCTCTCTCGCCTCTTTCTCTCCGGGGATGAAGGGCGTGGTGGCCGCCATATTAAGACAACCACAGATTGGGTTTTCAAGCCTGCAATTATCTAATATCTGGAAGAAATCCCCCTGGACTTCTTGTTAAAGTACAGAAATTCAAAACCGCGCGGCCGCTATTGCGGCTGCGCGACCTTATTTGTCTTCACAGTAGGTCTGAATCTAGTGGGGTACTCCTAACAACAATAGTGAGGTTTGTGTTGAAATATTGAATGTAACCAAAGTAAACAGAATGTAAAATGAAACTTATCAGTTACAAGGTAGGGGGTGGGAGGGCGGGATGGGAGGTGTACTGTGTGGGTTTTTTTTTTTTTGGTGGTGGTATATGGGCACTGGTGAAGGGATGGTTGTTTCAGCATTGTATAACTGAGACCTAAGCCTGAAAGCATTGTAATCTTCCACACGGTGATTTAATAAAATTTAAAAAAAAAATTAAAAAAAAAGCAAGAGAACATATGTTTGTGAACTATACTTAGACAACTAGAGAGAAAATAATAAGATACAACTATTAAACTTAAATGGAAAAAACAAAGACCCTTTCATTATGCATGCACATATGAAAAATGGGTAAGAGCAAATATGCAACATCAAAACTGTGGCAAACACAGAGCTAGTGTCCTTCCCTTGTTTTATATGCACCCTCTTCTTACAAGGACGCCAGTCATATTGGATTAAAACTGATCCACATGACCTAAAATAAACTAATTACATCAGGTTGAAGAGATAGTACAGAAGGCAGGGCATTTATCTTGCACAAGGTCAATCAAGTTCAATCGCTGGCTGTATGATTCCCCCAGCCGTACCAGGAATGATTCCTGAACCCAGAGCCAACAGCAACACCTGAGCACTGACAGGTGTAGCCAGAAAACTAATAATAATAACAGCAATAATAAATTACATCTTTTGAGATTTTTAAGGTGAATTCAAGTTAACATATGAATGTTACATAATACGGTCCACAATAAAATCATCCCATCTGCTACTTAATGTCAGACATTAAGGAAATTTTATACATTTATGTATAGAATGTGAATAGTATACCAAACTCACAGGACTTTTGTGAGCATTTATACATGAAATAATTAAAAATAATACCTAGTACAGAACAAGTGGTCCATAAATAATTTATTACACTTAAAATCTTTGAAACAGTGCTGTCAGTCTGCTTGAAAATTCAAGGATGGAAATCTCTCATGCCACACCCAGTCTTATACCTAAGAACTTAAGAACCCAGCATAGAGTGTTTTTACTTTGTTTTTAATCCTACCTGGGAGCCTCAGAATACCTCTGAGAGCATCATGATCAGAGCTGGCATAAGTGAGAAGAACTGGGGAAGGACTGTTCAAGTTGCATTGTGAGAGGAATATAATAAAGGTAAATAGTTCTCATTTTTTTCTTGGAGGAGTATGGGAGTGGAGGAGAGCAACCATTTGAGAAAAGGAAGAAGAGTGACAAATGCTCTCAGTAACTCTTCATGAACTTGTATAGAGTGGCATAGGGATGGGAGTAAGGAACACAAAAAATAAGAGAAAAAATTTCTGATCAGTATGGTGTCTTTGATGGAGATGGAGGTCATATGTTCAAAAGATTGCTAATCAATTATCTAGAAGAGTTTTATGTTGCAGAAAAATTGGCAATTATTTACCCCAGATTAGGAATAGTAGGAAATGAACTGAGAATACTATAAAGGAGTAATAATAAGGAGACCTGTAGTCAGAAGAAACCCTTGTTACAGAGCACTCCATTCATTTTGTGTAGAATTCTGAGAATCTGGAAATGATTTTAGTAATGAATACACACTCCCCTTTCTGATCTCTGGAAAGACAAAAACTGAGGCCACAACTAATAGAAGGCCATGCTTACTGAGCTTAGCTTTATGATAGGACACACATCAGTGGTTCTACAAGGTATCACCTCAGCTCCATTTCTCCACAAAAAAAAATCCATAAATTTTCTTTCTAATTTACTGAGACCAAATCCATTTTCATAGTCTTACATACTCAAGGAAAGAAAAGTCTTGTTATCAAAGAGGACTTGAATGGTGATGTTGATATTGCACCTTCTCTGGCTGCCTTCATTTGCAAATCATTTTAAAACATGTTTGAACAACATGAGTTAATTTTTTGAAATAATATAGACAAACCATTAAAAAGAAGATAGACAGGGGCTGGAGTGATAGCACAGCGGGTAGGGCGTTTGCCTTGCACGCGGCCGACCCGGGTTCGATTCCCAGCATCCCATATGGTCCCCTGAGCATCGCCAGGAGTAATTCCTGAGTGCATGAGCCAGGAGTAATCCCTATGTATTGCTGGGTGTGACCCAAAAAGAAAAAAAAAGAAGATAGACAAACCTTTATAGACAAACCTATAGATTCACAAAGTAAAAAGAAAAAATACTCAAGTAAATCAGGTCAGAGAAGAAAAGGGAGACAGTGCAACAAATTCCTCAGAAATAGCAAAGATCAGAGATTATTACAAGCAACACTATGCCATTAAGCTGGAGAAATAAGAATAAAAGGACAGAATATTAGACTGTATGGGTGAAACTGACGCCATGACAAGCGGCAGAAGTCAGCAAACCAGCTAGGCCTCTGGTTCAGTTATGGGAACTAAAACAGCTTCCCAGCAATAAAATGATGCATAACTAGCCAACCTGAACCCACCTGGGAAAGTTCCCAGGCTCAGCAAGTGGGCTCAACTAATCAATTTTCACAATACCCCAGAAGTTGCTTTTTGTTAACCCTAAAAGTACAAGAAGTGTATGTAATAATAAAATTGGTACTGATAGTGGAAATTACTGTTTAATTGTTGCCTAACCACTGTAACCCTAGATACTTGCCAAAACACCTTTGTTTGGTAACTAAGTAAGATTCTTTTCTGAAACAATAAGGCATGTACTGCCTATGTAATCAAACCCTACATAAAGTGCTTGCTCCCTGAAGTCGGGGTTGCTATCGAGAGACTGCTCTAGATGAGATAGTTGACCCAGTATACTGGAATAAAACTCCTTCTGCTTTTGCATTACTGAGTTAGTGTTTCTGTCTGTCTCGCTGCTTGGGAACCCAGAATTCCGGGCTTAACAAGACTAATGAACCTACCAAAACTAAATGAGGAAGTGGAAAACTTGGACAAGAGTATTTCAACCAATATCATAAGTAATTGGTTGAAATTGAAACAGTAATTTAAAATCTACCCAAGAACAAAAGCTCTGGTCCAGATGGGCTCACTGATGAATTCTATCAAACCTTCAAAGACTGACTACCTGTGCTCCTGAAACTTCCCCAAACTAAAGAAACATGATTTCTTCCTAATAGGAAATTTTGACATGGGGGAGAGGGACTGGCTACATCCTGTATGTTTAGGGCTTGCTCTTTATTCTGTGCTAAGGGATCACTCTTGGAAGTGCTTGGGGAACCATATTTAGTGTGAGAGATTGAACTGGGGCTGGCCAGGTGTAAGGCAAGTGGATAAAACTACTTGTGTATTATGTCTTCAACCTCACTTCCTAATAACACCTATGAAGCCAATATTATCATAATACCAAAATCATATACTACTAGAACAGAAGATTTCTTATGAACATTGATGCAAAATTCTTCAACAAGATCTTATCAAAGCAAATCTAGCAAGATATCAAAAGGATCATACACCATGGCCAAGTGGCATTCATTCCAAGGATGTGAGGATGGTTCAACATATCAGATCAATTGATGTAAAACACATATCAGCAAGGTGAAAGATAAAAATCATATGATCACATCAACTAATAAAGAGAAACGTTTTCACAAAATTCAATATCCATCAACTATATAAAAGCCTCAGATCAGTATAGAAGAAATTATATTCAAGAGAGTAACAACAGTCAATTACAGCAAACAGAGCCAAAATCCTTTTCATTGATGAGAATCTCAAAGCTTTCCCTTTGTGATCAGACAAAAGTCAAGGATAGGCCCCACTTTCTCCATTATTATTAAAATGGTCTTGGTAGTTCTCACTACAGCAATTAGGCAAGAAAAAGAAAACAGATACAAATTTGATAAGAAACAAAACTACTACTCTTTGCTGCTTATATAATAAAAATACACGTGGAAGACCTTAAATATCCCAGTAAAATCTCTTAGAGACAGCAAACCAGTACAACAAAGGAGCAGACTAAAAAAAAATTATAGACACCTGTTTGCTTACTATATGTAAATAATGAGCTAGATGAAAATTAAATATATAAGAAAAAATGACTCCATCAAGGGAGGGCCAGAGCTGGCAATACTCCTGGGTCTTATTTCTGGATCCATACTCAAGTCACACTTGGTGGTGCTCAAAGATCCCATGCATTACTGGAGATTAACCATGATCAGTCATAGAAAGGCAAATAAGTTAACTTCTGTACTATCTTTCTGGCCCCAAGGTTTATAATAGCTTTTTAGTTAGAAAGTGTTTTAAAATATTTTAGCATAAATATATTAAATATTAAAAATATGTATTATTTGAAAACTGAGTCCCATATAAAATAGAATAGAGCATTGTATGCCTGAAACTCTATTATTAGCAACATTGTGAGCCACAATGTCTACATAAAAAATTTTAAACAAATCAAAGAGTGTCAAGGCAAGCAAATTAATTATAAAGTAATTAATACAGCCTTGATCAGGCTCTTTCTGGGTTATAGTTTTCTTTCCCATAAAATATAAAATTACAGTTAATGGTTTTATAGACAATGGAGGGGCCAGATAATTTAGAGGGAGGGCCCAGATAATCAAGACCTCTGATTCAGTTGATTTGTTGGGATTGCTGTCTTGACACAGAGGTTGCTGTTGAACTCTTGTGAGCTGTGAATAAAGAACTGCAACAAGAAAAACATCTGGTGATCTTTGTTGTGTCTTGTGCTATTCTTACTTGCTATCCCAGAAGCTACCCTATCTGCTGTAATAGAAGTACCTTTTTGTAGTATGGCTATTCAATGGCATATAGAGCACTTTACAAAATTGTTGGGAACTTCGTAGGGGTTGGACATTCCAATAAATGGTAAGTATAAATTATGAAATGAGCAGATGCTGTGTAATATACTCAAATTTACCCTCTTATAAAATCCTAACTCTGTTGTCTTAGCCTGAATTTTCCAGAAAATAGTCTGAGTCAGCAATTTCTCTGCAGCACTTTCTATGTAGGTAAAATATTTCAGGGAAACAATTTGCAAGGAAGAGAACTTGATGAAGAATACAATCAATGTGACACAGTACACCACAGGACCACTGCATCTCTTTAAGATCAACTAATTGCACATGGCATGCATCTTCTCTTCTTTGAATATAATGGTTACATCTAAAAAGGAGTTGTTTGGAGGGGTAAAAAGCTTAAGAGAGAGAATTTTATCCAAAGATCTTAACTCACATTGTTCAAAGATTTACCCAATGAAGTAATTAACTTCCCTACAGTTTGAGGCTCACCACACCCATACAGATGACAAACATATGGGGCCGCACACAGCAATTATTAGGGACCTGGGATCTTTCAAAAGAAAACTCAGTCTTCCCATTTGGCAATACTTGGACTGGTGGTGCATTTGGGTCATTTGTGTCACACACAGAGGAGCTTAGGTAGAGGGGATAGAAGGAGAGGGTGGTATGAGGTGCTGAGAATTAGAATCTGGATCTTGTTCTGTTTTGATATGTGGCTACATCAGGCAGTGCTCAGCTTATTCCTGACTCTGCACTCAGAGATCAGTTCTGGTGGGCTCAGGGGACTATATAGGGTGCCAGGGTTTGCATCCAGGTCAGCCACATGCAAGACAAAAGCCCCACCCACTGTACTAACTTTCCAGTCCAGACTCAGGATCTTGTACTTTCTAGACATGTGAAATACTTCTTGATCTATCTCCTCAGTCCTCTTGATGTTTCTTAAGTTTCAATGGTAACAGAGAATAATTTTTTAATCTGGGGACACAGCTGGTCGTGTTAAAGTTTCACTTCTGACTCTATGCTCAAGGATCACTCCTGATAGGCTTCAGGGACCATGTGTGGTGGCAGGGATCAAACTCAGGTTAGGCATGCTCAAGGCAAGTGCCTTACTCACAATACTATCTCTCAAGCCCTGAGAGAGAAGTGTTTTATTGAAGAGGCTCAAGGTGTGGAATTCAGACAAGACACTGTTGGAACATTATAGGACTGAAGCCCAATCATTAGCAGCTTTACAGCTTTGTAATGCTCTATCTCGCGGTGATTCAATAAAAACTAAAATAAAACATTGAACATTTAATGATGCTTTGACGTGAATATTACTGGAGATGGAGGTATGGAGGTTAGAGGTTCCTGAAGTTTTTGGCTTCCTTTAACTTGACAAGAATCATAAACTGTATCAAGAAGCTGTTGATGACAAGAAAAAAACCTCAAGTGCAAATACTTGATGATATAGTTCTATACAGAAGAAAAAATATCAGATCAAGTATCTGGTGTGTGGGAGCCACACTATTGGACTTGTTTGGTCCTATGCTCAGAAGAGCTACAAAACCATGTGGGGTATGAGAGATCTGAACCGAGGTGGGCCATATGTGAGACAAGCACCTTATCTCTTGTATTATGTCTCTGGCCCACAAATTAAGCATTTTTTAAGGAAAAATTTCTACACTCCGAATAATTGTAGAAATTACTTGATTATTCTGTTTTGATTATGTTGGATTTTCTACTGATAAAGTGTTCTTGCACAGTGTCTTTCTTTTTTGAAATATTTCCATTTAGTTTTCTATCATATTCTGTGTCAGTGGGAATTCTAAGTATTTTCTGATGAAATGTAAAGGCTATTTGTTACATAATAAATCTGACTCATGTAGTCAGCCTCAAATTCCTTGAGAGAAGACGCAACTTGAATATCATTTGTACTCCTCTACATTCACTTTAGAGGATAATAAAGTCTCAATTAGTATTTGAGTAAAAAACAGTGTAATGGCCAGACATTAGGAGAATATTGAATAAATGATAAGGCAGTCATACAATAAAATTTCATACAACACAGTTGTAAAGAAAAAGACACCTAGGAAAATGGAAAACAGTTACTTTTTTGATATAAGCAAATTGCATAACATGAGTAGAAATACCATGTCACAGTGGTTGCATACATACATGCATATGAGTATGCACAGTTAATTATCAGTAAGGTAAATTATATAGTAAATGGTTAAAAGATGAGCTTGGTAGATGAGGAAATAATAGTCTCCTTACTTGTTTGCATTTTTTCCACAGACATTTTCTAAATACATAATGTAGACAGAGGGACAGTTCAGGAGTTAAGGCACTTGCATGTGCCCAATCCTGTTTCAATTCCTGGTACCAAATACGGTCTCATGAGAACCATCAGAAGTGACACCAAAACAAAACAAAATGTACAAGTAAAGCGTGTAATATTATGAATGAAATATGGGTATTTGATTATGCAGTAGAAAAATATACAACTACATTCAAATGGTTGCTTAGTTTGATTTCGAGCTAGTCAAGTGTCATCCCTCATTTACTCTTGAATCTAGAAAATGCTAGTTTTACATTTTCAATGCCATTAGAATTGCTGCAAAATAACAGCATTTGTTGTTGACACAATTGGCTATATAGCATTTTATTTGCAGCATCCTTCCTCTGCAAAGTTCTGTTTGTAATTCTAATAAGGAGATTAAGAGTTCCTAGCTAAACTAGGTTACACAGCATAATTGACACACCTTTTTGCTTTTATTTTATTCTCAGATTATCACTAAGTTATAAACTTCAAGTGGAAATATTTTGTATACTATACTTAAACAGTATAATATAGTGGTCAAATGTTTGGCATAAGTAGAGTCTACTCAGTCAATCCCACTTAGCAAGCCATGATAAACAAATTCTTAAAGTCCTTGGAGAGGCATAAACAGTTACTTCACGTTATATTCATTTTTTTATTTTTGTGACATCTCCCATAATTATTAGAAGGGATGAACACAAAAATATGGAATGTGCAGAAAAATAGGATAAAACATAGATGCTTTATGGGCTTGCATGTGACCCTTATTACAGTTCTGAGCTCTTGTCTCATTCTTCATCCAGCCTTATTTATTCACTTTCTGATTTCCCTCCCTACCACTCCACACCCTTCAGTTTCGGGCCACAAATTACAAATATAAACAAATGTAGTAGAATAGCACACATTCTTCACAGGCATCAAAGACTCTTTTCTTCTTCTTCTCCTTCTTCTTCTCTTCTCTTCTTTAGGAATAGTGTCAAGGGAAGTTTGTGTGAGTACTGTGGAAAGATAAGGGTCAAAGATAACTCTCAGAAGCTTTATCAGAAAGCCAAAGAACCTAAGATCTCAGGAGAAACAGCCCCATTTAATTGCAGTCAACACTGCTGAATAACATAATTCATAAAAAAAATCTCCAATAATAGAAACAACTTGAATGAACATCAAGATGAACCACTATTTCCCCAGATATTTAACACTTTCTGCTTAGTTTTACAAAAGAAAATAAATAGA
Organism: Sorex araneus; assembly: GCF_027595985.1. Classification (NCBI taxonomy): domain Eukaryota; kingdom Metazoa; phylum Chordata; class Mammalia; order Eulipotyphla; family Soricidae; genus Sorex; species Sorex araneus. The sequence continues at coordinate 137,802,434 of NC_073304.1, read as the reverse complement.
TAAAGAATATTCAGAACAGGTTTTTCTGTTGTGCGTAGAGGAAACCTATCAATATAGAAAATCTATGAATCTAGAAAAATTAAATCTAGAAAATAGCCTTTAGTTTTCACTACTTTCTAAATGAAATTTAAGAATTGCATATAATTAAGTTAGGCAACAAATATCTAAATAGAAATATCTGGTACAAATTGAGATAACAGATATTTTATACCTCATAGAAATTATTATAGAGATCTCAAAATACCATTTCACCAGAACTGAAAATTAAAGTTAACCTACTGTGAATATAATTGATGTATTAAATAAAGATCAATTAATTATAAATTAATATTTATTACCTGTATTTCAATATAATTGAGTTTATTGTAATTCTATAGATTTTATTTTATGATTCCAAAAATACTATATGAGAATGGATTGACAGACTTCAACTGCATGCAAATGCATGAGAAACCAGGAGAACTAACCAGATTGATCATAGTCCAAATTGCCCAGTCCTAAGATAATTGATGTAACATGGGGGTAGTTTGAGGTAAGAAATCTTGGGATGGTTTATTACAAATCAGTGATACTTAATTTGTACAATGATACAGTGATATTTAGACCTATTGTTTTATATTCAGCATTTTTTGTTTAGAAAAAATTCTTCATATAAATTAATTAATTTTGTGACTCTTGAAAGACTTCAATTGGTTGCAAACATTTTTAGGATACCTAGTCCCAGCTAAAACTTCCCAGGAGTCTTGGAAGTGAGATAAGACAAGTTCCCACCTGCCAAAGCCTCTGCAGCTGCATCACACACACCCCAGTAGCAGCCTTCATGCCCCTGGCCAGACTCCACCCCTCTCAACTGAGCTCCACAGAGATGCTAACCTACTGGAAAATTCAGGTGCATGTTTTTTTGTTTGCTTGCTTGTTTTTTATTCTTTGTTGAAAACTCCAGGACTTCTCAGAATTTGGATGGCTGCTCTTTACCCATCTCCCTGTGCTTTTGGAAGTCCTGGTAGCCACACCTACTTCCCACCACTGCAGCCATGGAAGCTTATCTACTGGCCCTATCTAGAGACTCATAAATAAATCTTTAAAGAGATCAACTACCCAAAAAATTTCTTGGATACCCAGTTGCAACCGAGACCTGTGGGGTGGGCCAAGTTTTCACCCTACCAAAATCCCAGAAGCTTCACTCACACCCCAACAGCCTCCAATACCCTCCATCTGGATTGCCCAGTAAAATATTCTGAATTTTCTGGAGCAACATCTCCAAACTCTACAATACTGACATGCCAGTTGGAGCACACTGAATTAGATAGGAATGTAACATGGAATCCAATTTTAATCTCTATGAATAAAAACATGAACACAGAAGACTTAACTTGAAACAATAGCTTAGTAAAACCTCAGAAAAGAGCTTAATGTCCCCATGGTGAGATACAATAATTCTCACAAAATTTCTTTTACTGGAGTATTTTTTGATCATTCCAATTGCCATTTAGTGGTAACAAGCAGTAAAAAAAAAAAAATTATTGTGGGCCTGCTACAGGGCAGGCTTGAGAAGTGGTTGGGAATTTGGAGACAATGGTTGCGGGAAGGTGACAGTGGTGGTGGGATTGGTGTTGGAATATTGAATGCCTGTATCAATTAATCATGAACAACTTTGTAAACCACAATGTTTAAATAAACTATGGAAAAGTAAATTTTGTTCTACTCTGCAATAGGAAAAAAATCTCTGACAAATAGAAGTAAAACAGAATATAGAATATAACACAAGTACAACATAGATAACATTAATTAAATTTAGACTAGGTTCTTTATTTTATAAAACAAAGATTTAAGTGCAGACAGGGCAACATAAACAAAATATCCCCTAGGTGGAATTTCCATGAGTGAGTTTACCTACATTTTGAAAAGTACCAAAATGTACTAGTATAATCTAGTGGGACGTACAGAAAAATCTGACTCATATAAATGAGTGGTTATCTCCTAATAGTGAAATAAAAACATAAACCCAAAGTGCCTTAGTCAGTCTGACATTCTACATATGCTATAACTCTAAGGAGTCTTGGATGTCACAGTTCTTAATCTGGATAGGTAAACTGAGGTTCTGTTCGATGAAGTACTTTGACCAGGATCTTATAGTGTATCAGCAGGAAGGCCTTTGGTGTGCAAAAATCATCTTGAATCATTTCACTCTTGCCATGGACAAGAGGAAAGGGAACACAGGTCTCATATTCTATGATGCTTGTCCAAAATCCTTTCCAATTCTATGAACTCGTGAATTTAAATATTGTACCACAAAACCAAATAACTTGCTAAGAAATAAAAAGAGAAAATGGAAAACAAGTGAATAATCTTAATCCACACATTTAAAAGAAAACACTACTTTCATTCTCTCTTATTAAACTGTCTTGGGCACAGTGAAGTGCTTTCATTACATCTATAAAAAAATCTTTCTTACAAGTTTTGTGTCAAAACATTGTTATTTATAATTAATATTTATGATACACTTGCAATTTTAATGCACACCTTGTACATAGTTGGAAATAGGACACTGAATATCAATTTTATCTACTTGTACTTCATATATTTCCCATAATAGCAATAGCCTTTACTTTTCCTCTTAAATGTTTTATTATTCTTTTATTCTATTAAGGCACTATTAGCTATAAGGTTGTTCATAATAATTTCAGGCATGGGGTATTCCAATAACAATTCCACCACCAATTTCAACTTCTTTTCACCAATGTCTGCAGCTGTGCCAGATTTACTTTTCCGAGGTCTGGGACTCTTAGCAGTAGATCATTTGCTTTGTGTATATAGATCCCTAGATTTGATTTGCATTACTGCAAAAGAGATTTTTTTTTGTACCTTGTGTTATTTATATATTAAATGTACCTTTAAGTATATTTATAATCATAGATTTGTCATGAGAATTAAAAACAAATATTTAGAATATAATTAGAACTCTACTACATTGTAAATAGCACTGTAGCACTGTAGCACTGTCGTCCCATTGTTCATCGATTTGCTTGAGCCGGCACCAGTAGTGTCTCCATTGTGAGACTTGTTATTACTGTTTTTGGCATATTAATTACACCACAGAGAGCTTTCCAGGCTCTGCTGTGCGGGCAGGATGCTCTCAGTACCTTGCCAAGTACTCCGAGAGGGAGAACTAAGCTATAAGAGGCCGCAGGGCCACAAATGGGGCCATGTGCTTCTGGGAGCATTGTTTTATAGTCTCTGGATCTTGGCCATTGATGGGATTATACAGCACGGGGGGGGGGGGGCGGGGGGGCAGTTTGTGGGTGTGGCTGCCAAGCTACTGGAAAATGGGGCTTCTGGATGTAGGAGGCCCAGTCCCGATCTGAGCAGGCTTGGAGATTTCAGCCCCGGATCCCACACACCTAGATTCCTCTGCAGATTTCTTCTTGTGTGAGGCTCATCTGAATGTGTGGAGAGGGGCCTTGAGCATGGCTGTGGCTGGGTTTTGGAGGTCTTCAGCTGCTAGGGCTCTGGTTGGGGTGGGGAGGGAAACTCAACCCACTCCATTCCTAGGGGCCCTGGTGAAGACAGCCAGGTGCGGGGGCAAGAGACTTATTTGCACTTTAGTTTTTTTGGTTTTGAGAACACACCCGGCTCTTTGTTCAAGGGACCAGGTGGGGCCAGGGATCAAATTCAGGGCACCTAACTGTGAAGAATGTACTCAGTCTTTGAGCTATATGTTCAGTCCAGGAGCAACAATATATAAAGGAAGATAAAAATGATTTATCTTTAAAAATAAAATAAAATAAAATAAAATAAAAACCACCCAAAATACACATATTTCTCAAGTGAACAGAGAATATCCTCAAGAAAAGATCATGAACTAAGATATGAACAAACATTAATAAGAAGACTGATATCATACCAAGTACTTTTTCAAGCCACAATGAGATAATAATGTCAATCATAAAAGGAAAAAAAAAAGCAGGAGACAGGTGGTGGGGCAGAGGAGGGAGACTTCATTCAGAGATTAGGTAGTATTGGGTCAATGAAAGCATGAAAGAAATTCCTGCTGGGCAGGAGAGATAGTACTGCAAGTAGGGTGCTTGCCTTGCATGCAGCCCACCCAGGTTTAACCCCCAGAACTCCATATGGTCCCCTAAGTTAACTAGCAGCGATTCCTGAGTAGAGCCAGGAGTAAGCCCTAAGCAACTCCATGGGTGGCCCCCAAACAAAAATAAAACAAAATTCTGATTAAGAATGAACCTAGGGACACCTGGGCAGGCTCGGGCCGGGGCCGGAGCTCGGGCTCCAGCCAAGATTCGACCTGGGTGGCCATGCCTCTGCACAGCCGCGTGAATGCCGAACAAGCAGGAACCAGAGGCAGCTATAAGACTTGGGGTTCCGGCGAGTGCTTGCAACCATTTATGCGGACTGTGAACTAAGTTTTTGCCCCACGCCGGCTAACAGAGGAAATATCCTTCTGCCTTGGTCTCTCCTCCCTCCCGGGGGAGAAGGCATGGTGTCCGACATTTTATGGGTCCTTTGAGCAGGTATGAACTTTGTGGCGCGGAAAAAAAAAATGTGTGCTTTGAACTTGAAACCGGGACACCTGGGCAAGCACGGGCCGGGGCCGGAGCTCGGGCTCCGGCCGAGATTCGACCCGGTGGCCATGCCTCTGCACAGCCTCGTGAATGCCGAATGAGCAGGAACCAGAGGTAGCTATAGGACTTGGGGTTCCAGAGAGTGCTTGCAACCATGTATCCAGACTGTGAACTAAGCTTTTGCTCCATGCTGCTCCAGGAAGGGAAATGATTCAATTTCCGACTTTAATCTCCCTGGATTTAATTACTAAAGTACAGAAATTGTAAACCGCACGGCCGCTACTGCGGCCGCTCAACTTTTTCTCTTCATTCTCATCAGTGGAAAACTCAATATCAAATATTTCCTTGTCAATAGGGCTGTATTCTTGGGGGATAAATTCCAACAAAAATAGTCAGTCTGTGTTGAAACTCCAACAACAATAGTGAGTTTTGTGTTGAAATATGGAATGTAATCAAGGTAAAGAGAAGAGTGAAATTTATCAGTTACCCAGGCGGGAGTGGGGGTGTGGGGGGGAGGCATACTGGGGTTTTTGGTGGTGGAATATGGGCACTGGTGAAGGGACGGGTGTTTGAACATTGTATAACTGAGACATAAGCCTGAGAACTTTGTAACTTTTCACATGGTGATTCAATAAAATAAATAATAAATAAATAAATAAAATAGATGGCAGGGTCTTCAATGGTAAAAAAAAAAAGAATGAACCTAAGCTAATAAAAAATGAGACAATAAAAATAGCACTTGTATAGCCACAATATGGAAAAAACCAGTGCCCGAAAACAGATGATTGGCTAAAGAAACTCTGGTATATCTACACAATGGAATACTACGTAGCTGTCAGGAAACATGAAGTCATGAAATTTGCCTATAAGTGGATCAACATGGAAAGTATCATGCTGAGTGAAATGAGTCAGAAAGAAAGAGACAGACATAGAAAGATTGCACTCATATGTGGAATATAAAGTAGCTGAGAGGTACAAGCTTACAATGTTGCGATTTCTGGCAGATATTTCTCTGGACTTAGTTACTAAAATACTAAAATACAAAAATCCAAAACTGTGCGGCTGCTAGTGAGGCCTCCTGACCTCATATCTCTTCATTCTCAGCAATGGAAAACAAATTATCAAATGTTTTCTTTTCTGCAGGTCGACTTTAGGGGGGAGAAACTCCAAATCAATAATAGTGAATTTTTTGTTGAAATATTGAACGTAATCAAAGTAAAGTGAAAGTAAAGTGAAATTTACCAGTTACACATGCGGGGTGGAGGGCTGGGGAGGTGGGGGGAAGGGGGGAGGTACACCGTGATTTTTGGTGGTGGAATATGTACACTGGTGAAGGGATGGGTGTTTGAGCATTGTATAACTGAGACTTAAACCTGAAAGCTTTGTAACTTCCCACATGGTGATTCAATAAAGAATAAAATTTAAAAAATTTTTTTAAAAATAGCACTTGTAGTTAAACAAGTAGAGGCTAATGTAGGGAAAACAGACAATAAAATCTCACATCTTAATACACCATAAAAGGAAAAAGGAAGGGTGGAAAATATAGCTTAAGGGTCTTAAGCATAGGCTCTACTTATCAGAGGCCTGGGGCTCAGCACCACCTGGTCTCCTGAGCACTGCCAGAGTCTACCCCAAAGCATTGAGCTGGGAGAAGCCCCTAACCATAGCCAGGTGTTACCAAAGCAACAAAATTAAGTCAAATACCCTGTTTAGAGTCTACCATTAAAAGAATACCAGCAATAATAAAACTTAGAGAAAATATAAAAGAATGCAAAGCTACAATAAAAAAAAAAGGTGAACATAACCAAGAGCTGACTATAAAAATAAAATGGAAAAACCTTTAGCTGGACTCACAAAATGAGAGAAAATCTTATTAAATAGTATCAAAATGAAAAGAGTTTACAACTGTTTACAACAGTTATGTCAGAAATCAAAGGATAAGAACATATTATAATTTTATGTCACTAGCTGAAGAATCTAGAAGAAATTACTATATAATCCTATAAACTGAATCAAGCCCAAATCAAGAGAAAATATAAAACCTGAGCAAAGTAATTAGACATAAGAAACTAAAAACAGTAAATGAGTCCCATGCCCTCAATCCCTCAAAATCCCAATATCAAATGACTCTGCACTCAGGAACTACTGGCGGTATATAGAGGACCATATAGAATGCCAGGGATTGAACCGGGGTCGGTTGCATGAGAGGCTAGCATCCTACCTACTGTACTGTACTATTGCTTTGTCACTCCAGTTGTTTTAAAAACTCTTTGAAGTTCTCTGTTGAAACTGGGGCCAGGAAGAAAGCTCAAAGGGGAGGAATGAGGCATCTTCTAACATTTGTTTTGTACCTCCCAAGCGCTAAACAATCAGGCTTATACTGAGTTTAATAGTGATTGGTCATCTAGGCAAATCTTGGGGACTTTGTGGTTCTGGGGATTGAATTTAGGCTGACCACATTCCAATTCATGTGCCTTAACCCCCGTTTATAAGTACAGATATTAATGCTACCTCCATGTGTCTTCTGTTTTTGTTTACAGTGACATAGCCTTTGGTGTGAAGTCTTTCACCTCCCTGTACTTTGTTTATAGTAATTCCTTTTGATCCCTTTATTCTAATTGGCTGCTTGCATTTTAACATGCAACTGATTTTGTATATTGATTTTGTAGTCCTTCACTAATGTTGAGGTATGTTCATTCTCTCCCTATTTTGGTGAGAGCTTTTGTCAATAGGTGTTGATTTTTGTCAGAAGCTTTCTCTCTTGATTTGTTTTCTTTTTATTTTTTATTTGTTATTATGATATACTCATTTTTAAAATATGTTGAGTCTTTCTTGTATTCTTAAAATGTGTCCTATTTGGTCAAGATGCATAATTCTTTTAATGTGCTACTGAATCCAATTCACTACAAATTTGTTGAGATCCCTTTCCTTCCTTCTTCCCTTCCTCCCTGCCTCGTTTCTTTCCCTCCTCCTTTCTTCTCTCTTTCCTTTCCCTCACTGCCTCTTCTGTATGCTTTGGGGGGGGGGGCAGGGAAGGAAGAGATGTCTTCAATATTCACATCAAAATAAAGTTTTAAAGAAATCCTTTTACTTCACTTTTTGAAATAGCTTGAAAAGGATGGATAATAGGTTATCTACTGTCAGGTGGTACCCACTGTGAAGTATATTATAAAATATTATATAACCTATTACATATATAAAAGACTCAGAAAATAAGAATAATTAAAATAATCTGAAGGAGGAGAGAAATAATGGAATCAACATATCATTGAAAACTTGTGTTCCAGTCAGACTTTGAAATAAGCTTCCCTATCTAAAACATTCTCACAATTTCATAGTGAGGCCTGGCATTATTTTTTGGATTCATAATATGATTGCTTTCTGAGACATATGCTCAGATAAAGTATGACTTTTAACATTTTGATGACTTTTGGCTATCTCTATTTTGTTATTAACTTCTCCCATGCTATGTTCACATCATTGAAAAAAAATATTTGCATTGAAATTTTGAAACTGTAAAAGATTTTTGCATTAATTCACTATTCTCCCTCGCCATAAGGCCTTCTCTGTTTTTCAGCTCCTTTCTCTTTGTTACCACATACAGGATACCTCCATGAAAATATGCAGTAAAATTAAATCCTAGTTCCAAGAGCAACTCTGGCATTTGAGCAAGATTTGAAAATGACATGCTGTTTTGGTTGAAAAATATCATTTTCCAAAAACAGCATATAAGAAAGTGAGACCAAAAGAACTTGCTGTTCTCTTTCACATCAGCACACTGTGATGTCTGCTGAACCTGCTATTGGATCAGGTATTTAAAACTCGTGTGCCTTTTTTTTCTCTCTTGCTTTAAATGGCATCACAACTTTAGCTTGTCGCCAACTCTGACTTAATTAAACCTAGACATGCAAAAGGATGACAGTATTTCTTCAGGTCCTGTGTGAGACCAGGTCAACTAATGAGTTACTATGGTGATCATTTGCAGCAATCAAATTGAATGATGGTAAAAGAATAGATTTTGGAGTCAGATTTAAGTTTAAACTCATACTCTGTCTCTTACTGGGTGTTTGCGTAACTTTGAACAATTTATTTGACCTTTCTGGTACATGTTCTCAAAGGTAAAATGAGTTTAATAATACCTACCTCAGAGAGTTATTATCTTGCTTAATTCTCAGAACAACTCTATGGTGTAGGTAGATTAATACTACTTTATAAATTATGTAATTTGCTCAAAGTCACACAGCTAGTCAAAGCATAGCACGAATACCCAACTGAATTTACTGGGCTCAGTTTGGTTTATGTGGTAACAGTCAGACAATGATAGGACCGTTGTCTCAAAAACTTCTTACTGTCCTAGTGGCTGCTACTGACCATTAGCTGGAACCTAGCTTGTCATTAGAATCAGCTAGATTACCTACCTATGGTCCAATAATGCAGACTAGTATTTATCCTAATATGGTGGGGTTGCAAGAGCAAACATGCCAAGAGGGGACTCACAACAAATCTCATAACCAAGCATCTTGCCCACAGATGTTTCAGACCTTACTTTAGGCAAATTTTGGGATGCCTCAGATGGGAACAGGCATCATCTTTCCACCTGCCCCTATGAGTCCCAGGGGCCACATGCCTCCAGAACCCAATGAAAGACCCAGGTATTTGGGACCAGTGACTGAAGACTCCAGGCCTCAAGTGATTGGGGACACGCCGTCTCTTCCCATCTTCCTGCCCCTTCAGCGTCCTGGCTGTCATGCCCACGAACTGCCTCTGCGTGCCATTCATTCATGCGCATTAATGGCCACGATCCAGGGACTCACAGATGAACCTAGCACTGAGCAGCTCTCTGCAGAGATGTCTCTGGACCCTATTTATTTAAAATTTTAGAATTCCAGGAGCGTGTGGCCACTTTTGCGGTCATGCTACATCTAATGCTATTCATAATAAGCAATACAAAATAAATTATTTAGCAACTGCCTATGGGATATGCTTGAGTGATGGTGGGAAAATCCAAAATAATGGTGGTGGAAGGTGTAATGGTGGTGGAATTGGTTTTGAAATATTGAATGTAATCAATTATTGTGAACAACCTTATGAAAAAAAATCATGCCAAGAGATGCATGCTGTATTCCAGTCTCCGAAGTGACAAAGCATCACTTTCTATTTGTTATAAGTAAGTCAAAATAACAGGTTCATAATCAGACATATTAGTATCATATTTATAAGATAACAATAGATTTGTTCAAAGCATAATGCAAAGTAAATTTTAGATTTGCACATATATCTTCACTAACAAAGAATCAGAGTTAGCTTTGATAGAGGGTTGAATCTAAGAATTTAATATAGTTAATATAATTTATTAATAAAATACTAAAATCATTTGATTTATTGGCATTTTTATTGGCAGGTATCATGACTTGCTCATAATTTTATTTCTTCATTAGCATATGATGGTAGAGAAAAACAATGACAAAGGAAGTACTGATTAAATATAATAAAGGTAAAAGCAGAAAGCAATAAAATACATGATAGTTCATTGCATGTGTCAAATAAGATAAGTGATATTAAAAATCTGGTGAAAAAAGCATTCAAGTTGTGTGTGTAAGATTTTTTTTCAGGGAACATCAGCATTTGAAATAGTAGACTTAGTGAAGAGACTCACTCTCACCAATGTGTATGGGTATTAAACCGTCCGATGATGACCTAAGAAGGCAGAGAGGGCAAGAACTCAATTTCTGGCACATCAAAAGTAAATAAATGAATAAGTAAAGAAAAATTCACGGAAAAACAGAGGAAATGAAAATTTGATTTTTGCTGGAGCTGAAGACATCCACCTTCCTTTGCCCTAATACTTTTGTGGTCATGGTTCCAACTTTCTGTATATAAGTGTATATATTTTAATGTTATAAATACATATGTTTATATGTTTATAAATATATATATTTACTGAATAATAGTAAAGTCTATAAATCTTATTGTTAATGAAATATATAAAATATATGACCTTCAGAAAAAATGAAGAAACAATATAGTAATCAATAGACATAAAACTTTAAAGATGTATAAAAGTATTTAAAAATAAAAACTTAAAGCATATGCAAATTCATAAAATAACTAATGACAATAGAAGATAGAAAAAACTGTAAGCTAAAGTTTTTTTTGCAGAAAGTATGAATTAGATCATAATTGTACAAGAAAATGTCATAATAGTCAAAGAATTATCTCCCCAAGAGCAATGAAACCATGAGTACTTCATTACCTCTTAATAGACATGGCCTTTTTTGAGAACTTTCTTGAGCATTTTATAAGGCAAGTATAATTTTAATGGGTAAACCATAAAATGGTTACAGATAAGGATAAGAATTATAGAACAGGGGCTGGAGTGATAGCACAGTGGGTAGGGCATTTGCCTTGCACACGGCCAACCCGGATTCGATTCCCAGCATCCCATATGATCCCCCAGCACCTCCAGGAATAATTTCTGAGTGCAGATCCATGAGTAACCCCCGTGCATCACTAGGTGTGACCTGAAAAGCAAAAAAAAAAAAATATATATATATATATATATATATATATAGGACAGTTTTACCAGTATATAAATATGGACAGGAAATCATGTCTAAAATATCAACATACATAATGAGATAAAATTATTACAACTAATATTTATTCAAAAATAGTAGGAATTTTAAGCATCAGAAAATTATATAAATTACTGCAATATACATTAAAGGACAAATATAATAATTGCCATGATATCTGAAAAATAATGCAATTATATTCTATTTTGATTATTTTTCAAAGATCAGAGCAATTGTTATTTTTCTTCTTTAATGAGAACTGTAGTAAGTTATAAAATTTTTATTTTTCATAAACCAAAAAGAAAAGGATATTATCCAGACTAATTCAATAAGTACTACATTAAATGTTGAAACATCATGAGCAGTTTTATTAAAATAGAAATAAAGAGTCCAGCTGTCATGACTACATCTAAATTTGTGCTGGAGATTCAAGATAATCAATTTTTGAAAGGGAGAAAATAAACAAACATTAATGTTTTCAATTATTCAATTACTTTTATAGTACACTTAAAATCCAACAAATTTTAGTATAAAGTCTTTGAAATTTAAAAAAAATTCAGCAATGTCTTTGAAAATGTGCAGCTGTCTGAAAGAATGAAATCTTGCAATTTGCTACAACATAGATCGAACTAGAGGGTATTGTGTTGACTGATGTCAGTCAGAAGGGAAGGAACAGATGTAGAATGATCTCTCATAATAAACAACAAATGGCCAAAGGCAACAGAACTAGAAAACTGGTCCACAGAACTGAGTTTGGAGGAAGGGGCCTCTGGGACATTGGTGGAGGGATGCAGACACTCTAGTGATGGATGTGGTGTTGGGAAGATATATGCAGGAAACTGTTATTAATGGGTTTGTCTTGTAAACCCCTGTACCTCAAGCCCACATCAAGACCTTAAATATGCAGTAACATTTACAGGCTATACTCCTCATGACTGAAACTGCTACAGAACAAAAATACCTGAAATGAGATATCTGAAGTGAGATATCCATAATAATAAATATAAAATAGCATGCCATAATTTTTAGTATAACTTAAAAGAATGAGATTAACAAACTTTTAATTGAGTAAGACAGTATCTACCATCATACACTGCTTTCTCAGTCTCAGCCTAGAATCAGCTCAGGGAGACCTTCCCTGGTCCCAAGCCCAAAATTGGTCTCGCCAATCATTTCTTAATTTCTTTTCCACCTTCCTCTATTTAAATGCAAATACTACAATCCCAATGCACCATGAAGACTCCATAAACATTTGTTGAATGAGTGAGTGAGTGAGTGAGTGAGTGAGCGAGTGAGTGAGTGAGTGAGCGAGTGAGTGAGCGAGCTAGCTAGCCTGGGTGTGTGTCTGACATCAAATGAATACTCTTCCTACCCTCTCAGGTTGCCTCTTGATTTAGTTTACTCACTTTTCCTGATGAGAGTTGAAATTATCAGAAACAGAAATGCTTTTAGAAATGATTTTTTAAAGAGTAGGAATACACCATATCGTATTACTTCTTTTATGTGGTCATTGAAGACAACACGGTTGAATCATTGGCAGAATCAACACTGTGCTGAGCTTTGTTTTTTTCCGGTTGCAGGGAACACATTATCCCCTTAAAGATTCATTTATAGGATTCAGGTCTCCTTACCACATTAGTTTCCTGATGGATAGATACAGAAAAAAATACTTTTTGTGCTGTCAGCTTAAAATCACAAACCAGATTAGGAGACATGGAGAACCCTTGGATCCAGTCTGACATGGGAAGTCATATTTCTGCATTGCCATGCTCTGTTGTCAATCAGAGGGCCTCTCTCAATATTTTTTTCTACTCACCCCTTTTCATATTTTTTGCTTTCTGCATGTTCCCTCTTTCTTCTCTGAAAAATCCTTCCTTTAACTTTGCTAAGCCACCAAATCTGATCGTGGCCCCTATTTTGCATTTGTTCCCCCCGGGAGGGATCAGCGAACCCGAAGTCGTCCACACCAACCTTCCTGAACTGTTCGCATAATGCCATGACAAATCACAAATTAGGGAAAGAACTGTTGGAGAATCATAGTCATAACAGAAAGATTGCATTTGATGTTTTGTTTTTTGTGTTTTGAGTGTACTTTGACTTGGGGTGATGAGGCAAGTGAGATTTTGTTGGCTGCTTTGAATTCTGCAGAAAACATCTTTCAGCCTAGGAAGTGATTGATTTTTTTTTCTCTCTAAAGGCTGAAGCATCTAAGCTTCAAAAATAAATTGGGTGTCATAATGCAGGAGATTTGATATTCTTACTAAGTGCCATGTTCTGTGTTTATTTACTTCTTACAGCAACCTCGTAAAATGCGATTTATTATTCCTATTTTATAGCAAAGGAAATGTACTGAGAGATATTAAGCAACTGTCTGTAATGTTTTCTCTAAATCTCTCTTTCTCTAGATCATGCAAAAATGTAGAATGTAAATTCATAAGGCCTGTCTCCAGGCTGCTGGCCTTTCTCCCACTTTGTCTCCATGCTCCAGTCACAAAACCCCCGTTTGGACCTATTCCAGAAATAAATGTCTCATTAATAATTCACATTCTAGATGCATATCATACTGCAGCTTCTCTTGCATATCAAAGAGGAATTTTGAACAGTCAAATGGAATACAAATGAACCCAGCAGACTTCTAGTTGTCAAATAGAAGTTTTATACTGCATTTGCCAAAACTGTTAATTATGAAGCATTTCAAGTATGCAAACCATTTCTGCTCTGCATATGTGCAAGTGGGTACACTCATACATGCATATACATATAGCACACCCCAACATTAAAGTTTACCAATATCTGGAAACTAGTATGTACGTTATGTGAGCATGATTTTGACATGAAAACGTGTCCTTTATGTATATATAAACAGGAAATTTATGTATGTTTTCATGTCATAGAACTCTGTATTTTTGCATCCTATTGCAACTTTCTTATGCATTTTTCACATGTTATGTTTTTGAGACTTTTTTGTATGTATAGATCTAACATTATCGTATTCTTGTGTATTCAATGAAAATTATCATTTCAAGTGCTTTCTGTACTTCAGCTCTATGTAAACATTTTGTGTGTGGTGTGTTTTCTTCTACAGTCCCATATTATAATCATTAATATTATATTTTCCAGGTGAAGAAGAGATCCAAGAGCTAATCTTTAGCTCACTGTGATTTTCAGAATCCAGGATCAGAAGCTGTAGGCAATTCTACTCAATCCACAGACTACTGATATGCCCATTTTTTTACACAAAAACATAGATTAAGGTAAATTTTTCTGAGAAGAAAACACTTAACCCAATTTTTCCCCCTTCAGCGATCCATCCCACTCTTCACACACCCAGCAAAGAGTTTTACTCTTGACAATATGAGAGTGGAAAAACAAAGCCATAAAATAGATGGCTGAAAGTTTAAGGCATGTTCATCCTCAAGAGTTTGGATAGATTTCTTCGTCCTTTTAATTTGACATCAAGTGCAAAAGTGTCAGTGGGATTCAGAGAACAAGGGAGTATCAAGACCTGCATGTATCCTAGTGACTCGGATTATATGACTGTGGTTATGCAAAATTCTGTGCTAAGGAGTAGGTGAAGGGGTTGAAGAAATCAGTGTCTAATCAGGACAGTTTTAATTTTGCAAGAAAAAAGTATTCTAGATATTTGTTGCATGACAATGTGAATATGCTTGTTAGTACTGAATGGTATAGTTAAAAATGATTAAGTTGGTAAAATTAATAGTATGTGGTTTTGCCATCATCACTGTCACTGTTGTTCATAGATTTGCTTGAGTGGGCATCGGTAACGTCTCCATTGTGAGACTTGTTACTGTTTCTGGCATATCGAATATGACATGGGGAGCTTGCCAGGCAAATGCCCTACCCGCTGTGCTATCGCTCCAGCCCTTTGCCATCATATAAAAAATAAAGAGTAAAGGGGATATACTGTACTTGAGGATTAAAGAAAAGGAAATAAAAGGAGACACGAAAAAGGGGTAGCAAGCACTTAGTATCTTGTCATTGTTGTCTCCCTATCTACTCTTTTATTGGCTTCACTGACCGCTCCTGGGACTTCACTGGTATCCATTTTCACATCAGCAACTCCTGTGATTCAACACTTAGAGAGGCTGCTTGACAAATAAATATTAGTTTCCATGGTGTCTCAGAAAACTTGGGTTTCAGACAATTGAGTTCAATTTGTAAAAGTTCAAGGCCAGCAGAAATTACAAACTCATGAAGCCTAGAAAAAAAAAAAGAACATAAGCAGCTCCATGAACCAAAACAGAGCTGGATCTTCAGAAAAGAAATGCCCAGAAGCATGAAGCCTTCACTTTTCTTTGCAATTTGTACCACTGCTTCTCACTGAAAGGAGCCCTTTCTCCCAAAAATGATTAATCATAGGACTCACTTCCCAGCGTGAGTTAATATATGCAATACACATAATTAAATGTGTTAAACATGCCAAGCACCTAGGGCACCATGCAAAGAAAGTACTTATAGATGTTTACTATCTTGATTGTTAAAATGCAAATTTTATTATTATTATTAACATATTTCTGACTAACTCTGGCTATATAATACATATGCATATTTATTTGCTTTTGTTTTTATGTTCCTGTCTTCTTACCTAGCAAACCATAGCTGCTCAAGTGTAGAGAAGGCACTCAACAGCTTCCAAGCCTAGTACAATACCTCATCTAGAGAAATTAGTCAAGCTATCTTATTCATCTTGGTCTCAAATTCAAAAATGCCAAAGAATGGTTCTTATTGGCCTAACTATTGGCCTACTTCAGTCAAATGTCCACCCTGAGACCAATAAACAGAGGCCAGAAAAAAAGAGACATATATAGTATAATATGCTATTTCTCATTGCCTGTGATAAGAAAGGGAAGAAGAGGCTCTTGAGTCAGATAAAATCTCAGAGATGTGCATAAAATTGTGAGGACCCTCTCTAAGTATTAAAGTAAAAAATAATCATTTATTGATAGTGGCTAATTGGGGTGACCAAGAGGTTCCAAATGTCTATAATAACCTCATAATCTCAAGCTTGAGATATCCTTCAGTCCTCATAAAACTTTGTTACAGTTTCTGTCGACAAAGGGGAGCACTAAGGAAGGAATGTGAATAAATTTTCTTCAATGACAATTAACTCTATAACATGAGGCATTTGCAGAACTGTTCAAAAATAATTAAATTGAATCAAATTATAATTCACAGATTTGCAGTTTTTAAAACACCTAGAAATGACTAGAAGCTATTTTGCAAAACAAATTCTGGGTGTTCCTTTTTTTTTTTTTTTTTTTTTGCTTTTTTGGTCACACCCGGCATTATTCAGGGGTTACTCCTGGCTCTGCACTCAGGAATTATTCCTGGAAGTGCTTGGGGGACCATATGGGATGCCGGAGATTGAACCCAGGATGGCCACATGCGAGGCAAACGCCCTACCTGCTGTGCTATCACTCCGGCCCCTCAAAACAAATTCTTAAAGAGAGTTTTTAATGCATTAGCTTCCCTACATCCTTAACATCCTGCCCTTGTCACATCTTATAATTAACCTTTCCCCCTGTCTTAGATGGCTTTAAGATTGATTCATGTTGGGGCTGGAGCGATAGCACAGCAGGTAGGGCATTTGCCTTGCACGCGGCCGACCCGGGTTCGATTTCCAGCATCCCATATGGTGCACTGAGCACCGCCAGGGGTGATTCCTGAGTGCCGAGCCAGAAGTAACCCCTGTGCATCGCCAGGTGTGACCAAAAAAGAAAAAAAAAGACTGATTCATGTTAAGTTCATGTTTCTCTATATCTTTCCCTGGCACTAGATCATGCTTTGCAGTAGTGGCCATAATAATTACCTAAGAAATAAATGAAGGAATGTATGAATACAGGTAGATCACAACCAAGAAGTTTGTCCCACCCTAGCGAAGGGAAGGGAAAGAACAACTGGGTAGTTTGATTCCACTCTCCCATAGAGGACCATTCAATATAGGATTTCATCTCTGGTTTACTGCATACCACCTCAAGCATTGCTAGATTTGGTTCTAGAGGCTCTGAGTGCACTCAGGGTTGGAAATCAAGGTTTTCAACGTGGAACTAAATGAGTTAGAAATGATGTTGTTAAACTGCATATTCTACCTCTACAGAAGAACTTAATGCTTCTTTTGAGTAGGTCCAATAACAAATGGGTATATTGCATCTACATATATTCAGAGCCTGGTAAGCTATCTGTAACGTGTTTGATATGCGAAAAACAGTAACAACAATGTGCTCTTTGTGTTCTTGGAGCTAGCAGGCACCCTTGGGCTACACTAGCACGAAACAGGGACAAATAAAGATGTTACTGGTGCCCGCTCGAGCAAATCAATGAACAACAGGATGTCAGTGATACTGTGATATTGCATCTCATTGTGAGTAAAGTGACTTATTTGCTTTTCTCTTCTTTGTAGCTACAGTATGGTTGTGATGCTTCATGGCACTGTGTTGCTTCATATAAATTCAGATAGAAAAATCTTTCCTCTCTGTAATAGAGACTATCCCTCATAAAAACAGAAAAAAAAAACTGGTTACAGATACCAGGCCCCTGGCACCAACAATGGGTTGGTGGAGAGATTTGATGAGAGATCTGATGGAATCCAACAAGCATTGATGGATTCCTATACTCCTCTGTCTGGACAAGTAAACCAGCACACAATTTGTGGGTCTCCACAACATTGGTCCCTGTCCTGGCACCTGCCTTTGTGCCACATATTTTCTAAGAATCTCAACATTCCCTGTTTTCGGCCATCAGAGGGGCCACATACCTCTCTCCTGGCCCCAGTATCTACAATATGCACTTAGTCTCCTGAGGGGCTTAAATTCTATAGATGACAGAGATTATTTCTTATGTGATTCTCTCTCATGGCCACTGTTTGCAGCACTGCCTTTAAATTGCTCTGTGGCTATTCTTGCAACAAGGCCTGATATGGCCCTGCCCCAATTTTTGAAGATATTTCAGGACCAATCAACACCATATACTCAGGCTCTAGCATTGAATTGTCCTTCTCAGTTGGTCAAATATTGCTGGAAGAGAGGGCCAGAGAGATAGTATAGCAGTTAATATGCTTGTCATACCACTGGTCAACTTCAGTTTAAATCCCCTGAACCACAAATGGTGGTTCCCTAACACCATCAGTGTCAACCTGATCTGGTACAGTCTAAACACACACCACCCTGCAGAGAATTGCTGGTATTCCTTTGCACCACTTTGTAAGGTGACTCCTCCTCATAAGAAATTCTCAATAATTTCTTTACTCACAAGATAAATAGTTTTGACTCTTTGATAGAATATTTTCTCCAGACAGGCCAAAGTCTCTCCTTATTTATATTTTAGTGATGCATTTATATGAAAATAGGATTTTCAAGCCCAGTTTTGTGTCATAATAACTGGGGGAATTTAGGGTGATAAAAGTTTCTGTGTCTCTCTGCTCCTAAAGACTTCGATTGAGAGGTCTTCTAACCCATTTTGGTACCCAGAGCGACTTCTTGCAGCTATTCATTTTGACTGTGAACTGAGCTACAACCTCGTGCTTCCCGGGGAGGGATTTTCCCTCTCTGCCCTGTTTTTCTGATTGAAAATGGCGGCAGCGGCAGCATCTACATGGCGAGAGCCACCCTCTCCTCTAAGACCCCCAACTCGGAGGTGGGACAGTTTTAGTGACGTAGCCTGTAGATGGTCCTGGGGGGGAGGCGGGGGTGACTGGCATGCCTTCCGCCCAGATATGATCTGGAGCTGCGGTGCGAGAAACGAACCCTCTGCTCCTAAAGACTTTGATCGAGAGGTCTTCTAACCCATTTTGGCACCCAGAGCAGCTTCTTGCAGCTATGCATCTAGACTGTGAACTGAGCTAAAATGTCAGAAACACAAAACCGCATGGCCGCTGTCGTGGCTGCACAAACTCAGAGTCTTCACTCTCAGCAATGAAGAGAAATTATTAAATTATGCCTTTTCAGCAGGCCTGATTGTTGGGGAAAAATTCCAAACAATAATAGTGAGTTCTCTATTGAAATATTGAATGTACTCACAGTACAGAGAGAATAAAGGAAAGATCATTAGCTACTTAGGTGGGGGGGAATGGGGGGTATATTGGTTTTCTTGGTGGTGGAACATGTGCACTGGTGAAGGCACGGGGGTTTAATCAGTATATGACTGAGACTTAAACCTGAAAGCTTTGTAATTTTTTTGCGGTGATTCAATAAAATAAAAACTTAAAAAAAATTTCTGTGTCTCATTCAAATATGAAAGTTTTGTTGGGAGTATGGTGCCACCAGAAGGTCAACCTGTACCTGTGGGATGAGTGTGTCAGCAGCCTGATGGTGCCTTCAGACTTCCTAATACCCCAAAATTTCCGCTGTGTCTTTGGCCAGACTCCAACAACGTGGGGCCAAATTTACCAAGAAATTAAATGGCAAAAGGTATGTGGAAGCCACACCCACAGACTACCTCTGGCTCAGTTATACAAGTTCATTTATTGGCCTTACTTCAGAGACTCATAAATCTCGAAAGAGATCAAAAGTCGCAGTTAGGGCCAGTGGCATGGGCACACCCTTCAGGTCATATGCCAATAGTTTATTTCTCTGGAAAAGATGGAAACAAAGGCCACGATCCAGAGACACACAAAAGAATCTCCAAACCAAGCAGCTCACAGGAGAGATGCCTCTGAACTTTAAGCCAGGCTGACTTCACCAGGGTGCCTCAGATGGGAGCAGGTATCCTCCCTCCACTTGTCCCCTAAAAACACCTGCAGCCACCAATTTCCAGAACCCAGGGAGAAGTGCAGATATGCAGGTTCAATGACAGCAAACTCCAGGCCTCAAGGGATAGGGGATGAGCCAGTCCCCCTCATCCTCCTGTCCTCATGGGACCTTGGAGGTCACACCTACAAACTGCCTCCAGCTGCTACTTCAGCTCCTTAATGGCCATAATCCAGAGACATACAAAAGAATCTCCAAACCAAAACAACTCACTGCAGAGATTTCTCCAGAGTCTAATTATCTAAAATTTTTGAATTCCAGGAGCATGCGGCCACTCTTGCAGCCACACGACATCTTATGCTATTCATAACAAGCAATACATAAGAGAGTATGGGTATAGAGGCGGGGGAGGGGCAAGATAGGGGGATATTGGGGACACTGGTGGTGGAAAATGTGCACTGGTAGAGGGTTGTGTGATCAATCATTGTATAACTGAATCTCAAACAGGAAAGCTTTGTATCTGTATCTCAGTGATTAAAAAAATAATAATAATAAAAATAATAATAATTAAATTAAATTAACATTCCAGACTAAAAAATGTATATGGAATTCATGCCCAATTCAATCAGCTTAATCAGTGGCTGAATAAGTAGCAGTACATTAAAATAAAAAAAGAAAGAAAGTTTTGTAACTGTATCTCACAGTGATTCAACAACAACAAAAAATAAATAACATACAGAAGGAAAGAAGTTTCTGTGTCTCTCTCCAGATTTGCTTAGTACATGCTTCAGGTAGGGAGGTCCAAGGATCTGAAACTCACATTGCTCCCTGGCTGACCCCATTACCCAGGTTCTGGACTAGGAATCAAAATATGTTATAATTTAGCTCATTGCTCACTCTCCTTAGGTCTCAACTTGTCTGTCATAAAATCAAAGGTTGGATGAGCTACTTTAAAGATCCTTTAGGAAGATTAAATGATCTGGTCTAAGTATATAAATTCTATGTGAAAGAATAGGAGATTCATTTTGCAGTTGCTGAAAGATTGCAGAACCCTCAAGTTTTCCATCAGACATAAAGGAAAAAAAAACATTAAAGCTCTCTCAAAACAGATATTCAGCTATAGGGTTCCCAGGAACTTTGCTAAAAGTTTGCTAAAATTTGAGACATAGGGCCAGTTATGTTGCCAGTGGTAGAGCATTTGCCTTGATTATTGATGCCTTGGGTTTGGTGCCCAATTTGCAAGAAAAAAATTTATTCTTGGTACTGTTATATCTTGAAAAATGGCCTGTATATATTTTAAAATATTATCTGTATATATAGAAAATCATCACCATAATAAGTTTATTAACATCATCTTTTGAGAATGCATGTGCACATTTACTTAGCAACTTCAAAAAATAAAACACAGTACTGATGCCCAAGCTGTATATCTATTCCACAGGACTTATTTATAACTAGAAGCTTGTATCTTTGGGCTACCTTCACCTTTTAGTCGAGTCCCGGTTATGAACTCTGGAAACTACAAAGCTGTTATCTATATCTGTTATAATGTAGCATTAGCATAACATGAACCAAAATCACTGGATGTTCCCTGGATGCTAAACTTCCCTAAGGTTGTTTCAATCCTGAAAAGCATACCAGGAGACTCAGGGTGGAGGAGTCTGTACTATGTTTTGTGGTTTCATTTCCTACAATGCCAGTTCTTCCTTTCTACCCTATTACATTCATCCTATCTTTTATCTTACCTCAGGTTCAGAGGACTTTAATTTATGGCTTAGTATGTTCATTGCCAGTGCAAACTCTCTTCTTGCTATATTACATCTCCTCTATTCCACGTGCCCAGTCTCATTTCTCTAGCGACGCTCCCTAGGCAAACATTCTAATCATCTAAGGCCTCTCATTTTGTTTTGGGGATTTTGTGTAACATATATTGCTTTTGTATTTACATACATACATATAGTTTGGCTTATAACTCAGGGATTAGATGGCAGCATTACTGTCATAGACTCCTATGTTGCTTGAGTCACCACCTAGACCTTTGTTCCCAAGATTAGGCATTATTCTTTTAACACTTCCCCTAGACATGTGCCTCCAGTACACTCTAAGCTCCTTCTTTGCCAGCAGCACAAACAGTACCACAGGATGATCCTGTTTCTTCTGGCCCTGGGGACATATTGGCTGGAGACCTACAGCTAGAATGGAATTGCTAAGTCACGTGATATGAATGTACTTACAGTTTCCTGAGTATCGACATATTGCCTCTTCCAAAGAGCTGGCCTTTGAGCCTATGTGTCAGCCCAGTCTTCCTACTTCATAAGAATATTTCTCCTATCCCAAAAAAGTACCCAAAATTCCACCAATAGAAATGCCTTTATGTCTTTTAGGTCCTTAAGTGTTTCTCTAACAAAATTCAAATATCCCTCGGTATGTAATTTGGGACATGTTTTTCTTCTCTTTGGATTTTTATGAAGATCGCATAAATAAACTCATCAAAGGTGCCAAGCTTAAGTGCCTGGTACATTCATGGGTGTTCAATACATTTTGATTTCTTTCCTTTCTTTGAATACAGAAACTGCTGAAATAAATAAATAAATACAAAACAGTTATTAGCAACACCTGGAAAGAGAGAGCAATTCAGTGGGGGTAGGGATGAGTTACCTCCCAGTGCAGCTGCAAAGGAAAGCTGAGTCTAGAGTAGTAAGGTTACCTTCTTCCTGAGACCCCACCTGAAAGCTCATCCCTAAATAAGGATGACCTTTGGTATGATAAAAAAAAAATCTCTTGGATGGCTTTTAAAAGACACAGAATACTGGGCCTGTGCCACAATTTTTAATTCAAGAGGCCTAATAATGTGCATTTCTCACAAGTTCCCAAAAGATGATGATGGTGCTGACTAGAAACCACATCACACCACTCAAATCCTTTGCAGAACACAGATTATCTCAGGTTTCTCTGGATTTCCCTTCAAAATAAGGGAAATTTATTCTTGACAGGACATTCTTGATAGGACAGTGATCATTTCATATATCCATAATGACTGAGATGCAGACTTCAATAACATGAACAAGCCAAGATATATTCTAAGATTTTGCTTGATGTGCTTTTTTACTGTGAAAACTCTGCAAATGGATTAACCACAATGCTGTAAAGAGAGAGAGAGAGAGAGAGAAAGAAAGAAAGAAAGAAAGAAAGAAAGAAAGAAAGAAAGAAAGAAAGAAAGAAAGAAAGAAAGAAAGAAAGAAAGAAAGAAAGAAAGAAAGAAAGAAAGAAAGAAAGAAAGAAAGGAAGGAAGGAAGGAAGGAAGGAAGGGGAAGGAAGGAAGGAAGGAAGGGAGGGAGGGAGGGAGGGAGGGAGGGAGGGAGGAAGGAAGGAAGGAAGAAAGAAAGGAAGAGAGGAAGAAAGGAAGGAAGGAAGGAAGGAAGGAAGGAAGGAAGGAAGGAAGGAAGAAAGAAAGAAAGAAAGAAAGAAAGAAAGAAAGAAAGAAAGAAAGAAAGAAAGAAAGAAAGAAAGAAAGAAAGAAAGAAAGAAAGAAAGAAAGAAAGAAAGAAAGAAAGAAAGAAAGAAAGAAAGAAAGAAAGAAAGAAAGAAAGAAAGAAAGAAAGAAAGAAAGAAAGAAAGAAAGAAAGAAAGAAAGAAAGAAAGAAAGAAAGAAAGAAAGAAAGAAAGAAAGAAAGAAAGAAAGAAAGAAAGAAAGAAAGAAAGAAAGAAAGAAAGAAAGAAAGAAAGAAAGAAAGAAAGAAAGAGAGAGAGAGAGACATGAATAGCACCTGCCATAGAGGCAGGCTGGGGGTGGAAGGGGTGAGGGATGGATGGAAAGGAAACTGGGGACACTGGTGCTGAGAAATATGCATTGTTGGAGGGATGGGTGTTGGAACACTGTTCGGCTGAAACCTAATCTTGAACAGCTTTGTAAGGGTCTATATCGCAGTGGTTCAATTTTTTAAAAAATAGAAAGAATAAGAAAAAGAAAACTGCAAATGAATCTTTTATTGAGATTTTGTGGTTAACAATGCTATTAATAATGGTTTCTTGTCATCATTCCAACACCATACCGCATCAGCAGTGTACTCCCTTCCCCTCCCAAGAATCCCAATGCCCTTCTCTGCCCAAGGAACCTATGAGCTCTCCCACCCAAGCGCCCCCCACTCAGTTGTGTGGATGAGTTCTCCCATTTGCCTTTAATGCTTTGTTTCTGCCTCGCTGTGTATATTTTAAGTCCCACTTATGAGATAAATTGTTCTATAACTATCCCTTTTCTTCTGACTTCACACAGCATATGGATTTTTACTTTTTAATTTTAGGCTGCATATGAAAATTTGCCACCCTATCTATATAAAACACATAATCTCCATTCCATGTATATTTTCCTGGGGAATACCCTCAGAAATACCCTAGCTATGACAAGATAGCTCGCCTACAGAGATCTCTCTGGTGTCTGAATGTCTGGCCTCCCATCTGACAGCTATTTGGGATCACTGTGGTCTGGAATTTTTGGTCATTGTAGTGTCATCATGATGGTAGGTAAGGACTGAGGAGACTGAAGATAACCACTATCCAAACATTATCACTTTACAGAAGGGAAGTCACTTTCCCAAGCATTAAGAAGGAATAGACATGGCAATATTAGAAATGCCAGAACAGAACTCTCAAGGAGGCCTGTCATGGCTCAGGTCCAGAACCCCTCTTGACTAGTCATATCTTAGCTTTCCCTTCCACAGAATTGGTATCAAAATTACTCCACTGAACTAAAAACATTAACAAGCAGTAAACATTATTACAGTGGCATGACTATTGTAATAGGAATAACATTGACTATAACATGTTGATGCTGGCATAGGACACTGGCACGTCACACTTGGGCATGGCTTAACACAAATTGAAGTGCTGGTGTCAGCCTCTTAAGAACTATAAGATTTTAGAGAGAGAAGGACACAGAATATCTATCATATATAAGATTAAAAACAAACAAACAAGCAAACAAACAAAATGAATGTGAAATAACAAATGTCCATAATCAACAGAAATCAAGAACTGATCTTGAGTAGAAAGTTTATAGGGGTGAGAAGGAACAGAGAAAATGTGGATAGGCAATATGGGGGGTAAGACTCTGGGACAGTGGTGGAGAGAAGTGCAGGCTCTGGTGAAGGGTGTAGTGCTGGAATGTGTTATGTTTGAAACCCTACTGTTAACAGTATTATGAAACACATTTTTTAAATAAAATATTTTTAAATGTTTAAAATTTAAACTTAAAAAATAAAACAAACAAGATCGCAGAGCATTTCAAATGTTAGCAAATGTTTTCTTCATAGATATGAGCGAAGAGACATGAATAGAATGAGCAAAGGTAGAAAGATTCCAGCGTGGGAATTGAAATACAGTATGTCATGACAGGATCAAAGAATGTTTTACTCTAGGGTCTGTCTCCCTTCAAGAGAGATTGGATGCTGACTCAGATGAAGATGAACCAGTTTGTGAACATCTGGAGAAAAGAGAAGTATAACTATATTTGGTTAACAAAAATTTTATACCAATTGATTTCTGGGAACAAGTGGTCAGACTGATCATTATGAAATTTAAAAAGTGGAGAAGACAGTTGTAAGGTCAGTGTCTTCTTTGAGTCTTATGTAAGTCATATGAGGAAGAAGAGGAGCAATAAATTATTTTCCTGATCACAGAAGTGTGAGAGGACTTCTTAACCTTCAGGTAAAATTCAAAGTTGTCATTACTCTATTTCTCATACTGGAAAGAAACTGGTGTAAGAAAGAATTTTTTACAGCATGGTACTGGAACAAAGGCAGAGTTGCAGACCAATGGAACAGGGTGGAATATCCTTACTCACACCCCCAAATTTATGATCATCTAATCTTTGATAAGGAGCAAGAAATGTGAAGTGGAGCAAGAAACACCTCTTTAACAAATGGTGCTGGCAAAACTGGACAGCTACATGTGAAAAAAAATGGGTTCAGATCCCTACCTAACACCATGTACAAAACTCACATCAAAATGGATTAAAGACCGCAACATCAGACCAGAATCCATTAGGCACATTGAAGATAAGGTTGGCAAAACCCTGCATGACATTGAAGCTAAAGGTATCTTCAAAGATGACACCCCACTGACCAAGCAAGTGGAAACAGAGATAAACAAATGGGACTATCTTAAACTAAGAAGCTTCTGCACCTCAAGAGATACTGTGACCAGAATATAAAAACAATCTACAGATTGGGAAAGGATATTCACCCAATATCCATCTGATAAGGGGCTGATATCAAAGATATACAAGGCACTGGTTGAAATCTACAAGAAGAAAACATCCAACCCCATCAGAAAATGGGGCAATGAAATGAACAGAAACTTTCTCAAAGAAGAAATCCGAAGGGCCAAGAGACACATGAAAAAATGCTCTTTATCACTAATCATCAGGGAGATGCAGATCAAAACAACAATGAGATATCATTTGACACCACAGAGACTGGCACACATTCAAAAGAACAAAGCAACCAGTGTTTGCGTGGATGTGGAGAGAAAGGGACTCTCCTTCACTGCTGGTGGGAATGCCGACTTGTTCAACCATTTTGGAAAACCGTAGGGACATTTCTCAAAAAATTAGAAATTGAGCTCCCATTTGGCTCAGCAATACGACTTCTAGGAATATATCCAGAAGATGCAAAAAAAAGTATAATAGAGATGACATCTGTGCTTTTATGTTCATTGCAGCACTGTTTACAATGGCCAGAATCTGGAAAAGACCCAAGTTCCTGAGAACAAATAACTAGTTAAAGAAACTTTGGAACATCTACATATGGAATACTATGCAGCTGTTAGAAAGGATGAAGTCATAAAATTTGCATATAAGTTGATCAACATGGGGAGTATCATGCTAAGTGAAATGAGTCAGAAAGAGAGGATCAGACATAGAAAGATTGTACTCATCTGTGGAATATAAAGTAACAGAATGCGAGACTTACACCCAAGAATAGTACAGATGTGTACTAGGAGGATTGCTCCATGGCTTGGAAGCTGGACTCACATGCTGGGGGAAAAGGCAGTTCAGATAGAGAAGGGACCACCAAGGAAAGGATACTTGGAGGGCTCACTTGGGATGGAAATGTGAGCTGAAAGTATAGACCGAACATGATGGCCACAGAATACCTATATTGCAAATCACAACACCCAAAAGGAGAGAGAGAGCAAAAGGCAATGCTCTGCCACAAAGGCAGGGTTGGTTGGGGAGGATGGGGTAGGGGTGGTGGGAGGGATACTGGGATCATTGGTGGTGGAGAATGGGCACTGGTGGAAGGATGGGTACTCGATCATTGTATGACTGAAACATAAGCATGAAAGTAAGTCTGTAACTGTACCTCACGGTGATTCATTTAAAAATTTAAAAAATACATCAATCAAAACAACAAATAAATAAAAGAATGATTTATCAACCAGTGAATGTTTGCAAGGGCTGAGCAAAGCAGGAACTTGGGTTTCCTAACTTCTAACTTGTTAGCACATCCTGGTCCTGGTTACCCTTTCCTCACTTTTCCCAGAGACTCTCACTCTCCATAACCTTTCTTTATTTTCTTTCTTTTTTTTTGTATGTGTGCCTCATCTGTAAGTGCTCAGGACTTACTACTGACTCTGATTTCAAGAATCACTAACAGAGGGGCTCTGGGTAGCGTCTGGGATACCAGGGAGGGTTGGTCACATCAAGGAAAAATCCCTGCCGGCCATCCGATCTCTCCAGCCCCACCCCCTATCTCTTTTCTGGACTGGAGTTCTGAGTAAGATTTCAACTGATTAGTATTCTGTACAACTAAACAGATACAAAGAGAGATTGAAAACCATTGAATTGAGCCTGCTGTGTTCCAACTCCTACATTCTACTATTACATAAGATACTGAAGAAAAATACTTTTCAATCATTACCAGAAAAAAAGACATAATCAGGGTATGGCCAAATTATAAACCATATTCTCAAATTTCAGTTGCTTCCTGAAGATTCTCTGGATCACCAATGCCAATGTCTTACTGAGAGCAAGGTGGAAAAAGAGGACAGGACGGACGAAGCCCATTCACAGATAACCCAGCACCTATTCGCAGAGCAGGGAGTCTCCTCTGGCATTGCACCAGCTTTCTAGGTTTGGGTCATCTGGGGGTACCTCCCCTGCCTTGAAATTCTTTAAAGTGCCTTGATATCATTTCATTCCATTCCGGAAATGGGTCTGTAGTCTGTCAACCCAGCAGATCACCTTATAGGCCCTCTTTATTATTTTCCCCATTTTGTTTCTTTTTTAACTTATTGAAAGCAGGTCTTAGAAAAGAGAGGCCAGAGGGATAGAACTTGCATGTAGCTGACCTGAGTTTGACTCTCACATCACATATGGTCCCCCAAGCCTCTCCAGGAGTGATAGTGGAGCTTGGAGACAAGAGTAAGTCCTGAGCATCACTTAGCGTGACCCAAACCCTTCCCAAAAGAAATTGAAAAAAAAAACAAGAAAACAAAAGTACTCTGGTTTAGTTTCTGTTGCTCTGATAGAAATAAATTTGAGATATTAATTTGGGTTACAACAAGGTATATAAAGTGTATTTATTACAAATACAGCTTGGATACTGAGATATTTCTATCTCTTCTGTTTCTTAATTTAACATTTGTCACTTATTTGCTCACCTGATTTCACTGGAACCCTGGGAATGTGTTTAAAATGTGCAGGTCTCTTCCCTTAGTTGCCCTGCATGAAATCTGAGCTATATTCACTGTGGTGTATCTTACAGCCAATTGATGCTAATAAATAAAACTTGTCATTTTCACTCCATAACCTGGAATTACTCAAATATGTGCTTGTCAAAATAGCCTATGTTGAACAAGCACTGGAAAAATTGCTATTTTCCCCCTTAATCAAGAAGAATTTAACTTCCTACAAGATTGAACAGCAGCAATACAATCAAAACCAGCTCAGAAGCACTGATTCTCACTTGACACAATTCTTCAGTCTCCACTCCTAGATCTTGGTCATTTCTCTGAGGCCAGACCAGAATTCCTACAAGTTCTCCTAAAAGTCTTATGAGAGCCAGAACTCAAGGAGAGAAGACAAGGTGACCTTCTGAAAAAGGAAACGAACCAAAATAGAAGCCAGAGTACATTTCTAGTGATTCGATCTATTAATATTTGAGAGGGTCGAATCCTAACCACTAGAGCACCAGGGAATGCTAGAAATATTTGAGAATAAGTGTCATAAAGTCATGTTACCAATGTATAGTTTTTCTTTGTAAATAAGAATCAAAAGCACTTTAAATTATAACTTTGTTTTGCTCAACGTGTAAAGTAGGTAAAGTTTAAAGTAGTTAAATTTACATCACGAATAACATGATTTTAGTGAAAAGTGGACAAGGTATTGCTATAAATGTAAAATGTATGTGTGCAAATGTGCTATAGAGAGTCAAACACTATGTTTTTCTCCTAGTTACACACGTATGCCTGCCCAGGAGGGGAAAGGTATTTCTCTTTCTTGCCTCTTCTGTGCCAGGGGGGCGGGGAGGGAGGGTGTGGCGACCGCCATATTATGATTACCACAGATGTGATTACAAGCTTGCAATGATCCAATATCCGGAAGAAATCTCCCTGGACTTAGTTGCTAAAGAACAGAAATCCAAAACTGCGCAGCCACTACCGCGGCTAGAACTCATATCTCTTCACAACAGGTCTGACTCTAGTGGGGAACTCCTAACAATAATAGTGAGGTTTTTGTTGAAATATTGAATGTAACCAAAGTAAAGAGAAAGTAAAGTGAAATTTATCAGTTACAGGATGGGGGTGGGGTGGGATGGGAGGTGTACTGGTCTTTTTTTTTTGGTGGTGGAATATGGGCACTGGTGAAGGGATGGTTGTTTCAACATTGTATAACTCAGACTTAAACCTGAAAGCGTTGTAATTCTCCACATGGTGATTCAATAAAATAAAATTTTTATTAAAAAAGTACACAGAAAAATAATAATCCTTCTCTCTGCCCCAAACCGATTTGACTGACATGTTAAAATACTTTTACAATACTTCTAAAGCAATCAAAATAAAAATATTTAATGAGAAATTATGAACAGACTTAAATGAAAAACATATGTTCAGCAAGACAATGTAGGAAATAAAGAATCAAGGGCACATTTGAACACTGAAAATATAATGCAAAATCAGGACAGGTGCAATGATAGAAGGATGGGAGAGAGAAAAAAAATTGAGTGAACTGAAAAAATATAAATTACTCAGCATAAACAAAGAGGAAGGAGACTAAAAAATATGTTCTTATAGAGTCTAAAAAATAACATGTATGCCATCACAATTCTAGAAGCATTAAAAAAACAAGTAGGGCTGAAAAGTTCTTGAAGAAATAATAGCCAGAATCTTCCCAAAATTGGCAAAAGTTGAGTGAGACATAAATAGATTAAATTCAAAGAAATACAAACCAAAAAATAGACAAACTTCTGAAAGCAGTAAGAGAGAAATGGAATCTTAACAGAGCAAACGGAATTCAGCTCTCTTTAAATATATATTGCTGTATTTCCTTTTATTTTATAAGTATATAAATATATATTTATATACACATAAATATATCTAAAGGTATATAATTATAAAGAGGATACAGCATCAGTTTACAATTAAAATAATGTGGTTTTGGTCAAAAATGTTTTTCTATGACATTGATGAGGAAAAATATTGATTTCCATATGGGTCATTGTTGGTATAGAGTTTCTATATTTCCCCTGTTCCTGGATGAATTCTCTGAGAGTACTTCCTTTCTCATCCTAAAAATGTGCATATTAGATTTATTGGCATTTCCAAATTGTCTTAGTATGAGCATTGGTTTCTGTATGAATGTACCCTATGATGGAAGCACTTCTGCAATGTACCCTGGACACTAGTGAAACCAAATTGAAAATAACTGGTTGGAAAGTAAATGAGTAAATATAAATTACTTTTTAATATTACAAGTATTTGGGTATCTTTGTTTAGAAATTTAGTGAGGTTTTATGATCAGAATATGCCTTGTTTATATCAACTAATATGTAGTTTCATTATACTTCGGTTTCACATATAGTAACAGTTTTCAAGAATCTATCCAGGATATCAAGTAAAAATTGTATATGTAATAAACAAGAAGTGATGTTTATTTCAGTGATACTAGAAAGACTTAGTAATCAATTATTAATCAACAAAATCCATAATGTTGACAGGTTAAAGAAGAAAAATAATGTGGTTATGTAAATTGATGCATTGAAAGCATTTGATAAAATTTTACTTCTATCCATGGTGAAGATTCTCAGAAATGTAGTAAGAGCTTTTTTATCTACAAAGCAGCATTTGTAGGTCCCAAAGGTGAAAGGGGAATATGGCACTTACCTTGCAGGTGGTTGACCATATTCAATCCATGGCACCACATATGTTCTACCGAGCACCACCAGAAATGAACCCTGAGCTCAGAGGCAAAAATATCACCTGACTACTACACTAAATGGCTTAAATACTGGCCTCCCCTCACCAGAAAGCCTCACAAAGCCACATTTGCCAAAGATCTACAGTTGAAATTATTCATATGGATGAGCATTTGAAAACTTTTCACAGAACATAAAATCAAGGCAATGGTATCCACTCTCACCAGTCTTGTTCACAAATACTAAGAACTATAAATGATGTCTTTTAAAGTTTGCCAAAAGTCGACATTAGGTAGGCAGTGTAATTATTTGTAAACTATAAACTTCTTTTCATTTTACAGAAATTTCAAGGAATAAAAAACTTTCAGGAAATAAGTAAATGTTTAACATGAGTACAGGATACAAGGTAAACAATGAATTTAATTCTGAATCAAAATTTAAAACAAAAAATATAGTAGAGAAATCTTTTTGTTTGCTTATTTTTTATTAAAATAAAATAAAACTATACATAAGATAGTTACAAAGTTGTTTATGATTGGGTTGGATAACACAATGTTCCAACTCCTTATCCTTTCACCAGTGTACATTTTCCACCACAAATGTCCTCAGTTTCCCTCCTTCTATCCCCACCCACAGTGCCTCTATGGCAGACACTTCTTTCTCTTCTCTCTCTTTTATCTCTCTCTTTCTCTTTCTCTCTCTCTAACTCTCTCTCTTTATCTCTCTTTCTCTGAGAAAATCTTTGAGATCTAGGCTTAGCCAAAGAATTCTGAGAGATAACATCAGTAGTATCAACCCAAAAAAGCAAGTGTACATTTTATACAGGGGAAATTTTCCCATACTGCTGGGTTCTTCTGAGACAGTATATAAACAAATATCAAATGGATTAACTTCAGATAAAGGAATTTTTTAAAAAATATGTCTATAGATTCTAAAGTAAAATGGGACAAATCAGGGACCTATACTAAAGAAGTGGGTTGTGGGAGATCATCAAAAAGAAGAAAGCAGTCTTCAGGTGAAATAATACTCTTATTCTAAGGGTAAGAGAGATAGATGAGCCTCTCCAATAGGACATGTTCACTGGTAAATGTATAGCCAGATGATATCACTCAAAACAAAAATGTGCTAAACCTTTAATTGAACAGTAATCATGTCTTTTGTTAAAGGGATGGGGGAAGGGGAAGTGCTTTTTGTTAGTCTCTAGAGCTTCAGTCCACTTTAATTTCACAGATCAAAGTATGCATATTAGAGAAAGGTCCATTTTGGCATCAGAGAGCTGGACAGGGAAAACAGCAAAATTGCAGATGTGCAGCTTGCCTTACATACAGCTAACCAGGTGTGGTACACAGCACTGCTCAAGGTCACCCTGTGAACTTCCAGGAGGGATTTCTGACACAAAGACGAGTAAATTCTGAGCACTACTGAGTGTGCCTCCCCCACACATCCCCCCAAATAAATATAAACGGAAAAAATCCCAGTCTTAACATGCTAGGCAAAGTCCCTTTGGAATATTGATCTCACACAGAGTCATTAGTAAAACTAAGATTTTGCTCCTCAAAATATGCTTCTAAGAAATTAAAAAGATAATTTAAAATTGGGATAAAGTATTTGCAACACATAAAATACAATGTTAGTACTGAGAATCTTTTTGTAAAGTCCTTATATCTTGAGGTGATTTTAAATAAATAAATAAAGCAAAATAATAAATAAAGGCACTAAGAACTTAACAACAAAAAATAAATTCAAGAAAATTAGCAAAAGACATGAGATCTTAGAGTGAACAGGGAATTCTATGACAACTCAACCTGCCCTACAACCCATTGCTCTCTCACCAGTTAATGTCAACTCTGAGAAACAGAAGTTTTGCAATCAAGATTACTATGAAAACCCACAACCTACAAACCTACAATCTATTGGGCAGTAAATTCAGGGCTGGGAACATCTTTAAGATGGCAGAGAATGTCACTATTTTAGCTGTCTATCATCAATCTTGAAGATTGTTTTTCAGAGCTTGCCATTATTCCACCATACTTAGAACTCTCAGACAAGGCACCTGTAAGAGAAATCAGGGAGTTCCTCTTCATGCGTCACACATCTACTCCCCAGGAAAAGCTGTGAACATTATTATTTTATTTAAAACTCTCCAGAAAAGGAAGAAAGAACTATTGAAAAATATTATATTGGTTTGGTTTTCTGGAGAATGCAGATTCATAGTATGCCAATGCACCAGACAGTATAATAAAGAAAGTGGGAATTAAAATAACAATGTTACCAATAAACATTACTGAGTATTTAAAGCTGAAAATGCCCTATGTTGAGCTATAGCATAACCTAAAATAAGTCCAACAACCACAAAGTTGATACAATTTACCTATTTAACAAATAAGAAAACTAGGGATATTGAGAGTACTCCAATTTCTCAAGGATCACAATTACATGGCAAAAGACTTGGCCGTCTCTTCACTTTTCACTATGCAACTTTATATTATTTATTAGGATAAAATAGTTGAATGATTTAAAATATATATTATGACAAGTTTCTGTTTGATATTGCAAATTTTCTACAATTAAGAAGCTATGGAGTCCCAGATAGCTCTAATTGCTAGTGTACTTGTGTGTGGGGGTCTAGGTTCGATATCTGCCATCTCACTGTCCCCTGGGCACTGAAAGGAGTTACCCCTACATGAAGAATCAGAAGTAGCCCTTGACTACCACCAGGTTTGTTTCCACCCTGTTTCTGCCCCACCCTCACTCCAAACTGATCAAAAGATGCTATGGGACTAAAATAATATCTATTGCAGTAAAATATGAGGTCCACTGCAGGATAAACTAAACCAGCACTAAAACAGGCACTAAAATTTTTTAAGGACTTGATAAGAAAGAAAGCAGGCAACAGGAAAAAACAGCTCATTCAAAAAAGTTTTAGAAGTTGACTGGAAAAGAATATTTAATTAGTCCATCATGTCATTCCTTTTACTGTATCATAAATTTTATGCTGAAAAGAAAAACATATATAATGATAAAGATAATAACTTATTCTAGATGGAAATATTTCATTAGTATTAGGATTGTACTGTCTTTTTCAGTCTAAAAGTGAAGAAAGAAAAATGAAAGTTACTAGGATTTGTTGAAATATAAACAATGCAATTCTGTTCATTTTAAAACTAAACTTTAAAAAAATTTCTTTTTATTATTACTAATATTATAACATTACAAGCCATTCATGATTGGATTTCAGTTGTACAGTATTCCAACATGCATCCCTCTACCAGTGTGCAATTCCCTGTATTAGTATCCCCAGGTTCCCTCCCATCACCCTCACCCCCACCCCTTGCCTGTCTCTTGGTAGGTGCTTCTCTTTCTCTCTCTCTCTCTCTCTCTCTCTCTCTCTCTCTCTCTCTCTCTCTCTATCTATCTATCTCTCTCTCTTCTCTCTCTCTCCCTCTGTCTCTCTCTCCCTCTCTCTCTCCTTTTGGTATTTTAGTTTGCAATATTGATACTGATAGATTATCAAGAATATCCCTTACCTACTTTTAACCCTCAGATCTTTTAACCAACATGATCATTCTCAGCTATTACTGTCATTGCGGTCTCTTCTCTATCTTACCTACACTCAACCCCACACACACTTGTGGTTAGTTCCAACCATTGACAAGTTCTCCTAACCCCTGTTTACCCTGGCCAAAGATATTATTATTCATATGTATACATATATTATATATCACAAATAAATGCAGTCATTCTATATCTGTTTCTTTTCTTCTGACTCATTTCACTCAGCATGACACTCTCCATGTCCACCTATTTATAGGCAGATTTCATGACTTCGTTTTTCCTGACAGTTTCATAGTATTGCATTGTGTAGATGTGCCATAGTTACTTTATCCATTCGTCTGTTCTTGGGCACACAGATTCTGTCTATGGTGAATAGTGCTGCAGTGAACATAGGGGTGCAGATGGTGTTTCTGCTGTGTGTTTTTGGGCCCCCAGGGTATATTCCCAGAAGTGCTATTGCTGGGTCAAATGAGAGCTCAATTTCTAATTTTTTGAGAAACATCCACATTGTTTTCAAAAAAGACTAGACCAGCTGGTATTCCCACCAACAGTGAAGGAGTCCCTTTCTCCCTACATTCATGCCAACACTGGTTGCTTTTGTTTTTTGGATGTGTGCCAGTCTCTGTGGTGGGAGATTATATCTTATTGTTGTTTTGATTTGCATCTCCCTGATGATTAGTGACAAAGAGCATTTTTTCATGTGCCTTTTGAAGATTAAAATTTCTTCTTTGAGAAAGTTTCTGTTCATTTCATCGTCCCATTTTCTGATGGGATTGGAATTTTTTTCCTGTAGAGTTCAACCAGTGCCTTGTATATCCTTGATATCAACCCCTTATCAGAAGGGTATTGGGTGATTATCCTTTCCCATTCCATAGACTGTTTTTACACTCTGGTCACTGTTTCTTTTGAGGTACAGAAGCTTCTTAGTTTAAGAGAGTCCCATTTGTTTATCTCTGCTTCCACTTGCTTGGTTAGTGGCATTTCATCTTTGAAAATACCTTTAGCTTCAATGTAGTGGAGGGTTTTGCCAACCTTTTTCTTCAATGTACTTTGTGGATTCTTGTCTGATGTTGAGGTCTTTAATCCACTTTGATCTGACTTTTGTGCATGATATTAGGTAGAGGTCTGAGCCCATTTTTTTTTGCATGTAGCTGTCACATTTTGCCAGCACCACTTTTTGAAGAGGATTTACTTGCTCCACTTCCTATTCCTTGTTTCCTTATAAAACATTAGATGATCATGAGACTTAAGCCTGAAAGCTTCGTAACTTTCCACATGGTGATTCAATAAAAACATAGATAGATAGAGAGAGAGAGAGATAGATAGATAGATAGATAGATAGATAGATAGATAGATAGATAGATAGATAGATAGATAGATAAAAGATTAGATGATCATATATTTGAGGGTGTATGTAAAGATAGTCAACCTTGTTTCATTGATCTGTGGATCTTTCTTTGTTCCAGTACCATGCTGTTTTAATTATTACCACTTAGTAGTACAGTTTGAGGTTGGGAAAGGTGACACCTCCGATCTTTTTTCCCCAAGAATTGCTTTAGTTATTTGTGGGGGCTCATTGTTCCATATGAATTTCAGGAAGGTTCTGAAAGTATAGTATCATGTTATCTGCAAATAGTGAGAGCTTGATTTCTTCCTTTCCTATCTAGATGCCCTTAATACCTTTTTCTTGCCTAAATGCTATGGCAAGTACTTCCAGTACTATATTGAATACAATTCAAACTAAACTTTTTTTTTAAATAAGAATTTTATTTTATTGAATCACCATGTGGAAAATTACAATGCTTTCAGGCTTAAGTCTTAGTCATACAATGCTGAAACAACCATTCCTTCACCAGTGCCCATATCCCACCACCAAAAAAAAAACACCACAGTACACCTCCCATCCCGCCCACCCCTGCACCCCCCCACCCCGCCTTGTAACTGATAAATTTACCTTTACTTTCTATTTACTTTGGTTACATTCAATATTTCAACACAAACCTCACCATTATTGTTAGAAGCACCCCACTAGGGTCAGACCTGTTGTGAAGAGAAATGAGGTCGTGCGGCCACAGGCCACATGGTTTTGGATTTCTTTACTTTAACAACTAAGTCCAGGGAGATTTCTTCCGGATATTGGATCATTGCAAGCTTGTAAACCCCATCTGTGGTCGTCATAATATGGCGGTCCCCATGCCCTTCATCCCCGGGAAGGGACAGGAGAGAGAGAGAGAGAAATACCTTTCCCCTCCTGGTCGGGCATGGGGTTGCGGCTTAGTTCTCAGGCTGGAGACATTCTGCAAGTAGCTGCCCACGTTGAAAGTGGTTTAGCTGTGTCTGGATTCACACTCATGCAGCTGCGGAGGGGCCACACACACACACACACACACACACACACACACTCACACACACACACACACACACACACACACACACACACACACACACGTGTGCGGTCCCCGGGGACACATCTCGGTGGCAGCAGCAGGAAGGGCTGATGCCTCCCACCTTCTCAAACTAAACTTTTTAAAAATTAAAAGGAAATTTAATTTTTCAAATTAAAGTTACATGTTAAGTAATGTTAAGCAATAATGAAAAATTGCATAAAGAATATGTATTGCAATCTAAATTTCATACTAAAATGCTACCAATTCTTGATATGGGAAAAAGTTTACTATTTTGCATAAAATTGTAAGTAGTCAAAATAAAAACTGAAAAGATAAAAAGATAATTCAGAAAAATAAAAATTGAAACAAGACTATTATGTCTTACCTATTAAGATGTAATATATCCTTGACTCTACTAAGAGTCAAGGATAGAAAGTTTGTATAATAAATGCTAATGATCCTGACATGAAGCTCAACTTTTTTTGTGCTGGTGGGCATATAAATGAATATAACCCATCTGGAAAAATATTGGCTCTGTAATACCCAGTTAACAAATATTTACTGAGCACCTACTATGTGCCAATTTTCAGACTCACAAAAGAGCAATTTTTCTTGAAAATATGAAAACATGGCATATTTGTTGATTCAATAATCCTTTTTGTAAAGATCAAATATAGTAAAATATTTATGTAAACTATGTTAATTATAGCACTACATAAAATATTCTAAAAATTAGTTCTAACTTAAATATCCAAAATTAAAAATGGATTAATTTTCCTAAGTTTTAACACCATAATGTAACACATTCTAGCTCTAAGTAAAGTGTTGGTTATAAAAAACATTTAAATGCCATGGAGAAATGCTGATGATAAAACATGTTAAGGAAGACAAGATACAAATTCATAGATTTTAATTTACATGTAGTTTCATATTCCAATTTTGATATTTAATCTGTGCACTTGTTAAACTGTAATTATTTCTG
Source organism: Sorex araneus (assembly GCF_027595985.1). NCBI lineage: Eukaryota > Metazoa > Chordata > Mammalia > Eulipotyphla > Soricidae > Sorex > Sorex araneus. The sequence goes on along the minus strand of NC_073304.1, from coordinate 137,764,233 downwards.
CTAATTAGTGCTTTTGAAATTCTTCTTTTGTGTTTTGCTGATCTTCCTAAATTTTATTCATAAAACATGTACCACTTTTTGAATCAAAATTTTAAAATGCTAAATATAGGTAACATAACTTTCTGCTAAGTTTTCATTGCCTGACTCTTAATAATTTAAAGACATACTGGATACTATGTACAAGCAGTACCCAAGGTTATTTTTTAATTGAATCACAGTGTGAAACACAGTTACAAAATTTGTTCGTGATTGGGTTTCAGTCATATAAAGTTCCAGTGCTCATGTCTTTACCAGTGTTTCCCATTTCATCACCAATGCTAACCAAAGGATTTTAATTTGTCCATAGCACTTTAACAAAGTTCAAGGAATTCTCTCTGCAAAGAATGAAGCAGAATCTCAATATAATCATGTTTAACCTAATTCAAATTATTTGTAGTAGTAATATTTTTTAATTTTTTCAAAAATTGAGAAGTACAAGTTAGCAATGAGTCAACTTCTGGCAGATATCTCTCTGGACTTAGTTACTAAAATACTAAAATACAGAAACCCAAAACCGAGAGGCCACTAAGTGTGGTCACTCGACCTCATACCTCTTCATCCTCAGCAATGGAAAACAAATTATCTAATGCTTCCTTTACAGCAGGTCCGACTTTAGGGGAGAAACTCTCCAAACAATAATAGTGAGTTTTGTTGAAATATTGAATGCAATCAAAGTGAAAGTAAAGTGAAATTTATTAGTTACACAGGCAGGGGGTTAAGGATGGGGGGGCTAGGGGCGTGGGGGGCTACTGGTGTGGGGGTGTGGAGTGGAGCTATACTGGGATTCTTGGTGGTGGAATATGTGCACTGGTGAAGGGATGGGTGTTCGAGCATTGTATAACTGAGACTTAAACTTGAAAACTTTGTAACTTTCCACATGATGACTCAATAAAAAAAATAAAAAATATATTATTATTATTTTACATTTTTTATTTTTAATATTTTTATTTTTTATAAAACTGATCTCTTCGCCAGTGTACATTTCCCACCACCAATGTGGTACTTTTCTTCTCTCTGTTTCTCTCTTCCCCTCCCTTCTCTCTCTCTCTTTCTCTCTCTTCCTGTTAAGATATTCCAAAATTTAGTGCAGCCTTACAATGTTATAGGAATCCAGGAATTTATCCATTTTTTCAAGGTTCTCTTGTTTTGTGGCATAAAGATTCCCAAAGTAATTTCTTATGATCCTTTGAATTTCTGTAGTTTCTGTTGTGATGTCCCCTCTTTCATTTCTGATTCAGCTTATTAGGGTTCTTTCTCTCTTTGTGAGTCTTGCTAATGGTTTAATGGTCTTGTTTAGTTTTTCAAGAACAAGCTCTTGGCTTCATCAATTATTTAGGTTGTTTTTTGATATTCCAGCTCATTAATTTCTGCTCAAAGTACTATTATTTCCTTCTGCTAGTTTGAGCTATTTTTGTTGGTCATTTTCTAAGGTCTTAAGCTGTGAAGTCAAGTTATTTATGTGGGCCCTTTGTCCCTGATGTATACTGTCAAAGTTATACACTTTCTTTTAACACTGCTTTTGCTGTATCCCACCAGTTCTGGTAGGTCATGTCCTCACATTTGTTTCCAGAAATCTTTTGATTTCCTCTCTAACCCATTGATTTTTCAGTAGCAAACAGTTCAATTTCCAGATACTTAATTTGATTTTTCATTTCTGTGTGTGATTAACTTCAATTAAAAGACACAGGGTGTAAAAATGTATTAAATATTAAATTCAACATTCTGTTGTCTACAAGAAGCACATTTGCATAGTCAGAGCAAACACAGACTCAAAGTGAAAAACTGAAAATCAATTCTTGTAGCAAACAATTCCCTCAAAAAAGCTGAAGGGCCATATTTGTATCTGACAACATAAATTTTAGGCTGAAAAGTTCTCAAGAACAGTGAAGTTCATTTCTTAATAATCAAGGGATACGAACAATCAGGAAGAAATTATACTCCTAAATATATGTGCACCCAATGAGGCAAAACAGTAAAAACAACTACAATTAGACTTCAAGGAGGATATTGGTAGCAGCACAATAGTAGAGGGAGACTTCAACACTGCCTTGTCACCTTTTGATGATCCATGAGACTAAAACTCAGCAAGGAAATACTTTGAAGGATGAAGTGGAAGAGAAGTAGATATATAGTGGGGCTGTCATCCCTTATAAGCCAAATATACATTCTTTTCCAGTGCACAGGAAACATTCTCCAAGATAGATCACATGCTGGGCAGCAAAATATACCTCCATAAAATTAAGAGGATAGAAGTTGTATCAACTGTCTTTTCAGACCATGAGGCGGCACTGAAAGTAATAGTAGCTGCTGTTCCCTCAGTACTTCTTACAATGTATATACTCATCTCTGGTCCATCCCTGATGAAACATAAATACATTGATATTATAGCCAAAGTTTACCATAGTATAATAACTAAAACTGTCCTACAAGAGAAAGATAGGGAATCACTGTGCACATCATGAGAACAAAACTGAGCTACTGGGCACCGTGACCATGCAAGAGGGTAGAATATTTGGGTAATTTCCCTTTTTCATGGCTTGCTGGGCCTGGATGATATTAGCTGAATAATCTAGTATGATGTATAGTTTGAGGTCTATAAAATAGCATAAGGGCCAACTCACACGTCTCTAATATATCTGAAGCCTCTGATTTTGTAAAGCCATTTTTCCGGTAACTGATTCTTCTTTCTGTTACCAGGCCAGGACCTTAGTTGATTCATTCAGGGCTCTGGCAGTGTATTTTCCAGTATGATAAACTGTCATTCCAGAAAGGCTATTACATTAGAGGTTGGTAAGCTGTGTTTTTGGACAAATGACAATGGCATAACATTGGGGTCAGTTCAGAGTTCAGAGAGACACTTACTTGGGTGACCATATGGAGTGTCCCAAATCACATGTGCCAGTCCAGTGAGATGTATTGGCAAGCACTGGGTTCACAGTAATGCCCCAGGGAGTGGGTATGACCACTATAGGGGTCTTTGCTCAGTCTATCAAGAGGTATGCCCAAAAAGAATTTGATAAAACATTATGATAGAGTGCTAATCATTGAGTGATTTGTCAAGTCATGTTGTGCCAAACAAATTACCTGGGTGGGCAGGTATGATCTGCAGTGCGGGGAGAAATTATACTGATCATTCTTCCTCAGCAGTGTAAGGAGTTGGTATAACTGTAGCAGTCTTGTACAATTTCATGGTTTGGATCATAACAGTAGTTGTGTTATTGACTAAAAGTCTGACCTGAAATTTCAAATCAATGACTTTACCCTGGGAGCTAAAGATGGCTATTGGGTTGAACCACTGTGCTGTGCTGTACAGTACACACAGGATCAGGATTGGTCTGTGCCCCAGTGAGGTTTGTCAAACTTTTTTATACTTTACCAATAATATAGGGCAGTCCCCTTCCTTCCTAAATAAATATATGATAAGTAAGGTCAAACATAGGATCCACAATCCCATAAATTTCTCTTATGGTAAAGAGACTTTAGCATGCAATAAATTATCTTGGCACCTCCATAAATTGGTACAGGATAATATTGTCAGACTAAGTACATTGATTCTCAAGAGTCTACCTAAACTAAGCATCGAGTCTCATCTTTTGTTTCAGGTTGTTCACAGAGTTTCTTAACTCTAACTTGGAAGTTGTTTTTTAATTTATTTTATGGCATCAGTTTCTCAGTCCTGAGAAGAAATCAACTCAATCAGAGTTCTGTCCCAATCCTTGATATAGAGTAAGAAAAGGAAAAGCTGTTACAATGGAATTTAACCAAAATTTCCCAATAAAAGCTCTGGGAACTGACAGTGGAAATTTTTTTCAGATATCAATAAAATAATCTTAAAATGGCAGGTTCTCCTGGGTTGAACTATCCTCTGATGTTCAGTAAAACAAGTTTTGTACAAGTATAATCACTCTAGAATTGTTGTAGTTTTTCCCAAGCTCTGCATTTCCAGTTTGCATGCTCTGAGAAAGGACAGTCTTCAGTTCTTAATAAATTTAAATCAACAAGGAAAAAAACTGAAAACATTAACTTGAAAATATCCAGATATTAGAGCAGTTATAAAAATATTGTAATATGGAATTTATAAAAGTTTGTCACTTGTCATCCCGTTGATCTTCATTTTCCTCGAGTGGGCGCCAGTAATGTCTCCATTTGTCCCTATGCTAGTGTAGCCCAATGGCATCTGTTCGCTCCAGGAACACGAAGAGCCTCAAACCATTTGTTCAGGTTTTGACAAAGAAGTCTGACCATCTCGTAGGTGGGTGGCCACGTGGTCTTTTGATGTCCCTTGGAATCCAGTCAGTAACAGCTCTAGTCCAGCGGTAATCTCTAAATCGAATTATGTGTCTGGCCCATCTGATTTTCGATGCCTTGGCACAAGACAGCATCCCTGATTCTTGGTCATGGACAGAGGTTGGAACTCCGGATTCCTTCTCTCACTTGAATGAAAAGTGATACTCCAAGCATAGCTCTTTCGATTCCTCTTTGGGATACTCGAATAGTGTTCTCGTCCTGTTTTCATAGGGCCCAGATCTCTGAGGCATGTGTTAGTGCAGGAAGAATGGTGGAGTCGAAAAGATGTGCCCAGAACTGGAGGTTCTTCGTCCTCTTAACCACTTCTTAGACAACGCTCTTGAAGGCATCCCATACTGCTCTCTTCCTCCTGCGTAGTTCAGGTGCCAGGTCATTTGTCATGTTGGGTTCTCGACCCACGTACACATAACTGCTGCATTTGGAGATGATTGTTCCATTGAGGGCAAATAGAACATCAGGAACTAGTCCGTTTCTCATGAACATTGTCTTCATGAGATTCAGCTGTAGTCTGACCTTTCCACACTCACACTCATATAAAAGTTTATGTTACTGAAAAGTATTCTTGTCCTTCTTAACCCAAGCTTTACTAAATACTTATCATAAGATTAGTTCATTTACAAATTAAGTTTGGTTCTAATAAACATGGTCATTTTGCATAAACACAGAAGTCACTGTCACTGTCATCCTGTTGCTCAATCGATTTGTTCGAGCGGGCACCAGTAACGTCTCTCAGTGTGAGACTTATTGTTACTGTTTTTGGCATATCCAATACACCACAGGTAGCTTGCCAGGCTCCGTCGTGGGGGCACAATATTTTCCGTAACTGGGCTCTCCGAGAGGGGTGGAGAAATCGAACATGGGTCGGCTGCATGAAAGGCGAATGCCCTACCGCTATGCTATCCTTCCAGTCCAAACACAGAAGTAACAAAGATAATTCCTCCCTTTTTACTTTTTAAAATAGGCAATTAAGCATCGGCAATATAGAGGGCCTGTTCATGCAGCTTCTAGAGATAGTGCAACCCGTGTCAGAGAAGGCAAGCTCACCTTCATGGAGAAAAGGGCACTAACCAGCAGGAGAAGTAGGGGCCTATCCCCCAGTTACTCTTAAGGATCCTTTTAGTGGGGAGAGGAGTACTATTCAGATCCAACCTCTGCAGATAGGTGTGCTTCTATGAGCTCGGGACGGCCTTGGAAGGCTTCTCATCAGCAGATACGCTTGGTATATCTCCAAAGGTGCCCATAGCATGGTCAATCGCCCCAAGATGCGGCTGCCCTAGTTCAGGTATAAGGAGCCAGTAGCTGCACAAGGAGAGGGTGTAGAAGTCCATTCAGGCACCTACAGTCCTTGATCAATTAGATCCAGTCAATGATAATGAATTTGAATGGGTTTTGATGCCAGGGAGTCTATATGCTTTTTTATAAAAGCCATAACCTTGTTAAACAAGAAGGGACCCAGAGATATTACAATCAGAATACCTCAAAGGAAGCCAAGAAGGGGAAGCACATAGGGTAGTATTCCTTCCATTCCCCACCACTCCTGGGAGGTGTTAGCGGAGCGTTTCCACTTCTTGAGGTCTTCTTGGAGCTATCTTATTAGATCTTGGACCACTCCACTCTGGTTAATGAAAAAGCAGCATTCTTCTTGCAGGAAAACACAAAGGCCACCTGTTCGGCAGTAAGGAGGTCCAGTCCTCATCGATTCTGGGCAAGAGAATTTAATTGCTCCTGAACGGTCAAAATAATTTGGGATACTTCTTGGATGTCTCTTATCAACTGATTTTGCAAGGAATTATGCATTGTGACAGCAGTGGTGATACCCGCTGTGCCTGTGGCAACCCCAGCTGCACGTGCCCCAAGCCAATAAGAAAAGGAATAAAGGCAGAAGACCGGGGTGCATGAGTATGTTCTTTCAAAAGTATTGGGATGGGTTCGGAAGCTGGAAGGATATTCAGGTGTGGGAAAACAAAGACAATAATACAAATGCCAGTCCAATTTCCATACAAAAAGGGGCGGATAACCATGTCACAAAGAAACAAGGCATTATATGGGGGACAATAATAATACTGGGGGTCCCAGGAATTTTCTACAATCAAGAGAAAATTTCTGAATAACGGCTGAATTAGACCTATTAAAGCAAGTAAGATTCTCTAGTACTGTAGACAGCGCATAATGGTAAGGGAAATGCAATGTCTCATAATACTGGTACAGGAGGAAACCAACCCCAAGAAATTGTGGCTATCCACCAGCAAGACAGAGGCATCCAAGGGGATTTCATAAGAGGGGGGCATGCACAGCCAACATCCCTGAGCAAACCCAGGCTGAGTAGAATTAAATAACTGAAAAGAATATTGTAACAATTTCATCAACAGAAAGAAGGACTAAGAATATACTGGGTTTACTTGCTGCGCAAGGGCCTGTACGGCCTGGGATGCATTGGTTAAATGCTCATGAACAATTTCTGCTGGAGAGGGGTTAGGTGTTGGAACCCAGACCTTTTTAACCGTTATTAAGCCTAGGGGGTCACGCCCATTCCCATTCACTCTGATCCCTGTGTAAGGGTCATTGCCAGTCCAGCAGGGATCCTAGGGGTCGGAGAGGTGATATTTAACGGTATTCCAAGAGCCCGAGTTACAGTTCTTTGGGAGAGAAAGGAGTGTCAAAGCCCTCCCTTTAGTGTTGGTATGGTCATGTGGACAAGACCAATATGGGCAATATCCCTCGGCAAAATGAAGGCAAGAGGAGGATGATTGCTTGTGTTTCCAACAAATATACTTATGATTAGTGGAATAGGATTTTCATGAGAGACAGGCACCCGAACCCGTCGCAGACTTGCATGCATCAAAGTAGGAGTTCACATAGGATAATGACGAATCCAATTGGGAACTATTAAGAACCAAGGGAGGTATGTATCCTTCAACAATGATTTGGAATTCCCAATGTCCAGATCGAGCTTCACTGGAGACCATTGATATCAGTGCCATTAGAATAAGGAACAAGGGTTTCAATCCCATCTGTGGGAAAAAGGGGGAGACTGTTCTCAGGGGCTTGAGTTCCAGGGAACCTTTAGGAATTGAATTAACAGGTTTAATCAATTGCTCAGGGAGCCAGCAGGTGGCACCTTCCGAGCTATCAAAAATACAAGCGGGCCCTGGTCCCCAGATAAGCATGTGATCTGGGCCTTTCCATTGAAAGGTAAGAGGGTCTTTTCACATGGCAAGGGCATGGTTATTTTAAGTAGATGGGTGCCAGGGGCGGTCTGCAGCAGAACATCCTTATAAATGTAAGGTTAAGAAATTTAGAACAAAAAGGGCATGATTCAAAGGGTTTCTAGGAGCGCCCAAGGTTGGGTAAATAGTTCCCTGTTTTAGTTTTTGAAGGTAGGCCTTCAAAGTCTGGTGAGCACACTCCACTATGTTTTGGTCTTGTAGGTTGTAGTAAATGCCCGTTATGTGTTTTATTTGGAACTGATGACAAAATATCTGGAAATTCTTACATGCATAACCTGGGCAATTATCAGTTTTAATCATTCTGGGCTTCCCCATAAGGGAAAGGCAAGTTAAAACATGGGCAATAACATTCTTAGAAGCTTCTCCGGATTGTAATGAGGCATAGATAAAGCCTCTATAAGTATCAATAGTAACATGAATATATTTAAGTTTCCTAAACTGATTATAGTGAGTGACATCCAAATATCATTAGGTACCAATCCTCGGGGGTTAACCCCCAGATGTGGTGAGGGCAACAGACTAATACATCCAGGATAATTTTTAACTATTAGCCGGGCTTGTTCCTGGGTAAGTTTATAAAGAAGCCAGAGTATTAGCATTCAAATGATAAAGGGCATGAGCCTGCTGGGCTTGGGTAACTGAGCCAATAAGAACCGGAAAAGTCAACTGAGTTGTGGCATCGGCTAGGGCATTCCCTGCAACTAAAGGTCCGGGAAGATCAGAGTGAGCTCGAAGATGCCCTACATAAAATGGCTGGCATCGCAAATGAATTAATTCTTGTAACTGCGCAAAAAGAGGGGAGGCATTTGTGGAAGGTTTAATAAGGGGAACAGTTTCCAAAAGGGGAAGGGCAAAGGCAATGATTTCAGAATTGTAACAACTGGTTGTCTTACTGAGACTTTGGCTGGAATCTCAGAGACCACACATTCCACAAATTAAAACTTATGAATATTTATAGCTAAAGATTAATGGTAAATGAAGAATGTTCTTATTAAAATGTCTTTGCCACACCAATGAATAGCTTTCTCTTAACTATGTATGGTGGTGACAAGCTTCACCATGCATTCTGCACAATGATGGGAGATGACAAAGATAATATACAAGAAGAGAACATGATAGTATTAATTACATAAGCAAAACTGTAACTATAAATAAAATAGTGTCTTCATAGTTTGGATCTTTTGTTTGTTTTAAAGGTATGGTTTAATTTTTTTAAGTAGCATTCTTTACATCTTTGAAATTCAGATATGTTATGATTTTTTTTATTGAATCACCGTGAGACACAGTTACAAAACTTTCATGTTTGAGTTTCAGTCATACAATGATCAACTCCCTCCACCAGTGCACATCATCCACCACCAATGTCCCCAGCATACCCCTACTTTCCAACCCTCCCCCTGCCTCCATGGCAGACAATTTCCCCCATAGTCTCTCTACACATTTGGACATTATGGTGTGCAATATAGATACTGAGAGGCTATCACGTTTGGTCCTTTATCTACTTTCAGCACATATCTCCCATTCAGAACGATTGCTCCAACCATCATTGACTTAGTGATCCCCTCTCTATTCCAGCTGCCTTCTCCCCAGCTCATGAGACAAGCTTCCAACTATGGGGGAATATTCCTGGCCCTTGTCTCTACTGTCCTTGGGTGTCAGTTTCATATTATGTTATTTAATATTCCACAAATAAGAGCAGTCCTTCTATGTCTGTCCCTCTCTTTCTAACTCATTTCACTTAGAATGATACTCTCCAAGACCATCCACTTATAAGCAAATTTCATGAATTTATCTTTCCTAACAGCTGTATAGTATTCCATTTGTAGATATATCAAAGTTTCCTTAACCAATTGTCAGTTCTCGGGCACTCTGGTTGTTTCCAGATTCTGGCTATTGTGAACAGTGCTACTATGAACATACAGGTGCAGATGTTATTTCTACTATGCTTTTTTGTATCCTTGGGATATATTCCCAGAAGTGGTATTGTGGGGGTCATATGGAAGCTCAATTTCTAGTTTTTGGAGGAATGTTCTTATTATATTCCAAAAAGGCTGGACTAGTCTGCATTCCCAGCAACAGTGAAAGAGCATCCCTTTCTCCCCACATCCATGCCAACAATGTTTGCTTTTGTCCTTTTGAATGTGTGCCCGTTTCTGTGGTTTAAGATGCTATCTCATTGTTGTCTTTATTTGCATCTCCCTGATGATTAGTGATATAGAGCATTTTTTCATATGCCTTTTGGCCATTTGTATTTCTTTTTTGAGGAAGCTTCTGTTCATTTCTTCTCCTCGTTATTTTTTTATGGGGTTGGAGGGTTTTTTATTTGTTTATTTGTTTATGCTTTTTGGGTCACACCTGACAATGCGCTGGGGTTACTCCTGGCTCTGCACTCAGGAATTACCCTTGGCGGTGCTCAGGGGACCGTATGGGATGCTGGAATCGAACCGGGTCAGTTGCGTGCAAGGCAAATGCCCTACCCACTGTGCTAATGCCCCAGCCCTGGGTTTGGAGGTTTTTTCTCTATAATTCTACTAGTGTCTTGTATATCCTGGATATTAATTCCTTATCACATGGGTATTGGATAAATATTCTTTCCCATTCTGAACTCTGTTATCACCCAGTCCCTGTTCTGTCAATGTCAGATGGGTTTTTGAGCACCCATGTTCAAATAAGCAGGTACTTGTCCTGATGAGGTGTCTTCTGCTATTAAATAATGCTAATATAATGAGATTTATAAGTGGTTTCTGGTTATTTTTTAGGTATATTTCTCCTGACATGTTCTTGATTAAAGTAACGCATTACGTTACTTTAATTTAGTAACATATTACTTTAAATATTACTTTTAAAAAATTTATTCATTTTTAGATGTTACTTTCCATATTAATTTAATTTAGTAACATTATTTTAGTGTACAGGGGCTTTTGTACACTTCCTAGTTCATGTAAATTAAGCCAAATAAGCATGATATTATCAATACAGTAGACCAAGTAATACAAGATATCTAGATAGTTATAATCTGACCATCTTCTAGAAATTTAATATTTTGTGAGTGGACTACATTCAACAGTACTCAGGGTATTCCCAGCTGTATGGTTGAGTCATCTCTCTGGTCCTAGAATTCTAATCCTAAATAAGTTCTAAGTCTGATCCTCTGGATTTTACTTTCTTCCAAGTGTAATAACAATTCTTTTATACAATAGGCAGGAAATCCTTTGACTTTCACATTTTGATTTAAATTAATGATTTGTCACTCTTGACCTTTCATTGAAATTTTCCAATGCATCATTTGTGTGTAGTGTGAAGCATTCAGTTACAGTCATTAGGATTTCTAGTTCCCCTGTCCAACTCAGATGGTTAGAATATTTCACCTGCCAGAGCATTCTGTTCTACAGAAATTCCACCCACGTTTCCCCTGGTGAAATGTTAATAATTATATTGTTATAGCAATACATGTTGGACATATCAGTGTTTCACCCACCTATAGAAAGGGAATGTCATTTTTTAGGCAGGTGATAGATAACCCATCCCCAAAATTGTTTTGAATTTTTCACTTGAACCATTTATTCCAACTCTTTTCAGTAAATTCCCCAGGAAATATATTCAGATGTAGATTTATCTTCAGGTGTTTAAATAGGAAAGGCTCTTGAGCACGCTTATCCAAGAGTAAGGAAAGGATTAGATTAAGGCAAACATTGATTTGTAGTTTGCAATAGAAGCTGCAGTTTATCTCATGAAGACTTTGAAAGATGAGATAGCTGTTTAGTTGAGATAGCTGTTTAGACGAAAAGTGGACCTTTGAACCTCTCTACCAATCCTTGGAAACAAGTTGCTATTGAGAAGAGAGAGTAGGCTGGAAAAGGCAATTCACTATAGTAGCAGGTGCTGCCTGGGGAATGACTTAGCTGCAAGTTATGAGGAGTAAAAAACTGCATTGGAGAGAACAAAAGGCGCTATTTTGAAAGGGGGCTTCAGCAGTGCTCTTCGATACCTCTACCTCTTCCTAGTCAGGCTCTCTTCATATCCATCTCGACCTTCATCCAACTGGTCCACAGTCCAGATCTATTCATGTCTCTCTAAATTCAGCTTTCTTCATAGAAGCAAGAGAAATTCTCCCCAAATCACAGCATGTTATATTAATAAGTTATTTGACATCCTCTAATAGCTTTACATATTTACAACAGATGTTCAACTTAGAGACCTAAATGTTCCCACCTAATCTGAATCCACCTCTATTCTGCTACCTCAGTTCTTCTCTCTACCAGCTCCTTTAACATATTTTAGCCTTTTCTGCCCATTTTGTGTTTCTAAAGCAAGAAAATCCTTTCACGCATTGGGGCATGAAGAAGTTACTGTTCATTTTTGAGTTAAACTCTCCTCACAGCGGTTACAACACAATCTTAGAGTAAAGCTTTCTTGACTACCCTCAAATTCACAGCTATTCCAGTTATTTCTATCACAGTTTCTGTATATTATCATCATAATATCTTTCACCATTTCACCTTTTCTGTATGTCAGTTCATTGCCTCACTCTTCTTCCCTCTTAATAATATGCTGGGAAAAATTCCATGTCTTCTCCCCTACTGCAATTAGAACACAGCCTAGTATGCCTGGTGCTTTGTATTCTCTCAACAAATGTGGATAATTTACTTGCTCCTGATAGCAGGCATTCTTGACACCCCAAAAAATGGTATTCCATCTTTCTTTAACTTTTTTAAAAATTGATTTTTCCTTTACACTTTATATAGACACTGTGATTTACAAACTTGTTCTTGATGACTTGTTACAGACATTCAATATACCAATATCAATCCCTCCACCATTGCACCTTCCCACCACAAATTTCCCAACCATCCTTGTAGCCTGCCCCTATAGCAAGTCCTCAATAATTTATTTTATATTGCTTCTTATAATTTGCTAGTAGACTGATCAAAAAATGTTAACTCAGAAATTAGTGAAGCAACTGTATCTCATCAAAGAGCTCTTAAATCCTTGTATAAGAGTTTACTAAGATCTTCTTTGAATTTAAACCTTCTGTTTTGATCATTTGTTAATCAAGATTCAATGCTTTTCACATTGCATTCCATCTGATCTGGTATGCTACTCCTGGTTCATCAGTGTTGTAGAGTTTGAGGTGTTGCACAGCCTTGCACTCCAGGAAGTCTAAAATTTTAAACAGGGTGTTACAGCTGGAGTTAAATTTTAACTGGGTGGCAGATTTGGGGCATGTGCATAACTGACAGGACTTCCAGAAGTACAGGGAGATGGGCAGGGTAGCCCATCCCTGACTCCGTGAGAGCCTGATTTTCATTCATAAAGCCCACATACCACATACCTCTGAGAAAGCCTTATTTTCAGTCATAAATGTCGGGGTCCTGGCCAGTCAACCCCGGCACACTGGAGTATGAGCCCCGAAGTCACCAGACTTACTCCCTATGGGAGAGGGAGTGGGAAGGGGAGAAGCCTCTGCCCTGGCCGTCTGCTCGCCGCAGGATTCCTAATGCCGAGAAAGAAGCCGACCGAGAAGGTCACCGAGCAGAGCAGGGAAGCCTGGTGATCAAGCAGACTCCGTTTATTGATTCTTACACAGGGGATTTTATACACACAATCTTGGGTGGGGGGACATTCCACGCATGTATCACGTTTACCCCGTGGAGCTCAGTACAGATGCCAGTTAATGATTTGTATTCCCCAGTCTCAGGACCATGTTAACTAGCTCAGGTAAATGTTAACTGTCACACCCCTCATCCCATTGTCTCCTCAACCAGAGTGCCTGTTTGTGGAATGCTGGAGTGTATGGAATGCAGAGCCCCTGGGCTCCTGTAAACAGGACTGACTCTTGCTTTCAGGGGCAGGAGGTTTAGTCAAAGTCTCAGGCCAGCTACTGAGACCCCAACAATAAAGACCCACATAAAAGGTCAACAATTTAATTTCTGGACGATGCTTTTACTGAGCAGAGAAGTCTGGCAGGGAGCATACCAGTAATGTAGAGTGTGGAGGTTTTTGGCTGCCAGGCTCTGTTTGCACAAGTACCACAGACAACTCCCCTTGTGCAGGCTCTGGAAGAATCTCTGCAACTTGTTGATTTTCAAGATTAATTTATGAGTCTCTGGATCATGGCCAGTGAATGAGCTTACATGACGCTGGAGGTGGTTTGTGGTGTGACTCTATTTCATCTTTGTAAGATATTTCTTCCCTACCACTAAGGTAGAGTAAAATTTCCATTTACTTATCTTCTGTTGTCCTCCCTTTCTTCTCTTCCAATCATTATAAATTCTTACATTTCTCCTTTGACTTGGGTTTTATGGTCACAGCAGTCAAAGGAGTATGACATACATGCACTTGTTCTAGCTAGGATGCTGTTTTCAATAAACAGTCACCAGTTCAAGTTTTGACCTTAAAAGAAAAACAGTGGAAGAATCTCATGAATATCTACTTGCAAGGAATAAAGTTCAGCAATACAACACAAAATGAATCTGCAGAACAATTCAGAAGCTGCACATTTTCCAAGCATCTTCAAAAGTCACTAATGGGCAGTCACTGGAAAAACTACTACCTAAGAAAGAGGAGAATTAAAATCAGAAGAAGATAATGAGACAATCAATGTAATCAGTTGGAAGAAAAATGTTCCTGAACATGTAAACAAACTTGGAAAGATTTGTACAAACTGACTGAAATTGCTAATAAGGGAATTACAAAGATACTGAAACTCAGTTATGAGGCTTGGTGTCACATATGATATGAATCTGAGATCAAAGTTAGATTCAGATTCACGGTGGAGCATAAGCTAGGTTTGCCAGAGGCTTAGTTATATCCTTGACACCTCATGATCAACAGCCTCTGGTTAGTGCAAAAATATATCCTAAAACAAGTAGCAGAGTTATAAAGAACCAATCACTTTTGAAGATAATTTGTTTGAAAGAAATAGATATTGGTCACATTTATGCACAGATTTTTATTTTAAACTAACAAAAATACTATAATTTTATTATTTTAGTAATGTATCAGCATTGTTTTAAGTTGTGAAATGTGAAAATACTAAATGTAGAATGCAAGTTTTCATGTTCATCTATGGAGGGAAGTACAAATAATTTAGAGCATTTTGAAACAATGAATTAACTAATTAATTGTGAACTTTATTCTTTACAACTGGATGTTCACAAGATCTTCCCACCCTTTTCTTTTAATTATCAAAACTTGAATTAGTGACTGTTCTTTGAAACCAGTGTCGACTAGAATAAATGCATATACGTAAGAACTCTTATGATATAGTCATAAACCCAAGTCATAGAAAAAATGTTAAGAATCTAGAATGAATGAAAGAGAAGCACTAATAAAACTAATAGAGATGAGTAATGTATATAAAAATAAAAATTTGGGAGTCAGTAAGGGGCTTTCAAGATGCATGGTGATATTTGCACTTTAATACACATCATATTTATAAAATTGTATATGTAAAATTTTGTAAGAAAAATAAACAAGAATCCACTCCTAGATTTAAAGAAGGGACTCTTTAAAGAAGGGAATCAGAGAAGGGCTAAACATAATTTTGTTTTTTCTAATAGAACATTTTGGGCTTTCTGTTTTGTTTATGTTATCCACTTGGAAGATTTTTATTTGTGAAAAACTGAACAAGAATTCAACTGTTTGGTTGCAGATTTTTCTTTTAAGTAAGAATATGGTTGCTAGTGTCAAACAGAGTGGAGGTTGAGAATAAGTTAATATTGCTGTCCTCCTTCAGGCTAGACAAATGTTTTATAAAGGACAACACATCTCAAGCTGAGAAGACCCTTTTGTTTACTTGCTTCTGAATTGAAAATGATGCCTTCAATTATCGGTCTAACTGTAAACACCATCAGCTGCTCTAAAAATATTTTCTGAGTAAATGCCACTTGTACTTCTGGCATTTACCCAAAGCCTTTTTTAAAGCAGCTGGGAATCTCGTTAGCAAGGTTTCGGATTATGGAGTGATAGAATAAAACAGCAAAGTAAGTAGAGGCTTGAATTCTGGAAATAGCACAAAGAAGAGAAATAAGCCAACAACAGAGACTTTAATAAGTTTTTTCGTTGTAATCAAAATCTCTTTTTGAGACCATTGTCACTTCTTTTTTTTTGCTTTTTGGGTCACACTTGGTGATGCACAGGTGTTACTCCTGGCTCTGCACAGAGGAATTATTCCTGGTAGTGCTCGGGGTACTGGGAATTGAACCTGGGTTGGCCACGTGCAAGGCAAACACCCTCCCTGCTGTGCTATCACTTCAGCCCCCAGTGCCACTTATTTTAAGGGGATCAATGATGTCTATGAGGTGTTGCCATCAAGGAACTTGGGGGTTAGATTAAAATGAAGTAATTGGAATGATATGCAGTGTAAAAAACATAGATCGAATTTTTTAAATAACAAAAGAAATTTTTTAGGAGAGAAAGAAAAATAAAAAAAAACAAGTAACAACCCTAAAGATCTACCAAATAAATTAAAAATTCCCAAGTCTAAGGTGCCATTACAATTTGTACCTGGTGCTCAGGAAAGTGACAGTCACATTTAAAAATATCAATGTCAGGGGCTGGTGCAATAACACAATGGGTAGGGCATTTTCTTTGCATGTATGTGCTCAGGGGACCGCCAGGAGTAATTCCTGAGTGCAGAGCCAGGAGTAACCTCTGAGCATAGCCGGGTGTGACCCAAAGGCTAAAAAATATATATATCGATGTCAGTCTAAAATTTTAAAAGTGTGTATACTTATAGGTACCAGGTGACTTGCTGATATGCTCAGCATCTCTTTCAAATGCATACAACTTTGTGTTATATGCTATCATTAACCCAAAGGCACAATTGTTGGGTCCAGAATGTTGTGTGAACGTTCATGTGGTCGGTCAGATGCGCTGAGATAAGGAACGCAGAAGAAATGTTTTGATTGGAGGACTAAGGCTCTCTCTGGCTCTTAGCAAAGGCAGAGGGCCTCGTGGACCTCCTTTTATTGATCATGGTACCTCTAAAGGGCGCAATATAGTGACGTCACCAAAGGCATCAAAAGATGTTACAGGAAGAACATTGAGGCAACATTATTTCCTTGTATCTGCAGGCCAGTAATGTAGGCCTTCAGAAAGAAGATGCAAAACCAAAACTGAAACCTTCCTTCGGCTAAAAGCACTTGGATTTACATCCCAAAGACAAAACTGGGCCCTGCACCTGAAATCTACATCCCAAAGACTAGGCTGGGCCAGAGCCTACAATTTACAATATCAAAGGTCCCTGGCTAACAATATCTGCATGTCAAAGACCAACCAGGCTTCTGTGAGAGAAGGAAAACTGCTCTTTTCAGTATACTGAAATTATTTTTCTGAAGGCAGCTTGAAGGGGGGATAATGTTCAGCTTCATCCAAACCAGTCAGGACACAGGAGAAATCTCGCCCATTTTCATGGGTCTCTATGTTCCTGTCCGTAGTACTGTACAGTCTACATGGGCTCGCCCTGATAGCTCAGTCCAGCCCCAACACCAGAAAACATCTTTTAAATTACCTTTCTAGTTAATGATAGCTCCCAATTCTAGAGTAGATATTTTGCATGCAGGAGACCTGGGATGGATCCTTGGAGCATAAGTATCCCCATCACCAATATGAGTAGTCCCCAAATCCAGTTCTTACCACCAAACCAGGAACCTAAACCTATCCCAAAAAATTATTGTCACTAAAACCTTTTTGCTTATTTTGTTTTGGTTGCATATCTAGTGGTACCCAGGGTTTATTCCTGCCAAGGTTCAAGAGGTATTATATGAGATACTGGAGATTAAACCTGAGTCAGCCACTTGAACAGAAAGATTTGCCCTACATCTGTACTGTCTCTCTGTCCCATTTTTTTCTATTCCAACCCAAAATGACTTTTCTCCCTTCTGCCCACTGTTAATATGTATGATTATGCATGTGGTCTTATTAGGGTGGAGCAGATCTCTGCCCACGGGAGGTGTGGAGGAACAGGCCAAGACAACTCTTTCTGCAACAGCAAGGGGATTTATTCAGACCAGCATGCTGGGGCTCTCACTCAGCTCTCACTCCTATGCAGAGGAGGGTTAGAGAGAGAGAAAGAGAGCCCCGTATACAGAGATCAGGCTCTTTTTATACACCTTAGTAAATAAGATTACTTTGATCATTATTCCCATTTTTCTCATTTTTCCAAGGCTACTTTGATCAACATCCTCATTTTTCGGGACCAAGGGGGGTCATCAGTGACATTCTGCTTTGCTAGAGTAAATTTTGCCATATGTCCGTGCCTTTCCTGGACATTACCAGGCTTCTGGGCAGCTTCATTTCCTGAAACAGGTCCTTGTTTTGTGTAGCTTTGATCATACTGCAAGGTATTGTTTTACAGAGAGTGATCAAGCAAGTTAACAAGTTACAAAAAGCAATCAAGCAAGTTAGCAAAACATTTGCTGCTACACGGCCCAAACCGTTCAGTCTTACCTGATTCTGGTTTCTGGTGTGAAATTATAAAATGTCCAATGAAAGGTCTAGCTTATGCCTTATTTGAACTTAATAGTAATTTAATAGACACTTAAATTCAACTTGCAGAAAACTCAAAAATGCTAAATTGCATACTTTCTTTGATATGTTTAAGATTAGAAACAAATACTGCTATTCATTGAGAACATAAGAAAAGTGAAACTATGAAGATGGCTGAAAATATATATGAGATATGACATTTCTTAAGTTTTTCAAATTTCTCTTGAGAAATAAATCTACAATGCCTATAGATTTTTATATTGGCTATTTGAAGATAAAATATCCACGTCAGACGACCTTGTGTACACTGAGAACCTGGCACTTCAGTCTTTTCAGTATTCTACATTTCAGTCTAAAAGTGTCCTTGAAAGGAAGATGTTCCTTGGTAGTTAATAATCACTGAGTAAGCCAATGCCTGGAGTGTTCGTATCATAAAATATACATTTTCCCTTTCCTTTTGGCTATCTAAAGTTTCTATTCTCCAAAGTTTAGGGACTCTCTGTTGAATGAATTTAAATTGGGGAGGGAGTTCACCTCGCTACCATCTCTAAAGACTGAGGATGTTGTGACAGAGAATTTGAGTCATTTTAGCAGAAAAACTGTGGCATTGTTAGTTCTTTCTGAAGACAAAACATGTGCACATATTTTTAAATGATTTTTCTTATATAAATGCAATTACTTTCTAACACAATTAAGTGCAGGTCTCCTGTTGAACACCAAACAATTTATTAGTCACTGTAATTAGATTACACATAAACACTTATTCTTGATTTATATTGTTAAATTTTGCAAAATTTTGCCTTTATTTTTACACTGAAGCCAACAAATGCAATGTCATGCAATCTAATGCTGAAATGGCTCAGTTAATGGTTTGTATGTGTCCAGTAGATTACTGTATTTTTCTTGAGTTTTAAATAATTTATTAGCATTTTTGTTAATTTGATTCCATACTCTGGAGCCCTCTCAGGGGAGGAGGTTGAGTTTCCCTCCCTGCCCCAAGCAGAGCTCCAGCAGCCGAAAACCTTCAGAACCCAGCTGCAGCCATGCTCAAAGCCACTCTCCACATGCTCAGACAAGCCTCACCCATAAGGGAACCGGCAGAGGAACTCAGGTGTACAGGACCCGTGGCTGAGATCTCCAAGCCTGCTTGGATTGGACTGGGCTTCCTCCACCTAGATCCCGTTTTCCAGTAGCTTGGCAGTCACACCCACAAACTGTCCCTGGTGCCATGTAATCTCATCAACAGCCAAGATCCAGAGAATATAAAACAAAGCTCCCAGAAGAGAGTGATGCAGAATCTCGCCCGGCAGAGCCTAACAAGCTACGTGTGGCACATTCGATATGCCAAAAACAGTAACAATAATGGGCCTCATTCCCCTGACCCTGACATGACCGGGACAAATAGAGATGTTCTGGCACCTGCTCGAGCAAATCGATGAGCAACGGGATGACAGTTATATAGTGATACTCTGTGACATCTCTGAACACAAGTTGAGAAGCAAATTTCTAGAAGAAAAGCATCCAGCCGAGGGAACAGTTCATACAAATGACCCAGGAAGCTTGTGCTGGAGGAGCAGAGATGAGTGGACATAAAACCAACATGGAGAGCACCATGATGAGTGAAATGAGTCAGAAAAGAGGGACGGACAAAGAATAACTGCGCTCATTTGTGGAATATAAAATAACATAGTATAGACTAACACTTAGGGACAGTAGAGACAAGGGCCAGGAGACTCACTCCACAGTTTGGAAGCCTGCCTCACATGCTGGGGAGAAGGCAGTTAGAATGGAGAAGGGACCACTGAGTCAATGATGGTTGAAGGGATCACTCAGGATGGGAGATGTGTGCTGAAAGTAGACTAAGGACCAAACATGATGGCCTCTCAGTATCTGTATTGCAAACCACGATGCCCAAAAGTAGAAAGAGAGTTAAAAAGAAAGTGTCTGCCATAGAGGCAAGGGTAGGATGGAGTGCGGGTGGCAGAAAGAATAAGAGGGACATTGGTGGCATTGGTGTGAAAAGTATACGCTGGTGGAAGGATGGGTGTTTGATCATTATATGACTGAAACTCAATCATGAAAGCTTTGTAACTGTATCTCACAATAATTAAATAAAAAAAAACAGGCATATTCACTGTAGTTGTTAGGTTTTCATGCCAAAGAGTTTTGAGTCAAGGAGGAGTTAATTATTTGATGTATTATTATTATTATTATTATTATTATTATTTCACCAAAGGAGAAACTTTTTAAATTATAAAATATATACAGTAGAAAGTTCTATCTCATTTTGTATAATACTATGAGTTTTTGTTTTTAATAAAATAAAATGTTATTATTTAAAGGAATTTAATTAGCAAAATGAGAAAGGAATGAAAAGGATAATGTGTTCAAAAAAATCATACAGACTTCTTCATAATGTAGAAATCTGAGCATTCAATATCCAAATTGAAAAATGAGCAAATAATGTGAATTTTTAAAACATATGCAGTCATATAGCAATCACCATTGTCAAGCTAAAAGCACAGTTAACATCTAATTTTCTGGGTGAGTTTTAGAAGAATAGGTAATAAGTCTTTTGAAAGTTTGGTTCAACCAATAAACCAGTCTGGACATATTTTGTAGTGTGCCTTTTCTACTGCTTCAATTCCATACTAATAATTGTATGTTCATATTTTCTGTTTTATCTGGACTCAATCTATGAGGTTGTATAATTTTAAAATTCTGTCATAAATAGACTTTGGATGTAGTTCTAATGGTAGAGCACTTGTTTTTCATGTGTAAAGTTCCAGAATGAATTTTCGGTGCCCCATGACTCTATGTGTGGTTACACAAATAAAATAAAAATAAAAATGTATCCATATCTTGTAGGTTTTCCAGCTTAGTGGCATAAAGCTGTTCATGGTATTACCTTATGATCTTTTGTTTTACTGAGGAGTCTGCTGGTACACCTCTTCCATTTCTGATCCAGTTTATTATAGATTTTTCTCCCTTTTTCTTCATGAATTTAGTTATATGTTTGTCAATATTGTTTCATTATTTTTTAAAAAAGCAATTCTTGGTTTCATTGATCCTCTGATTTGTCATTTACTCCAGCTTTCATCATATACCATGATTTTTACTTGTTATTGCTCTTTTTTTTGGCTACATGAAATTAAAAATTTTTTTGAGTTTTTACTTGTTTGATGATATAAGGCATATACAGCTGTAAACTTCCCTCTTCATACTTTTTTTTGCTTTTGTCCCATAGTTTCTCATAGTTTGTGTCTCATTCTCATTTATTTTCAAGAATATTGTATTTCTCTTTGATTCCCTTTTTGGCCCAACCACTGTTCAGCAGAAAGTTGTTTAGTCTCCAAGTGTTTGGTATTTTTCTAAGTTTCATTTTATGGTTAATTTCTACCTTCATAGCATTGTGAGCTGTAAAAGACCTGATATAAGTTCTGTCATGACTTTATGGACATATATCTTGTGTCCCAGAAAGTGGTCTATGTTGGAGAATGTTCCATGTACAATTTATAAGAATGTGTGTTTTGCTCTTTCATTGATGAAAATCTCAGGATATACTTATTAATCCAAACTTTTTCAATTCCTCATTTAGTGCTGTTATTTTCTTATTGATTTTCTGTCTGATGATATGTCCAATGATGAAAAATGGGTGTTAAAGTCTCCTCCTACTTCTGGTATTAGTTGCTTTAAAATCTATGCTGCCCTCCTCATTAAATTAGATGGGAAAGAAACCTAGAAGCCAACTAGAGTTCAAAAAATACACAAAAGGTCCAACTAGCAATGATCAGCTTAGTAAATCTTCAGACAAGGGCTTGACCCCATGGTGAAGTACAACAACTTTCACAAATTTTATTTCACTGAACTATTTTTTTATAATTCTATTTGCTATTTACTTTTAACTGCAATATAAAATGAACTTATTTTGCTTCTGTTATGGGAGTGAGCTTGAGGAAATCACAGGAAGAAATGGAGACAATGGTGGAGGGAAGCTCACACTGTTGGTGGGATCAGTGTTGGAATGTTGAATGTCTGTGGCAAATGCATGATAAACAACTTAGTGAACCATAGTGTTTAAGGGGGGAAAAGTATAGCTGCCATCTAGTAAAAAATCAAACTGTGTTGCTTCTTCATTTGATATATATAGGTTTATGTTGATAAATTAAGTCCTCTTGATGTATTGATGGATTCCTCTGTCCCTCTCAGAGAGCCCAGCAAGCTACCGAGAGTATCCCGCCCGCATGGCAGAGCCTGGCAAGCTCCCCATGGCCTATTTGTTATGCCAAAAACAGTAACAAGTCTTGCAATGGAGACATTACTGGTGCCCGTCAAGCAAATTGATGAACAACAGGACGACAGTGTGGTGCAGTACAGATGTATTGATCTCTTAATCAGTATATAATGACCAGCACTATCTTTTATTTCCTTTTTTAGTTTGAAACTCTATTTGATTCAGCAAAAGCATGACCAAACCCATGCTCTTTAGGCTACTATTTTCCTGTGTGATTATTTTCCAGCCTTTCTCTACAAGCCTAACTTTATAGTGAGATCCATCCTAGTGTGTATTGTATAAGCAGCATAAGGTTACATTTCATCTCTGATCCGTCAAGTCACACTGTGTCTTTTAAGTGAGGAATCAAACCATTGCCATTTAGAAAAAGTATTGGTCTAAATGAACTTACTGACATTTTTCTGTAAGAACTTTGGAAGTACCATCATTTTGCTTGGTTTCTTTGACTTTCTCTTATTTTATGGGCCTGCTCTTTGATATCAACCATTTATAAAGTGATTCATTTTCATTTGCCTCCTCTTGTTAGTTTCTTCTTAGTATATTTTGCAAGCTCAGCTCAGAAGGCCCAGAGCAAGCAGGGTGTGGGAGAGTGCCCAATGGTTCTTGGGAAACCAAAGCAAGGACCTAATTGTAGGGTGCTTCTCAGGCTCTGATGTGCCAGTGAAAACCTGAATCATTTCAGCAGTGCTTAGGAGCTCTCTAGGACTTCAACAGTGATGTTCAGGGGGAAATGTGGTATTGGGAACTGAACCAGGAATCAGCAAGAGCCAGGCATGCTTTGCGTAACCACTGTACTATCTCTCTGGCCCTAGAAGAAGTATTTATTTCCTTTGAGGTTGTCATGTAGTTTACATGTAGTTCTAATCATGCTTCACCTTAAAAAATATTTCTTTTAATTAAATCACAGTGATATACATGTTACAAAGTTGTTCATGGTTGGGTTCAAGTTGTACAATGTCCCAACACCCATCCCTTTAACAGTGTACCTTTCCTACCACCAGTGCCCCCAGGTTTCCTCCTTCCACCCCCCCAACACACACACACACACACACACACACACACACACACACACACACACACACACACACACACACACACACATAGTCTGCCTCTATGGCAGGCATTTCTTTTTCCCTCTCTTGTTCTCTTGCTCTCTTTCCTTTTGGGCATTATGGTCTGCAATATACATACTGAAAGGTTATCATGTAGAAATGGATGCACATTGAGAGTATCAGGCTGCATGAAATGAGTCAGAAGGAGAGAGACAGACAGAATGACTGCACTCATTTGTGGGATATAAAAACATAGTATGAGACTATTATGCAAGAATAGGAGGATTATTCCATAGTTGGAAGCTAGCGCAAGTGGGGTTTAGAGGGCAGTTAGAAGGGACCACTACGGCAACTTCAACTTTTACATCTAAAGCAAGTAAGATTCAAAGTTATCTGTAAATTCCCTTTATAACCTTTCTTTCTCTACTTTTTAATGTGTCTTTGGTTTTCAGTGAGATTTTTTTTGTCTTTTATGGAAGATCATTTAGTATTTCTTAGAACTGATTTAGAGGCACAAATACCTTCATCTGTTGTTTGCCTGAAAATGTTTTTGATCACTTCTTCAAATCCGAATGATAGTATAGGAGGTCATACCACTCATTCTCTTCTGACCAGTAGAGATTCATCTGGAAAAGTCAATGTGGGTCTTATGGTGCTCATTTACATGTAAAATCTTTGCTTTTCTTTAGCTGTCTTTAGGAATTTATATCTCTTTAGTTCTTGTATTCTAATTATAATGTCTTTCTGTTTTTCTGTTAAAGTTAGTTGGTTATTTTGTTTTGCTTTTTTGTTTTGGAAATGTTTGGAAAATCTAATGTGTTCAGGGCTTGCTCCTGGTTCTGTGCTCAAGGATTACACCTGGCAGTGCTCAGGGAAACATATGTGGTAACAAGAATTAAATCAGGTTCAGCTATATATGCAAGGCAAGTGCTAACTGCATGTGTGACCTCTCTGGCCCATACTGAGTTTTATTTGGTTTGGAACTCTCTGGGCTTCTTGGATCAGCATACGTTGGATTCTCCATCAGATTGAGGATATTCTTGGTTATTATTTTTTCCATGTTTTATTTGGCCCAGTAATACAGATGTTACTTAGAAACTGCCACTCCACCTTTGACTTAAAATGGTAACATTAACCTGAAGTTTTTTCCTGCACTGCACAGAATCAGAACCCCCTAAAGTCTGCCAAGGGTAGTGAGTATTTTTCTTGCATTAGATGTTGTCTCTAGATCAAGTTTATTAATAATATAATTTTAAGTCTAAGGGCCTGACATTTTGGATGGCCCCTCCACTTTCACAGGGAAATTTTCTTTGTCTTTGCAGTTCTTGTCTTCTTTCCCTACTCCTCAGACTCATGGTCCTTAGATATAAAATCATTTGCAGCTCCTCATTTTTTTGCAGTGAATGTCTCAGAGATGGTGGCTGAGTTCTCTAGTGAATTTTCTTAGCATGGTCCTCTGAAGAATTCTGTGCTTAGTTCCATTTAATGCATTCTTTGTTTTGGTACCATAAAAACACTCTCATATTGCTCCCAGCTTGGTCCTTTATCTTTTGAAAGACATTGATAAGATAATAAAAAGACAGAACACAGACTGGGAGATCATAATATTTGTAAATTACATATCTGATAATGTCTTATGTCTAGAGTTAAAAATAACTGTCAAAGCTCAATAATATTAAAACAATTTAGATATAATATAAATTTACATTTAACTTGATCATAAAAGATATATGATAGCAAATGAGAAAATAAAAGATGTTTCCCATCATTAGTAGCTAAGAAAATGTAATTTAAAATTACAGTGAGAAATGCCCATGTATTTATTTGAATAGCATACAAAAGAAAGTGAGATAAAACCTGAAAACAATGCTAGAGATAAAAGAGGAATTATCTCATACATTGCTGGTGGGAATACAAAATCGTATAAATACATAACATAATTTGATAGTCTTTCTTTATCAATGTGTAATTTTGATTTAGCTTTTACTATGTTTAAGATACTGTTTTGTCTTGCATATCATATTTATTCCTATTCATCAAAGTTGTGCTTTTTGTAGTTTCTTATAATATTAAGCACAAGTATCATAATATCCAGAATTCTTATTCTGTGTCATTTAAGTATGTTAAATAAAAACTGTGTTTACACAAACCATGACTTACATTTTAACATTATCACTCAGGCTTCTGCGCTGAAGAATAGAGTGTGCAGAGTGTTGCAGGGAGGACACTAAGGACAGAAGCAAAAAGGCTGATTATGAGTTTAATACCATAATCCAGATGGAGCATGGTAGTGCTTCAGATCAGGCTGGGAGTAATGAAGAATGGTAGTGTTCAGAGTCTTAATATATTTTAAGTATGGAACTAGGATACTTTATAAAAGAAGAGAAATGAGAAAGAATTGTGAGGAAGTGGAATGGCAGAGTGACGTGTCATAAAAGGGATCACCACCAGATATATCCTAGAAGAGAATTTTAGTTTGAGAGGTATTTATTGAGCACTTGGATAGATCTTGGATAAGCAATTATATATAAGTGTTGGGGGTTAAAAATGGAGGTGGAGTGGGAATAGGAATTTGAGTATTATAATAAAATTAGTATTTTGTCCATGATATTAGGTGAAATTACAAAAAAAAATATTGGGTACAGATAATGATGAAAAGAAAACCAAGGCTGAGTCCTAGGACTCTCCAATGTAAAGAGATCTCCCTTCCATGATGCCAAATACCCAGAAATTACTAATGCTATTATCGGTTAAAATGTTAGCAACTTTCATCCTGGCATTGGTACAGCAGCCTTTAACAGATGTTCCCAAAATCAGACATAGGTCATTATTCTGGCTATCAAATTTCCATTTTTTATATGTTTTTACCTCCTTGTGTTTCAATCTTTCCAGACGTTACTACTCTAAGTAATCCCCTTTACACCTCAATAGTTCAGAATCTCAGTTGCTACTTATAATCGCGAACTCTAAGCAAAGCCAAGTAATTCATACAAGATGTTTGACTTTATAAATAGTGAGGCCAGATCATATCTATCATCAAAGGGAAGTGTTTTTATGACCACTAGATGCATACTAGTATGTCACACAAAAACACCCTTAATTGTAAATGGCTACATTTTAGAGTAAAATTGCCAATATTCATTTTTATTATTAAATTGTTATTATTCTTTTTCTTGGTTTGATTGTGGTTGCTCTTGGTGCTGTATTGCCTGAAGGAGTAACACCTGGGGTGGTGGTGGGGCTAGAACTACTATTGGCAGGTCCTGGAAGGCATCAGGGCCACACCTGGTAGTGCTCAGGAATCTGTGTGGTGCCAAAGGAACACAGAGTCTCACACAAAGGAGGAAGAAAGTGCTCTATTCCTTGCACTTGAAATATTCTTCCAATAAACTAGTGTCCTTTTTCAAACTGCAGCAAAAATACACTGTTCTGGCTTTAATGATATAATAGCTTGAACTGAAATATGAGATGATTAAAGTTCTAGGCATATCTATATGTCAAATTATTTTATAGATAGAGATATTTTCTCTCAAATAACATGAAACTGAGAATAAATTCACATAAAATATTTGCTCTGCAGCATTTTACAGTTTCAGTAAAGTCAGAATTCACAATGTAATGGGATTTTATCTCAGATTTCTTTTTCTTATTCTGATGACCTAATTACCTATTTGCAGGCTTGCTGAATAATGAAAGGGAGATGGAAAGAAATCCTAGATAATGATTCAGATTATTAAAATGTGGTTTGAAAACTTAATTATCATTCTTTCCTCATGTCAAAAGTACCTTTAGTTCTCATTAAATGTCCGATTAGTAAAATTTCAAAAGATAAAAAGAAATTCTGTACTTATACCATTCCCCTTAGGTATTAAACTGAATACTATTTTCTATTTCAACAAATTAATGTCTATATGTACCACAAAGAAATGATATTTTCCCCCGTACACCTTTCCTCAAAATTCACATGAAAGGGCTAGTGACATCTTGGGCATCTAATTTTAAATAGCAATTGGGCCTAGAGTGTACTCTGTAGGGCACTTGCCTTGCATATGGCAAGAGCCAGGAGTAAGCCCTGAGAACCATTGTGTGTGACCCAAAAACAAACAAACAAAAACCAGAACTATGGCAACTATAGCACTATGACTCTAAATAATATGCTGCGACTTCTATTCTTAGGCTGCATAGAAGATTCTCTGTGGTACATTTTGTCAATGTTGTGTAATTCTATTGTAGTTACTTTGCTCTGCTGCCAGAAGGCAGGCACTCATGTATCTCAATTGAGAAGCACTTCAAATGTTAGAAATACTGGGTTGACAAGAAAACTTTAAAATTTATTTTTAACAGAAAGAAAAAAATGTATACAATCTGTGAACTGCTTCCCTTTCTTGTAAATAGTGTATGGCTTTGTTAGGAAACTGATGTCCTTTTAGTTAGAAACCTATGTACAAAGGCAGAGATCTTGAATAATCATGGGACTTTTGCCTTCTTGAACTTTAAAAAAAATACGAGGGCCGAGAAAGTGATTCAAATAATGACTAAAAGGAAGAGAGATAATGAGAGAAAAAGAGAGAGAGGGAGAGAGAGGGAGGGAGGGAGGGAGAGAGAGAGAGAGAGAGAGAGAGAGAGAGAGAGAGAGAAAATTGGCTGCCATAGACCAATAGGCACCATAGAGACAGGCTAGCGTGAGGATGGCAGAAGAGAAACTGGGGACACTGATGATGGGAAGTGTACGCTGGTGGAGGGATTGGTGTTGGAACGCTGCAAGACTGAAACCCAACCACGAACAGCTTTGTAACTCAGTATCTCACAGTGGTTCAATAGAAGGAAGAAAGAGAAAGAAAGAAAAAGAAAAGAAAGAAAGAAAGAAAGAAAGAAAGAAAGAAAGAAAGAAAGAAAGAAAGAAAGAAAGAAAGAAAGAAAGAAAGAAAGAAAGAAAGAAAGAAAGAAAGAAAGAAAGAAAGAAAGAAAGAAAGAAAGAAAAAAAAAAGAAAGAAAGAAAGAAAGAAAAAGGATTTAAGCAGCAGAGCATACACCCGGCGGGCTGGCCCTAGGTTAGTCCCAGTGCTGAGAGTTCCTAGTGTTCCCTCCCTCACCAGCACCTTCCAGTCTGCAGTAACAACATAAGCATGACTTAATCATACAGTAAAATTGAAATTTTTGGTGTTTCTAATTCAATTTTTAAAAAATGCTTTCTGGCTGGAAATAAAATAGATTGATGTAGGGTCATCGTCCCTTGACACAAAACTTCCTTGAGCAAAATTTATTTGGAGTGAGAATTGGAGAAAAGTTAAAGAATTCCCCCAAAAATATACTTTTGAAATTGAGAAAACTAATATTTGTAAGGTCTTCATCACAAGTAATGCTCTTTAAATGAATAAAACTCTTTTTTATCAGTTAAGGGCTGGAGTGATAGCACAGTGGGCAGGGTGTTTGCCTTACATGAGGCCAACCCAGGTTTGATTTCTCCATTTCTCTCAGAAGGCCTGGCAAGCTACCGAGAGTATCCCGCCTGCAAGGCAGAGCCTGGCAAGCTACCTGTGGCATATTCGATATGCCAAAAACAGTAACAAGTCTCACAATGGAGATGTTACTGGTGCCCGTTCAAGCAAATTGATGAACAATGGGACGACAGTGCTACAGTGCTACTATTATCAGTTAAGCATCTGACTGAAACATGCAGCTTAGAGCCCATCTGTGAGGCCTGCCCAGCATCCGAGGCGGCTGTAAAGGAGAGGTCCTCCAGTCAGGAGCACCAGAGTTACAGGCAGGCTGACAAGTAAGCAAAGATATTTTTTTTAGATTTTTTTTAAATTGAATCTTTATGGCAAAATGAGATGAATAATACATTGCAGATATTACTAAATTGTTCCAAAGAAAAGAGTAAGTTAACATGATAGAGGCATTGTGGAAGATTGAAGGTGGATGAGTCTTTATCCTGAACGTATGTGCTGTATGTACTATAAATCAGGCCATCTGACTAATAAATGGAATATGTAAAAGGATTCAAAGGGTGGTTGGTAGAAGCTTGGTTAGAGACAGATGTCAGAAGTTCTCCAAGACTAATATTCATTGTCAAGACAGAGTAAAACCACTTTATTTATGAGGCTGGAAGTTGAACAAACAGATATCATCAGTTTTCAGGTCCTATTTATGATGAAACTAGAAGCAGAATGATTGTCACAGGGATTTTCTTGAGCCTGAAAGTTGAGCAGTGTTTTAGAAGAGATGTAATTGAAGGTGCAGAGATGAGCAGAGATCTTGTAAACAGAGATAAACAAAAGATACATTTCAAAAGAAGATTTGGGAGATTCTAGTCCTCAAAATATACCCCAATAGAAGTGCTTGTTCCTACCAAAAGATGTATTACTAAGAGCTGGAGTCAGAAATTCCTGCCAAACACCAATCAAATTTAAAAATTCATATTGACAGCCAGCTATTCAGTGTCTGTGGTATATTAAACCATGGAACACTAGGCAGTGATAAAATAAGAAAGAAAATACTACATATACCAATTTAAAATCAAGTAAATATAGTGTTGAGGGGGCAGGAGAAGTGAGACATTAAAGGGCCCAGGCTTGATGATTCCACGTGGGTAAAAATCATAAACAGGTGACACTAATCTGTGGGGTCAGAGTCAGGATGAGTGGTAACCCTTGGGACAGTCATAGTGTCTAGGAGAAGGGAGCATGACGGGAAATTCACGTTCTGTTTCTGGGACCAGGATAAAAGGTGTGTTCGTTAACATTTCTTTGGCTCACAGCATGTGTTAGAGATTCTAAAACTCTTCAGAAATCAATGTGCCAGCATGGTGATTGCATCTCAATGGCATTTCACATTGAAACAGTGTGTCTCAAGGATGATTCTCATCCCTGAAAAGAAATTTTGTCCTTTCAACTGATTTAATATGGATTGTGAGGTGTTAGGAATGAAGAGACTTCAGAAAAGCCCTGTGTGCTGGATTCCACCCAAAGCTACAGGTCAGCATTCTTACCCTCACTTTCCCAACAATTTCAGAGTCTGCATAGTAGGCCTGTTGGGATGGGGACTTCTGAAATGTGACCTATAAAAGTAATATAGAGAGAAGTGGCAGGAACAGCTCAATATTCATTTGCCTACCTTGACCCTGCAGTGCCTCCACACAGTGATCCAAGGAAGGATGGCACTGCCATTTGGAGTCTCTGGCACCTTGGAGAAGTGGGTGACCCTCGGAGAAGTGTTGTGGTTACAACCACAACAACAGCAACAATGGAAAGAACTAAACTTTTAAAAATAAAAATTAAGTGTCGGATGATGCGATTTGAATGCCAACAAAGTTGTATAAGGAGTTCCAGTAAAGAAACAAATCTTCATGTTTTCACAAAAATAATAATAATAAGCATGCAAACTGATTTTAAAACATGAAATTAACTTTTTCACTCTGGTAATTGACCGAATACTGTTTCAGATCACAGCAGATAGTAGACCCCCATCCCACAGAGTCAACGTCTTTGTAGATTTGATCTCATTAATACTGTGGCGGGTCATTCCATTTTTGATTTTCCATTCCTCAGTCCTCAATGTTTTTGCCACAATTTCTTCAAAAATCTTCAAATAAAAAATTTAAGACCTTTCACGATATCAAATACAATATTTTCTTGAAATGTCTGAATTTGATAGAAAAAAAGTCAACTTTCTCTTGCCTGGCCAATCTCTTAGGTCACAGATGCCCGAGAACATACACAGTGCATTCATATATTTTATTTTCACTCTCCTGAAACTCAGACTCTAGCCGTAGGCCCTTTCTCTTCCCCTCTGCCAACACCAGTATCCCCACTTTGCTATAAGCAACGGAGACCAAGAGTATGGTGTAGGAGTGAGTTTCCCTGGGTACATATAGTAGGGAAATCTTAATTTCCTATAGTGATTTTGAAATCAATACTAAAATGGACTGCATATTATACTTCTTTCATTCATGATCATGTACTACCTACTGTCAATTATTCTAAACAATGTTAATGATTGTTTAGAACAATTGTTTAGAATATTTTCATAGGTACACAAAAATTGATGGGGATTATGTTTAAAACAATTACAGTTTTGTTGAGTTTTAATTTATATTTGTAACTTTCAAATAATATGCTTTTAAGTTACTTTAATAAACATTGATTCTACTTAGATTTAATTCAAAGAATTCCAGTTGTACTTTCAGCTGCAATCATACTCTGCTATACCTAGTTGCCTTGAGAGTAAGTTCACAATATTTGAGCATAAATCATGTGCATCAATGCTACAACCCTCCACAAGCCTGAACTTTAGTGAAAGTCAAAATACAAATGCTATCCCAATGTTGGTAAAGTAGATATATAAAATTCAAGTACCTTCTATATGCTCACTTCAAGTGAGCACTTGGACTTTCAATTTGGATTTGTAATTAAAGCCATCAATGGGGGCCAGAGCAATAGTGGGTCACCTTGCATGTGGCCCACCTGGGTTCATTACTGCATATCCAATGTGGTCCCCTGAGCACCACTAGGAGTAATTCCTTAGTGCAGAGCCAGGAGTAATCCCTGAGCATCACAGGGTGTGGACTGAAAACAAACAACAGCAACAAAAATAACAATAAAATGGTACAGATTACAGTTTAAGGATGTTTTTGATAAAGGTGACTTTTAGTTCATGCATGGAATATTTTGCTAGATTCAAAGCAATTTTTTGATTTTGCAACCACTCCTCATGGTACTCAGGGCTTTGTGTCAGGGCTCTTGATGGTACTCAGGAATTATGCTTTTGGACCACATGCAATGGTGGGGATTAAATCTGGGTCAAGGCAAGCACTCTACCCACTATACTCTCTCTCAGGCTTCAAAGACTATTAATAATAAGGTTTGTTGTTGTTTTTTTGTTAGTTTTTATAAAATTAAAGACTAGATTGAAGTAATAAGGACTAAACCAAAACATAGTTATTTAAATGATTATTACTGGATTAATAAAAACTGCTTTGTTATATAGGTGATGAGAGTTACTAATACATTTTTCTTACAGTCCAAATACTCTAGGTACACAGCTTGAAATAAGACAATAAAATAAGTTTTCATTATTTTTAGGGAGTAGATGAAGTTGAAAAGTCATAAAATTTTAAAAATGAATGTATATGAGATGAACAATATTCTTATAACTTTTAGAATATCCTCTAATCTTGATCAGTAAACTACCCAATGTAAGTTACTTACTGAAGGCAACTTGCATGCATGTGTGTATGTGACTTTGTGCTTACACAGTGCAACGTCAGTACATCAGCTGTGGTTGGGCTTTTGCCTTTTACGCGGCTGACCCGAGTTCGATTCCTCCGCCCCTCTCCGAGAGCCTGGCAAGCTACCGAGAGTATCGAGCCTGCTTGGCAGAGCCTGACAAGCTACCCGTGCGTATTGGATATGCCAAAAACAGTAACAATAAGTCTCTCAATGAGAGACGTTACTGGTGCCTGCTCGAGCAAATCGATGAGCAACAGGATTACTGAAGAAGTTTAAGAAAACCAAATCAGTAATATCACCACTTTCTACAGAAGCTAAAACAGTTAGTACTCAGAAGACCCAGAGCTCTGGTTCTGATTGACAGCTACCCCAACTGGTCATGTGATCTTGTGCAAGTCATTGAATAACAGCAAGGTTCAATTTAATCATTACCAGATCAAAAACACTTTAACTTATATAAATTGATCCTAAAATCATGTGGTATTTTCTACATGTTCAATAAATTTGGTATCAGCTCTAATTCTATAGTGAAAAATATTAAGTCCATAGTGGCAGCCTATAGAATAAAAAGATTAAGAACAATTTAGTTCGAAGAATATATTAGGAAGCACTGGTAGAAGAGTCATAAAGAAACAGAGGAAAAGAGAAAAACATGCGTGATAAGGTGATTGATTTGCCGGTTATTGCAATGGGCAACTGAGGTTCAACCAGGTGAGACTGCTAAATTTTGTACAAAGCACGCCTTAGAGTTTTTCTCCTACCTGAAGGGCAAAGAACTAGAGTGTTTATCCTCCTTCTTCTATCCATCATTGTCTTAGAGCCTCTTAGGCAGGAATTAAGTTCCAAGTCTTTCAGACCGATCCTTGACTTAAGTGAGGAAAATACTTCAGGCAGAGAAAATTTAGGCAGATGATTATAATCAGAGGCCATCAGGGTGTTTAGAAGCACTTTCATCCAGAGTTTAACAATAGTATATAATGTGAGACTTAGGTTCGCACTGTTTCTAGCTTTTATAATAGGTTTAAGTTTGTATAATACAAAAGATGGTCACAGTTCCTTTAGCTACTCTTTCCATTAAGAGGCCAAGTCTTATTGCTTTCCCTTTGAGTCCATATGGTCCTTGCTGAATTGCTTGGGCAATAATTGAATGTTATGGAATTAATGTTCTGGAATTTACTAGCTAAATTTTCATTTATGGACACTTTCAGCTACCATTTATGCCATTAGAGTACTTACTGCAGAAGCACCAAAACATCCTGGAAGAAACTATCTAATACAGCCATTAGGGAAAAATACCATAAATTAGTGTTCCAATTCAGAGTCTCAGTAGATCTGAGTCTTACAGTCAACATGCAAATTATGGATCAGGAAAGAGCACGGAGTTTAAGGCACTTGCCTTGCCTGTGGTCTACCAAAGTTTGATTTCCAGCATCTCATATGATCACTTGAGCACTACCAGAGCAGATCCCTGAGCACAAATCCAGGAGTATAGCCCTATCTTCACTCATTGTTCAAGTCCCAAAACAAATAGACACACAAAATGTCAAATGTATAAACAGAGCTATCTAATACTTCTTGAACTAGCTAGAAGTGACTTTAGTAAATGTACATGAAACAGAAGAATCCTTACACAAAACTTTTCTGAGATCCTGACTTGATAAATCATAAAATACATTAAGTAATTGAGTTGGGATTTTCCTAACTATAGGAATTAATTATTAGAACTATTACAGCCATGAATATGGTGGAATGCTATTCTCTGATATGTGGGATGCACAATATTATCACATGCGTTTAGAGTTCATCACCAGAAAACTTTCTCTCCAATCTCGATTCCATTTTTTATTATTTGAGCATAAGAAAATATTGCAACTTGACTTTTTTCTTGCTTTTGAAATCCTGAACATTAACCTCAACTGTTTCATCAAGCTTCCATTTCAAAGAGTAATATGTGGTACTTTTTTTCTGTTATTAAGTGTAGAGTTTGATTTTTATCTGCTAAGTCAGCATCTGAATCAGTATCATATTTCCTCTCTGAGTCAATTAATAAAAAGTAGGAATGAGCATACAAATATTTTGCCTTTTATAGTCACCCTTTTTATCCATTTCTTCTTGACTGATATAACTTCACCTGAAAATATAATAATACTTTCTACTAGCCAGCACTCAGTACATTTGCATGTAAGGGGATAAAATCTTAAAAGTTATTTCCTTGTCACTTTCTTAGGTATTACATACGTTAGGTCACTTTCCATTTATAGACAAAAATATATTCTTGGGAGCTAAGAGACTTTACAGTTCATTATCCAATCTTCTTGCTACACTTAAAATAAAGGAATAGAAATAACAACAATGACAACAAAATTGCAAGTAATATACTGATATAAACTTTTTTCTCCACCTCAGAATCACAGGAGAGGTATTAACACGGTAATCTATAAAGAGCTCCAAGAAGATTTAATAAGTTATTGTAGCTAACACAAGAATGACAATACCAGGTATTAAACCCAGACAACTATGATTTTAATTTTCAGACTTTTACTACCATACTATACATATTTCTCTGAATAAAGATCAGAATTTAAAAATGGGGCTCACAGTGATAGTATAGTGGGTAGGATGTTTTTGCCTTGCATGCAGCCGATGCAGGTTAGATCCCCGGCATCCCATATGGTCCCCCAATAATTCCTGAGTGCAAAGCCAGTAGTAACCCCTGAGCATCGCTGGGTGTGACCCAAAAAGCAAAATTAAATAAATAAATAAATAAATAAAAATAAAAACATTGTTTAATTAGTCTGTTGGTTAATGATGTCTCCACTCTGATTTCTGGAGTAAACTGGGAATTGGTAGGATATGCCTGCATTGATGCATGAGGTAAAAGTTTTGACAAAAGTGTACAGAGTCAAGATGAGTTGTAGATTTTCTAACAAGAAGGCTGCATTGTTGCTAATATATTTGAAATAGTTGTAGTATATCA
Source organism: Sorex araneus (assembly GCF_027595985.1). NCBI lineage: Eukaryota > Metazoa > Chordata > Mammalia > Eulipotyphla > Soricidae > Sorex > Sorex araneus. Next base: position 137,728,615 of record NC_073304.1, on the reverse strand, counting down.
CAAGAGGAGGATGAAGTCAAAAGAAAAGCATATTATGGTAGCCGAAATCATCCTGGTAAGAGGGTAGGACTGTGGAAAATCAACATAAGGGAAATCAAAACAAAAATGCTAATTGGAAGATAGTGATAAGAAATGAGTATGTAAGATGATTTTGAAGCAATGTACCACTATGTTAAAAAATGAAGACACTGCTCAAAATAGGGGTGGCAAGATGCTCTTAAAGGAAACACCCAGGGACAGGGAAATGGCTCAAGTATAGAGTGCAGGCCTGGCCTGAACTTCATCTGATCCTTGGTATCCTATGGCCCCGAGTAGCACTAGGTGCAACCCTAGTTGCCTCCAAACCCCACTGAGTATGGCTAAATTATTTTTTCAAATAAACTGCTCAATCAGGGGGCCTGGAAAGGTAGTACACAGGTAGAGTTCTTGCATTGCATGTGGTTGGCCCCAATTTTAATCCCCATCATCCCATATATTACCCTAAGCCCTCTCAGGAATGATCTCTGAATGTGGCGTCAGGAGTAAGCCCTGAGAACCACCATGTGTGACCAAAATCTAAAAAGAAAATACATAGTCACTGTGACTTATAATTGTGCCTTTAATAGGTTTTCAGGCAGACAGTATACCACAACCAGTCCCACTATTGACATCAGCTTCCCTCTACCAATGTCCCCAGATTCCCTCCCATCCCCTAGTCTTCCTCCTTAATAGGCACATTAAGATTAATTATTCTAGTATCAATATTTTTTGGCTTAATATATACATATACTATACTTCTGAGAGATTGATGTGTAAAAGACCCAATCCTTGACCAATCTGCTCTTCTTACTCCCCTATTTCTAGCCTTCCCTGGCCTTTAAGTTTCTATGAACGTAAAGCTTTGACCACTTTTGTGTCCTTGCATTTTCTTGTCCTATTATTCTATATGCCAAGGATAAGTGAGATTATCCAGTATTTGACTTTACTTAGCATAATATCCTCCAGTTCCATTCAAGTTGCAGTGAATTGTGTAATTTTATCATTCCTTGCAACCATGTAGCATTCCATTCTATAGTACCACAACTCCTCTCTACATAAAAAAAGAGACAATCTTTACAAGAAAGTTAAGTACATTATCTCTGCCACTGTTTTTGTTTATTCTCATAGAAAAAAATCTTGCCTATTATACCAATATAAGATATTCAAAAATTGTTTAAGTATTTTGGTTATATTCTAAAACAATTTGAAAACTAGAGAAAATCTTACCAATTTCAAATCTTGCTGCACAGAGAATTACATCACTTTTGAAATTCAGAACAACTATTCATATATCCCTTTATGATTAGTGCCCACACTATCAGTCCTATCTCAATGCCACTATTCCAACTGTGCATTTTTGGGCAGTGACTCTGGTACAGCTTCATGATTCTTCCAATACCAAAGTTATGAAAACAAGAGTGCCTCTAAAAGCAGTGTAGGTGGCCCTGCACTCCTTTTGTGAGCTCTGAATTTTAGTCAACTGGTCAGCTTTTTATGCCAAGTAGTTTAATCAAAATTTACAGAAGAAAAAGTTACAATAGGTCTCTACCATGGTTGAACCTCAGAGATGAGGAAATGTGACAGCCAGGAGTGCTGGAAAGAGGTGTTGAAACTGAGTGCTGAAAGGGGTGCTGAAAGTGATATACATGATAACCTTTCAGTGCCTGCATTGTAAACCATAAAGCCTAGAAGAAAAAGAGGGTGATGGGAGGGAAACTGGGAAAACTGGTGGTGGGAAAAAGTATATTGGTGATAGGATCTATATTAGAACATTATGTGGTTTAAACCTAATCATGAACAACTTTGTAACTGTGTAACTTACGGCCAATCAATTAAAAAAGAAAAATACGCCTCCATGTTCAGTCCATAGTCTACCAAGGAGAGGGAGAGTAAAAGGGAATATGCCTGCCACAGAGGCAGGGCAGGAAAGGGGTGATGGTGAGAGGGATACTGGGAACATTGGTGGTGTAGAACAGGCACTGGTGGAGGGATGGTTACTCAATCATTATATGACTGAAACATAATCAAAAAGTTTGTAAATCTGTAACTGTATCTCATAGTGATTCATTAAATATTTTTTTTAAAAAATAGACCTCCAAGGATAATGAAGATCATTCTATTAATTTAATTAAAAAGTAAAATAGGATTATATAGTAAAGTGGCAGGTTACAAAATCAGTACCCAATAATCCATGGCTTTCCTATATACAAGTAATGAAAGAGAAGAGAGATATTAGAAAAACAATCCCATTCATAATTGTGCCTCAGAAAATCATGTAGCTCAGAATCAGTTTAACTAAAGAGGTGAAGGACCTGTACAAAGAAAATTACAAAACACTACTTCAGGAAATAAAAGAGGACACAAGGAAATGGAGACGCATTCCCTGCTCATGGATCAGAAGGATTAACAATGTCAAAATGGCAAATCTCTCTAAAGCATTGTACAAATTCAATGAGGTACCTATCCATGACATTTTTCAAAGAATAGACAAAACATTACTGAAACCCATATGTAACAATAAACCCCCAAGAATAGCTAAAGCAATCCTTGGGAAAAAGAACATGGGAGGTATCACCTTCCCCAACTTCAAACTGCACTACAAAGCAGTAGTAAACAGCATGGTATTGGAATAGAAGCAGACCCTCAGACCAACAGAATAGAGTTGAATATCCTGACACAGACCTTCAAATATAAGATCACTTAATCTTAAACAAAGGAGGAAGAAAATGGAGTGAGGAAACCCTGTTCAACAATTGGTGCTGGGAAAACTGGACAGCTACATCAAAAACAATGAACTCAGACCTCTGTCTAAAGCCAGGCACAAAAATCAGATCAAAATGTATTAAAGACCTCAACATCAGACCTGAATCCATAAGGTACATGGAGGAAAACAGGCAGAACCCTCCATAACACTGAAGCATTACATCATCTTTAAAGATAAAACACCACTGACCAAGCAAGCGAAAGCAAAGATAAACAAATAGGACTACTATAGAAGCTTCTGCGCCTCAAAACACCAAACAGTGATCAAGGTACAAAGATATCCCACGGAATGGGAAAATATATTTACCCAATACCCATCAGACAAGGGATTAATATCTAAGATATATAAGGCACCGTAGAACTTTATAAGAAAGTTCTCCAACCTCATTAAAAAGTGGGGAGAAGAAATGAACAGAAACTTCCTCAAAGAAGAAATACAAATAGCCAAAAGGCACATGAAAAAAATGCTCTACATTGTTAATCATCAGAGATATGCAAATCAAAACAATGAGATATCATCTTACACCACAGAGACTGACACATATCAAAAAGAATGAGAACAACCAGTGTTGGAGCGGATGCAGGGAGAAAGGGAATCTCATTCACTGTTGGTGGGAATGCTGACTAGTCCAGCTTTATTAAAAAACAGTATGGGAATTTCTCAATAAGCTAGAAACTGAGCTCCCATATGACCCCACAATACCCTTCTGGGAATATACCCCCAGACTGCAAAAACACACAGCAGAAATGACATCTGTCTGCACTTGTGTATTAATTGCAGCACTGTTCACAATAGCCAGAATCTGGAATCAATGTGACTGCCCAAGAAGGGATGACTGCTCAAGAAACTTTGGTACATCTACACAATGGCATACTAGACATCTGTTAGAAAAGTTGAAATCATGAAATTCACTTATAAATGGATGAAAATAGAGAGTTCATGCTAAGTGAAATAAGTCAGAAGGAGAAGGATAGACAGAAGACACTAACACCCAAGGACAGTAGACATAGAGTGAGGATGAATGGTCTACAGTTGGAAGCCTGTCTCAAGGGCCAGAGTAGAGGGTAGTTATAACAGAGAGAGGACCATTATGACAGTTGGAGGGATCACTGTAGATTCGACATGTGTGCTGAAAGTGGGCAAAAGAACAAACATGATGGCCTCTCAGTATCTGTATTGCAAACTACAATGCCCAAAAGTGGAGAGAGAGAGAGAGAGAGAGAGAGAGAGAGAGAGAGGAAAAGTGCCTGCCATAGAGACAGGCTGGGAGGGGGGACAGGAGGGATAGGGCAGGTATTGGTGGTGGGAAATGTACACAGGTGGAGGGATGAGTGTTGGAACATTGTATGACTGAAACTCAGTCATGAAAGCTTTGCAACTGTATCTCACTGTGGCATGGTGATTTAATTAAAAAAAATAAAAATAGTCTTATTATATTCACATTATATATTTTTATTAATTTTTTATTTTTTAATGAATCACCATGAGGAACAGTTGCAGACTTACAAACTTTCATGCTTATATTTCAGTCAAACAATGATTGAGTACCCGTCCCTCCACCAGTGCCTATTCTCCACCACCAATGTTCCCAGTATCCCTCCCATTCCCCCTATTATATTTTAAATAGTGCAAATGTAAAATGACTCAAAAGTTAATAATAAGAAAGGCTTAATAATTTTATTACATGGTACTTTAAAATACTATGTCACAAATATGTTTAAATAGTCACGGTAAATGAATAGCGTGTTTATATGGTTAACTGAAGAGAGGAAAATACAAAGCCAAAATATAAAGTTGGATCATTCTAAGATACTTTTGTGAAACATAAGCAATATAAATGAGGAAGAATAACAATATAAAACTAATCATTGGGGCCGGAGCGATAGCACAGTGGGTAGGGCGTTTGCCTTGCACGCGGCTGACCTGGGTTCGATCACCAGCATCCCATATGGTGCCCTGAGCAGCACCAGGAGTAATTCCTGAGTGCAGACCCAGGAGTAACCCCTGAGCATCGCCGGGTGTGACCCAAAAAGCAAATAAAAAAATACACTAATAATTATTTGTAGGATTGAATTGTATGTCTTTGTTTTGTTGTTGTTTTGTTTGGGGGTCACACCTGGCGGTGCCCAGGGGTTACTTCTGGCTCTGCACTCAGGGATCACTCTTAGCATGCCCAGGGGACCATATGCGATGCTGAGGATTCATCTCAGGTCAGCAACGTGCAAGACAAGCACCAACTGAACCATCACTCCAGACCCTCTATGTCTTTGTCTTAAGAAAATTCTACCTTTTATTATAAAGCTGTCTCAAAATACATGCAATATGTTGAAAACAGAGAAAAGTTGAAAAGTGTCTACAAAGACTTCATGACGCTAAAAATATTGCCCACCTGGCTTCAGAACTCTGGTTAGTGGTAATAAATAAAATAAATAAAATGATTGTGAGATTTGAAGCTTCACTATCCTGTGCAGCAGGATAACCCAATATCAAAAATAGACCAAAGATGGAAATAAAATATTGAGTTGTTTTTAAAAAGCCCTTTATGCTCGCCTTTTACCTAAAGATAGCCAAAAGAGAACTAGGATACAAAAAGTGACTGTTTATTAAACATTTTTTTTTGCTGTGAAATTTTCCCAGAGTGAGTGTGGGGTTACTTGAGGAGAGATGCCCTTTCTAGCAGCTACTTTCTGCATCACAGCAACTGCCAACACCCTCATTATTTCTGATAGATTACTCAGAATAAGCGGGGAACTGCTGAACATCTAAAGGGCCTGCTGGTATGCAGCCAGCCAAGCCTTCGGGTCCTCTCAGCCTAACAAACTATTATAGGATAAAATAGAAGAAATGTGATGAAAATGCACTCAGTATTATATATATGTATATGTATATACATATCAGTATTTTATATCTTTCCCATCCATTATGAGGATTTTTAAGCAGAAATTTCTAGTCACAAAGTTTCTGCCATAGTTATCAAAGCCATTCCACCATCGTAAACTTGAGTGGGTCATGAAAAGGATAAAATATTTTGGAGAAATCCCTCAGTTCATGTCTTCCTAAAACTTAAAAAACAAACAAACATGCTTTGATTCTCCTTAAATGTTTCCCTGGGGCTGCAGTGATAGTACAGAGGGTAGGGCACTTCCTGTGCACGTGGCAGACCCGGGTTCCATCCCTAATATCTCATCATGGCCCCCAATCTTCCTCCAGGACTGATCCCTGAACACAGAGCCAGGAGTTATCCCCGAGTATTAACAGATGTGCTGCCCCCAAACAAAACAAGCAAGTATTTTCTGCTTTCTGTGGAGCATGTTTGTTTCAGCAGTGATAGAACAGCCTGTTTGCAAGATTCCCCATGGATACCTACTGCTGGGGAGTCCTTGTCAAAAATGATGTAGGGTCTTCCCTTTCCTGTTATGTCTGATTGGATAAAGTAGCTCTACATAGAAATATCTGAGTTGTTCTTTATTCATCAAGTAATGTATTTGTTTCATGAAAAAAGAAGGTAGCAACTGGCCATTAAGATGTTACTAACTGGTTGGACTTCAGAGATGAGGAAATGGTACAGCCAGCAGTTGTGAGGTCTCTCGGCAGAGGAATGTGTAATTCCTGTGCCACCCATCTATCTCCTCTATAAAATGACACTTTTTCCAATTTTCTTGGTGTAGGAAAAATTATATCTAATTGCTATTTTACAGAATTTACATGGTTAAAAATATCCCATAATTTTCTTCCCTCCAAGCATCAAGGAACCATGATTAACAAAATATTCACAATTTGTTCTTTTATTTTATTTGGCACTAGGGACAAAAGTTAAACAATATCTGACTGTGCTCAAGGCTTACTCCTGGCAGTGCTCAAGGGATCATTAGTAGTGCTAAGGTCTGAATCTGTGTCCACTATATGCAAAGCAAGCACCTTACCACTGTATTCTCTTCATACTCAAGAATTGGTTTTAGAAAAACATTTTGGGCTGGAGAGATAGTGCCGTGGATATGCCAGTTGAATTGCACAAAGTTAGATCCCCTAGACCCCTAAAGGCCTCCTCAGTCCCACCAGGATGGTGATCTCTGATCACAGAGCCAGGAGTAAACCCTGGGAACAGCCAGGTATGACCCTCAAAACAAACCAAAAAAATAGAAAACTTAACTCACGTAACCCACATGAGAAAAATTTCAAGTTACAGGACCTAAGGACAGGGCTAGAAATGAGAAGCTTCTCCCATTGGTAGCAAAGAGGAAGGTCCTTGTTTCATGGAATTTCTGTCAGTTAACTTCACTTCTGTGTGTGACCTCTGACAAGGTCCCTGAGGAGGCCATTGAAATGAGCCCTGACAAATTATGACAAGCTTTATTATGTTATAACCTGCCCCAGCTCTGAGCATCTCTGGTAGTTAATGGCTCCTTTTCCTTTACTGCATTATTGCTTTTGTGACACAAAAAATACATATTCACAGATAACCAAAAATATAGAAAAAGCAGTATAAATAACTGGGTGTGGCAATCTTTTATTGAGATCCTGACTCAGAGATGGAAAACAAACACTTGTATTCTCCTAGAATATCTGTAGCACCTTCTTTCTACTCCCTCCCAAAGTGACTGTCAGAGTCTATCCATCAATTTTCACTCTCTCTCTCAGAGACAGAGCTTCATGTCTGGTATTAGTGCCAGGACAGACGCCTATGCACCTCCTTTCTTTTCAGACAGATTAAAAGCTTCCAAAGGGGCTGGAGCGATAGCACAGCGGGTAGGGCATTTGCCTTGCACGCGGCCGACCCGTGCTCAATTCCCAGCATCCCATATGGTTCCCTGAGCACCGCCAGGGGTGATTCCTGAGTGCAAAGCCAGGAGTAACCCCTGAGCATCGCCAGGTGTGACCCCCCCAAAAAAGAAATAAAATAAAATAAAAGCTTCAAAAGTATTCTCTCTGCTAATTATCAGCCCAAACCACTACCAATTTTTAAATAATCATTTCATTCAATACCATAGTATACATTTATTAATTGATTGAATAAATAGTATGTTCACAAATTCTACTGACTTCTTTGACTAATTAAATTAAACATACATTTCTCAGCTCTAAATTTAAGGTCTTCCCTCTAAGGGGGTGTATACATATATGAATGTATTTGATGGTTGACATTTCAATTATTCACGTATGAACACGCATTATACATGTGTATAATCAAGATGACACATGGCTATCAGAAATTTAAAAATATGTACATAAAAACAGATATTTTCAAGGTCCCAGAGGTATTATGTAAAATAATTGCCATGTACCAGCAATGCAGCTTGGAGTTTCCTTTGACTGAGGAACAGGCTGCCATGATCAATCAAATTGACTCACCTCAGTTTCTTAGCTTTTAATCGTCTGCATCTCCAAATCTATTTGTCTAGTTAAAATGGACTCTGATCTCCATGACCCACTGTCATATCCCATTGCTGTTCCAGCAGCCAGAAAGACAAACCGCTCCTCCACTTCCCGAAGTCTCTGTAAGCTG